>NC_092334.1:174456250-175095000 GCF_046630445.1 Rutidosis leptorrhynchoides | reverse complement strand
CAGGGGTACTTATTATATATACGTTAAGTTTAGTTACCAGGGTGCTCAATCTTGTAGAATATTTTGATAAACGTTTCTGGATGAAACAACTGAAATCTTGTGATCCATCAATATATACAGATTATGCGCAACATTAAAACTATGAACTCCTCAACCTTTGTGTTGACACTTTTAAGCATGTTTATTCTCAGGTTCCTAGAAGTCTTCCGCTGTTTTCTTATACGTTATACAAGTTATGTGCATGGAGTCATACATGCTTTATTCGAGAAAACTTTGCATTCACAAAATCATCACCATGTAACTTATTTTGACTGTATTGTCAACGGATGTAGTATTATAAACTATTGTTTACGGTGATTATCAATACGTAGAAATCATCAGATGTCAAAAATCTTGGATTTATATATTCATTTATGGTGTGTCTTTTCAAAAGAATGCAATGTTTAAAAAACGTATCATATAGAGGTCAAAACCTCACTATGAAATCAATGAATAATGTATCGCGTCAATAGCGAATTTGAGGGGTCGTTACACAGATGGAGTCAATCTGCGTGCAGATTGAGCTTGTTTTTTGGTGCAGGCACACTCTGTTCTTCGTAAGAAATTGAATCTCTCAAAATCAAACCTATAGCAAAAATTAAAAACGCAGATTTATTAGGTTTCATCTCGTGAATCTATGTGCAAAGTTTCAGATTCTAACACCTAGATTTGAGCTCGAATTCATGAGTTCATCTACAAAATGCACCTAGTCAATCGAATGTGCAGATTCTTAAATTAATCGAATTAATGTTTGAAATTGATGTTACCTTGTTCCAATAGCAACGACTAGAAGATTTTGTGAAGGATTCAAGGTCTGAAAACAACTGAATCATAAAAATCAAAGTTGCAGTTCATCTTCATCCATTCGTTCACTGTTCATCATGAAATTGAGGAATTCGATGATGATTTGGAGTATAATCCTTCAAGGAAGTTGATAATCGCAGCCTTAGGATCTTGTTTCATCGATTTTAACTTTCAATTTTGTTGATTTTGATGTCTGATAAAATTGGTAAAATCGGCAGGTGAGGGATCGCTAGGTTCTCTGCTATGCAGAGTTCTTCCAGGATCCTTTCACTATATATATATATATATATATATATATATATATATATATATATATATATATATATATATATATATATATATATATATATATATATATAGGGGCAGGATCAATGGGGAAGTAACCAATCGGGGGGAAGCAAAATTTTGTTTTTTTCGTTTTTTTTTTGAATTTTTTTTTCCGGCATCAAGATCACACGAAAATATGAACATTTAGAAGAGACACTTCGTGATGAATGTTATTATTTAGGCTGGAAAACGATCGACAAAAATAACATTCAAAAAGATAATATTGTTCGTGAAGAATATGAACGTTTTTTTCATGTTTAGTGAAGTAAAATTTAGCCCGATTTAGAGTTTAGGGTTTAGGGTTTAGGGTTTAGTGTTTGGTGTTTTGGGTTTATTTCATAAACCCAAAACACCAAACCCTAGACCCTAAACCCTAAACCCTAAACTCTAAACCGTTCGTGTTAAAAACTCAATCTAAATCCTAAATTTAAACCCTAAATCTAAACCCTAAACCCTAAATTTCTAAACCATAATATCTAAATCCTATAAACCCTAATATCTAAACCCCAATAGCTAAAACCTCAAAATATGCTCGAAAAACACGATAATTGTTATATATTACGTCTTCGAGCGTTTTCTCGCCAAAATAAAAACATTTATCACAAAGTGTCTCTACTAAATGTTCATATTTTCATCTCATCTATAATGTTCGTGAACAAAGTTTTTTCAAAAAACGAAAAAAAAAAGTTTTTGCTTCCCCCCGCTTCCTCCCGAATGGTTACTTCCCTCTTAATCCTACCACTATATATATATATATATATATATATATATATATATATATATATATATATATATATATATATATATATATATATATATATTAAAGCTTAAAAACTTTCATTGACCATTTGTATATATAATCGCTATTACTGCTAATATAATACAAAAAATAATAATAAACTACGTCAATTTTGATTGATTTAATCGACTTTAACCGAATTTTCAACTTTTGATTGGCGTCGACCCGACTTTCTCGCGTTTGACTCGACTTTTAACCGTTGACCGACTTATTAGAAGTCGAGACGGAGTTGGGACGAGCTCCTCACCTAACTGCCGCAATGGATTCCGGACACTGTTTGCAACCATACTCTCAATCATTCATTCCATAAATAAATTCGATCAAACTTATTTTTAATGTAAGGGTAAAATTATATTTATTCAACCTATCTTACATCTAACAAACATTGTTAGAAGACATTTAAACTGGGACGGAGGAGTAATAGGCAAATGTAGCTGAAGTAAAGATGTTGCCAATAAATAATATGTTTGCAAAAAGATGCTCATCAAACAGAACCATTTCCATGACACTCCGTGAGGGCGGTTTTCTAGTATAAAACAAAGCACCAAAATGTATATAATATTGTTGTGTATATTATTACTAGCTAGTTTTATTTTTAAATTATATGCTTCGAGATCTAAACCTTCTTGCCTATATTCAAAGTCAAATATACTCTGGCAACTATCTTACCTATATAAAAATGCTGACCCAAAATTTCCAGTGTTTGTTTTGATTTTTAATGTATAAAATTAGAAATATTAAATTTCTAATTTTATATATATCTCTAGAATTATTAACCAAACCCCTAATTTTATTAATTAATTATAACTATTTGCACTTAAAAAAATTATTGTAAAAATGTCCTTGCAAGTCGCAAGGTCACCCTTCGTTCCTGCTACTCGCAATTTGTGAGTCATGGCCGAGGAAATTCAAGTCGCTAATAAGAGTTTCGGACATGACGAGAAAACATCGAGTCACAAGGTTGTGGGGTCAAGCCATGCGAATCTTGGGACTTGCGATCTTGGAGGATTACTTGTTATTACCAGTGCACCAACCTAACATTGCGCTCACAAACCACATTCCTCCACCGTGCGAAAATTGCTATTGCACGAAATTGCGCCTAGTTTCAAACGGTTACTAAACGCAATCAGTTACAAACCCTTTTATCTCTCAATTGCGTCGCTTACTAAACTCTAAACAATGAAAGCAAATCACCACTGCCGTCAACGACGCCGTCAACCACCACCACCGCCATCATAACCCTTTTATTTCAATTTTTTTGAAGAAATCGAAGGTGCAAACTTGAAGATCATCCAATTGATCGAATTCGAAGGTTCCATTTTGAAGAAATAAGAAGTTTCAAAGTCCATACGTGTGTAAAATGAAAGATAACGAGATAAATCTTCTCCAAACTTAGATTTTCAAACTAGAGGTGTTCATTTGTTCGGTGTATTCAATTTTGAAATTTTTTGGGCAAAGCCGAAAATCGAACCGGAAACCGAATCAAAATTAAAACCGAACCGAAATTGAAAACCGAATTCGAATTCGAATTCGGTTCGGTTTCGATTAAAACCGAAAATTATGAAAAATTCAAAGCCATAGTAGTTTAATTGTGGCGGTAGTTATTTACAACCTAAAACAATGACATAGTTTTAAATTATCAAGATTTCGATGTTTTATTAATATTACAGCTTAATTATGACGTTTACTATTTCCGTTATTAGAAAAATGAACATAATAATTTGAATAGCATAAATATAATGTAGGTCACCTAATCGTCATATGAGTGAAAATCTATTTAAATGATTGAATCCCAAAATATAATGACATTTAGACATAAATTTACAAATTATATATATTAAAATTTTTGAATTCGGTTTTCGGTTTAACTGAATTCAGAATTTTCAAAACAGAATACCGAATTCAAATTCGATTTCGGTTTTAATCGATCCGAAAACCATTTTTTATTTTCGATTTCAGTTTTTTCTATTTAATTTCGGTTTAGTTTTCGAGTTAAACGGTTTCAAACTAAATACTGACCACCCCTATTATGTTATCATTCTAACTTTAGTTGTGGACCATCCAAAAGACCTTAAATATCAACAAATAAATCTATAACTTCACCGTATTGTATTATTTCGATGAGTACAAATCAAATATAACACTGACCAAATGCAATCACACAAAGCTGAAACTTCTTGATTTGAAATAAAGCCAATCATGAAGCTAGCTTGACTATTATTTATCACTGGCTTGTATGTTCAAGAACACCCTTACGTTATTTAATTACCCGTTCCGATCAAGACCGTTACTATTAATATAATAACATATGCAATTAAATATTAGTTAGTAATTATTAATATTATATTTAAATTTAAATTTAAATATAAAGAATCCAAGATACGACTGAATAAAATAATGCAAATTGTCAAGTAGCTTAAGCTCAGATTAAATATTTGAGAACTTTCATGATGTATTTGTTTAAATAAAGTCCCAATTAAACAATACATGCGCTAAGATTTACTAATTATTTAATTACTTAATTAACTCCTTCCACCACATCATCATAATTGAGGAGATTTAGATATTCATGATAGAGCTTATCGAGCATCAAACTTTCATCATCTTTTGACATCATTAAATCACAACCGTCCATTAATAAAACATCACCATGCTCATTATCCATCATACTACAAGTACCTTCCATCTCCAAAAACGGAGACAAGTTTGACCATGAAAAGTCAAGTTCACCATCTCCAAGCTCAATCGTACAACTCGATGATGCACCACTCGTCATCCCATTATGATCAACACTCTCATTTTTGCTCGAATTCGAAGACGACATCGTAAATGAATTAGATGATGAAGTAGAAGTAGCAGAAGAAGAATCAAGAACTTTGACTTTCTTTGACTTTTGTTGACTTTCTGTTTCTGTTTCCTGATCAACTTGTTTTAACTTCCTTTTCATTTTCTTGCTGCTTTTTGATTTTTTCCGGTGGTTGTTTTCGGAGTTTTCAACGACTTTTCGTAGATGAGCATTCCAATAGTTCTTGATCTCATTGTCGGTTCGACCCGGTAGCTCAGTGGCAATTAAAGACCACCGGTTGCCATGCAAAGAATGTAGCCGGAAAATGATGTCATTCTCGTCGGAAGTAAAGTTTCCTCTTTTAATACCTGGCCGGAGATAATTCATCCATCTCAACCTGCAACTTTTCCCACATCTAAGCAACCCTACATCCATACAAATATAATGTCATCATACAAGAATTAATATCTTAATTAACATACTTATTTTAATGTGTCACATTAATTGGTAAATACATTTATTTCGTCATTTTCTTTTTATAAACTTAATGATGACTAGAAGAAAAAAATAAATCACTAGAGAAAAACTTGTAAACTGTGAACTTAAGATGTTGCAGTATACGCATTGATAGAATAAATATTTTACATATTTAAAAAAAAAAATTATATGTATTAAGTACGTTTTTTAAAAAAAAAATAATAATTAAATAATGTACCGGCTTTAGAAGGTAATGAACGCCATTGACCTTCACCATGAGTTTGAATGTGATTAGTAAGGAGTTTATCTTCATCGGAGGACCATGCACCACGGTGCAAACCGACTTTTGAACAACAAGGTGCTCTGCCCATTAATTTCCGGTGGTGGTTTGTGGTGGTAGACGTCGGAGATAGTAAATGAGAGTAAGTTGAGTGGCGTAGTGCGTTTTTATTGTGATTTGAAGAAACCGTGACCATATAGTCCCCTCCTTTTAAATTGCTTTCTCAATTTTGCACGTTTTCATTTAGTCTTGTGAATTATTGGATTCTTTTTAAGAATTTTAATATTCTAAAATGATACTCCCTATGTCAACAGAATTGAGAATCATTTGTTTTTTTTACATGCAGTAAAATGTAATAACACATAATAATTGTACTAGGGTCTAATCATTTAATGAACACAAGTTTTATTCTAGAAAATATATAAAGTCATCAACTTGAAAACGTAAATAGAATTCCACCATTATTTGTAATGGTGACTATAAGGTTACAAGCAGGGCAGTTTTTTTTTTTTACATACAGTAAAATGTAGTAACACATAATAATTGTACTAGGGTCTAATCATTTAATGAACACAAGTTTTATTCTAGAAAATATATAAAGTCATTAACTTGAAAACGTAAATAGAATTCCACCATTATTTGTAATGGTGACTATAAGGTTACGAGCAGGGCAGTTAGTGTAGTGACTATAAGGTTACGAGCAGGGCAGTTAGTGTACTTTTTGACTAAAAAGTTTAATTTGACCTTGAAATGACAATATCAGTTTCTGACATCTTTTAATCATTGTGTCAGTTTTTGTGTTAAATATTGAGTAGAGTGATGTGATAAAATGTGACTGAAAATTAGGTGGAAAAAAATAAATTAATTATAAAAAATATATTTAATTAATAAATAAATGCATAATTGATTGCTGAGGAAACTGACGGTAGCTTTCAAAATCGTCACATACATAACTGACGCCCAGCACACGACTAACTGATGTCCCGCTAAAATCCGTCAGTTTTTGTCAGTTTCGCCACATAGACTAACAGATGGAGGGTGACAGACCGTTAAAAATGGTCTTACACCAGTCCCAATGATGCAGATGGTGAGTGTTATGGAGAATTTTATTTACGTGACATTGTTGCGAGTACAAGGTTTTAATGAAAATGATGTAGAAGTGTGTTGTGTGTAGAAATAATAATGAATCGGATATGGGGATGATTCTAAATCTATATCTACATACATTTGTTTTGTAAATTTCATATTCATATTCATATTCATTTTAATATAATTCATTCATTGATATTCATATCAGTTGGTTTAAGGGGGATAAAGAATATCCGTTTAATGTTAAGGTTTTTTTTTTTTTTTTTTTTAAATCCTATTACTAAATGATATTATCAAAGTAATTTTAACAAAATATGTAATATATCTAAGATATGTGAATTTAATACTTTATATAGTTGTATTTTCACGATTTATACTTAATAACATTTTAATAGCTTAAAAGGTAATATATATATATATATATATATATATATATATATATATATATATATATATATATATATATATATATTGTATTTTCACGATTTATACTTAATAACATTTTAATAGCTTAAAAGGTAATATATATATATATATATATATATATATATATATATATATATATATATATATATATATATATATATATATATATATATGGATTTATTTAAATAAATATTTATATTCGGGTGGCAAATTGATATATCCGAAGATGATAAATCGTTATTCATATACGATCCACTAATTTTTTCACATCATCTATATCAATATCTACTTATCATCAATTTGGATCATCCATATATTCATTTAAATGAATTGGATCGGATCGGATGGATATCCAATTGATCGAGCATCCATTGTCATCCCTAATTTTGGGAGTGTTGTTGTTAATGTGACATCTTTTTTAATCTGTATTCTTAAAATGTAATTTTCTTCGTTCTATCAAAAGTGTTTACTGTTGATTTTTAATGTCTTTTTCAGTACATTTAGCTTGTACATTAACTTTTAATTGCTGTAAATTAGTTTATTTAATTACTATAGTAGGATAAGTTTTTTTTAGGCCACGAGTAATGGTTAGCACTGATTTAGTCACGGGTTATTCCTGATGAGGAAGTGTTGATGAGACACTGATGTGACGTTGATGTAGCAGTTAATCTTGATGAGGAAGTATGTCGTGATTGAGAATGGTGTTGAAGTAACTATATGTACGATAACATGCCCGAAAGGCCCAAATTGCTTGAATGATTAATGTGCTTTCCGGTCAACCAAAACCTTTTTCACCTCTTCGTCACTCAAGGGAACCAGATCCACCTATTATAGTGATCGGTGATAAGTTGATAAACTTATTATTAAAGAGTTGTGATATAAGTTTCGACCATGATTATTGTAACAGTACATAATACGACATAATTTCCGTGTCAAAAATAGACAACTCGAGGTCTGCACTTTGTGAGTTACTGCATTGGTCAACAAACAAACAAAATTAAATGTTCTCTGCACATGAATCAGCGATCGTAATGGTCACTGAAAAAATAAGAAAAAATAGAATAATAAAAGAAGTGCTACTTGGACGGACACAAAAACAAGAGGACGATAACATCACTATTTCGAAAAAAAAGCGAAACAATTTCACTTTCATTCATTATTAATACATCAATACCTACACATATTATAAAATATAAAATTTGGTGATCCTAAATTAAGTAATGACGATGAATTTTTTTTTTTTTTTTTTGGTGACTCAGGAACCCCCTACGAACGAATCCTTTGGACTCCCCCGCAGAGGGTAAACCTGGGGGAACGAGCCTGCTGAGCGCCAGACACGCTACCTGGTGAATTGCCTGTGAAGGCACTCCTCACAACAACCTCCCATTTTGAACGAGCGACCGAAGCCAGACTCGAACCCGGGTGGGTTGCAGGGTGGAGCAACTCAGTGGCCATCCAAGCAAAGCCCGGATTTGCTACCGCAAGTGAAGCAATCACCATATTAAAGTCATTGAGCCCACTTTGATTATGAAGCAAACGTTATGACCACTCCAGACAAAAAAATTATATGCTGAATGTCATCTTTAAGGAAATAATACCGCATTTGAGAATGAAGTGAAATTTTGACGAAACTTGCTACTCCGTATTTATGGACCACTGTCTCTTTTTTAATATTTTTGTCTTTTTAGAACGATAACTTGCAAGATGCGTTACAAACCACATGCCTAGCTACAAAAAGCTCCCTTGAAAATAGCCCTTTTATGTTGAATAACAAGAACCTCGATGAACCATATCACACGATAAACAAGAACGTGCAATGGAACTCCTTTAAAATGAAATGACCACAAAACTTAACGCCGAACTGACCCTCTAACGGACACCAACATCTCCGTAAAGAAGTTCAACTTACGACGCCATTTGACACAAATTTGAAGGGTTATTTAAGAGTGCTAAATAATTCAAAGAAATCCACAGTTCAAATAAAATTGGAATAGCTAAAGTAGTCTGAATAAAAGCCCAACCACTGCTTGGCTGTAAATTAATGACACAGGCCCGTAGAGTGGCGCCAATTGGCTATTTTTGATTTAGAGTGTTTTGTGTTTTTTTATTTACATGGATCGCTCAAGGGACTAAACCATCAACGCGTTCATCTCTCGTAGTTTCATAACTTGACCCTAACTATTGCCCTGGAGGAAACCCGGACCAATCCGAGGACATGGCGAAGTCGAACTCATGACCTCTCATTAAGAGAGGCAGACCACTACCAGTTGAGCTACAACTAAATGTTAAAGTGTTTTGTGTTTAAGTATCGTGATAACTTATTCTTTAAGCTTTTGCATCTAACAATGTTTGATGAAAATCTTTATATCAATCATGGATATTATTTATCTTTTGACCTTAATTAGATGGTATTTTACATCTTCAAACTTAATGTAGTTTAACGACGCATTTAAATTATATGTTTCAGCTGTTAGGAACGAGTAGGTGAACCATACAAGACTTGATAACACTTGGCTATCAAATCCACTGACAATAAACGGATATAATGTGATGAACATGAAGACACAATAAAAAACTTAAAAAATAAGAGAATATAACAAGGTTATATGTAATCAAAGTGATTACATTAATCCTCGGCCAACCTAAGAGTATTCTTATCAATAAAATTCGTAGATACAAATTTCATGTTACATATGTGGGTATTTGTATCTTAAAATGAGTTAAAATCGGATACACGAGGAGTCCAAAGTCGAATCAAATTATGGCCACCCAGATCGTTTTTCGCGATCGCGAACCATAGCTTGACTATCACCCCGCATTCGCGAGGTTGTGTTGGAACGGAATTTCCAGTCACGAGCTAAAACCTCACACACGCAAGCTTGTTGAGTTCCACATCGCGGTCGCGACTATACCTTTGCGGTCGCGAGGTACACAACAACACTCTTCGTTTTTGTTTAACTCTGTTTGCACTCCAACAATCTCCCACTCGAAGAGACGTTAAACAACACCTAACTTTAACCTGACTTCATCCCACAGCAACAACCCGACCCGCTATTTACACCTCCTTTTGATATCGCCGAATTTGCACCTGAATAACTGATATTGCTCAAATTACACATGTTTATTCTCTCAATATCTTTCTCAAGGCTAAATGAGGCTAAAAGTCCTAAATCGTGCAAAATTGACCAAGTTTAGCCAAAAAGTGAACCAAAAATCAAGGAAATGCAAAAAATCAGCAAATGCGACACATCAAAATGGCCAATGCGGCGCATCTATAGTGTAAATCAGACCCTTTCAGAACCAGAATCTTTGCAAGCATAGAAATGTGGCGCACATGCGGCACATTCATCCAACAAATGCGGCACATCAGTAAACAAATGCGGCGCATCCATTTTTCAACCAACAAATGCGGCACATCAGTAAACAAATGCGGCGCATTTTCGCTGTTTCAGCCCAGATTTACAGCCGACACATAAAAACATTTTTGGTGTTTTTGAGCAAGAGGCTGCTCCTTTAGGCCGTTTTGGAGCCCTAAAAGGGTTCTAATCATGATTCCGTCAAGATGAAGCTCAATTTCATGCTCCTAACTCCAATTCCATGAAGATTAGTGATAGATTCACATCATCCATTCTCCATTTTAGTGTTTCTTCTCCATTTTGGTAGTAGCTTTTCTCCATTTTAGTTGTAATGATGAATGATTGTTATTTCTTTGATTTAGATCTTGTTTATGCTATGATGTTCGCTTAGATTTGTTTGTGTTCACTTGATTATGAAACTTAATGCTTGGATATTTCCCTAATTTATGTATTGATGATCAAATGGGTCAATATTGTTGAGTTTAGTTGAAGACCCATTGCAATTATTGTTTTAAGCCTCATTTTGATTACATTGATTGTTAAACCATCTTAGTAATTCTTTTGGTGATTCAATTAATGCTTCAACACCATTTGGTGATCTAGACAATTTGGATGGTTCAAGTGATTGGGTTATTGACTTTATTGGTGGTCAAAATAGCTTTTAGTCAACATAGTGGTGATTAGGCATTTCAAGTGATTGTGTAGGTTAAGAATTTGATACGAGTCTAATTCAAGATCAAGTCCCGATGATTTTATCCAACATAGTTTGATCTTTGAAATGAGTCTACGTGAGTTAACATGTAACAACCCAACCCGTTAACCAACCAAAACTGCAAAATAAAAAAAAAATTCGAAGCAGGCCTGCCTAGGCAGGGTGCGCGGCGCGCACACCCTACCTATGCGCGGCGCGCACAGGGCCTGGCAGCCCGCTGTCCAAATTGTTTCGTTTTCGTAAAAAGATCTAACACTTCCCATCATTTTAGACGAAATGCTTTTCACATCATATTAGTATAAGTAAAACTAGCACGAATCAATGATAAAATGAGTTTTACATTGCGGGGCCCACAGATGCCCAAAATACCATTAAGTACGAAATACGAGTTTCGACCACAAAAAAGTTTAATTGCCAAACGTCACTAGAGCATGGTGTTTGGGGTTAAACTACCCAAATCTTGGTCGAACTTTCAAAAAGCTATAACCCCCGAGAGCCACTAATCCAAGCGAATACCTTTGCCCTTATCCAAGCCGGATCCTAAAAAGGTAAACAACGAGAGGGTAAGCTAACGCTTAGTGAATGCAATAATTATACACATACATATATAACCTACTTACTTGCAAACACATACACAATTACCTCATACACGCTAGCAATTTAAAAGACATACCAACGCAAGGTATAACGCTAAATCTCCAAGACCACAAGCTAGCACAAACAAATTGCATATATAACTCGAATAATATAAAGCGCCACGCTACAAACACATAACCATGGTTAACCAACAGTACAAAGGGATGGTACTTCGAATTTTCCATCGGTGTTCCCAACAACCGTTAGCGCACAACGAATTATAACACTAACCCCGGAGTGGTATCGATCGCCCGAACTTTAAACACACCCGTCACGTGTAATGTGGTATCGAATGCCCGAACTTTAAACCCACACTACACGCCCACACATATACATGACATGGCATCGAACGCCCGAACTTAAACCCATATCATATATTGACCCGATGTGGTATCGAACGCCCGAACTTTAAACCCACATCGAATCTCGTACAAGTAAATACATTAAATACACACATGTATAATCATTCCACTCACCTTGTCGACTTGGCGAGATTTCCAACAATAACTTGTAACCTTCAAAGCGAGTCACCTAACATAATTAATTCCCAATTAATTCACATAATAAGTTGGACTACCCACCAACTAACCTCACTAGTGCATTTATGACCCATTTGCACTAGAATCGCACATTGAAGGTCGAGACCCACAACTAATCACTAAAAGCTAGTGACTAAGGTTCTAAGACTTCCATCAACACATAACTAGGGTGTTTTCATACGCAATTTATCCCGCTGGGTCAAACCCACCCATTTGACCCATTTCAAGTCAAACATAAACCCTAGAACCAATTTTACTAGCAACACGAGTGAGCTAGTGATTAACTAACCATTTTAGACTCAATATCACCAATTATTACTTTGAAACCCTAGGTTAGTCATTATTGAGTCCTCTTGACTCAATCTTACCCAAAATCACCAACAAAAAGGTTTTATGTTCAACACTAACCCAAGTTCTAACCCTTAACAAATTAAATTAAGGAAATCAAAATTAGAACTTACCACCACAATCAAAACGTAGCTAGAGAGGAGATGAACAACCTTATAACCCGAGCTAAGACCCGAAACTAGCTCCTTATTCCTTTACTTGAGCTTTCTCTTACTCAAATTTGGGTTTCTCTCACTAGAATTAAAGTAGAAAGAAAATGGTGGTTGAAAGTGGAGTTATGACTCCCAACCCACTGATATGTGTTCTTATCTCGTCCTCAAGTAAAATTACCACAATGCCCTTCCAAAATATCTAATTAAAAAAAAGGCAGAATCCGACTACAGTAGGAGTGCGCCACGCGCACCCCTAAGTGTGCGCTGAGCGCACTTAGGCCTGAACAGAAACTGATCACTGTTAAATTCCAGAATTATCCCCATGCTTTATGTACTATAATTACATGTATGTACAATAATTATTAGGGTGTTACAACTCTCCCCACTTGAATCGGAGCGCGTCCTCGCGATCCAAGCCGCATGACAAGCAGGAAGATATACCAACACAAATTCTTCGGGTTCCCATGTAAACTCGGAACCTTTAATGCGGCGCCATTGGACCTTAAAGATCCTCACCTCTTTGTTACGCAACATTTTCACCTTTTCATCAAGTATAGCGATCGGCTCTTCGACATACTCTAACTTGTTGTTTAGCTCAATCTCTTCTAATGGCATCCATGACGAATCATCCGCAAGACACTTTCGGAGATGGGAAACATGAAATGTATTATAGATCCCCGCAAGCTCTTCGGGTAACTCCAAACGATACGCAACTTCGCCAACACGAGCTAAAATCTTAAATGGCCCAATAAACCGAGGAGCTAACTTTCCCCGTTTTCGAAACCGAATAATACCCTTTCACGGTGAAACCTTGAGCATCACCATGTCACCCTCTTGAAACTCGATCAGTCGCCTACGTTTATTGACATAAGATTTTTTGCCTATCTTGCGCCTCCTTCAAACGAGCCCGAATCATATCGATTTTACTATTCATCTCCAATACCAAGTCGGTGCTCCCGACTTCCCTTTGACCCACTTCGCCCCAACAAATCGGGGTTCGACACCTTCTACCGTATAACATCTCATATGGTGGCATTCCAATACTATAGTGAAAACTATTATTCTACGAGAATTCCACCAAGGGCAAGTGTTCATCCCATCTACCACCGAAATCAATAATACACGCTCGCAACATATCCTCTAATGTTTGATTCGTACGTTCGGTTTGACCATCCGTTTGAGGATGGTACGCCGTACTCATATTCACCCTCGTACCCATATCTTCATGAAACTTCTTCCAAAATCGAGAAGTAAAACGCGTGTCCCGATCCGAAACGATAGACGCGGGAACGCCATGTCTCGATATCACTTCTTTGATGAACATTTTCGCAAGTGCCTCCGACGTAATTGCTTCTTTAATAGGAAGAAACAATGCACTTTTCGTCAATCTATCAACAATCACCCAAATAGTATCAAATTGGGTTCTTGCCGTTTTTGGCAACTTGGTAATAAAATCCATGGTAATATGCTCCTACTTCCACATCGGAATTTCTAGCGGTTGCAATTTACCATACGACTTTTGGTGTTCGGCTTTAACTTGCAAACACGTGACGCATTGCTCAACATACTTTACAACGTCGCGTTTCATGCCCGGCCATCAATAATCTTTCCTCAAATCAAGATACATTTTCTTCGCGCCCGGATGAATGGAATACTTTGACTTATGTGCTTCATCAAGTAGCACCCGCCAGTAATCACCCATCTTAGGCACCCACACTCTTCCTTGAAAAGACAACAAACCACGCGAACCCATAGTAATGAATTCCGACTGTCCCACAATTCGTTCAGCATGCTTGTTGTGAACGTAAGCCTCTATTTGAGTCACACCAAGTTTTTCAAGAAAATCGTTAGTAATTGTCATTCGCAACAATCCTAAACGTATCTCCGGATGTTGACTCTTTCGACTTAACGCATCCGCGACTATATTCGCCTTGCCCGGATGGTAAAGTATTTCACAATCATAATCTTTCACCACATCCATCCATCTACGTTGACGATAATTCAAATCCCGTTGATCAAAAAGATGTTTCAAACTCTTGTGATCCGAATAAATCGTACACTTGACACCATACAAGTAATGGAGCCAAATTTTCAAAGCATGGACCACCACCGCTAATTCGAGATCATGAGTCGGGTATCTCTTTTCATGTTCCTTTAATTGGCGAGAGGCGTAAGCGATGACTTTAACTCGTTGCATTAGAACACACCCGAGCCCATTCAAAGAAGCATCACAATAAACCGTCATATCATCTACACCTTCCGGCAACACTAAGACCGGAGTTTGACACAATTTCTCTTTCAACAACTGAAAAGCGATTTCTTGCTCGTTCTCCCAATTGAATCTCGTATTCTTCCTTGTCAACTTAGTTAAAGGAGAAGCAATCTTTGAAAAGTCTTGGATAAACCGACGATAATAACCGGCCAATCAGAGAAAACTTCGGATTTCCGTAGGCATAGTCGGTTGTCCCCAACTCTTCACCGTCTCTATCTTCCCCGGATCTACTTGAATACCATCCTTGTTCACAATATGGCCAAGGAATTGAACTTCCCTTAACCAAAATTCACATTTCAAGAACTTAGCATACAACTTCTCCTTCCGCAACGTCTTCAACACACTACGCAAATGATGTTCATGTTCCTTCATACTCCTCGAATAGACAAGTATGTCGTCTATGAACACAATTACCGACTTGTCCAACATAGGTTGGCACACTCGGTTCATAAGATCCATGAATGCCTCCGGTGCATTCATAAGACCAAAAGGCATAACTACAAACTCAAAATGCCCGTAACGCGTTCGAAAGGCCGTCTTCTCAATATCTTCCTCACGGACCCGCATTTGATGATAGCCGGACCGTAGGTCAATTTTTGAGAAGTACGTTGCACCTTGGAGTTGGTCAAACAAATCGTCAATCCTAGGCAATGGATAACGATTCTTGATCGTCACTTTATTCAACTCACGATAATCGATGCACATACGCATGCTACCATCCTTCTTCTTTACGAATAAAACTAGAGCGCCCCAAGGCGAAGCACTCGGTCGAATAAAACCCTTCTCAAGTAGCTCTTGAGTTTGATTTAACAACTCTTGCATTTCCGTTGGCGCTAAATGATAAGGAGTTTTAGCAATGGGAGTAGCTCCCGGAACCAACTCAATGCGAAATTCAACTTGTCTTTCCGCCGAAACACCCGGTAACTCATCTGGAAAAACGTATTCGAATTCATTAACCACCAGAATCTCGCGAATGGGTGGTAGCTCATCACGAGTATCAACAACATGGGCAAGAAAAGCCATGCCACCACTAACAAGGAAACGACTTGCCCGTGTAAAAGTGCATATCGGCACAAGTCTTCTACGCTTATCACCATGAATAATTAACTCTCCCCCACTTGGGGTCTTTACACGAATAGATTTTTCATGGCATGCAATATCGGCTCTATTGTAACATCCCGCCTTTTTTTCCGTTTACTTTTCCATTATACTATTTTAAACTCCGTTATATGTTTATAACATCTCCCGTTAATACGCGTTTTAAATTATCTCGTTTTGGGTAATTCACGCACCCGTTTCCAAAGTTGAGGGACTAAGTTTGACAAAGGAGCAAAGAGGTGACTAGGTCAAAGAGTCAACACTCTTCCTCCTCCATTCATTATTTCTTTTCTTTTCCATTTTTCTCTAATACTTTCACAAATTCTCTCAAACACCATTTCAAAGATTCATCATCTAATCAAAATCTAGCAAGCTTCAATCTAAACTAATTTCATATTTGGAATCCTTGCAACTTCCTCTTCGATTCCATACCGATTACATCTCATTTGGGTAACTTTCTAAAATCACTAGATTTTGTGTTCTTGATGTTTTTAAGTTATAAAGTTGTTAATTAGTGTCTATGGCTCAAGTCTAACATGAATATATGATTTATATGCTCGATTTCGTTATTTGAAGTAATTAGCTTGAGTATGAACTTTGGTGTGTTTGATTTGGTGATTTGGTTGTTTGAATGTTGTTAAAAGTTATAAATGCATGTATTAAATGTGTTCCTAGTATCACTAGCTTCAATTTGATGTGTAGGTTGTTTTAGAAAACTTCATAAACATGATTAGTGATTTTGATGTTGTTGGTTAGGGTTTGATAGAATTTAATGTGAACATTTAATGCTTTGAATGACATGAAATGTTATTTGTAAGTGTTAGGTTGTATTATATGCTTGATCACCTTCGAAACGGCATATCATTCATGTAAATTGGTTGCCGAATCATCAAATTTCATTTATGAACTTGAATGCATTTAATGAGGAGCTTTGAATGTGATTTTGGTTGTTGTAAAAGTAAATGTGATTGTTGAAATGTGTTTAGTTGTTTTCCTTGTCAAAATACCTTTCCGATGATATAAGATACATGTTTTGGTTGTTTGCGGGTCATAAATGGTGATTGTTTGAAGTTAGGTTCGTGCATAAAACTTAAAAACTGCCAGATTTCTCTGTACAGGTAATGGCGCGGCGCGCCATATATGTGAAGACCCGTCCTAATCCATCCTGACGAAGTCCATATCGATTATAAACGATTCACAAAAGTTGATTACATCGCGAGGTACTTGACCTCTATATGATACATTTTTCAAACATTGCATTCGTTTTTGAAAAGACAAACTTTCATTACAACGAAAGTTGACAGCATGCATACTATTTTATAATATATCTAACTATAATTGATTTAGTAATAATCTTGATGAACTCAACGACTCGAATGCAATGCCTTTTGAAATATGCCATGAATGACTCCAAGTAATATCTTTAAAATGAGCAATTGCACAACGGATAATTTCTTTTGTACCTGAGAATAAACATGCTTTAAAGTGTCAACCAAAAGGTTGGTGAGTTCATTAGTTTAACATAAATAATCATTTCCATCATTTTAATAGACCACAAGATTTTCATATTTCCATTTCTCATAAACATACGTCCCATGCATAGAGACAAAAATATCATTCATATGGATTGAACACCTGGTAACCGACATTCACAATATGCATATAAGAATATCCCCATCATTCCGGGATCCTCCTTCGGACATGATATAAATTTCGAAGTACTAAAGCATCCGGTACTTTGGATGGGGCTTGTTGGGCCCGATAGATCTATCTTTAGAGTTCGCGTCAATTAGGGTGTCTGTTCCCTAATTCTTAGATTACCAGACTTAATAAAAAGGGGCATATTCGATTTTGATAATTCAACCATATAATGTAGTTTCGATTACTTGTGTCTATTTCGTAAAACATTTATAAAAATTGTGCATGTATTCTCAGCCCAAAAATATAAAGGGTAAAAGAGGCAAATGAAACTCACCTAATGTATTTTGTAGTAAAAATACATATGACTATATTGAACAATGCAGGGTTGACCTCGGATTCACGAACCTATAGCATTTATATATATTAAAACATATAATAATAATCAAATAAGTTTATATATTAATATTAGTAATATACTTGTTATTTTAGTATGTTATATGTATTAATTATAGTCTTACGTAACTAATTGTTATTTGGTACAATAATATTAATAATAATAAATAAAAAGTTGTGTTATCTTATAATAATAATAATAATAATAATAGTAATTATAATAATGTTAAAAATAATAATAATGATAATAAAAATATTGCTAATAAAAATGGTAATGATAATAGAAATAATGATATTTATAATAATAATAGTAGTTTTTAAATAAAGTGATAAGTTTAATAATAACGATAATGGAAATAATAATTTTTATAAATATACTTAATAATAATGATAATAGTAATAATAATAAATAGGGTAATGATAATAATAATAATAAGATGATGATGATAATAATAATAATAATAATAATAATAATAATAATAATAATAATAATAATAATAATAATAATAATAATAAAATTAATACTAATAATAACAATAACAATAACAATAATAATAATAATAACGATAACAAAAAGAAATTTGATAAGTAAACTACCTCTCCAAAGCTTTTCTAAAAACAAATGCCTCGAACCGGGCTCGAACTCACGACCTCATGCTAATGCAAACACTCCTAAACCACTGAACCACTTTGTTACATCTAGTGCTAATTCGCAGGCCTAAATATTTAAAGCGAATTAAACTGTTACAGCCCAACAATATGAAACCCATTTGAATGTTAATTGGATCCATATAAACGGCCCAATCTCATTACAGATTAAGTGATCCAGCTGTTTTAATCGGTTTAAATAAAAAAAATTTCTGTTCTTGGCCTTCACAGCCGTCCCCAACGAGAAGGAAGAAAAAAAATTCACAGGTTATCGATCCTCATCATTATTCTTCATAATCATTAGCACGCTATCATCCCTCATCATCAAAATCATCTTCGTCGCTTTCATCAGTCATCATCATCACCATATGATCATCATCATCATCGTTATGATCATCGTGATCATCACCTTAACCATCATCTTTACCCTTCCCCCATCATCATCTTTTTCAACTCTCCATCATCATTTTCATCCCATCGTCTTCTTCACCGTAATAGAAAACGAAGAGAGTATCAGCGACAGTAATCGCTGCTAATAGTGGTGGTTAACTAGATAACAATAGTGGTTTAATGGCAACGGTAACAGGATTTATAGGGTGGTGATGGAGTCTGTTTTGTGGTGATGATGAACCGGTAGTGGTGAGTTCAAAGTGTTGTTTTTTTTGATAGAAACGATTGCAAATAGAAGGATTAAACGCGAGTTGCAGGTGGTTTGATGTAATTCTCGGTTGAAGAGAGAGAGAGAGTGTTAGACGATAGAGAGAGATGAGAGAGAGAGAGAAAGGAGAAAAAAATGGAGAATGGTGATGGTGACCGGTGGAGATCATGATGGTTGGTTTAGTTGTTGTTGTGTCGAACAGAAGTAGAAGTGGATAACATACACAGCAGTAGGTTTAACAGCATTGGGTGTTCTAATAGAAAATAGAAGTAGAAACAAACCGTGATTAATTGCATATGGTGGTTTATGGGGTGCGTTTTGGGTTGGGTTTACTCGCAACAAGAACGATCAACAACAATGAAATGAGCAAGAGTTCTAATAGTAGTCTAGTAGTTGAACAAGTATAGAAAGAAAATAAAAATTTGCAGGTTGTTCTGGGTGGTTTGTTCTTGTGGCAAAACAAACAAATCAGAAGACCATAGTTTTCTTTGTAAAATGATGATGATTGGTAAAAATATAAATTAGACTAAAAGTGATCGAGGAACATGGTGGTTTCCATTATATACACGTAGATATATATTTATATATATAGAATTAGGTTCTTATTATAACATATAATATAATAATAATAATAATTAAAATATAGTACAATAATTAAACTAGTGGAATGAAAAAGAAAGAAACAGTGAACAGTCTCAAAGTTGTTTTACTCTACCGACAGTTTATCCCGGATGGCTATATCGTGTCCATTGCTAAACAGTTAGCGTATAAAAGTGTTTCTAAAAAGCCCAAATTTTTAGATTAAATGTATTTAATTATTTCACTCGTTAACTGTTTGAAACCTGTTCAAAAAGGTTCGATAAATATTTATTTTCTGTTCCAATTTATATATACGGAGTACTAATATTTAAACTTAAAAAGGTAAAAATATCTTTAACAAATCTAACATCTTCGTAATCGATTTACAGTTCAACTTTTATTTTAGTTCTTCATGAACATGTAATATATCTATATTAAAACTAACGAAACGTCAACCGAGTGTTACTGACGTTTACTAATTAGGCTCGAAATCATTCATTTTCAATATACACATTCTATATATATATATATATATATATATATATATATATATATATATATATATATATATATATATATATATATATATATATATATATATATAACAAATCTTAATTAACAAGTAAAAATATATTAATTATATTCTTTTAAACAACTAAATATAATATTATATATTTACAAGTAATATTCATGTACATATATATATACATACTTAAATATATATTAATCTATTTACAAATAGTTGTTCGTGAATCGTTGGAAACAGTCGAAGGTCAATTGAATATATAAACATAGTTTCAAATTTTTCGAGACTCAACATTACAGACTTTGCTTATCGTATCGAAATCATATGAAGATTAAGTTTAAATTTGGTCGGTAATTCCCGGGTCGTTACAGTACCTACCCGTTAAAGAAATTTCGTCCCGAAATTTGAGTGATGTGGTCATGGTTAACAATAAATATGTTTTCATGACGCATACAAGTTGAAAATTTAAGTTTTATCATTATTGAATATTATGGATAATTCAACTCGATTATGTAAAGAGTACGAGTGAAGGTATCATGAAATAGTGAAATGATAAAGACATGTTTCATCATAACTTTTGACTAGTCATGGTCGAATTTAGAAAACAAGGTGCGTCTTAGCTTTTGACGTTGTCTTGGTTGAATTCCGGAATTCAAGGGATTCAAAGAAAATCTTCGAAATCTAAAAGATTTGATTCTTCGGCGAATAAGGAAATTAAGATCTCTATAATTAAATATGTTGATCTACCTCGATTACTGTATAATATTTCCATTATAAATTAAGCTCTTCTGTGTCATTGTTCTCCCCATTCCTATATTTTTTTTTTCTTAGTTCATGTTTTCAAAAGATTGTGAAAATGCTTAATCTAGTTCCAATCCTTGTCCTTATTCTTATTATCACAACAATCATTCTCCTTTTCCAACTTCTACCGGAGGAATCTGTTTTTTTCTACTTCGCCCTTGGGGTTATAGTGTTTTTAATTCTCCCGTGTCTTTATGTTGTGATAAACATTAATATACACGGTTTGTAGTTTCTGAGTTGTTGTTGGGCTTTATATCTTCCCTTATATTTCGAAGTCCTTGCTTCTGTCTTCTATAATCATTATCATCCATAGTTAATGTTCCCTTCTATTTACTGCGATTTATACTCCCATTTTCAATTTGGAGCTTCATTCTTTCGTTTCTTCTTCTTGCGATTAAACATCTCTCGTAATGGTCCAGAATTCGCAGATATGAATTTCGGAATGAACATAGTTAACGTTCTAAGAAGAAAATTTGAAATGGCACGATCTTGATTTTTCAAATTACCAGAATTCAAGAGAAAAGTTTGAACTATCAAGAAAATTTGTTCTTGATATGTTTATAGATTAGATAGAATGTAAGAGTCGTGTAACATGGTACATGATGACGTTATAGTCTGTGAATCATCACGTTCCATTAAAAACTCAGCATGACCTACTATAATATAATCACGTTGATCAAGTGTCATTATATTATACTAACTCATGCATCAAATCCCAACACTACTTCAAAAACATTCATAACTTAAACTCGAATTTTAAAGAATTTTAGAAACTAAAGTAGTTTCCTTTATGATGTAATATAGATAGCACGAAGAGATAAATAATTTCGGATGAGAATATTTATGAAAATATCTTCAGAAATATCGAAGATATTTATGATGATATTTTGGAATTTCTAAGTTCGATGGTTGATGAAGAAAGATTTTCCGCAAGATTTTAACATGGGTACGGAGTAAGATATTCGTTGAAGGTTTCATCGGATCCAGAATTACTTGGGTTCTTTGAATATATGGTATGGTCCTTGTATTTGTCCTTGGTCTCCTTCGTGGTTAGCTCAATCCGTTTTCCAGTTCTAACTTTTCTGAGCTTTTCCAAACATACTATTCTTTATCATCAAACTTTCGATGATTAAGGTCGTTTACGGTTATCTATGGTTTCTGCTGCTTCATTAAGCTTTTTCAATATTCAGAGTATTGATTTGTAGACTGAGTGCTTTTCAGGATTTCAGATGAAAGAT
This sequence comes from Rutidosis leptorrhynchoides, assembly GCF_046630445.1. Taxonomy (NCBI): domain Eukaryota; kingdom Viridiplantae; phylum Streptophyta; class Magnoliopsida; order Asterales; family Asteraceae; genus Rutidosis; species Rutidosis leptorrhynchoides. Next base: position 175,072,377 of record NC_092334.1, on the reverse strand, counting down.
CATAATTCTAAGAGATGAATGTTATACATATAACTGTTGATGTAGATATGCTGTGAGTTTTCAAAGTACTGATTGCTGATTCCCGGTAATTGGTATGGCAGTTCTCGTTACAAGATGCGGATGAGTATATGATACGGTTTCAATGAATAAATATAATGATTTGTCAGAGAGATTTAAGCCAAGAAGCAATAAGGTTGCTGGTACGTCTGCTGGTAATATGGTGGAATATAAAAGAATTATCCGGTATCAAAAGGTTAATTGTATATATATCAGGATTATAGTAAGATTACTTCGAATGAAAAGTCGAAGTTGACTTGCTGGAGCTGTGACAAAATTGGCTACTTTGAAAAGGGATCGCAAAGTTTTTTTTTTTTTTAACAAATGCCAAAGGATCTGACGCGGCTACGTGTTAAAATTTTACTCAGTTGCCGAGAGTTTCTCAGGTGCATAAATCTTTTCTTCCGTAGATGAAGTGCGGTTGATTCATCCTATCGATTGAGGTGTTTTCAAGAAACATGAAAGGTTTGAAAGCAGATTGTAATCGTCGAGATACAAAATGAGGTTTAAGATGAAATCAAGTGGCAAACTTGAAGAATTGTTTAGTTTCATATGTTATAATCAGTATTTTAATTCATTTTAATTGTCCAATATTGGTAGTTCTCAGTTGATAGTCCACAGTTAGCAATATATAGTATTCGAAATAATTAATACGTCGACTCGATCACAACTCAAAGTATATATATTATTATAGAATCAACCTCAACCCTGTATAGAGAACTTGATCATTACTGCATATAGAGTATCTATGGTTATTCCAAATAATATATATATGCGTCGATATGATATGTTCAAACTTTGTATACGTGTCCCGATATTTAAAGTACGAAAACTAAATGACAAAAATTAAATAACGATAAATAAAGTGCGTAAAGTAAATAACAGAAATTAAATGACGATAAATAAAATTGCGAGAATGTAATTTGCGATAATTAGATTACGATAAATAAAATGTAATCAGTTAGCTAGGAACAGTTAGCTAGGATTTTGTTAGCGTGGATTCTTAACAAAATTTCTCATAGTTAGTTTGTTTATTTCTAACAAATTTTATTTTGTTAAATGTTTTCTTCATTGTGCCACTTGTTGGATTTTGATAAATCAAAATTCAAATATGAAATTGAATGAAAAGGGTTATTCTGCGGTGAACGGATATGTATATCGGTGGTTGTAAATTGGATAGTAAGTGACTGTTGAATCAGATTTGGAAGAATGTACTGTGTAGCTTATTAATTTGAAATCTGAATATTCCTCGGGTATTACCTACCCGTTAAAATATTTTCACAATTAACACTTTGTACGAAAGAATTTTTAATTACAGTCTTTATGAAAAAATATATATACATATATATTTTCTTCAGATGTAATCATGGATTTAATGAGTCAATATGATATTAGACTCATTTGATTTACCGTTAGAACAAGAATACAGAATCTCTAAAATATTAGAGATTACATAATCGCCATGTCGGACGAAGATAAATGATATAGAACGATACGTAGAACGATGATTATACTCGAGATACAGAATGAGATGTTGAGGCATGTGATGTTGAAACTTGGGTTGTTGGTGGTACTGTTGGTGCCGGTGATGTTGCTGAAGCTGGTAAATTTTGCACCATATTCTCCAAATTTATTTCTCGAGCGCGAAGTTTGTTGACTTCTTCTATTATTCTGGGATGATTGTCGGTTGAAACGAGTGAATGAATAAGGTTTGGAATTTTAAATAGAATATAAGCATGTCGAGTTATCCGGGAATTGAGGGTGAAAATGGTGTTTCGGACTAGTTCACTGGTAAGTGCTTCGGGTTCTTCATCAAGAGGTAAATTTGGTTGGTGAAAAGGATCGCCTTTTTCGCGTCTCCATTGATTAAGTCGACTACCAACCCATCAGATGAATTGGTTGATTCATTCTGGTGACACTGCTTTTGAAGCTTAGGTGAAACTCCATATCGGAATAGCTGTCGGAATCTGAGGAATTCGAACTGGTTGAGGGATTCATCTCGTACGATCAGATGAAGGATTTTTCGATAAGAAATAGTTTATAGGATGTAGGTTAGTACCCTGCAATACATAATTTACATATGCATATATTATACTAAAATCCCATAAGTTACGGAGAAATCTACGGAAGTTGTCAGGCAAAAGTAACAATAACAGATACGCTAAGATATGAATTTATCTATACACTGTCTATGCAATCATTGCAGTAAGGTGTGTCTAGACTAAGAATGATAAACAGGTAATTTCCTAAGGATGATAAGCAGATGATTTTCGACACGAAATGATAAGCAAAACTTTTGACATGCACACACGGTCGAAGTCCAGACTCACTAATGCATCCTAACAACTACTAGTTAGACTCACTAATGCAAGACCTGGTTCGCTACGACCACCGCTCTGATACCAACTGTGAAGACCCGTCCTAATCCATCCGGACGAAGTCCATATCGATTATAAATGATTCACAAAAGTTGATTACATCGCGAGGTACTTGACCTCTATATGATACATTTTTCAAACATTGCATTCGTTTTTGAAAAGACAAACTTTCATTACAACGAAAGTTGATAGCATGCATACCATTTTATAATATATCTAACTATAATTGATTTAGTAATAATCTTGATGAACTCAACGACTCAAATGCAACGCCTTTTGAAATATGCCATGAATGACTCCAAGTAATATCTTTAAAATGAGCAATTGCACAACGGATAATTTCTTTTGTACCTGAGAATAAACATGCTTTAAAGTGTCAACCAAAAGGTTGGTGAGTTTATTAGTTTAACATAAATAATCATTTCCATCATTTTAATAGACCACAAGATTTTCATATTTCCATTTCTCATAAACATACGTCCCATGCATAGAGACAAAAATATCATTCATATGGATTGAACACCTGGTAACCGACATTCACAATATGCATATAAGAATATCCCCATCATTCCGGGATCCTCCTTCGGACATGATATAAATTTCAAAGTACTAAAGCATCCGGTACTTTGGATGGGGCTTGTTGGGCCCGATAGATCTATCTTTAGAGTTCGCGTCAATTAGGGTGTCTGTTCCCTAATTCTTAGATTACCAGACTTAATAAAAAGGGGCATATTCGATTTTGATAATTCAACCATATAATGTAGTTTCGATTACTTGTGTCTATTTCGTAAAACATTTATAAAAATTGTGCATGTATTCTCAGCCCAAAAATATAAAGGGTAAAAGAGGCAAATGAAACTCACCTAATGTATTTTGTAGTAAAAATACATATGACTATATTGAACAATGCAGGGTTGACCTCGGATTCACGAACCTATAGCATTTATATATATTAAAACATATAATAATAATCAAATAAGTTTATATATTAATATTAGTAATATACTTGTTATTTTAGTATGTTATATGTATTAATTATAGTCTTACGTAACTAATTGTTATTTGGTACAATAATATTAATAATAATAAATAAAAAGTTGTGTTATCTTATAATAATAATAATAATAATAGTAATAATAATAATGTTAAAAATAATAATAATGATAATAAAAATATTGCTAATAAAAATGGTAATGATAATAGAAATAATGATATTTATAATAATAATAGTAGTTTTTAAATAAAGTGATAAGTTTAATAATAACGATAATGAAAATAATAATTTTTATAAATATACTTAATAATAATGATAATAGTAATAATAATAAATAGGGTAATGATAATAATAATAATAAGATGATAATAATAATAAGAATAATAATAATAATAATAATAATAATAATAATAATAATAATAATAATAATAATAAAATTAATACTAATAATAACAACAACAATAACAATAATAATAATAATAATAATAACGATAACAAAAAGAAATTTGATAAGTAAACTACCTCTCCAAAGCTTTTCTAATAACAAATGCCTCGAACCGGGCTCGAACCCACGACCTCATGCTAATGCAAACACTCCTAAACCACTGAACCACTTTGTTACATCTAGTGCTAATTCGCAGGCCTAAATATTTAAAGCGAATTAAACTGTTACAGCCCAACAATATGAAACCCATTTGAATGTTAATTGGATCCATATAAACGGCCCAATCTCATTACAGATTAAGTGATCCAGCTGTTTTAATCGGTTTAAATAAAAAAAAATTTCTGTTCTTGGCCTTCACAGCCGTCACCAATGAGAAGGAAGAAAAAAAATTCACAGGTTATCGATCCTCATCATTATTCTTCATCATCATTAGCACGCTATCATCCCTCATCATCAAAATCATCTTCGTCGCTTTCATCAGTCATCATCATCACCATATGATCATCATCATCATCGTTATGATCATCGTGATCATCACCTTAACCATCATCTTTACCCTTCCCCCATCATCATCTTTTTCAACTCTCCATCATCATTTTCATCCCATCGTCTTCTTCACCGTAATAGAAAACGAAGAGAGTATCAGCGACAGTAATCGCTGCTAATGGTGGTGGTTAACTAGATAACAATAGTGGTTTAATGGCAACGGTAACAGGATTTATAGGGTGGTGATGGAGTCTGTTTTGTGGTGATGATGAACCAGTAGTGGTGAGTTCAAAGTGGTGTTTTTTTTTGATAGAAACGATTGCAAACAGAAGGATTAAACGCGAGTTGCAGGTGGTTTGATGTAATTCTCGGTTGAAGAGAGAGAGAGAGTGTTAGACGATAGAGAGAGATGAGAGAGAGAGAAAGGAGAAAAAAAAAATGGAGAATGGTGATGGTGACCGGTGGAGATCATGATGGTTGGTTTGGTTGTTGTTGTGTCGAACAGAAGTAGAAGTGGATAACATACACATCAGTAGGTTTAACAGCATTGGGTGTTCTAATAGAAAATAGAAGTAGAAACAAACCGTGATTAATTGCATATGGTGGTTTATGGGGTGCGTTTTGGGTCGGGTTTACTCGTAACAAGAACGATCAACAACAATGAAATGAGCAAGAGTTCTAATAGTAGTCTAGTAGTTGAACAAGTATAGAAAGAAAATAAAAATTTGTAGGTTGTTCTGGGTGGTTTGTTCGTGTGGCAAAACAAACAAATCAGAAGACCATAGTTTTCTTTGTAAAATGATGATGATTGGTGGATATATAAATTAGACTAAAAGTGATCGAGGAGCATGGTGGTTTCCATTGTATACGCGTAGATATATATTTATATATATAGAATTAGGTTCTTATTATAACATATAATAAAATAATAATAATAATTAAAATATTGTACAATAATTAAACTAGTGGAATGAAAAAGAAAGAAACAGTGAACAGTCTCAAAGTTGTTTTACTCTACCGACAGTTTATCCCGGATGGCTATATCGTGTCCATTGCTAAACAGTTAGCGTATAAAAGTGTTTCTAAAAGCCCAAATTTTTAGATTAAATGTATTTAATTATTTCACTCGTTAACTGTTCAAAAAGGTTCGATAAATATTTATTTTCTGTTCCAATTTATATGTACGGAGTACTAATATTTAAACTTAAAAAGGTAAAAATATCTTTAACAAATCTAACATCTTCGTAATCGATTTACAGTTCAACTTTTATTTTAGTTCTTCATGAACATGTAATATATCTATATTAAAACTAACGAAATGTCAATCGAGTGTTACTGACGTTTACTAATTAGGCTCGAAATCATTCATTTTCAATATACACATTCTATATATATATATATATATATATATATATATATATATATATATATATATATATATATATATATATATAACAAATCTTAATTAACAAGTAAAAATATATTAATTATATTCTTTTAAACAACTAAATATAATATTATATATTTACAAGTAATATTCATGTACATATATATATACATACTTAAATATATATTAATCTATTTACAAATAGTTGTTCGTGAATCGTTGGAAACAGTCGAAGGTCAATTGAATATATAAACATAGTTTCAAATTTTTCGAGACTCAACATTACAGACTTTGCTTATCGTATCGAAATCATATGAAGATTAAGTTTAAATTTGGTCGGTAATTCCCGGGTCGTCACAATATACCCGCGCGGCGCGCCAAAGTGGTCTGTCCAACTTTGTCAATTTTTGAATAATGTTTGCTATGCTATGCACCTCCGATTCACATGTAACTTGTTCTAACATGCTCATATATGATTAAAAACCTCAGAAAAATAGTTCGGGACCCGACCCGAACGTGTTGACTTTTTCGTTGACTTTGACCGACCAAAGTTTGACTTTTTGTCAAACTTAACCAAATGATTATGCAACATTCCTAACTTGTTTCTATACTTGTATCTTGCATGAAACTTGACAAATTGATTCACATGCTACATAATCGAGTCGTAACGAGCCATAGGACTAATTGAACATCTTTGATCAATCGTGACTATCGTTATTGATACAACCTATTTGTTTAGGTCAAGACTAGCATTGTTCTTTGCACACATTAGTTGTCGAAGTACTTATTTACTCTTGCGCTCAAGGTGAGATCATAGTCCCACTTTTACTCTTTTGAACTTACATTTGGGATGAGAAAACATAAACATTTCTTTTTAACTAAGTGAACACAAGTAGAGGAAAACAAACATTCTACATACGAGTTTAGAACGAAATCCTCAATTCGATTATCATTAGTTACACTTGCAGGGTGTAAGTGTAGGCGTGAACTTATGTTGTATGGCCATATAGGTTTGACAAACCCTCATCTCGGACGGTTTGCTACCGTCCACAGATGAAATATATTTTCGAGAAACAGTGTTGTTCTAGCACTATTAATGGGGTTCAACGGACGGAATGTTAAGCCTTGATAATTGGGTGCTCGTGAATATTAACTTTTAGAATGTATTACTATTTTATCATTGATGTAAATCTTGTGGTTCGACTTACTTTTACTCACTTACTTACTTAAACCTATGATTTCACCAACGTTTTCGTTGACAGATTTCTATGTTTTTCTCAGGTCCTTGAACATTAGGTGATACATGCTTCCGCTCATTCTTTTGATAATTGCTTTGGATGTCGAGTATACATGCATATGTGGAGCGTCTTTTGACTACTTTAAACTGTGTCGCACGTGTTTCATTTGTACTTAAACATCGTTATGTACTAGTTATGGAAACTACTTTTGTAAACTTTGAAACATCCACACTTATGAAATGAATGCGACATATTTTCGGTCAAACTTTGTCTTAAAGACTTATGACCATGTAATGGGACCTACGTAGACGGCGCCGTCAAACATGATTTTGTCGGGTCGCTACAGATGGTATCAGAGCGTTGGTTGTAGGGATTTAGAGTTCACTGGTGTCAACCCCGAGTCATAGGGTACATTAGTGAGTCTAGACTACAACCGGCATATAGACTTGAAGTAGGAATTACTTGACTACTTGTGCATTATACTCGAACGTTTCTACTCACATCTACTTTTATTTCATCTTAATCTCATGTTGTTTAATTTGATTGACGCGCCACCTTGACTTAGTGAAATGATGTCGAATGTACATATGAATCAGGGTAATATAATTTCCTGGATTATATTACGGTGACTCATATGAACGTTCCGATATTGTGGCATAAAGAATTTAAGGCGAGTCAAGGAAAATTTTTTCTCTCTATCCTTATTCCATATCATGATTAGTATTATTGAAAATACTAATCAACGGTATTCTTGTGTTTTGAAGGAACAATGCCTCCTCGTCGTGTGCCACGCCATGAGACTCCCGAACAAGCTCTACAACGAATGATAGCCACCGCCGTGGAAGCGGCCATGGCCGATCACTCCTCCAACAATAACAACAACTACAACAACAACAATAATGGAGCCGGTAACTCAAACGAAGGGTGCTCCTACAAATCCTTCATGGGGTGCAAACCTCACACTTTTGATGGAACCGGGGGACCGGTCGTGCTCACCCGATGGTTTGAGCAAACGGAAGCCGTCTTTAGCATAAGCGGTTGTCGGGACCAAGACAAGGTCAAATACTCCTCACACACTTTCGCCGGTGTCGCCCTCACATGGTGGAACACCTATATACAATCGGTGGGTACCGATGAAGCTCATGCCCTCTCTTGGGCCGATTTAAGGGAAAAGATGATTGTTGAATATTTCCCTCGCGAAGAAACCTGAAAGCTCGAACAAGAGCTAAGAACTTTGAAGGCGGTCGGAAACGATCTCAAGGCCTACAACCAACGCTTCACCGAACTATCCTTGATGTGTCCTAATCTCGTGAACCCCGAATATCAAAGGGTTGAACTATATATGGACGGTCTTCCAAAAAGCATCAAACAAGGAGTGATGTCATCCAAACCCGTTAATCACCAAGCCGCTTTAAACATGGCCCGCCAATTGATTGAAACAGTTGATGAAATCGTAGTGTCGGCTCCTAAGGCCGAACACAAATTGGGTGGCAACAAAAGGAAATGGGAAGCCACTCCATCAAGCAACTACAACAACAATACCTTCACCAAAAAGCCTTTCAACAACGACGGCAAGAAAGGTTATGCCGGAACTCAACCTTTTTGCAACAAATGTCACAAGCACCACTCGGGTGAATGCGGCAAGCTAATTTTCCACCGGTGCCAAGGAGTTGGTCATAAGGCCAACAATTGCACAAGCGCCGCCCCCATCGCTCGAAAAGGGCCCAATCCTCCAAAAACGGTCACTTGTTACGAATGTGGCCAAACGGGCCATTATAGAAATGCATGCCCGAAGAGGAAAGATAACCCCAATACGCGCGGCCGAGCTTTCAACATCAACACCGAGGAAGCCCGAGATGATAATGAATTGGTCACGGGTACGTTTCTTCTCAACAACACTTATGTTACTTGTTTATTCGATTCGGGTGCCGATAAGAGTTTTGTATCCAAGACTTTGACTCATTCTTTTAATACTCCACCACGTCCACTAGATACCACTTATACCATTGAAGTGGCCAACGGAAAACTATTGAGTGCCGACACATATTACCGGGGGTGTACGTTAAACATTTTGGGTAATGAGTTTGAAATTGACTTGATACCCATGGAACTAGGGAGCTTCGATGTAATAATCGGTATGAATTGGCTAGCCAAAATGAAATCTCACATCCTTTGTGATCTTAACGCAATCCAAATCCCTATCAAGAATGGTGAACCTTTGATCGTCTATGGCGATAAGAGTTGCACCGGACTCAACCTCGTTTCGTGTATTAAAGTTAGAAAACTACTCCGTAAGGGTTGTTTTGCGATCCTCGCTCACGTTAAGAAAGTCGAGTCCGATGAGAAGCACATCGAAGATGTGCCAATTGTTAGTGACTATTCCGATGTATTTCCCGATGAATTGCCGGGTCTTCCACCTCATCGACCGGTTGAATTCCAAATCGATCTTATTCCGAGAGCCGCACCCGTAGCACGTGCACCATATAGACTCGCTCCATCCGAAATGCAAGAATTGCAAAGTCAAATCCAAGAACTACTTGATCGTAGTTTTATCCAACCTAGCCATTCACCTTGGGGTGCTTCGATTTTGTTTGTTAAAAAGAAAGACGGATCCCTACGAATGTGCATTGACTATCGTGAACTAAACAAATTGACGGTAAAGAATCGATATCCTCTTCCTCGCATCGATGACCTCTTTGATCAATTACAAGGGTCTTGTATATATTCAAAAATCGATCTCCGCTCGGGTTATCATCAATTGAGAGTTAAGGGGGAAGATGTCTCCAAAACCGCTTTCCGAACTCGTTATGGTAGTTATGAATTTCTTGTAATGCCATTTGGTCTCACTAATGCACCAGCGGTGTTCATGGATCTTATGAACCGCGTGTGCAAACCGTATCTTGACAAATTCGTTATCGTGTTCATCGAAGATATTTTAGTCCATTCAAAAAGCGAAGAAGAACACGAGGAACACCTTCGACTTGTGCTTGAACTTTTAAGACAAGAACAACTCTATGCCAAATTCTCCAAGTGTGAATTTTGGTTAAAGGAAGTTCAATTTCTTGGTCTTGTTGTAAGTGACCAAGGTATTAAAGTCGATCCAACGAAAATCGAAGCCATTAGTAAATGGGAGACTCCTACTACTCCTACTCACATCCGTCAATTCTTGGGTCTCGCCGGATACTACCGTAGATTCATCAAAGATTTTTCTTTGGTTACCCGTCCTCTAACCACGTTAACTCATAAGGGAAGAAAATTCGTTTGGGCAACCGAACATGAATCCACATTCCAAATCTTGAAAACGAAGCTAACCACCGCTCCTATCTTGTCACTTCCCGAAGGCAATGATGACTTTGTTGTAAATTGCGATGCCTCGAAACATGGTTTTGGGTGTGTATTGATGCAACGAACGAAAGTCATTGCTTATGCTTCTCGACAACTCAAAATTCATGAACGAAACTACACGACGCATGATCTCGAACTCGGAGCCGTTGTCTTTGCACTTAAAATGTGGAGACACTATTTTTATGGAACCAAGAGTACTATCTTTACCGACCACAAAAGTCTCCAACACATTTTCGATCAAAAGCAACTAAACATGAGACAACGAAGGTGGATTGAAACCTTAAACGATTACGATTGCGAGCTTCGTTACCATCCCGGAAAGGCAAATGTAGTAGCCGATGCCTTAAGTCGAAAAGAAAGAGCGGTGCCTCTTCGTGTCCGAGCTTTAAACATCACCATTCACACCAACCTTAATAGCCAAATTTGGGTAGCCCAAGATGAGGCTCTCAAGGATGAAAACGTTTCACACGAGCTCTTGAACATTCTCGTCTCTCGATTCGAAGTTAGGGAGACCGGACTTCGATATTTCGCCGGAAGGATTTGGGTGCCTAGATATGGGGACCTACGAAGTCTTATTTTAGATGAAGCCCATAAGTCACGATACTCGATTCACCCCGGTGCCAATAAGATGTACCATGACCTTAAACAACAATATTGGTGGCCGAACATCAAAAGGGACATAGCTACTTATGTTTCCAAGTGTTTGACATGTTCCAAAGTCAAAGCCGAACACCAAAGACCGTCCGGATTACTTCAACAACCCGAAATCCCGCAATGGAAGTGGGAAAGGATAACGATGGATTTTATCACCAAACTACCAAAAACGTCGGGCGGTTATGATACTATTTGGGTTATTGTTGACCGTCTCACCAAATCCGCACACTTCCTTGCCATGAAAGAAACGGACAAAATGGAGAAACTTGCACAACTTTACATCAAGGAGATCGCAGCCTGACACGGTGTACCTTTATCGATTATCTCCGACCGAGATGGCCGTTTTGTTTCTAGATTTTGGCGTACCTTGCAAGAAGCGTTGGGAACGCGTTTAGACATGAGCACCGCATATCATCCTCAAATCGATGGACAAAGCGAATGTACAATTCAAACCTTAGAGGACATGTTACGAGCTTGCGTGGTTGATTTTGGAAAAGCTTGGGACAAGCACTTACCTCTCGCCGAGTTCTCTTACAACAATAGTTATCACGCGAGTATTAAAGCCGCACCTTTTGAAGCGCTATATGGCCGAAAATGTCGTTCACCTCTTTGTTGGGCCGAGGTAGGCGACGTGCAAATCACCGGACCCGAACTCATTCACGAAACCACCGAGAAGATCGTACAAATCCGAGATAGGCTTCGGACGGCCCGGAGTCGTCAAAAGAGTTATACCGACAAACGACGCAACGACCTCGAATTTCAAGTCGGTGACCGAGTAATGTTAAAAGTCACACCTTGGAAAGGTGTAATCCATTTTGGGAAACGCGGGAAGCTAAATTCGCGGTATATTGGTCCTTTCGAAATCTTGGAGCGTATTGGAACCGTTGCTTATCGTTTAGATCTTCCGCCTCAATTGAACTCCGTTCATCCTACCTTCCATGTATCTAACTTGAAAAAGTGTCTTGCGGAACCCGATATCGTCATCCCTCTCGAGGAACTTACTATTGATGACAAACTCCATTTTGTGGAAGAACCGGTTGAAATTCTGGACACCTCCGTCAAGACGTTGAAACAAAGCTGAATTCCGATTGTCAAGGTTCGTTGGAATGCCAAAAGAGGACCCGAGTTTACTTGGGAAAGGCAAGATCAAATGCAAAAGAAATACCCTCACTTGTTCCCAGTTCCGGAAACGCAAGATTCCGAGGAAGCAACAACGACTACTACGCCTACTTAAATTTTGGGACAAAATTTCTTTTAAGGAGTAGGTAATGTAACATCCCGCCTTTTTTTTCCATTTACTTTTCCGTTATACTATTTTAAACTCCGTTATATGTTTATAACATCTCCCGTTAATACGCGTTTTAAATTATCTCGTTTAGGTAATTCACGCACCCGTTTCCAAAGTTGAGGGACTAAGTTTGACAAAGGAGCAAAGAGGTGACTAGGTCAAAGAGTCAACACTCTTCCTCCTCCATTCATTATTTCTTTTCTTTTCCATTTTTCTCTAATACTTTCACAAATTCTCTCAAACACCATTTCAAAGATTCATCATCTAATCAAAATCTAGCAAGCTTCAATCTAAACTAATTTCATATTTGGAATCCTTGCAACTTCCTCTTCGATTCCATACCGATTACATCTCATTTGGGTAACTTTCTAAAATCACTAGATTTTGTGTTCTTGATGTTTTTAAGTTATAAAGTTGTTAATTAGTGTCTATGGCTCAAGTCTAACATGAATATATGATTTATATGCTCGATTTCGTTATTTGAAGTAATTAACTTGAGTATGAACTTTGGTGTGTTTAATTTGGTGATTTGGTTGTTTGAATGTTGTTAAAAGTTATAAATGCATGTATTAAATGTGTTCCTAGTATCACTAGCTTCAATTTGATGTGTAGGTTGTTTTAGAAAACTTCATAAACATGATTAGTGATTTTGATGTTTTTGGTTAGGGTTTGATAGAATTTAATGTGAACATTTAATGCTTTGAATGACATGAAATGTTATTTGTAAGTGTTAGGTTGTATTGTATGCTTGATCACCTTCGAAACGGCATAACATTCATGTAAATTGGTTGCCGAATCATCAAATTTCATTTATGAACTTGAATGCATTTAATGAGGAGCTTTGAATGTGATTTTGGTTGTTGTAAAAGTAAATGTGATTGTTGAAATGTGTTTAGTTGTTTTCCTTGTCAAAATACCTTTCCGATGATATAAGATACATGTTTTGGTTGTTTGCGGGTCATAAATGGTGATTGTTTGAAGTTAGGTTCGTGCATAAAACTTAAAAACTGCCAGATTTCTCTGTACAGGTAATGGCGCGGCGCGCCATATACCCGCGCGGCGCGCCAAAGTGGTCTGTCCAACTTTGTCAGTTTTCGAATAATGTTTGCTATGCTATGCACCTCCGATTCACATGTAACTTGTTCTAACATGCTCATATATGATTAAAAACCTCAGAAAAATAGTTCGGGACCCGACCCGAACGTGTTGACTTTTTCGTTGACTTTGACCGACCAAAGTTTGACTTTTTGTCAAACTTAACCAAATGATTATGCAACATTCCTAACTTGTTTCTATACTTGTATCTTGCATGAAACTTGACAAATTGATTCACATGCTACATAATCGAGTCGTAACGAGCCATAAGACTAATTGAACATCTTTGACCAATCGTGACTATCGTTATTGATACAACCTATTTGTTTAGGTCAAGACTAGCATTGTTCTTTGCACACGTTACTTGTCGAAGTACTTATTTACTCTTGCGCTCAAGGTGAGATCATAGTCCCACTTTTACTCTTTTGAACTTACATTTGGGATGAGAAAACATAAACATTTCTTTTTAACCAAGTAAACACAAGTAGAGAAAAACAAACATTCTACATACGAGTTTAGAATGAAATCCTCGATTCGATTATCATTAGTTACACTTGCAGGGTGTAAGTGTAGGCGTGAACTTATGTTGTATGGCCATATGGGTTTGACAAACCCTCATCTCGGACGGTTCGCTACTGATGTTGTAGCGTGAGGGTACGAAATAGTACTATATTTTAATACAAAATACTACAAAATATGACACAAGTTTTATTAATTTACGGATGGGATATACCTAAACCTTGCTACAACACTATAGGCAGTGTACCTAATCGTAGAGTAGTGTAGTTTTTAGTAAGTCCGGTTCGTTCCACAGGGAGCTGGTGATACTTACTATATTTTTAACTATATTTATACAAAATATATATAATTATATAAGTAGTAATATTATTATAAAAGGGGGGTTTTACCGTTTAATGACCGGTTTGTCGATTCTATATTTTAAGCGTAAAGATAAATGACGATAATTAAAGTGCGTAAAATAATGACAATAAATAAAATGACAGTAAATAAAATTGCGAGTAATAAAATGACAGTAAATAAAGATACGATGAGAAATATAATAAAAGAATTATGCTTATTTAAACTTCCGTAATCATGATGTTTGACGTGTTGATTTTAATTTATTACCATGGGTTAATTGTCCTTTGTCCTGGTTTATTTGATACATCTATCTGGTTTTTGTCCATAATAGTCCATCGGTCATAAATATAAAGTGCGAGTATCCTCGTCAAATTACCCTTATACCCGAAGTCAAATATTCCAACTGATTAAGGATTTAAACTGTGACGCAGTTATCACTTCTGTCAACAATTACACCAGTTATCACTGTATGTAATCCACCCCTGTTTTAATTAGTTTATGAATATTAATTCATCCACTTGATCAGAATGAATAATCAATTACCCAACCCAATTGATTAATTAAATGATTATAACAGATTCCATATGAACATCACTAAATAGGACAACCATAATCATTATTAATTATTAGGTTAATTAATTTGAAGATAGGTTCGACAGACTCCAATGAGTTGTCACTCAATTAGACAATACCCCCCATCTATTAATAGTCAATAGTTCAATTTCCACAAGTGTCGGTCTTTTGTCCAAACCCCAATTATGGTACAAAGCCCAATTACCCAATTTTAGTAATTAGCCCAACATCATGATTACTTCGGATCAAATAAGCATAATAACGGCTTAGCTACGAGACATTAATGTAAAAAGGTTGAACATAACTTACAATGATTAAAAATAGCGTAGCGTTA
This sequence comes from Rutidosis leptorrhynchoides, assembly GCF_046630445.1. Classification (NCBI taxonomy): domain Eukaryota; kingdom Viridiplantae; phylum Streptophyta; class Magnoliopsida; order Asterales; family Asteraceae; genus Rutidosis; species Rutidosis leptorrhynchoides. The sequence goes on along the minus strand of NC_092334.1, from coordinate 175,057,242 downwards.
CACGGACAGAATTTCGACTTACACACTCAAATGATCTCTATCATAAATCTTATTATTATCATAATTTAAACTTAAAATTAAGATTATTGTTATATCTTATTACATTAACATTATGATAGAGATATAGAATATAGATATTGATAATTGATATTGATAATTGATCGAAGAAAAAAAAGATCGGAAAAAATTCTTCCTCCTAATTCATCGAACATAGATCGTTCTTTTATAGGCCAAATTATAAAATGAATTTTCATTTACGACCCCTGAACTATGCTCAATTAACAACTTTTTATTATTTAATATTATTCTTATTATGATTTATTTAAATATTATATTTTATTCTTGTGCATAGTTGACTCGTAATTTTTACACCGTTGCGTCGAGCGTTGAGAGTTGGTTCATGTCCTGGTTTCGGATTTTCGAACGTCCTTTCGTATAATTTAATATCTTGTACTTTGCGTTTTGTAACTTGTACTCTTGTCATTTTTAGACGTTTCTCATCAATAAATTGAACCTTTTGAATTGTATCTTGTACATTTGAGCTTTTTGGATGTTTTGGTCTTTCAAATCTTCGTTTTTGTCTTTAAATCTTCATTTTCGAGCGATTTGCGTCTTTCGTCTTCGCACTTATTTATTTAACTATTACAACTAAAAATAAGGAAATTACATTAAAAAACTTTACATATTGGAACGATATTGCTACTAAATATATGTTCATTTGGAACACTATCAAATATCCCCACACTTGAGCGTTGCTTGTCCTCAAGCAATACAGAACTTGAAATAAAAACATACATGAATCACTTTTTTATTCATCACATTTTGTACATCAGTGATTTTGATATAGCGGTATAAACAATGACAGTAATGATGGTTAAAGGTGGGTGTGTCATCCACAGTTGCCTTGGGTTTAGGTCAACGACACTTGCAATCAAATAGCCGATTTACTTTCGGTTTCCAAAGCAAAGTGCACATTTGAAAGGCGGTTTACAGTCCCACATGACTATAAAAATGTAGATCCTTTAGGAAATTGGATCTTTATGAAAACATTTGATCTTTTAAAAATTCAAGCTAGATTTTACCCCAGACAAGTTTTCTGATTTGACCCACCATCGGTGTTGCAAAATATATTTGTGGATCAATATTTTGGCTAAAAACATTTAGGTTCGTGTAATCCACTGCTATCCCGGTATCAGAAAGCACACATCCAGTTTACTTGTTCCGTATATTACCTTTCGGTAAACTACCGTCCGGTTGTAAAGGAAAGCGATGAACAAGAAACTGTTAAGGCAATGTCTAATGACATGCATTTGTTCATGGTCTAAAAACGTGTCGGATGCTAGAACTATCCTTGGTAGGAGCAATAGTAAAGATCATCCTATGATTTTTCGGTCTGGCACAAGGTCCTGTCTCTGACCATGCTATGCAACCACCGTTCTTACGGTTGACACCCGATTTGGTTCAGGTGACCTAATGAAATCCAGGTGAATTCCTAGGATTTTACGTTCAATGGTAATGAACGCATTGAAAATGGTTTTTCAGAAAACAAATCGGTTTGTAATTTTTGATCAAAATATTTTCTCGTTCAAGCTCGAGTTTAGATATCATCGAATTCCATGAGTTTGAATTCTCAATCTTTAAGGTCAATCTCAAGGATTGAGTAATATCAGTCTTAAAAGCTGATTTTTAATCTTTAAGGAGATTATCCTTTTCTGGGGATCTGATTCATTAGTCTTATCCAGCTAATTTGCACGGTGCCCCCCATTGTACGAGATAAATCCTTCTCATGGTTAGGATAAATCTGACCACTTGGCGACCCTGTTTGATGCTGAGGTCCGTGGATTTCCTGCTGATTTTAGAGATGACTTTTCTAGATTTTTCGTCAACCTACAGCTGGTCTGGACGACAACTTCATGACCTAAATCAAGAAGCGCGTTTCTTTTTCGGAAGACTTTACTTCCTTTTAATGATGGAATTGATTCATCGTGTAGATCCATCTTTCTTACAGTAAATCGGGTAAACCAGTTAATTTAGTCCAAAGTAAAAGCACCTGCAATAACTTTACAAAAACATGTGATAGATAGTTTTTAATTGAATAACTTGGTACATTCTCCCCACACTTAGTTTCTTTCTTTGCCTTTTTATTCTCCTTTATTCCATTTTAAATGAATTCAAGCGTTTTAGGTTGTTTCTCAATTTATGCCCTTTTCGAGGTAACGATAATTTCGGCATTAACACCTAGTTTTATCGTTCATAAATATGTATAAACATGATTTTGACTTCAGTTAATTGAAAATTTTTCAAATTTTCACAAAATTTGGCAAATAAACCAAGTATAAACCTGAGAGAATTTATAACCCTTCCCCACACTTAAGATCATGCAATGCCCTCATTTGCATGAAATCAGACTATAATTTAAATTTATGAGGGTGATTAGCGTAGAAAAGTGATTAAAAATACCGAGTTTGCAAACATATTGTTATTTCACATTTGATTTTTTGCGTCTTGTCAAAATCAGTAGCTTTTGCTGAACTTCATGACAGTCTTTGAAAGTGCGCTGTTTTACCCTGTTTTGTACATAAGATAAAATACAAACATATATATATATATATTTTTGAAGTTTGGTTTATAACCCCACTTTTCAAAAATTTATAAAGTATAATATTTTTGGCATACTTTAAATCAATAAAATTAAAAATAATGATAACAAAATTTGTCGCCCCACCCTCGGGTAAAGTAATTTCGGCTCAACGACCTAGTCTTAAACTCACGACAAATTTTAGAAATCATTTTTTTCAACTTAATGAATTAAAGTAAATTTTGTTTTTAAAATTCACACAAAACTTAAATAAAAAAAAACATATTAATTTTATATAAAACCTACAAAACAAAAATTCAGAATGGAGGGAGAAAACTAGTTCTTTAGTGTCTGCTAGTGGAAAAGACCAATCGGATTCCATTCTCGGAACTACACGAGAACAGAACAACTAACTCCAGACAGCATTTTCTTTTTAGAACATTTGAATCTCCCCACATTTAGGTAGCTGTGGTGTCAAAATTGTGATTAACTTCATCGTCAATTTCTCTTGGACCATAATCAACTTGCATATCTGTGACTTTCTCTTTAAGCCATTGGTCAGATTCCTGTGTAATATCCACAATTTCAACTAGTTTCTCCTTTTCTTTAGGTGATAGATTGGATACTAACCGGTTACATAACTTAAAGTTCCCCTTGGTTCTAGCATCGCGAATCCGTTTAATAAGTTTCTTCATTGAACTATTAATAACGGGATCATTTAATTTCGTATCAACAACGGGGTTCTTTGTTATCATGTCATCATTAGGTGTTACTTCATTTTCCCCACACTTAGGCGTTTCATTATTGCTAAGTATTACCGTTGGAGTTGGTAAAATCACATGGTTCTTACCAATTATTTTTACTGGTTCAATGGTTTTGGCTGGTGGAGATTTAGACTTTCGAATCATAAAGGTGATCGATTTGTCACCACTTTTAAGTGTCATTCTTCCATTTCCTACATCAAATAACGCCTTGGTGGACGCTAAGAATGGTCGACCTAAAATTAGAGGAATGTTTGGGTCCTCTTCTATGTTAATGACAATGAATTCGACTAGAAAGGTTAAATTGCCTACTTGAATGGGTAGGTTGTCAGCAATTCCAACTGGGTGCTTAATGGTTTGATCAAAGAGTCGAACACTCATATCCGTTGGACTTAACTTACCTACACTTAATCTTTTATATAATGAAAGAGGCATAACACTCACACTTGCACCTAAATCTGCTAGTGCATCATACATGACACAATCACTAAGTAGACAAGGAACAATAAATTCACCCGGATCACCTACCCTAGGTGGAGGTTTTGGTGGAACTGTCTTCACCGGGTTTATTTTTACGGCTTTTGTTTCTTGTACTTTCTTATTCTTTTTCTTCTTCTTCTTTCCAGAAGTATCACAATCTTTATTACTTATTACTTGCTCATACTCAACTCCTTTTCTTGGAAACGGGATGGGTGGTTTGTATGGTGCCACCATTGGCTTTACATACTCGGGTGGTGGTGGTGGTGTAACTTCTTCATTGTTACTTACATCTAAAACCTTCCCATCTTCTGATGTTGGTTTTTCAGAATTTGTTGACACCATATTAACATTCTCTTTCCGAGGATTTACTTCAGTATTACTCGGTAGCTTTCCTTGTTCCCTCTCACTCATCATGCTAGCAAGAGTACCTACGTGTTTTTCTAGATTCAAAATGGAAGCTTGTTGAGTTCTTAATGACTGATCAAACCTCTCATTCGTTTGGGTTTGAGATGTAATAAATTGTGTTTGAGATTCAACTAGCTTAAATACCACTTCTTCCAGATTTGACTTCTTCTCGTCGGTTTGTTGTGGTGGTTTATACAAGCCAGGTCTTTGTTGATTGAAAGTGTTGTTTTGAGTTGGTTGGTTATTAGGACCTTGTTGGTTATACGAGTTATTGTCGGGTCCTTTTGGATTGTAAAGAATGTTTTGATTTCGATTGAAGTTTGGCCTTGGCGGTTGATAATTATTCTGATAACTATTTTCCAGCCTTTGGTTCATGTAGACAACATTCTCACGTTGTTCCATCGTTTGTTCAATGTGACAGTCTTTCATTAAGTGTGGTCTACCGCATTGCTCACAACTGATTCGTATTGCGTGAATATCTTTATTCATCTTTTCCATTCGTCTTTCGAAAGCATCTATTTTTGCGGAAACGGAATCAAAGTCATGGCTAGAATCGGCTCTAGCCGCTTTAGATGATCGAAAGATATCTTTTTCTTGGTGCCACTCATGCGAGTGGGAGGCTGTGTTATCAATAATTTTGTAAGCTTCAGTTGCGGTTTTCTTCATAATGGATCCACCAGCGGTTATGTCGATGTCTTTTCGTGTGGCGATGTCTACGCCTTTATAGAAGATTTGTACTATTTGAAAAGTATCTAATCCGTGTTGAGGACATCCTCTCAACATCCTTCCGAATCTTGTCCACGCCTCATATAATGTTTCATTTGGATTTTGCGCGAACGTAACAATTTCTCCTTGAAGTCTCACGGCTTTGGATGCCGGAAAGAATCGTTTAAGAAATTTTTCAACTAAAACATCCCATGTGTCAATCGCCCCTTCAGGTAACGATTCTAACCAATCTTTGGCTTCTCCTTTTAAAGTCCAGGGAAACAACATGAGATAGATCTGCTCATCTTCCACTTCTCGGATTTTGAATAGTGTACAAATTCTTTTAAACGTACGAAGGTGTTCGTTAGGATCTTCATTCGGTGCACCACTGAATTGGCATTGGTTAGTTACCATGTGTAGAATTTGTCCTTTGATTTCATAATCTGACGCATTAACTTCTGGCTTAATAATGGCGTGACCTTGGCCCGTGCGTGTGGCTCTCATTCGATCTTCCATACTTAGAGGTTCCGTTACTTCCATAATTGAATTTGTTGAATACGAATCACTAGAGGATTCTGATTTAACGGTTTGTGGTTCAGGAGGAATAATTAGTGGTTCAGGATCTTGGAATTGTCCTTGAATATGCTCCGGGTTCTTAATTGTGAAGTCGGGTTCAAAAGATGGATTATCGGAAATTTGAGTTGGAGTTCTTGTTCGACTAGATGACGATTCTAAAGAAAAATCAACGGCGACAATATTTGCTAGATGTCTTGATCGAGTTACAGGTGGTGAACGTATGAAAGGTGGTGAACGTTTTGCTCGGTGCATTCACTGAATATCCTATTAGTTTTTAAAAAGGAAAGAAAAATTATAATAAGTTATCCAATTAATAGACTTTTCTGATTTTGCCCACGTTTCGAATAGCCAAAAGATGCAGCAGAGGGGCAGGATTCGTTTGGTCTCAATATAATTGAGTACTGTTTGGCTCCAATAACCCGGTCCACGTACAAATCCAACTATTACTACGAACCAGAAAATTTTGATGTCTATCAATTTAACCACTTAAAATAAATTTTCGTAATTTTAAGAAATTTAGAGAAGAAGTAGAAAAAATTCTAAGTCCTAAAAACTAGAATGGCGAGAAATAAGAAAGAAAAAGATTGCGCGTCGAAAAAGGTCGAAAAATAAAAAAAAAGCGAAGAGTGGCTTATAAGACTTTAAAAACACGCGATTAATCCAACCTTATAACTATCACTATCTTAAAATTAAAACTACAAATAGAGATTACTAATTGGAATTGTAATTGATACATAGGTAAAAGGCGTCGAAGGAAAAAAAAAATAAGAAAATATCACGAAAAATGGCGTCGCAAAATTTTAAGGCACCTAAAACTTAGTCTAAGGAATAAGCACTTAAGGGATTTTACGGCAAAGCCTAAAAAAAAAATCTAATAAAAATTAAAACTATGGCAAAAACTAAACTAAATACTAAAAATTGTAACTAGAGTGTTATTAAAAAAAAATACACAAGTTTTATAAAATAGATATGGGTTATATATTTCAACTTGTGATAAAAAAAACGACACCTTTAAACCCCATTTGCCATTCTTTTTTTTTTTTTTTTTTTTTTTTTTTTTTTTTTTTAACACTAATTAGCAATTAGCAATAGTGTATATGGCCCCATTGCCCCAACTTGCACCCTTTTAATTTCGGCCGACAATTGCAAGTTGTAGTTGTTGTTTTTTTTTTTTTTTTTTTTTTTTTTTAAATTATTATATATATTTTTTTTTTTAGGACAGCGAAAAAAAAAAATATAGATTAAAATTATTAATAATACTCGTACCAAATATAGACAAATGTTTTTGGTAAATGTTGATTATATCAAAAATAATTTAAAAATAATCGTACCACTAGAAAATTTTGACATTCTTTGCTCAAGCTTGTGCCAAATGTATGTTTATCTACTGCTATTTTATCTCCTAATTAGAAGTTTATAGATTATAGATGTTCAATTCTAGACGACTCTCTTGTCCATCAACTTTTTACAAATTTTTGACAACTCCACATGGGTGGGTCCCAGAATTTACAACAACCCAAAAACAATAGTTTTTTTTTTTTTTTTTTTTTTTTTTTTTTTTTTAATTAATTATGGTTATGTATGGATATATTTTGGGACTATCGCACATGTGTAGGATTTTTCTAGTTTATCAAGTTCGAAATTTGTAACACACTTTGACACACGGTCGAAATTTTTTTTTTTTTTTTTTTTACAAACTTATATTTTCACAAATATAAATTAAAAATATAGCGTTTTAGAGGTCCCCGGCAGCGGCGCCAAAAACTTGATGTTGTAGCGTGAGGGTACGAAATAGTACTATATTTTAATACAAAATACTACAAAATATGACACAAGTTTTATTAATTTACGGATGGGATATACCTAAACCTTGCTACAACACTATAGGCAGTGTACCTAATCGTAGAGTAGTGTAGTTTTTAGTAAGTCCGGTTCGTTCCACAGGGAGCTGGTGATACTTACTATATTTTTAACTATATTTATACAAAATATATATAATTATATAAGTAGTAATATTATTATAAAAGGGGGGTTTTACCGTTTAATGACCGGTTTGTCGATTCTATATTTTAAGCGTAAAGATAAATGACGATAATTAAAGTGCGTAAAATAATGACAATAAATAAAATGACAGTAAATAAAATTGCGAGTAATAAAATGACAGTAAATAAAGATACGATGAGAAATATAATAAAAGAATTATGCTTATTTAAACTTCCGTAATCATGATGTTTGACGTGTTGATTTTAATTTATTACCATGGGTTAATTGTCCTTTGTCCTGGTTTATTTGATACATCTATCTGGTTTTTGTCCATAATAGTCCATCGGTCATAAATATAAAGTGCGAGTATCCTCGTCAAATTACCCTTATACCCGAAGTCAAATATTCCAACTGATTAAGGATTTAAACTGTGACGCAGTTATCACTTCTGTCAACAATTACACCAGTTATCACTGTATGTAATCCACCCCTGTTTTAATTAGTTTATGAATATTAATTCATCCACTTGATCAGAATGAATAATCAATTACCCAACCCAATTGATTAATTAAATGATTATAACAGATTCCATATGAACATCACTAAATAGGACAATCATAATCATTATTAATTATTAGGTTAATTAATTTGAAGATAGGTTCGACAGACTCCAATGAGTTGTCACTCAATTAGACAATACCCCCCATCTATTAATAGTCAATAGTTCAATTTCCACAAGTGTCGGTCTTTTGTCCAAACCCCAATTATGGTACAAAGCCCAATTACCCAATTTTAGTAATTAGCCCAACATCATGATTACTTCGGATCAAATAAGCATAATAACGGCTTAGCTACGAGACATTAATGTAAAAAGGTTGAACATAACTTACAATGATTAAAAATAGCGTAGCGTTACACGGACAGAATTTCGACTTACACACTCAAATGATCTCTATCATAAATCTTATTATTATCATAATTTAAACTTAAAATTAAGATTATTGTTATATCTTATTACATTAACATTATGATAGAGATATAGAATATAGATATTGATAATTGATATTGATAATTGATCGAAGAAAAAAAAGATCGGAAAAAATTCTTCCTCCTAATTCATCGAACATAGATCGTTCTTTTATAGGCCAAATTATAAAATGAATTTTCATTTACGACCCCTGAACTATGCTCAATTAACAACTTTTTATTATTTAATATTATTCTTATTATGATTTATTTAAATATTATATTTTATTCTTGTGCATAGTTGACTCGTAATTTTTACACCGTTGCGTCGAGCGTTGAGAGTTGGTTCATGTCCTGGTTTCGGATTTTCGAACGTCCTTTCGTATAATTTAATATCTTGTACTTTGCGTTTTGTAACTTGTACTCTTGTCATTTTTAGACGTTTCTCATCAATAAATTGAACCTTTTGAATTGTATCTTGTACATTTGAGCTTTTTGGATGTTTTGGTCTTTCAAATCTTCGTTTTTGTCTTTAAATCTTCATTTTCGAGCGATTTGCGTCTTTCGTCTTCGCACTTATTTATTTAACTATTACAACTAAAAATAAGGAAATTACATTAAAAAACTTTACATATTGGAACGATATTGCTACTAAATATATGTTCATTTGGAACACTATCAGCTACCGTCCACAGATGAAATATATTTTCGAGAAACCGTGTTGTTCTAGCACTATTAATGGGGTTCAACGGACGGAATGTTAAGCCTTGATAATTGGGTGCTCGTGAATATTAACTTTTAGAATGTATTACTATTTTATCATTGATGTAAATCTTGTGGTTCGACTTACTTTTACTCACTTACTTACTTAAACCTATGATTTCACCAACGTTTTCGTTGACAGATTTCTATGTTTTTCTCAGGTCCTTGAACATTAGGTGATACATGCTTCCGCTCATTCTTTTGATACTTGCTTTGGATGTCGAGTATACATGCATATGTGGAGCGTCTTTTGACTACTTTAAACTGTGTCACACGTGTTTCATTTGTACTTAAACATCGTTATGTACTAGTTATGGAAACTACTTTTGTAAACTTTGAAACATCCACACTTATGAAATGAATGCGACATATTTTCGGTCAAACTTTGTCTTAAAGACTTATGACCATGTAATGGAACCTACGTAGACGGCGCCGTCAAACATGATTTTGTCGGGTCGCTACATCTATTATGATCGAGCCAATCCATACCAACCACGATATCAAAATCACCCAAAGTCATCGGGATGAGATCAATTTTAAAGTTTTCGGCACCAAACACAACATTACAATTTTTACACACATCGACCACTAGCACCATCTTGCCATCCGCTATTTCGACTTCTACCGGACGACTTAACTTAGCTAAAGGTTTATTAAGTTTAGGCACAAATTTTGAAGACACAAACGACAAATTTGCACGGCTATCAAATAGGATCCTTGCCGGATTAGAGTTAACCACGAAAGTACCTGAGACAACTTCATTGGATTGTTTGGCTTCATCATTGGTCATCAAATAATTATGCCCCCTTGCTGACCCCGCCACCTTCTCTATTCTCTTAACTTGATCATTTCAGAGATCGGGGCACTCCGACTTTCGGTGCCCTTCTTGTTGACAATTAAAACATGTGATCACATTAACACGCGATTTTGGGCAATCACGAGAGTAGTGACCTTTTTGCCCACAATTGAAACATGTGACCATGTGACCACTAAAAACACCCCTCTTCACGCTACCGACACTTTCGGTTGCTCCCTTACTCTTCTTGTTTGAAAAATTAGAAGCTTCAAACTTTCTTTTACTTGGCGCATAACTAACCGGACTCGGAGCTTGCGCTTCAAACCCCTTCGCTACCGCCAAAAGCTTTGCAAAAGTCTCAACATGACCAATACTAATTTTACCCTTCAAATCATCTCTAAGGGTCGCATGAAAGTCTTCCATTAACAATTAATCGTTCCCCACACACTCGGGACAAAAACGCGCTTTGGCGAGAAAGTTGGTTTTGAGAGTGTTTAGGTCCAAAGACCCTTGACGCATGTTCCTTAACTCGTTGCACAATTTGGAAAGATCCGCTTACGTACGATATTCGAGGAAAAACTCCTTCTTGAACTCCGCCCAAGACAACCCCACAAAAGCCGCATCACCCACCATATCAATTTTACCATCGAGCCAATCTTTAGCATGGCCCCTTAACAAACTAGTAGCAAGCCTTGTCTTATTCTCGGGTGGGCACTCGGTCGTGAGAAAATAACCTTCAACATCGGAGATCCAAGCCGCACTTTTCATGGGGTTGGGATCCCCGTGAAAGTGAGGAGGCTTAGTCGCAAAGAAGTTCTTATAGCTAAACTCCAACTCGCCCCCATTTTGAGGTCTAGGAAACCTCCTTTCAACTTCTTCTTTGACGGCATTGGTCATTCGTTCTTGAATCATATCGACAATTTGTTCCGATACCGACTCTTCGAGTATTTGTTTAACCCTTCGTGAGAAAACCGAAACATAGTTTTCTAAAGCGGTCTCAATCTTGGTAGTCATCTCATCTACCTCCACATGAGAGGGACCACCATTGCCATTCGTATCCGTTCCGTTTCTCGTCTTCATTCTAAGGATTAAAAACGGATTAGACATCACCAACAATTTAATACACATATATACCTATGCATATGACCACACACACACCCCACATCTAGCTCGATACTTATCGCACATCCTTTCTTGACTTGACTTGCAACCGTAATAGTGGTCGCTACTCACTATTACGCTCACATGCCATGCCATGCTCAAACGTATCACAACCATATTGCTCGATGCTCAAAACAATAACACATGATTAGTATGTCATAACATAAGCATAGTTGGTCCACCTATGCACCAAAGAACTAATCAAAACCCGCACCGACCCGTAGTCCTACAAGTCCCGCATATAATTTCACAACACAAAAGTCTAAGTCTAGGAGCCTATCTCAAGTCACCTAAATCCCTTAGACCATGCTCTGATACCACTTGTAACGACCCAACCCGTTAACCAACCAAAACTGCAAATTAAAAAAAAAAAATTTGAAGCAGGCCTGCCCAGGCAGGGTGCGCGGCGCGCACACCCTGCCTGTGCGCGGCGCGCACAGGGCATGGCAGCCCGCTGTCCAAATTATTCCATTTTCGTAAAAAGATCTAACACTTCCCATCATTTTTAGACGAAATGTTTTTCACATCATATTAGTATAAGTAAAACTAGCACGAATCAATGATAAAACTAGTTTTACATTGCGGGGCCCACAGATGCCCAAAATACCATTAAGTACGAAATACGAGTTTCGACCACAAAAAAGTTTAATTGCCAAACGTCACTAGAGCATGGTGTTTGGGGTTAAACTACCCAAATCTTGGTTGAACTTCCAAAAAGCTATAACCCCCGAGAGCCACTAATCCAAGCGAATACCTTTGCCCTTATCCAAGCCGGATCCTAAAAGGTAAACAACGAGAGGGTAAGCTAACGCTTAGTAAATGCAATAATTATACACATACATATATAACCTACTTACTTGCAAACACATACACAATTACCTCATACACGCTAGCAATTTAAAAGACATACCAACGCAAGGTATAACGCTAAATCTCCAAGACCACAAGCTAGCACAAACAAATTGCATATATAACTTGAATAATATAAAGCACCACGCTACAAACACATAACCATGGTTAACCAATAGTACAAAGGGATGGTACTTCGAATTTCCCATCGGTGTTCCCAATAACTGTTAGCGCACAACTAATTATAACACTAACCCCGGAGTGGTATCGAACGCCCGAACTTTTAACCCACACTACACGCCTACACATATACATGACATGGCATCGAACGCCCGAACTTAAACCCATATCATATATTGACCCGATGTGGTATCGAACGCCCGAACTTTAAACCCACATCGAATCTCGTACAAGTAAATACATTAAATACACACATGTATAATCATTCCACTCACCTTGTCGACTTGGCGAGATTTCCAACAATAACTTGTAACCTTCAAAGCGAGTCACCTAACATAATTAATTCCCAATTAATTCACATAATAAGTTGGACTACCCACCAACTAACCTCACTAGTGCATTTATGACCCATTTGCACTAGAATCGCACATTGAAGGTCGAGACCCACAACTAATCACTAAAAGCTAGTGACTAAGGTTCTAAGACTTCCATCAACACATAACTAGGATGCTTTCATACGCAATTTATCCCGCTGGGTCAAACCCACCCATTTGACCCATTTCAAGTCAAACATAAACCCTAGAACCAATTTTACTAGCAACACGAGTGAGCTAGTGATTAACTAACCATTTTAGACTCAATAACACCAATTATTACTTTGAAACCCTAGGTTAGTCATTCTTGAGTCCTCTTGACTCAATCTTACCCAAAATCACCAACAAAAGGTTTTACGTTCAACACTAACCCAAGTTCTAACCCTTAACAAATTAAATTAAGGAAATCAAAATTAGAACTTACCACCACAATCAAAACGTAGCTAGAGAGGAGATGAACAACCTTATAACCCGAACTAAGACCCGAAACTAGCTCCTTCTTCCTTTACTTGAGCTTTCTCTCACTCAAATTTAGGTTTCTCTCACTAGAATTAAAGTAGAAAGAAAATGGTGGTTGAAAGTGGAGTTATGACTCCCAACCCACTGATCTGTGATCTTATCTCGTCCTCAAGTGAAATTACCACAATGCCCTTCCAAAATATCTAATTAAAAAAAAAGGTAGAATCCGGCTACAGTAGGAGTGCGCCACGCGCACCCCTAAGTGTGCGCTGAGCGCACTTAGGCCTGAACAGAAACTGATCACTGTTAAATTCCAGAATTATTCCCACGCTTTATGTACTATAATTACATGTCTGTACAATCATTATTAGGGTGTTACATAAAAAATATCATTTGATTGAGGTTTTATGAAAGTTGATGAATGGAAATAAAACTATATATTTGAACACTGTGAATTAACAAATGCAAAATGAGTAATTCATGTCAAAAGGTGGATCAATCAAGTGAATATGTTTTTCTATTATTTGTTAATCCCTCTTGAATATTAGTTTAATCAACACTTTATTAACCCCCCAATCAACTTAGAATAATTATTAGTGTTTTGAGATTCATATAAACTGCTTCCTGTAGAACGAACCTTGTTTGAATACTTGCAAGTTGCTATAATGATCGGACCATTATTGCACGGGCGTTTGTGTTAATTAGTTAGGTTATTTGATCATTGTTTTTATATTATTATAAGTTGAACATGAAACGTCGCAATAAAATTTTTGTCGCCGTTGCTGGGGAGTGGTTTTAATTGGATTTTGAAATATTTGCTAGTAGTTGTTCGATCCTTTTTGTAAGAATTATATTCTTACAAAAGTTACTTTTTATTTTATTTGCTTGTGTTCGGAAAACATTTGCTTATTTGTGGTGTGATTAAGCTAGAAGGCGGAGTATGATGCTTTGTATGATTACTTGATGTCTAGAACCATGAATGATGATCGCAAATTGATGGAAGACTCAAGTCACATGGATATACATGGTGGCTATTTGGGCTATAAGATGATAATGGTTATTTGGGCAACAATGGTGATTATTTGGGTATGAATGATGGTTATGGGTATATGAATGATGGTTACATGGGTATATGGATTTGGGTCAAGCTAATGGTGAGTCGGATGGTTATTGTAGTGCTTATGATGGATGTTATCGAGACAGGGGTTGTGATGATGGTTACATGAATGATTTTACCCCGATGGATCAACCTTATGATAATGGTCCTATGCATAATCTTGACTCTTTGGGTCAACCAATAGACTATTATTATGAGGGGGATAACTCTGTTAGAACCCCAGAAATTGCATAGATTGTGTGCTAAACCTTGTAATGGTGAGATATAGACGAGGGCTATATATATATATATATATATATATATATATATATATATATATATATATATATATATATATATATATATATATATATATATATATATATATATATATATATATATATCCCACAAGGCATCCTTAGAAGTGAGTCATCACACATAGCTAAAGCACTTAACTGAGTTCAAGAGAGTTGTGAAATTAGTCAATCTTGACTCTTTGACTAATTCTCTCAACATTCATATCAATATACAAGATATTCATACGTATTTGGTCCTATCAATTGGTATCAGAGCATAACCTTCAACGAAATGAAGGAGATCCTTATTGAATATCTTGTGTATCTTCAAACCACCTTCATACTAATCTTCGAATCTTCATCGTATCTTCATACTCATCTTTATATCTTCAACCAAATCTTCGAATATTCAAACTCAAAATTTACCGAACCCGAATTTTATTCAAAATAATATTCGAAACCGAATCCGAATTAAATATTCATTTACAATAATTCTTTATCCAAAATTAAAAACAAAATTCAGATTCTGACAACTACATTACATCTACCGAATCCGAATTAAATATTCATTTACAATAATTCTTTCTCAACTCCTTCATCTTTCTCTCTCCTAATCATAATATACATCAGATACGAAATACAATAAATACCGAATCTCATTTTCACCCCTCTTTCTCAGATATACATACTATACATCAGATCAACACTCATCTATCTCTCTCATCATAACAGCAACAGTACCGAATCTTAATCCTTCACTTTTCTCTCCTAAATACCGAATTTGAAAATAAATCGAATACTTCATATCATTTTTCACCAGATTCATCTATTAACACCTTCATCTAAAACATAAATTAGATTTAATCATCATCTAACTTCTACTTTCTTCATCTTCATTGAATCTCATCTCTCTCTGTTTATTCGTCTATCATCATCAACCTTATAAAATTCAATTATTCAAATCGAGTGTCAAAAAACAAATCAAGCTCAACAACATGATTCATAACATTATTCTAACACTCGTTCATCATTTAATTCATACTACAATAATAGATTCCTAGTGAATCAAATCGTGTTCTTCGTCATCCACATCTCAAGTTCGTCTTAACCTCCGGATCATTTCAAAACGAATTGGAGAAAATTAAAAGTGCAAATCTCTTCATTTGCATCTCATGACCGTGCGTGCAAAATTTGAAGCTCTAATTCGTTGATTCGAGTTCTAATTTCGAAATCAAAGTTCAACATAAAAAGTCAGCCGAATTTTCAAGGATCAAATTCGTGATTTCTGTGTTATTTCATATCTAATTGATGATTTTTAAGCATTAGATGAATCACTTGAAGCATATTGCGTGAAGGATCCATGATCTGAAAGTATTTTAATCAAAAAATCAAAATTCACTTGAAACTTATAGAAGTTGATACTGTTCTTCATCTAATCTTCAGATTTTATGTTGTTTTGGAGTTCGATTTGCATTAAAAAATCACTAATCGCTACATAAGGTTGCTTCTAGGATCAGTTTTGAGAACTGATTCGAATAAATTGAAATTTTTGAAGTATCAGATGCATACTCGATGATGATGGAGACGGTTACTGTGCGAAGAACACATTCGGTATTAAATCGCATTCGGTTCTTTTTTCCTTTTCCTTTGAATCACATTCGGTATTGGAGGTTACAACATTCATATGCTTGAAATCTGATTCGATTTGAGTAATCTAAGTTCACCTTTGGGCCTCAATACACCAACCGAATTTATTGAGCCCAATTACTTACCGAATCTCAATTGTTTTTCTTTAGTGGACTAATCAAATCTGGCCCAACAAGCTAACTAAGCCCAACAACCGAATCTGCCTAACAAGTGATAGTATCTGCATATTTACAGCTTTAGTCGCTATCAAGTTTTCAAGTTTTGCAGGCCTAGTCTTTACCGAATCTGGACCTCCTGTGCAAAACTTTTCACTAGCACAAAAGTTAACGACGGTCATCAGAATTTAACGAAACCTAATGAAACATCGAAAAAGAAAATTTGATTAATGTGAATCATATTTTGAGGGGGAAAGGGCGATATTTCTTGATATTGTTCGACGTTTCGTATACGATGACAACCGATTCAGAGATTTCGAAGCTTAAAGCTCAAATTTCAGAATTGAGTTCACTTCTTTCTCAAAGCAAAGTGAGAGAAGAGAAGCTCGAAGTGAAAGTGTGTACACTACAATGACAAGAAAGAACGTATAAAGAACATAGTGCTATTGTCATGCTAATCATCAAAGGACTCAAACAAGAAAAGGAAGATTATCTTAATGAGATTTCTAAATTGAAAGATCAAATTTCAAAGATGGAGTTCAAATCATCTAAAAGTTCTTCACTTGAAGAAAAATTATCACACCTGAAACCCGAGACAGTGTTAGTTGGAGTTAGAACTGATCTGATATCAGTAGTGGATAAACCAAAGATTACGATTCTGAATTCTCCTCAAACAGTTGAGATGAAAGTCATCAAAATGGAATCCACTCCTCCTAAAGTTTGAAAACCCAAGACATCATTTTCCTCAAGCAAAAAGATTTATTCCAGTTATGAGACCAATGTGAATCGTTCGTTTCTGAAAACCACATATGGGGAGAATGGAGATATTACGGGTTATCGCGATCAATATGGTTGGTTTCCACACAAAACCAAGAAGCCACTCATAGGTCCTAGAAAAACCCGTCACACCAAAGTTGACCTTGTTTCTAAAACATCTAAGTTTCAGTTTCCGCAACAAGTGTTAAGTGATAAAGGCGCAATAAAAACTGACACCACAACCGATTCTTCAACAATAACCAAATACTCTTTTCAAGAGTTACTCAAGTTTAAGCCACTGTCCGTTGTTATGAATAAAACTTCATTCCCTTCAGTACCACCGGAATTATTCTCACAAGCTAAACAAAGTATTCCGACAAAGTAGAGTGAAGAATCCAAAGATGCAATTGATGATACTTACAAGTGTATTTCAAACGAAGATGATTTGGCTTCACTACGATTTCCATATACCTCTGGATGGGACCCGCTCTTCAGAGAGATGTTAAACATCACATGTACCTTGACCGACGTAACTTGTCAAGGGGGAGAAAGTGTTCTTACTTCTAGGGGGAGCAACGGTTATTCTTTCTAGGGGGACTGAATACATGCTTACCACGATTCCTGACTCTAATACCTTGATTAAGTTTCTGCATTAGTCAAGGGGAGCTATGCATGAAGATACAACACCGGTTACCTTTGCATAGGCTCTGATACCCTTTCCCTCTCAGATCAAAATATGTTTAAGAGTTAATCACATTTTGAGGGAGAGATATAAGGGAAAGTAAGAGGTCTTCAGAAAGTTGAAGAAGATCATCAAGAAGTTCGTTGAAGTTCTAAGAATTCAAGAAATTCAAGATCGTCAACAACGACAACATACATAAATCCAAGACTACACTAGTAGTTTTAGATTTTTTGTATGTAATTAGTAAGGATGCTAAATTTTTGCACACAATCGATGCAAATGGGGAGATTGTTAGAACACCAGGAATTGCATAGATTGTGTGCTAAGCCTTGTAATGGTAGGATATAGACGAGGGCTATATATATCCTACAAGGCATCCTTAGAAGTGAGCCATCACACATAGTAAAAGCACTTAACCGAGTTCAAGAGAGTTGTGGAATTATTCAATCTTGACTCTTTGACTAATTCTTTCAACGTTCATATCAATATACACGATATTCATGCGTATTTGTTCCTATCAAACTCGACATGGGATTTTTCTCATTATCAATTTCAAGATCAACAATAAGAGGAGATCGAGCCACATTTACAAGAGTTATTATGACGATCCACCTTGACAGCATCGAGGCTCTCAACCAAGAAAGACAAGAATTAAAGGAAATGTTAGCTAGCCAACATGAAACCCTACAAAGTTTAAAGAAAACCATGAGTATTTTACTTCCATTGCTTGAAGATTTTGTAGCCACCACAATTTCACCAGCAACCACACCCGTAGTATCCACTTCTCGGTCATGAAATTAGATCTTTTATGATGATGATGATGATGATGATGATGTAAGCTTCTATGCCAAGACCGAAATGGTGGAGAGTACACAAGTACCCACATATTTGATAACCATTGATGTAGAAAAGACTGAAGATGATGATAAGGATAATGATGAAGGTGAAGATGATGGTAAGGAGTATGATGAAGAAGTTAGTGAGAGTGATGAGGAAGATGATGAAGTGAGTGAAACTTTGCCAACACCCAATGTTTTTACAATCTATGATAATTCACTTGGTGATGGCAAGTATGATAGTGATGATGATAGAGATGATGATAGTGAAGAAGATGAGGGTGATGAAGAAGTTGTTGAAACATTACCAACGCCTAATGTTTTTAAAATTTTTGATAACCCACTCAGGGTTGGTGAATATGATGGCGAAGATGATGATGATGAAGGAGATGAGGTTGAGAATATCATACCCGAAACTTTCAAAGTGTATAACAATCTTCTCGGGTATGATATTGATGTTATTAAAGAGGTTTTGCAACTCAAGGTTGATGATCCCTTTTTGGTGTGAGTCGATCAAGAGAATACACCTCATATTGAAAACCGTGTTTGGAAGAGAGTCTTTCATTGACTCTCGGGTTAGTATAATCTTCTTCATCAAGAAGATTGTTCTTGCTTTCTTATACACCACCCGACGGGTTAACGATTGGCTCACTTTGATAATTTGTGAAACTTTTTCCACCGATTTCACATGCCGTCCAATAAAGTTTAGGGAGAACCACCCAGATAAGGAATGTTAGGAAGACAGAGACGAGTCAAGACATAGACGAGTCAAGACAAAGACTCGTTAAAAATCAAATCAAAAAGGGAAGTTTGGTGATGCGGTTTTGATAAAATAACTTTATGTAATATGATAATCACTTATGGAAATGGCATTTGTTCTCGGGTATCTCTATTTCTCTTCCACTTTTTATTTTGTCCTCTCGAATTTATAAGCTTATTTCGATTCAAGTAATGAGTGCATTACATGATCTCAAGTGTGGGGGGAGATAAATTCTAGTGGACTTATTTTTATAAAATTATCACATAATTTTAAAATTTGCCCAAGTAACTTGCTGAATTAATTTAAATTTTTTGGTCAAATAAAACCATGACATACCTTTTAGAGTGAATCAACTCCACCCTTTTTGAGGAAGTAAAGTCTTTCGGTTTCAATTAAGGAAGTAATGTCTTCCATGTTGTGCAACAAAATCGAGTGGTTAAATGAAACAACTTAACACTCTCGATGGGTCGAGTCCACCATTTAAGGAAGTAAAGTCTTCTGGATTGCGATTTACTTGTTGTAGGACACTTCCTAAACTACGTCATTTCATATTTTCATCATTTCAAGATGTAAAGTACTGTGGGAAGAGGAGCCTTGAGCTTCACAAAGTGCTATCTTCTTTAAGAGCAATGACTTCGTGCTAGTGTTGCTTAGACAACACACGCCATGGCCAAAAGTCATGGCACCTCTCTTTAATTATAGAAAGGTAGTATCTACTTCCTAGTTTTTCTTAAAATTAGCATAAAAGCTAGATGTGTGGGAAGTGGGGTCTAAGGACCCTAAATAAACTAAGTGTTTAAAGTTTCGAACTTTAACACTTTTGGGTGATCGAGTCCACCCATTTAAGGAAGTCAAGTCTTTCGAGTTAAGTTCTACGTGGCATAGAATCTCTCTAATCCATGCCATTTCATACTAAGCATCATTTCATGATGTGATGGTACTGTTGGGAGAGAAAGTCTTGAACTTTCAACCCAAAATAGGATTGGTAGGGCAAATCCAATCCCTTGTGGCCTTTCCATATTGCTCCTTCAACACCGGAGTGATATTGTTAGGATTGGTCACTTGCCTCGTGTCATTGACTATTACCAAGTTGACCGTGGAAGGCACCTTCAACACTCACCTACGGTAGTTGCTATTCCATCACCTCTGAACCGGGAGGTAGTTCACTTTGTGATATACTGGGACAACAATTACTCATGCGGTTGTCCCAGAACTGGGATGGCTTTGGATGCACGAAGCTTTAAAAACAAAAAAAAATCCAGAAAACTCATCTTGTGTAAAAACTTGACTTATTTTCCCGTTCTAAAAATATAAAACGGTTTTCTAAAGGCCTTTTTTTCCCTAAGGCCAAACCTTTTGGATGACTCATGACATTGGCGTTCTTAACACCGATTTTGAAGCTTGTGGGTAATTTCTTGATTTAATGATGATGATTAGAGATTGATGGTGTAGATGAAGTTTGTTAAAGTTTGAAATGCTCCTAGAAAGGTTTGCAATATAGAACTTGACTTATGCTTTATTTGATCTAAATATGAAGTTCTTTTGGATGTTTGTTGATCTTAAGCCTTTCTAGGATGCATTGTTTGTGTTTTTGATGAGTATTTGATTAAGGAAATGTGATAAGTGTAGTTTAGGCTTGAATGACGAGTTTGTTAAGGTTGATTTTGAAGCAATTAAGTGTTGTGTGTTGCTGGTTATAAAGAAAACAAGTGACTTGGCATATTATTTCTTGAGCCCGCCCATTTTGTAACTTTGGGCAATTTTTGAAGCCAAGTCCCTATTTATTTGTGAAGTTTGAAGAGGTTGAGGTCCTGGTTTGGTGATGTGATGTGATGGTCTTTATTGATGAAGAGTTTTTAGATTGATTAAAGCTTTAAAAGTTTGGATGGAGTTTAAGCTTGTCACTATGTAATCACAAGTCTTGGATATCACTTGAAGCTTTTGAAGATTGCATAATCATTGAGATATTTCTATGAGCTTGACTCTTGCGCTTGACATTGATATTCTATTGTGATTTTGAGGCATTATATCCATGGCTTGTTGATTTGATCTTGCTTGAGGATTGTCACCCCTAAGTGTGAGGGATTTGATATTGTTCAAATTACACATGTTTATTCTCGCAATATCTTTCTCTATTGTTCGGGTTTTGAAGAGATTAGTTATTGAAGGTGTTAGTTTGGTGCTCAAATGATGGTTCAAGGCTAAATGAGGCTAAAAGCCCCAAATGGTGTAAAATTGACCAAGTTTAGCGAAAAAGTGAACCAACATGTCAAAATTTAAGGAAACGCGGAAAATCGGCAAATGCGGCGCATCTGTAGTGTAAATTGGACACTTTAAGCACCAGAATCTTTGCAAGCACAAAAATGTGGTGCATCAGTAAACAAATGCAGCGCATTCATTTTTCAACCAACAGATGCGGCGCATCAATAAACAAATGCGGTGTATTTTCGCTGTTTCAACCCAGATTTTCAGCCGACCTGTAAAAGCGTTTATGGGGTTTTTAAGCAAGAGAGCTGCTCCTTTAGGCCGTTTGGGAGCCCTAAAAGGGTTCCAATCATGATTTCGTCAAAATGAAGCACAATTCCATGCTCCTGACTCCAATTCCATGAAGATTGGTGATAGGTTCACATCAACCATTCTCCATTTTAGTGTTTCTTCTCTATTTTGGTAGTAGCTTTTCTCCATTTTAGTTGTAATGTTGAATGATTGTTATTACTTTGATTTATTTCTTGTTTATGCTATGATGTTAGCTTATATTTGTTTGTGTTCACTTGATTATGAAATTTGATGCTTGGATATTGCCCTAATTTATGTATTGATGTTCAAATGGGTCAATATTGTTGAGTTTGGTTGAAGTCTCATTGCTATGATTGTTTTAAGCCTCATTTTGATTACATTGATTGTCAAACCATATTAGTGATTCGTTCGGTGATTCCATTAATGCTTCAACACCATTTGGTGATCTGGAAAATTAGGACTTTGGTTCAAGTGATTGGTTCATTGACTTAATTGGTGGTCAAAATAGCTTCTAGTCATCATAGTGGTGATTAGCCTTTTCAAGTGATTGTCTAGGTGAAGAATTTGATGTGAGTCTAATTCAAGATCAAGTTTTGATCTTTGAAATGAGTTTACGTGAGTTAACGAATTTCATTTGGTTGAGGTGTTATGGAAGCTGACGAATGGAAATGATACTATATGTTTGAACACTGTGATTTAACAAATACAAAATGGGTAATTCATGTCAAAAGGTGGATCAATCAGGTAAATACATTTTTCTATTATTTGTTTACCCTCTTAGGTTAATATTAGTTTAGTCAACACTTTTTAAAAAACCCCCCAATCAACTTAGAATAATAGTGTTTTGAGATTCATATAACTGCTCCCTTTGGAATGAACCTTGCTTGAATACTTGCTAGTTGCTATAATGATTGGGTCATTGTTGCCCGAGCATTTGTGTTAATTAGTTAGGTTATTTGATCATTGTTTTTTATATTATTATAAGTTGAACATGAAATGTCGCAATCAATCACGCCGCACTTCACTCGTTAACCACGAGCAAGTGAAGTCTTTCAACACCAAAAAATACCGCTGAGATATAATTCGATATTTAAGTTACTAGCTTGGGACCAAGAGCTATGTGGATACAGAAACTATATCCTTAGTTTAGAAGATAACAGTTCGTTTGTTAATCAACCCCATCACCTAAGCGATCTATCCTTACACAATATCATCCACCCGATTTACTTTCCAACAAAGAATAAAACCGCTGGTAGAACAAACACATGGACATTATCGTTTGAATCCTTGCACGTGAACACATTTGCACTTTTAAACGTCTACTTTACCGCCTTTGCTTTCACCGTTGAAACACATACCACATACGTGCGCACTGTAACACCCCGTTTTTCATAACGTGTTATCATGGCTGTATCTATGTTCCTAGTTGCAAAGTCTCGCATGTGGAATGATTAAATGGTGATCGCGTTCGAAATTAAGTTACAAAAAACAAAGGAAATGCTGAAACAGCCGA
This sequence comes from Rutidosis leptorrhynchoides, assembly GCF_046630445.1. NCBI lineage: Eukaryota > Viridiplantae > Streptophyta > Magnoliopsida > Asterales > Asteraceae > Rutidosis > Rutidosis leptorrhynchoides. Next base: position 175,033,949 of record NC_092334.1, on the reverse strand, counting down.
GTCGCAGTCGCGACAGGCCTTCTCGCGAGCACGAGATGAAGTCAGGAGAACAGATACTTTTATTTTCACTTTCACGGTCGTGAAGTGGGGGCTCGCGGTCACGAGGTGATTGCATACAAGACGATTTTAACCTCTTTTTTGGGGTTAAATGAGGGTGTTTTGGTCTTTCACTTAGAGGTCGGTTTGGAGTCATCAAAACTAATCTAGAACTCAGTTTGGATCTCATATTCACCCATACAAAACCCTCTCATCTTATCTAGTGAGAGAAACCCATTTTAGAGTGAGAAAGCTTGGTTTGGAGATTAAGAATTGGAAGCTTGGTTTGGAGAAGAAGTGGAAATCTCTTCAAAGTGTAAGTGTTAACGTTATTCATCTCGTTCTTAGCTACATTTTGGTAGTGGTGGTAAGTTCTAACTTCGAATTTCATTTGTTAACTTGATATTCAAAGTTAGGGTTTGAGCTTGAATTGATGAGAAACCCATTGATGCTCATGAAGTGAGTTTAGTGCAGCTAGTAATGGGGTTTTGGACTCATTGTTGGTGGGTTTTGGGTTGGAAGAATAATTGGCCATGTTTAGGTCTAAATGTTAATGATAATCACTAGTAAATGTGTAAACTAGTGACTGTGTAGATGTTTTGAACTCTTAAGAGTATTGTTGAAGCTTGATTTTAAAATGGGTCAAAATTAGAGTTTGTGAGTTAATTTGAGGAAGACAAGTGTTTAACACTTGTGTTTTGGTTTAATTGGCGTTATAGGACCATTTTCACTAGTGTTAAGTGATTATTGGTTAGTTTGGGCATTGGTTGTGTTTGGAAGTTCAATTGGGTCAAAATTGCACTAGGTGTCAATTTGGGTTGGTTTGTAATCCACCCTAATTGTATTGTTTGTTATGTGATAAATGGAATAGGTACATTCTATTGAAGAGTTGCGGATTATTTGGTTGTATTCATCAAGGCGACAAGGTGAGTGTAAATATATTATATGTGTATGTATGCATAGGATGGGTGCGGGTGGAGTAGAGTGATTCCTTGTGCGTCGGGGTTCACTTTACATATGAGTGGGATGATGGACCTATGAGTTTGGGTCCACTTGGCACGTTTACGCATTTTGGGTTACCACCCTTAGGGTAGTGAATCTCGTGCATTCGGATTCACATTGACAATTAGGTCAACCCCGTTGTTGTTGTTGAGATGAATTGGGTAGTGGATCACGTGACTTTTCAGATTCACAATGTCGCGTGAGTTTACAGACATTCCCATTATTGTTGTGGTTATGAATTAAGGTAGTGAATCGCGTAAGTTTTCAGATTCACTAGGGCGCGTGAGTTTTCGGCCAACCTTTTTGTCGTAAGGTAGTGAAAACACACATTGTACGGATGTTTCATTAATAGTAAATCCTAGAAAAACCTCTTGTTCATCTTCTTCGGTCGATCGCTAAAACATTGCCATTGCAGAAGATCTACCCGAAGTAACAAAGACTCTAGTGTACCCAATTCGACCCGAATCGTCACTAGTTTCGACTTCACTTGAGCTCCCACTGAAACAAGACCTCTCAACAATCTCGGAAAGCATTAGGACGCTAGGACTTTAAGAACCTACAAAACCACCTAGCCATTCCTCGGAAGGAACATCAACCATATACATGGTTCCCCCTTTTGTACCCACGAGCGATAACACAATCTTCTTTATGTACATTCCATTTTTGATCCCGAAAGAGAACATGACACCTATCATCATCCAATTGCCCAATTGAGATCAATCTACTCTTGAGCTTTGGGATGAACCTCACGTTTCTCAAGATCCAATCCAAGTGTCTAACCACGAGATCACCAATACCCGCAACATCAAGAGTACGCCCATTCGCAACTCAAACCCTACCGGAATAACCCTTAAAATTCACCATCTCATTCATGTACGGCGTAGCATGATACGAGACACCCAAATCTAAACCTATGATTCGTCAAGAACCTCCTCTTAACACATCAACTCGTCCTTGATCACCATGGTCACCGCACTCCCACCCGACTTAAGACTCGGTTACTTTGACTTATAGTGACCAACTTGTGACAATTTCAACACACTGTGTTTTTACTCCTTGATAGACTCCTTGACCTAGCTCTTCCCCAACTAACACTTAGAACCGAATCCGAACTCCCAATTGAATCTTTCTTTTGAATACCTTCGCTAAAAATTAAATCACGGATTCCCTCAAAAGTGAGCTTAGTATTTCCGGATGAACCACTAACTACCGTAACTGTACCAACCCAACTATCGGGCAATGAAGATAGCAAAAGATATGCCTCAAGCTCATCATCGAGTTTAATAATAACCGATTTCAACCGAGTTAAAATTAAATTAAACTCGCTAACATGATCCGCCGCCTAAGAACCCATCCTAGCATCCACCGAATTCCGAATCAGAAAAAGTTTATTCAAAGCGGATAACTTTTTATACATGTTGGATAACGCCGCAATTAATTCTGTGGTTGTGGTTTCACCCACAATGTTGTAAGGAACATTCTTGGACAGAAAAAGTTGAACAACGCCTAGGGCTTACATATCCAATAAAATCCCACTCACTATCCACCATCGTCTTCGGCTAACACCTGTTAATGGTAGATAAAGCTTATTTGATAGAGAAGGTCTTCCATTTTCATCTTCCAAAAGCTTGAATCAGTCCCATGGAACCAATCAATCTTCACATTATGCTTATATGCCATTGTTTCCGTAAACACGTGAGCCAATGTTTTGTTACCACTTGTTAGGAACGAGTAGGTGAGCCTTAACAAGGCTTGATAAAACTTGGTTATCAAACCCACTGACAATAAACAGATATAATGTGATGAACACGAAGAACATAGCAAAAATGTCAAAACGCGAGAATATAACGAGGTTATATGTAATCAAAGTGATTACTTTAATCCTCGTCCAACTAAAGAGTATTCTTATTGATGAAATTCATAGGTACAATTTACAGGTTACACATGGGGTATTTATATCCTAAAACGAGTTAGAATCACGATACAACGAGGAGTTCAAAGTCGAATCAAATTCTGGGTGCCTAGACCGTTTTTTCACGATCGCGAACCATAGCTTGCATATCACCTCGCATTCGCAAGGTTGTATTCAAACAGAATTTCCAGCCACGAGTTAAAACATTCCCACACACAAGCTTGTTAAGTTTCACATCCCGATCGCGACTCCTACCCTCGCGGTCACGAGATAAATAGCAAAAACACTCTTCATTTTTGTTTAACTTGATTTGCACTCCAACTTCAACTTCAAACCTGAAATATAAATTCAACTATTAGCTTCAGCTATAAGCTATAAGATTCAACTACTAAACTATGGCAAACGCACACTTATTCATTTTTTATGCGAAACATATGATATGATACAACCAACATACTAAATATCCGAAATATGATACCATCTTATTTGAAATTTTCATGTACATTATTATTAGTGTTTGTACAATTCTTTGCGGACCTTATCAAAGAGATTAGTATACCAACTTCAAATCACGAAATTGAGTAAAATGGGTAATGTGAGGGTGAATTTCTCTTCGTTGGCGGTTCGCCAAAATTAGCTAGTATGTGAACTGCTATATGCCACCAGAAGAAAGTTGAGAGTATGAAAGTATGAATTGTGGTTCATTGTGTGTTTATTGTTTTCGCCTTGGTCTCCTATTTATAGAAGAAACTTCTTCTTCTCTCAGGGCTACTAGTCCCTAGGCAGTTTGGAAGCATTAGTTGAATTTCCTCTTTGTCTTCTTACACCATGAAAGTTCTATTGTCCCCTTTCCTTCTTTGTTTGGGCCGCTGGACTAGTGGTAGTAGGCCACTATTCCTTTGGCTTCACTCTATTCAAGATTCGGTGCATGGGTTTGGAGGCCACCGCTCCGTCAAGTTATGCCTGATATGGCTGAAACGTACGGTTTTTATTCGTGCGGTGTCGTCGGGCCGCAGTGCGCCAGAATCAGCCACCCAGGGGGAAGGTACTATTTTAAATTTATATTTAGTAGGGCCTAAATTGTACTACTCCTTAGTATGAGTAAGGGAAGTATGACGTAGAGTTGTATTTTTGAGATTTTAGTATAATCGAACCTATATTTAAGCCTAAGATAGTTAGGAAGGAGTAGTGGTTACTTAATTTAGGGATTTTCTAATTTATAAGACAGATAAAGTAAATGCGAAAAAATTCGTAATTCAGATAAAGTTAAAGTGAGTGCATACTATGACTTCATCAGTTATTCTGCCGAGATTATGGAATGATGGCTCATGAATAAGCAGAGGCCTTGTATTCATTACACTGGTCCTAAACGCCCCTGTCATAAGACATGTCACTGGGTACTGCGTTAGGCTTGAAGATTCTGAATAGACAGCAACGTCACTTACCCCCGACGCCCGTGCAGTCTGACTACATGCATACACGTTCAGACGGCTCATCCAATTGAGCGACTCGGTTGGGTGACGTATTAACATTCCACAATGGTCTAAACTTTCTTAAGTATAATAGAATACATGGTTTACCATATCCGAGAGACGTGATGTGTTTTAATGCTTTCGTTAATGATTGGTTTTAAAAGATAGTTAGACCCTTAAAAAGAGTTCAACCATAAATAACACCATGGCCAAGTCAAGCTGACTTCCATGAACACGTTCGGTTATCCTAACGGTCCAATCCTTTATGTGTCTAAACAAACAGTTCCTTAATTAACTAAGAATCCCTCAAGCGGGGTGCAATGCTTGAGACCGCGTTATGGTGTAGTGTACTAATCAACACTGATCGGGTTCCATGGCCTTACTTAGCAGAGGTACAGCTTACAACAACCGATGTGCTTCAGCGTGTGTGATGACCCATCCTAATCCATCTGGAAGAAGTCCATATCGGTTATAAACAATTCACAACAGTTGATTACATAGCGAGGTACTTGACCTCTATATGATACATTTTACAAACATTGCATTCGTTTTTGAAAAGACAATCTTTCATTACATCGAAAGTTGACGTCATGCAAACCATTTCATAATAAATCTAACTAAAATTAACTTAATAATAATCTTGATGAACTCAACGACTCGTTTGCAACGTCTTTTGAAATATGTCATGAATGATTCCAAGTAATATCTCTAAAATGAGCAAATGCACAGCAGAAGATTTATTTTGTACCTGAGAATAAACATGCTTTAAAGTGTCAACCAAAAGGTTGGTGAGTTCATTAGTTTAACATAAATAATCATTTCATAATTTTAATAGACCACAAGATTTCATATTTCCATTTCTCATAAACATACGTTCCATGCATAGAGACAAAAATATCATTCATATGGATTGAACACCTGGTAACCGACATTCACAATATGCATATAAGAATATCCCCATCATTCCGAGATCCTCCTTCAGACATGATATAAATTTTGAAGTACTAAAGCATCCGGTACTTTGGATGGGGCTTGTTGGGCCCGATAGATCTATCTTTAGGATTCGCGTCAATTAGGGTGTCTGTTCCCTAATTCTTAGATTACCAGACTAAAAAGGGGCATATTCGATGTAATAATTCAGCCATAGAATGTAGTTTTAAGTACTTGTGTCTATTTCGTAAAACAGTTATAAAAGCAACGCATGTATTCTCAGTCCCAAAAATATATATTGCCAAAGCATTTAAAAAGGGAGCAAATGAAACTCACAGTACTGTATTTTGTAGTAAAAATACATATGACGACATTGCACAATGCAGGGTTGGTCTCGGATTCACGAACCTATAACATTTGTATATTTATTAACACATATAATCGTAATCGAACAAGTTATGTATTATTATTAATTGTTATTTTAGAAATTTGTATGTTTCATTAATAACTAATTTAATTATATTTATTTTATATACATTAGATAAAATGTTTAGTATTTATTATGAAAATATTAATGTTGTTAAGTGGTGTGTTTTAAATATATTTTTTATATAGCTATTTATTTGATAAAATAATATCAATAATAATAAATAAAAATTTGTATCTTTTTATGATAATACTAATACTAAAAGTAATCAGATTTAGTAATGATACTGATTTTAATCGTCTTGATAATAATTCTAATAATAAAAGTGCTGTTAGTAATAATAATTTTAATAAATCTGATAATAATGATAAGATAAAAATGTTAATTTTCATAAAAATAATATTTTAAAACAATAATGGTACTTTTAATAAAATTAATGATTTTAATAGAAATTTTAATAATAATACCAATTTTAATGTTAAATGATAATTCTAATACTATTATTAATAATAATGATACTTTTTGTAATAATGGTCACAATAATAATACTTATGATAATCATAATACTAATACTCTTATTAATAATAATAATGATATATATTTTAGTAATAATAATAATATTAATTATACTAATAATCTTATTTCTAATATTGGTAATAATAATTACTTAAAAACAATCAATAATAAATAATAATAATAATAATAATAATAACAATAATAATAATGAAATAATAATAGTAATAATAATAATAGAAGTAATAAAATAGCTACCTCAACGTAACATGCCTAAAAAAAATAAATGCCTCAGCCAAGACTCGAATTCGCGACCTCTCGCTCACTTGTCAACACTCTTAACCATTGATCCAAGTCTGTTTTTCTGGTATATTAGCGAACCCATTTATATTTAATCTGTTCTGTCTGGCCCAACTCGGAAATAGAACATGGTGGCTCAATTAAGAAAGGATTCTGGCCCAACTTCACAAATCATATATGGACCAACAGTTTCACGAGCCCAACATATAATCATATTGAAATCTTGGCCCAACTACGTTTATTTAACAAGTTAAAAGGGTTCGATTGTTTTTGTGATTTCGGTTTGTTTCCAATCAAACGACAGTAAGAGTTGCAACAAAATAATACACGGCCGTCATCATCATCCTCATTCGATTAAAGTATCTTCGTGATCATCGTTTATCACCACTGTACTGTTCATCGTCTTCTCCACTCGTCATCACCATTTTTAGTTTGAACCGTAAACAGGAACTAGCAGGTGCAGCAGTAGGTTTCGTGGGTTTTTGCTGGGTGGTTTCGAATAACAGTAAAACAAAAACCACGAAGGCAACATGTGATGTTGGTGCTTTAGTGGCGACGGGTAGTTGCAACAGAAATGAAGAGTTGCATACGGTTTTTGAGTTGTACCAGATCAAAAAAAAAAATATAATGGATTCAGCTAGTTTTCACATGGTGAAATTGAAAGAAACAGTTTAGTGGAGATGACTTGTGGTTCTTGTTGTTGTCTTGACAAAAAAAAATATGAAGATGGTGGTAGATGGCGGAAAGTGATGGTTTCCATAGTGATGGTTGTTCATGGTGGAGATGGTGGTAGGTTGTTAATGTAGGGTGGCGATGGTGATTAGTGGTGATCAAAGAAGTGGGAAGGTGAACGATGGTGAATTAAGAAAGAGAGAAGAAAGAGAGAAGAAAGAGAGAGAGAAGGTGGCGGTTGAGAGGGGTGTTCATGGTGTGATGATTCCGGCAGCAGGTGGTGGAGGCGGCTGCAAATTGGTGGTGGTAGTGATGGAGGATTACCGATGTTAGTTTTTGGGTGTTCTCAAGTTAAATCTCTTGTTACATATATATACATATATTATGAAATTAAGTAATTATAATATTAATAATAATAATAATAATAATAATAATAATAATAATAATAATAATAATAATAATAATAATAATAATAATAATAATAATAATAATAATAAAACAATATATTGATTAACCATGTGCTGAATGAAGACATCCAACAGCAAATCAGCCGGCTACCTAATTTATTTCTACCTACACTTTACACGGGGCGTGTCCATTGCTAAACAGTTAACGTATAAAAGTGTTCCTAAAAATCCCAAATTTTTAGATTAAACATATTTAATTATTTCACTCATTACCTGTTTGAAACCTGAGCAAAAAGATTCGAAAATTATTTATCTTCTATTCCAATTTATATGTACGGAGTACAAAAACTTAGTTTGAAAAGGTAAAGAAAAATATTTATCAAAACTGTTATCTTTTTAATCAAATCTTGGAACAACTTTTATTTTTAAACTTCATATATATATATATTAGACCTATTTTAAAAATAATTAAACGTCAACCGAAAGTTACAGACATTTACCATTTAAACTAAAAATTAATTATATTCAATATGCACTATGTATATATATAAACAGTTTTAAATAACAAAACTTACTACGCAAATAAATATATATTAAATAGTTAAATTAAATATAACAATATGTATATACAAGAAATATACATATAAAATAATAGTTTTGATTACAACGTATTTTATTGTACATATTTATTTATAACAATAAATGTATATAATAGTTTATTAATGTTCAGGTTATTATATATATACATATATTTATATATACACATTTTTATATATGTACACATATTTACAAGCAATGGTTCGTGAATCATCGGAAATAGTCAAGGGTTAACTGAATTTATATAAACAGTTCCAAAATTTTTGAGACTCAACATTACAGACTCTACTTATCGTGTCGAAATCAAATAAAGATTAAGTTTAAATTTGGTCAGAAATTCCTGAGTCGTCACAGTACCTACCCGTTAAAGAAATTTCGTCTCAAAATTTGAGTGAGGTCGTCATGGCTAACAACAAAAATGTGTCCATGACGAATATGAGTTGATAAATTGAGTTTTATCATCATTGAGTAATATGGATAAAATAATTCGATTATTCGAAGAGTACGAATGAAGCTATCACCAAAGAGTGAAATAGGAAAGTAAAGATTCATCTTAAATTTTGACAGAGTCAAGGTTGAATTTAGAAAATAAGATACGTCTTAACTTTTGACGTTGTCTTGATTGAATTCCGGAATTCATGAGATTTAAAAGAAAATCTATGAAATCTATAAGATCTGATTCTTCGAGATTTATGGAAATTAAGATCTTTTTAATTAAATGCAATCATTTGTCTCGATTGCTCTGACAGGTATTTCCACTATAAATGAACTTCTTCCGTTCCATTATTTTCACCATTCCAATACTTTCTTTCTTAGTTCTTACGTCCAAAGGATTGTGAAAATGCTTAATCCAGTTCTAATCCTTGATATTTTCCTAATTATCATTTCGGTCATCCTTCTTTTCAATCTTCCACCAGAAAAATCTGTTTACTTCTACTATTACCTTGGGTGATACTATTCTTAATTATACCGTATCTTTATATTGCTATTCGTATTAATATCCACAGTTTGTAACCTCCGTGTCGTCATTGGGCTTTATATTTTCTCTTATATTTTGGAGCTCTTTGCCTTTTTATTATCCTCCCGACCTCTAGTAAAGCGAGTAATGATCCAGAATTCATAAGTATGGAGTTTCGAATGAACTTAATGTTCTAAACGAGAAAGAATAAAATCGCACGATTTGATTTGTCAAATTACCAGAATCACTGAGAATAGAACTATCAAGAATATATTTTCTTGATATGTTCAGAAGTTAATCAAAATGAAAGAGTTATGTAACATGGCACGTGATGACGTTATGGACTGTGAATCATCATGTCCCATTAGAAACTCAACATGACTTACTGTAATATAATCACGTTGATCAAGTGTCATTATATTATACTAACTCATGCATCAATTTCCAACACTACTTCAATAACATTCATATTTTAAGCTCGAAAGTTTACAGAATATAGAAACTAACAGTTTCTATATGATGTAACACTGATAGCACGAAGAGATGAATGATTTCAGATAAGATTAGTTATAAAATATATTCAGAAATATCGAGGATATTTATAATGAAAGATACGATAATATCTTTGAATATCGAAGATCAGAGGATGATGGAGACTATTGTCCGCAAGGGTTTAGAGTAAGGAGCAAGATATTCGCTAAAGACTTCAGCAGACATTAAATCATTTAGATTCTTTGAAGTCAAACTTATTCTTTGTGATTTGTCCACGGATTCTTTCATAATTTCGCATAATCCGCTTTTCGGTACTAAATTTTCTATTGAGTGTTTCCAATACTTCATTCTTTATCATCAAAATTTCGACGGTTAAGATCGTGTATAGTTTTTGCTGCCGTATTCAGCTTTTTTAAAGTTCAGAGTATTAATTCGCAGACTGGGTGCTTTTCAGAATTTTAGAATGGAAGATCATAGTTCTAAGAGATAAATGTTATATGGATACATATAACTGTTGATGTGGAAACGTTGCGAGACTCACAATACAGATTTGCTGATTTCCGGTAATTGGTATGGCAATTCTTGTTACAAGATGCGGATGAGTATGATGAGACTTCAATAGATAAATATAGGAATTTGTCGGAGAGATTTAAACCAAGGAGCGACGAGGTTGCTGGTACATCTGCTGGTAATATGGTGGAATATAAAAGGTTCTCCGGTAACAATAAAAGAGCACGCATATATATCAAGGTTATAGTAAGACTAGTCCGACTGAAAAGTCGAAGTTGACTTGCTGGAGCTGTGACAAAATTGGCTAATTTGAAAGGAATTACCAAGTTATTTTGGGTAAATATAACACTAAAGGAATTAGCACAACTATGTGTTAAACGTTTACTCAGTTTCCGAGAGTTTTTCAGATGTATAACTAAATGCGTCAATCTCTTCTTCCGTAGATGAAGTGCGGTTGGTTCATCCTCTCGATTGAGGTGTTTTCAAGAATCATGAAATGTTTGAACGCAGATTGGAATCGTCAAGATACAAATGAGGTTTAAGATGAAATCAAGTAGCAAACTTGAAGAATTGTTTAGTTTCATAAGTTATAATCAATATTTTTAATTCATTTTGGCAGTCCACAGTTGACAGTCCAATATTTCCTATATAGCTTAATATATAATATTCGAATTAATTAATACGTATCGTGACCCGTGTACATGTCTCAGACTCGATCACAACTCAAACTATATATATTATTGTAGAATCAACCTCAACCCTGTATAGAGAACTCGATCATTACTGCATATAGAGTGTCTATGGTGATTCCAAATAATATACATAGATGCGTCGATATGATATGTCAAAACCTTGTATACGTGCCTCGATATTTAAAGTGCGCGAAATAAATAACAGAAATTAAATGACGATAAATAAAATTGCGAGAATGTAAATTGCGATAATTAAATTACGATAAATAAAATGTAATCAGTTAGCTAGGAACAGTTAGCGTGAATTCTTAACAAAATTTCTCATAGTTAATTTGTTTGTTTCTAACAAATTTTATTTTGTCAAATGTTTTCTTCATTATGCCACTTGTTAGATTCTGATAAGTCAAAATCCAAATATGAAATTGAATGAAAATGGTTATTCTGTGGTGAACGGATACGTATATCAGTGGTTGTAAATAGAATAGTAAATGACTGTTGAATTAGATTTGGAAGAATGTACAGTGTACTTATTAATGTGAAATATAAATATTCCCCGGGTATTACCTACCCGTTAAAATATATTTTTTTACCATTAACAGTTTGTATGAAAGAATTTTTAATTACAATCTTTATGAAAAGATATATATACCTATATATTTTCTTCAGATGTAATCATGGGTTTAATGAGTCAATATGATATTAAACTCATTTGATTTACTGTTAGAACAAGAATATATAATCTCTAAAACATTAGAGATTACATTATTGCTATGTTGAATGAAGATAAATAATGTAGAACGTCATGTAGAACGATGATTATACTCGAGGTACAGAATGAGATGTCGAAGCTGGTGACGCGGATGTTGTTATTGGTGGTACTAGTACTGTTGGTGCTGAGGCTGGTGATGTTACTGGTGTTGGTGATACTGTTGGTGCTTGCAAATTATGTACCATGCTCTCTAAAGTTAACACTCGAGCTCGGAGTTCTTTAACTTCTTCTACTAACCCTGGTTGATTATCAGTGTGAGGTAGAGGTCGGATATCTTCTCTAGTTCCATTAATGGTAGCCTCATGACGAAAAATTCTTGCAAAAAGGGTATAAACGGTGTTGCGAACAGGTTCGCCGGTGAGCGGGTCGAGTACTCCAAGGTTAGGTGGTAGATTCGGTTCATGATATGGAGTACCTTCTTCCCTTCTCCATAGGGTGAGTATGTCGTGAATCCACCCCCATTTTATCCAGTAATCATGGTAGTTGATTGGTTGGTGTGCTCCTGTCACGCTGTCTTCGGAGTCAGAGGAACGTGGTCGATTCGTAGAGGCCATCTTACGCGATCACAGAAAAGATTTTTGGTATGAAGAGTTTAGTGACAGCAATTGATAGTTGGATGTATTCTCAATGCATAATATGCAAAGATATATATAGTGAAATGTCCCGTTCTTATTGATTAAAAACGTTTCATATTAATTGATTTCGTTGCGAGGTTTTTTGACCTCTATATGAGACGTTTTTCAAAGACTGCATTCATTTTTAAAACAAACCATAACCTTTATTTCATAAATAAAGGTTTAAAAAGCTTTACGTAGATTATCAAATAATGATAATCTAAAATATCCTGTTTACACATGACCATTACATAATAGTTTACAATACAAATATGTTACATCGAAATCAGTTTCTTGAATGCAGTTTTTACACAATATCATACAAACATGGACTCCAAATCTTATCCTTATTTTAGTATGCAACAGCGGAAGCTCTTAATATTCACCTGAGAATAAACATGCTTTAAACGTCAACAAAAATGTTGGTGAGTTATAGGTTTAACCTATATATATCAAATCGTAACAATAGACCACAAGATTTCATATTTCAATACACATCCCATACATAGAGATAAAAATCATTCATATGGTGAACACCTGGTAACCGACATTAACAAAATGCATATATAAGAATATCCCCATCATTCCGGGACACCCTTCGGATATGATATAAATTTCGAAGTACTAAAGCATCCGGTACTTTGGATGGGGTTTGTTAAGCCCAATAGATCTATCTTTAGGATTCGCGTCAATTAGGGTGTCTGTTCCCTAATTCTTAGATTACCAGACTTAATAAAAAGGGGCATATTCGATTTCGATAATTCAACCATAGAATGTAGTTTCACGTACTTGTGTCTATTTTGTAAATCATTTATAAAACCTGCATGTATTCTCATCCCAAAAATATTAGATTTTAAAAGTGGGACTATAACTCACTTTCACAGATTTTTTACTTCGTCGAGAAGTAAGACTTGGCCACTGTTGATTCACGAACCTATAACAATATATACATATATATTAAAGTATGTTCAAAATATATTTACAACACTTTTAATATATTTTGATGTTTTAAGTTTATTAAGTCAGTTGTCCTCGTTAGTAACCTACAACTAGTTGTCCACAGTTAGATGTACAGAAATAAATCGATAAATATTATCTTGAATCAATCCACGACCCAGTGTATACGTATCTCAGTATTGATCACAAATCAAACTATATATATTTCAGAATCAACCTCAACCCTGTATAGCTAACTCCAACATTCACATATAGAGTGTCTATGGTTGTTCCGAAATATATATAGATGTGTCGACATGATAGGTCGAAACATTGTATACGTGTCTATGGTATCTCAAGATTACATAATATACAATACAAGTTGATTAAGTTATGGTTGGAATAGATTTGTTACCAATTTTCACGTAGCTAAAATGAGAAAAATTATCCAATCTTGTTTTACCCATAACTTTTTCATTTTAAATCCGTTTTGAGTGAATCAAATTGCTATGGTTTCATATTGAACTCTATTTTATGAATCTAAATAGAAAAAGTATAGGTTTATAGTCGGAAAAATAAGTTACAAGTCATTTTTGTAAAGGTAGTCATTTCAGTCGAAAGAACGACGTCTAGATGACCATTTTAGAAAACATACTTCCACTTTGAGTTTAACCATAATTTTTGGATATAGTTTCATGTTCATAATAAAAATCATTTTCTCAGAATAACAACTTTTAAATCAAAGTTTATCATAGTTTTTAATTAACTAACCCAAAACAGCCCGCGGTGTTACTACGACGGCGTAAATCCGGTTTTATGGTGTTTTTCGTGTTTCCAGGTTTTAAATCATTAAGTTAGCATATCATATAGATATAGCACATGTGTTTAGTTAAATTTAAAAGTCAAGTTAGAAGGATTAACTTTTGTTTGCGAACAAGTTTAGAATTAACTAAACTATGTTCTAGTGATTACGAGTTTAAACCTTCGAATAAGATAGTTTTATATATATGAATCGAATGATGTTATGAACATCATTACTACCTCAAGTTTAGTAGATAAACCTACTGGAAGTGACAAGAAATGATCTAGCTTCAAAGGATCTTGGATGGCTTGAAAGTTCTTGAAGTAGGATCATGACACAAAAACAAGTTCAAGTAAGATTTTTACTCGAATTAAGATAGTTTATAGTTATAGAAATTGAATCAAAGTTTGAATATGAATATTACCTTGAATAAGAAAGATAACCTACTGTATATAACAAAGGTTTCTTGATCTTAGATGATTACTTGGAATGGATTAGAAAGCTTGGAAGTAAATTAGTAAACTTGAAGGGATTTTTGAAGTGTTCTTGAAGTGTTCTTCCTATGATGATTATAGCTTGATTCTTGAAGTGATTTTTGATGAAGATGATGATTAAATACTGGAAAAATACATTCATAATAGTGTGTGTGTGTGTGTGTGTTGAGAGAGAATTAGAAAGAGAATTGGAAGTGAAATGGAGTGAATGATGAGTGGTAATTGGTGAGTGGTGAGTGGGGTTAAAAGGAGTTCTAGTTAGTTGACTAGCTCATGGTAGAAGTTAAAATTGATTAGTCATACATGACATAATCAAGAGTGGAATCCCATGCTAGATCCTATTGGTATATACCCATAGTAAGTACGTTTTGAAGCTGTGTATAATACGGGTAAGAATACGACTAGAATTCTTGATGAAAGAAAAGAATGCGAAAGTAACTGTAACCATTTTCGTTAAGTATGAGTGTTTTGATATATGTCTTGAAGTCTTCCAAAAGTATTTTAATACATCTAAATACACTACATGTATATACATTTTAACTGAGTCGTTAAGTCATCGTTAGTCGTTACATGTAAGTGTTGTTTTGAAACCTTTAAGTTAACGATCTCAATTAATGTTGTTAACCCATTGTTTATTATATCTAATGAGATGTTAAATTATTATATTATCATGATATTATGATATATTAATATATCTTAATATGATATATATACATTTAAATGTCGTTACAACGATAATCGTTACATATATGTCTCGTTTCGAAATCCTTAAGTTAGTAGTCTTGTTTATATGTATATAACTCATTGTTAATATACTTATGGAGATACTTACTTATCATAATCTCATGTTAACCATATGTATATCCATATATATATCGTCATGTCGTTTTTACAAGTTTTAACGTTCGTGAATCGCCGGTCAACTTGGGTGGTCAATTGTCTATATGAAACATATTTCAATTAATCATGTCTTAACAAGTTTGATTGCTTAACATGTTGGAAACATTTAATCATGTAAATATCAATCTCAATTAATATATATAAACATGGAAAAGTTCGGGTCACTACAGTACCTACCCGTTAAATAAATTTCGTCCCGAAATTTTAAGCTGTTGAAGGTGTTGACGAATCTTCTGGAAATAGATGCGGGTATTTCTTCTTCACCTGATCTTCATGCTCCCAGGTGAACTCGGGTCCTCTACGAGCATTCCATCGAACCTTAACAATTGGTATCTTGTTTTGCTTAAGTCTTTTAACCTCACGATCCATTATTTCGACGGGTTCTTCGATGAATTGGAGTTTTTCGTTGATTTGGATTTCATCTAACGGAATAGTGAGATCTTCTTTAGCAAAACATTTCTTCAAATTCGAGACGTGGAAAGTGTTATGTACAGCTGCGAGTTGTTGAGGTAACTCAAGTCGGTAAGCTACTGTTCCGACACGACCAATAATCTTGAATGGTCCAATATACCTTGGATTTAATTTCCCTCGTTTACCAAATCGAACAACGCCTTTCCAAGGTGCAACTTTAAGCATGACCATCTCTCCAATTTCAAATTCTATATCTTTTCTTTTAATGTCAGCGTAGCTCTTTTGTCGACTTTGGGCGGTTTTCAACCGTTGTTGAATTTGGATGATCTTCTCGGTAGTTTCTTGTATAATCTCCGGACCCGTAATCTGTCTATCCCCCACTTCACTCCAACAAATCGGAGACCTGCACTTTCTACCATAAAGTGCTTCAAACGGCGCCATCTCAATGCTTGAATGGTAGCTGTTGTTGTAGGAAAATTCTGCTAACGGTAGATGTCGATCCCAACTGTTTCCGAAATCAATAACACATGCTCGTAGCATGTCTTCAAGCGTTTGTATCGTCCTTTCGCTCTGCCCATCAGTTTGTGGATGATAGGCAGTACTCATGTCTAGACGAGTTCCTAATGCTTGCTGTAATGTCTGCCAGAATCTTGAAATAAATCTGCCATCCCTATCAGAGATAATAGAGATTGGTATTCCATGTCTGGAGACGACTTCCTTCAAATACAGTCGTGCTAACTTCTCCATCTTGTCATCTTCTCTTATTGGCAGGAAGTGTGCTGATTTGGTGAGACGATCAACTATTACCCAAATAGTATCAAAACCACTTGCAGTCCTTGGCAATTTAGTGATGAAATCCATGGTAATGTTTTCCCATTTCCATTCTGGGATTTCGGGTTGTTGAAGTAGACCTGATGGTTTCTGATGCTCAGCTTTGACCTTAGAACACGTCAAACATTCTCCTACGTATTTAGCAACATCGGCTTTCATACCCGGCCACCAAAAATGTTTCTTGAGATCCTTGTACATCTTCCCCGTTCCAGGATGTATTGAGTATCTGGTTTTATGAGCTTTTCTAAGTACCATTTCTCTCATATCTCCAAATTTTGGTACCCAAATCCTTTCAGCCCTATACCGGGTTCCGTCTTCCCGAATATTAAGATGCTGCTCCGATCCTTTGGGTATTTCATCCTTTAAATTTCCTTCTTTTAAAACTCCTTGTTGCGCCTCCTTTATTTGAGTAGTAAGGTTATTATGAATCATTATATTCATAGATTTTACTCGAATGGGTTCTCTGTCCTTCCTGCTCAAGGCATCGGCTACCACATTTGCCTTCCCCGGGTGGTAACGAATCTCAAAGTCGTAATCATTCAACAATTCAATCCACCTACGCTGCCTCATATTCAGTTGTTTCTGATTAAATATGTGTTGAAGACTTTTGTGGTCGGTATATATAATACTTTTGACCCCATATAAGTAGTGCCTCCAAGTCTTTAATGCAAAAACAACCGCGCCTAATTCCAAATTATGCGTCGTATAATTTTGCTCGTGAATCTTCAATTGTCTAGACGCATAAGCAATCACCTTCGTTCGTTGCATTAATACACAACCGAGACCTTGCTTTGATGTGTCACAATAAATCACAAAATCATCATTCCCTTCAGGCAATGACAATATAGGTGCCGTAGTTAGCTTTTTCTTCAATAACTGAAACGCTTTCTCTTGTTCATCCTTCCATTCAAATTTCTTCCCTTTATGCATTAATGCAGTCAAGGGTTTTGCTATTCTGGAAAAGTCTTAGATGAACCTTCTGTAGTAACCAGCTAGTCCTAAAAACTGGCGTATGTGTTTCGGAGTTTTCGGGGTTTCCCACTTTTCAACAGTTTCTATCTTTGCCGGATCCACCTTAATACCTTTTTTGTTCACTATGTGACCGAGGAATTGAACTTCTTCCAACCAAAATGCACACTTTGAAAATTTAGCGTACAATTCTTCCTTCCTCAATACTTCTAACACCTTTCTCAAATGTTCACCGTGTTCTTGGTCATTCTTTGAGTAAATAAGTATGTCATCAATGAAAACAATGACAAACTTGTCAAGGTATGGTCCACACACTCAGTTCATAAGGTCCATGAACACAGCTGGTGCATTAGTTAAACCAAATGGCATGACCATAAACTCGTAATGACCGTAACGTGTTCTGAAAGCAGTCTTTAGAATATCATCTTCTTTCACCCGCATTTGATGATACCCAGAACGTAAGTCAATCTTTGAATAAACAGACGAGCCTTGTAGTTGATCAAATAAGTCGTCGATTCTCGGTAGTGGGTAGCGGTTCTTGATGGTAAGTTTGTTCAACTCTCGGTAGTCGATACACAATCTGAATGTACCATCTTTCTTCTTGACAAACAAAACAGGAGCTCCCCACGGTGATGTGCTTGGTCGAATGAAACCATGCTCTAAAAGTTCTTGTAATTGGCTTTGCAGTTCTTTCATCTCGCTGGGTACGAGTCTGTAAGGAGCACGAGCTATTGGTGCAGCTCCTGGTACAAGATCTATTTGAAATTCAACGGATCGATGTGGGGGTAATCCCGGTAATTCTTTCGGAAATACATCGGGAAATTCTTTTGCGACGGGAACATCATTGATGCTCTTTTCTTCAGTTTGTACTTTCTCGACGTGTGCTAGAACAGCATAGCAACCTTTTCTTATTAGTTTTTGTGCCTTCAAATTACTAATAAGATGTAGCTTCGTGTTGCCCTTTTCTCCGTACACCATTAAGGGTTTTCCTTTTTCTCGTATAATGCGAATTGCATTTTTGTAACAAACGATCTCTTCTTTCACTTCTTTCAACCAGTCCATACCGATTATCACATCAAAACTCCCTAACTCTACTGGTATCAAGTCAATCTTAAATGTTTCGCTAACCAGTTTAATTTCTCGATTCCGACATATATTATCTGCTGAAATTAATTTACCATTTGCTAATTCGAGTAAAAATTTACTATCCAAAGGCGTCAATGGACAACTTAATTTAGCACAAAAATCTCTACTCATATAGCTTCTATCCGCACCCGAATCAAATAAAACGTAAGCAGATTTATTATCAATAAGAAACGTACCCGTAACAAGCTCCGGGTCTTCCTGTGCCTCTGCCGCATTAATATTGAAAACTCTTCATCGGCCTTGTCCATTCGTGTTCTCCTGGTTCGGGCAATTTCTAATAATGTGGCCCTATTTTCCACATTTATAACAAACTACATTGGCATAACTTGCTCCGACACTACTTCCTCCGCCATTACTCGTTCCGACACCATTTGTTCCTTTCGTTCTATTAACCCCTGGTCCGTAGACCTCACACTTCGCCGCGCTATGACCATTTCTTTTACACTTGTTGCAAAATTTGGTGCAGAACCCCGAGTGATACTTTTCACACCTTTGGCATAGCTGCTTCTGATTGTTGTTTTTGTTGCGGTTATTATTGTTGTTGGGATGATTGTTGTAGTTGCTGCTGTTGTTGTTGTTCTTGTTGTTGTTGTTGTTGTTGTTGGGCCGTTTGTTGTAGTTGATTAATGTTGCGATTGTTGGGATAATTGTTGCAATTATTGTTGTAATTGCTGTTGTTATTGTATTGGTGATTCTTATCACCGTTTTCCTCCCACTTTCTTTTGACTTGCTTCACATTGGCCTCTTCAGCAGTCTGTTCTTTAATTCTTTCTTCAATCTGGTTCACTAGTTTGTGAGCCATTCTACATGCCTGTTGTATGGAGGCGGGCTCGTGTGAACTTATATCTTCTTGGATTCTTTCCAGTAATCCTTTCACAAACGCGTCGATCTTCTCTTCCTCATCTTCGAATGCTCCCGGACACAATAGGCACAATTCTGTGAATCGTCTTTCGTACGTGGTAATATCAAATCCTTGGGTTTGTAACCCTCTAAGTTCTGTCTTGAGCTTATTGACCTCAGTTCAGGGACGGTACTTCTCGTTCATCAAGTGCTTGAATACTGACCACGATAGTGCGTACGCATCGTCTTGTCCCACTCGCTCTAGATAGGTATTCCACCATGTTAACGCAGAACCTGTGAAGGTATGCGTAGCGTACTTCACTTTGTCCTCTTCAGTACACTTACTTATGGCAAACACCGATTCGACCTTCTCGGTCTACCGTTTTAATCCGATCGGTCCTTCGGTTCCATCAACTTCCAAAGGTTTGCAGGCAGTGAATTCTTTATAGGTGCATCCTACACGATTTCCTGTACTGCTAGATCCAAGGTTATTGTTGGTATGTTGCGCAGCCTGTACTGCGGCTATGTTTGAAGCTAGAAAAGTACGGAATTCCTTTTCATTCATATTCACGGTGTGTCGAGTAGTCGGTGCCATTTCCTTCAAAATAGTCAAATGGAACAAGTTAATCATACAGAATATTAAGAGTAGTTAATAGTATTTTGTAGCATAATATGAACTCATTTATAAAAGCTTTTTCTTCATATTAGCGTTTTATAAGTTTAAATTCGGGTAGTACCTACCCGTTAAGTTCATACTTAGTAGCTAATATACAATTCAACTACTACAATTCTATATGAAAAACTGATTATAATAATATTTCGCGTTCAAACTTTTACACAATATTTTACAAACTTACAATACCGCTTATTTTACATATAGCATGAAATATAGCATACAATAAATTTGATACAAGATGATTGTGAAGATAATTCTAGCTAGTACACAAGTCGTTCAGCAAAGGCAATAAAGACACGTAATTCATACGTCCAGAAACAAGTCATGCATTCTGATTTTACTAGGATTACTTCCCATCCTTGGTCTTGTGGAACATAACCGTTATGGCCGTTGATAAGACAACGTGTTGTAACGTCGTCAAAGGGACGAGGGTTACGTAATGTCCAACAGTCCCGTAACAATCTAAAAACCTCATTTCTTACCCCAATTACCGACTCCGTCACTTGTGGGAACGTTTTGTTTAATAGTTGTAGGCCGATGTTCTTGTTCTCACTTTGGTGAGAAGCGAACATTACTAATCCGTAAGCATAACATGCTTCTTTATGTTGCATGTTAGCCGCTTTTTCTAAATCACGAAGTCCAATATTCGGATATATTGAGTCAAAATAATTTCTTAACCCATTGCGTAAAATAGCATTTGGGTTCCTCACAATATATGCGTCAAAGTAAACACATCGTAACTTATGGATTTCCCAATGTGATATCCCCCATATTTCGAACGAAAGCCTTTTATAAACCAAGGCATTCTTGGAATGTTCTTCGAATGTCTTACAAACTGATCTCGCCTTAAATAGTTGTGCCGAAGAATTCTGACCGACTCTAGACAAGATTTCATCAATCATGTCTCCGGGTAGGTCTCTTAAAATATTGGGTTGTCTATCCATTTTGTGTTTTTATACTGTAAAATAGACAAGAGTTAGATTCATAAAAAAAATACTTATTAATACAAGCAATTTTTACATATATCATAAAGCATAAGCACACTATATTACTTATATTACACCACACGAATACAACTATCTTATTCAGACTCGCTTGTTTCTTCTTCTTCGGTTTTGGTTCGTTTTGCCAAGTTTCTAGGGATATATGATGTTCTCCTAATACGAGCCGTCGTTATCCACATTGGTTTAGAAAAACCTGGTGGTTTAGAGGTTCCTGGGTCATTGTTACAACTTAAGGACTTCGGGGGTTGACGATACATATAAAGTTCATCGGGGTTGAAATTAGATTTCTCTGTTTTTATGCCCTTTCCCTTATTATTTTCTTTTGCCTTTTTAAATTCAGTTAGGGTAATTTCTATAACATCATCGGAATTCTCGTCGGAATCCGATTCATCGGAGAATTGGTAATCCTCCCAATATTTTGCTTCCTTGGCGGAAACACCATTGACCATAATTAACCTTGGTCGGTTGGTTGAGGATTTTCTTTTACTTAACCATTTTATTATTTCCCTCACCGGTTCTATTTCTTCATCCGGTTCCGATTCTTCTTCCGGTTCCGATTCTTCTTCCGGTTCCGACTCTTCTTCCGGTTCCTCTTCGGGAACTTGTGAATCAGTCCACGAATCATTCCAATTTACATTTGACTCTTCATTATTATTAGGTGAGTCAATGGGACTTGTTCTAGAGGTAGACATCTATCACATAATATCAAACGCGTTAAGAGATTAATATATCACATAATATTCACATGTTAAAAATATATAGTTTCCAACAAAATTTGTTAAGCAATCATTTTTCAAGTAAACACGGTCGAAGTCCAGACTCACTAATGCATCCTAACAAACTAGATAAGACACACTAATGCAAAATTCTGGTTCTCTAAGACCAACGCTCGGATACCAACTGAAATGTCCCGTTCTTATTGATTAAAAACGTTCCATATTAATTGATTTCGTTGCGAGGTTTTGACCTCTATATGAGACGTTTTTCAAAGACTGCATTCATTTTTAAAACAAACCATAACCTTTATTTCATAAATAAAGGTTTAAAAAGCTTTACGTAGATTATCAAATAATGATAATCTAAAATATCCTGTTTACACATGACCATTACATAATGGTTTACAATACAAATATGTTACATCGAAATCAGTTTCTTGAATGCAGTTTTTACACAATATCATACAAACATGGACTCCAAATCTTGTCCTTATTTTAGTATGCAACAGCGGAAGCTCTTAATATTCACCTGAGAATAAACATGCTTTAAACGTCAACAAAAATATTGGTGAGTTATAGGTTTAACCTATATATATCAAATCGTAACAATAGACCACAAGATTTCATATTTCAATACACATCCCATACATAGAGATAAAAATCATTCATATGGTGAACACCTGGTAACCGACATTAACAAGATGCATATATAAGAATATCCCCATCATTTCGGGACACCCTTCGGATATGATATAAATTTCGAAGTACTAAAGCATCCGGTACTTTGGATGGGGTTTGTTAGGCCCAATAGATCTATCTTTAGGATTCGCATCAATTAGGGTGTCTGTTCCCTAATTCTTAGATTACCAGACTTAATAAAAAGGGGCATATTCGATTTCGATAATTCAACCATAGAATGTAGTTTCACGTACTTGTGTCTATTTTGTAAATCATTTATAAAACCTGCATGTATTCTCATCCCAAAAATATTAGATTTTAAAAGTGGGACTATAACTCACTTTCACAGATTTTTTACTTCATCGAGAAGTAAGACTTGGCCACTGTTGATTCACGAACCTATAACAATATATACATATATATTAAAGTATGTTCAAAATATATTTACAACACTTTTAATATATTTTGATGTTTTAAGTTTATTAAGTCAGCTGTCCTCGTTAGTAACCTACAACTAGTTGTCCACAGTTAGATGTACAGAAATAAATCAATAAATATTATCTTGAATCAATCCACGACCCAGTGTATACGTATCTCAGTATTGATCACAACTCAAACTATATATATTTTGGAATCAACTTCAACCCTATATAGCTAACTCCAACATTCACATATAGAGTGTCTATGGTTATTCCGAAATATATATAGATGTGTCGACATGATAGGTCGAAACATTGTATACGTGTCTATGGTATCTCAAGATTACATAATATACAATACAAGTTGATTAAGTTATGGTTGGAATAGATTTGTTACCAATTTTCACGTAGCTAAAATGAGAAAAATTATCCAATCTTGTTTTACCCATAACTTTTTCATTTTAAATCCGTTTTGAGTGAATCAAATTGCTATGGTTTCATATTGAACTCTATTTTATGAATCTAAACAGAAAAAGTATAGGTTTATATTCGGAAAAGTAAGTTACAAGTAATTTTTGTAAAGGTAGTCATTTCAGTCGAAAGAACGACGTCTAGATGACCATTTTAGAAAACATACTTCCACTTTGAGTTTAACCATAATTTTTGGATATAGTTTCATGTTCATAATAAACATCATTTTCTCAGAATAACAACTTTTAAATCAAAGTTTATCATAGTTTTTAATTAACTAACCCAAAACAGCCCGCGGTGTTACTACGACGGCGTAAATCCGGTTTTACGGTGTTTTTCGTGTTTCCAGGTTTTAAATCATTAAGTTAGAATATCATATAGATATAGAACATGTGTTTAGTTAATTTTAAAAGTCAAGTTAGAAGGATTAACTTTTGTTTGCGAACAAGTTTAGAATTAACTAAACTATGTTCTAGTGATTACGAGTTTAAACCTTCGAATAAGATAGTTTTATATATATGAATCGAATGATATTACGAACATCATTACTACCTAAAGTTTAGTAGGTAAACCTACTGGAAGTGACAAGAAATGATCTAGCTTCAAAGGATCTTGGATGGCTTGAAAGTTCTTGAAGTAGGATCATGACACAAAAACAAGTTCAAGTAAGATTTTTACTCGAATTAAGATAGTTTATAGTTATAGAAATTGAATCAAAGTTTGAATATGAATATTACCTTGAATAAGAAATATAACCTACTGTATATAACAAAGGTTTCTTGATCTTAGATGATTACTTGGAATGGATTAGAAAGCTTGGAAGTAAATTAGTAAACTTGAAGGGATTTTTGAAGTGTTCTTGAAGTGTTCTTCCTATGATGATTATAGCTTGATTCTTGAAGTGATTTTTGATGAAGATGATGATTAAATACTGGAAAAATACATTCATAATAGTGTGTGTGTGTGTTGAGAGAGAATTAGAAAGAGAATTGGAAGTGAAATGGAGTGAATGATGAGTGGTAATTGGTGAGTGGTGAGTGGGGTTAAAAGGAGTTCTAGTTAGTTGACTAGCTCATGGTAGAAGTTAAAATTGATTAGTCATACATGACATAATCAAGAGTGGAATCCCATGCTAGATCCTATTGGTATATACCCATAGTAAGTACGTTTTGAAGCTGTGTATAATACGGGTAAGAATACGACTAGAATTCTTGATGAAAGAAAAGAATGCGAAAGTAACTGTAACCATTTTCGTTAAGTATGAGTGTTTTGATATATGTCTTGAAGTCTTCCAAAAGTATTTTAATACATCTAAATACACTACATGTATATACATTTTAACTGAGTCGTTAAGTCATCGTTAGTCGTTACATGTAAGTGTTGTTTTGAAACCTTTAAGTTAACGATCTCAATTAATGTTGTTAACCCATTGTTTATTATATCTAATGAGATGTTAAATTATTATATTATCATGATATTATGATATATTAATATATCTTAATATGATATATATACATTTAAATGTCGTTACAACGATAATCGTTACATATATGTCTCGTTTCGAAATCCTTAAGTTAGTAGTCTTGTTTATATGTATATAACTCATTGTTAATATACTTATGGAGATACTTACTTATCATAATCTCATGTTAACCATATGTATATCCATATATATATATCGTCATGTCGTTTTTACAAGTTTTAACGTTCGTGAATCGCCGGTCAACTTGGGTGGTCAATTGTCTATATGAAACATATTTCAATTAATCATGTCTTAACAAGTTTGATTGCTTAACATGTTGGAAACATTTAATCATGTAAATATCAATCTCAATTAATATATATAAACATGGAAAAGTTCGGGTCACTACATATAGTACCAGGATCCCTTAAATTACGGAGAAATTTACGAGAGATATCAGGCAAGGTCTACAGTAACAGATACGCTAAGATATGAATTTTGTCTATATACTATTCATGCAATCAATGCAGTAAAATGTGTCTAGACTAAGAATGATAAGCAGGTAATTTCCTAAGGATGATAAGCAGATGATTTTCGACACAAAATGATAAGCAAAACTTTTGTCATGCAAACACGGTCGAAGTCCAGACTCTCTAATGTATCCTAACGACTATCAGTTAGACACACTAATGCAAGACCTAGTTCGCTAAAACCACCGCTCTGATACCAACTGTGATAACCCATCCTAATCCATCCGGACGAAGTCCATATCGGTTATAAATGATTCACAACAGTTGATTACATAGCGAGGTACTTGACCTCTATATGATACATTTTACAAACATTGCATTCATTTTTTAAAAGACAATCTTTCATTACATCGGAAGTTGACGTCATGCAAACCATTTCATAATAAATCTAACTAAAATTGACTTAATAATAATCTTGATGAACTCAATGACTCGAATGCAACGTCTTTTGAAATATGTCATGAATGATTCGAAGTAATATCTCTAAAATGAGCAAATGCACAGCAGAAGATTTCTTTCGTACTTGAGAATAAACATGCTTTAAAGTGTCAACCAAAAAGGTTGATGAGTTCATTAGTTTAACATAAATAATCATTTCATAATTTTAATAGACCACAAGATTTCATATTTCCATTTCTCATAAACATACGTCCCATGCATAGAGACAAAAATATCATTCATATGGATTGAACACCTGGTAACCGACATTCACAATATGCATATAAGAATATCCCCATTATTTCAGGATCCTCCTTCAGACATGATATAAATTTTGAAGTACTAAAGCATCCGGTACTTTGGATGGGGCCTGTTGGGCCCGATAGATCTATCTTTAGGATTCGCGTCAATTAGGGTGTCTGTTCCCTAATTCTTAGATTACCAGACTAAAAAGGGGCATATTCGATTTAATAATTCAGCCATAGAATGTAGTTTTAAGTACTTGTGTCTATTTCGTAAAACAGTTATAAAAGCAACGCATGTATTCTCAGTTCCAAAAATATATATTGCCAAAGCATTTAAAAAGGGAGCAAATGAAACTCACAGTACTGTATTTTGTAGTAAAAATACATATGACGACATTGAACAATGCAGGGTTGGCCTCGGATTCACGAACCTATAACATTTGTATATTTATTAACACATATAATCGTAATCGAACAAGTTATGTATTATTATTAATTGTTATTTTAGAAATTTGTATGTTTCATTAATAACTAATTTAATTATATTTATTTTATATACATTAGATAAAATGTTTAGTATTTATTATGAAAATATTAATGTTGTTAAGTGGTGTGTTTTAAATATATTTTTTATATAGCTATTTATTTGATAAAATAATATCAATAATAATAAATAAAAATTTGAATCTTTTTATGATAATAATAATACTAAAAGTAATCAGATTTAGTAATGATACTGATTTTAATCGTCTTGATAATAATTCTAATAATAAAAGTGCTGTTAGTAATAATAATTTTAATAAATCTGATAATAATGATAAGATAAAAATGTTAATTTTCATAAAAATAATATTTTAAAACAATAATGGTACTTTTAATAAAATTGATGATTTTAATAGAAATTTTAATAATAATACCAATTTTAATGTTAAATGATAATTCTAATACTATTATTAATAATAATGATACTTTTTGTAATAATGGTCACAATAATAATACTTATGATAATCATAATACTAATACTCTTATTAATAAAAATAATGATATATATTTTAGTAATAATAATAATATTAATTATACTAATAATCTTATTTCTAATATTGGTAATAATAATTACTTAAAAATAATCAATAATAAATAATAATAATAATAATAACAATAATAATAATGAAATAAGAATAGTAATAATAATAATAGAAGTAATAAAATAGCTACCTCAATGTAACATGCCTAAAAAAAATAAATGCCTCAGCCAAGACTCGAACTCGCGACCTCCCGCTCACTTGTCAACACTCTTAACCATTGATCCAAGTCTGTTTTTCTGGTATATTAGCGAACCCATTTATATTTAATCTGTTCTGTCTGGCCCAACTCGGAAATAGAACATGGTGGCACAATTAAGAAAGGATTCTGGCCCAACTTCACAAATCATATATGGACCAACAGTTTCACGAGCCCAACATATAATCATATTGAAATCTTGGCCCAACTACGTTTATTTAACAAGTTAAAAGGGTTCGATTGTTTTTGTGATTTCGGTTTGTTTCCAATCAAACGGCAGTAAGAGTTGTAACAAAATAATACACGGCCGTCATCATCATCCTCATTCGATTAAAGTATCTTTGTAATCATCGTTTATCACCACTGTACTATTCATCGTCTTCTCCACTCGTCATCACCATTTTTAGTTTGAACCGTAAACAGGAACTAGCAGGTGCAGCAGTAGGTTTCGTGGGTTTTTGCTGGGTGGTTTTGAATAACAGTAAAACAGAAACCACGAAGGCAACATGTGATGTTGGTGCTTTGGTGGCGACGGTTAGTTGCAACAGAAATGAAGAGTTGCATACGGTTTTTGAGTTGTACCGGATCAAAAAAAATATATAATGGATTCAGCTAGTTTTCACATGGTGAAATTGAAAGAAACAGTTTAGTGGAGATGACTTGTGGTTCTTGTTGTTGTCTTGACAAAAAAAAATATGAAGATGGTGGTAGATGGCGGAAAGTGATGGTTTCCATAGTGATGGTTGTTCATGGTGGAGATGGTGGTAGGTTGTTGATGTAGGGTGGCGATGGTGATTAGTGGTGATCAAAGAAGTGGGAAGGTGAACGATGGTGAATTAAGAAAGAGAGAAGAAAGAGAGAGAGAGAGAAGGTGGCGGTTGAGAGGGGTGTTCATGGTGTGATGATTCCGGCAGCAGGTGGTGGAGGCGGCTGCAAATTGGTGGTGGTAGTGATGGAGGATTACCGATGGTAGTTTTTGGGTGTTCTCAAGTTAAATCTCTTGTTACATATATATATATATATATATATATATATATATATATATATATATATATACATATATTATGAAATTAAGTAATTATAATATTAATAATTAATAATAATAATAATAATAATAATAATAATAATAATAATAATAATAATAATAATAATAATAATAATAATAATAATAATAATAAAACAATATATTGATTAACCATGTGCTGAATGAAGACATCCAACAGCAAAGCAGCCGGCTACCTAATTTATTTCTACCGACACTTTACACGGGGCGTGTCCATTGCTAAACAGTTAACGTATAAAAGTGTTCCTAAAAATCCCAAATTTTTAGATTAAACATATTTAATTATTTCACTCATTACCTGTTTGAAACCTGAGCAAAAAGATTCGAAAATTATTTATCTTCTGTTCCAATTTATATGTACGGAGTACAAAAACTTAGTTTGAAAAGGTAAAGAAAAATATTTATCAAAACTGTTATCTTTTTAATCAAATCTTGGAACAACTTTTATTTTTAAACTTCATATATATATATTAGACCTATTTTAAAAATAATTAAACGTCAACCGAGTTACAGACATTTACCATTTAAACTCAAAATTAATTATATTCAATATGCACTATGTATATATATAAACAGTTTTAAATAACAAAACTTACCACGTAAATAAATATATATTAAATAGTTAAATTAAATATAACAATATGTATATACAAGAAATATACATATAAAATAATAGTTTTGATTACAACGTATTTTATTGTACATATTTATTTATAACAATAAATGTATATAATAGTTTATTAATGTTCAGGTTATTATATATATATACATATATTTATATATACACATTTTTATATATGTCCACATATTTACAAGCAATGGTTCGTGAATCATCGGAAATAGTCAAGGGTTAACTGAATTTATATAAACAGTTCCAAAATTTTTGAGACTCAACATTACAGACTCTGCTTATCGTGTCGAAATCAAATAAAGATTAAGTTTAAATTTGGTCAGAAATTCCCAAGTCGTCACAGCGTGCACGTACGAAGTTTATATGCTTGGCGACTACACTAGCATGGTCTGGGACTGACAATGTACTAAGGGTCTAGTCAGATGTTTCACTACGAAAGAGTCCTCGGTCGGAATCTAAAGCTTGATAGACTTACTACAACCGGTGTGCCTCAATCGATCTTATGTTGTATCCGATTGACTTCTCTTACCAAGGGGTGACACAGATAGTGTACTCTGAATCGGGGTTCACGACTTCCCAATAACAGAGCCAATAACTACGTTCTATTAGTTGGAAAAGCGATTGAGTTTAAAGCATAATCGGAAAGCATTTCAACAGCATATACAAACCATAATATTATTTTGGCATTATAACTGCTTACATCATAGCATACACTAAAGATAACTACTCGCTAATCATGGCAACAATATCACATAACATAATGATAGAAGACATTATATAAAGATAAGGGATAGAAGTACCAGTAGATTAAACGAGTTCCGAAAACAAAAGTGACAACTTCAAGACTCCAAACCACTCCTAATACAATCTTTGGCGTTCTTCTCCGGGTACTAGGTTTCCCGCACGGAGTCGAAGGCCTTGAGAGTATGACTAATATTGTACAAGAGAGAGAAAGAAGTGAATTGAAGTGTGTGTTAGAATGAATGACAAAGACCCTTTAAATAAACAAGATTTTTGCCTGCAAACGGCTGGCAGGCCGTTTGGCAGGCCGTTTGGCAGGCTGTTTTTGGAGGCCGTTTGCTAAGGCAAGCCGTTTATCGAGCTTGTTTGATCTGACTGTTTGGCAAGCCGTTTATCGAGCTTGTTTGATCTGCTTGGAGATGTAGATCTAAAGCAAGTTCAGATTCTGAGCATAGGCATTTACACTCTCAACGGAAAATAGTGAAGCATTAAAGATGAATGCTGGTCTTATTTGGGGTGCCTCACCATAATCAATTTAGGTCGATAATGCCTTAGTCATGCAATGCTCTATTAGAGATTTGGTTCAACCTAACAAGATTTCCACCCTACTTAAGCCTTATTTTTATTGACAAACGTTTTAGGTTTTCAAAAATACTTTTTCGAAAAGGCTTTCTTTTGCAAAAATTTTGAAATTTGGCTTAAGGACTTGGAATCTTCGTAATGAGTTATTTTAATACAACATAAAAAGATTATACCAACATCTCACACTTAGAAGAACATTGTCCTCAATGTTCCTAGTGTATCCCACACTTAGGAGTTTTAATTGAAGATTTGGGAATATTTGTCTAGTGTTTCAATTGGGTGTTATCCCACACTTAGTGACAAGCTAGGATGTGGCATAGTTTGAATCTTGAGCTAGTAGTGAAAAGAAAGAAATACCCCTAGCAGATGCGGCTGGCTTCCAATCTTTGCGTCTCTTATCGGCTCATTTGTTATCCTTTATTCTTCTACTATACTTTATTGCACGGGTTGCCTCCCGAGAAGTGCTTTTGTTTAAGGTCGTTGGCTCGACCGTAGTGATGCTTTAAAAAGCAAACATTCCTTGCTGATGGTTGTGATCTTGGTCTTCTCGAGGGAAGGTGAGTCTTGGAGGCTAAATCCTGAGAAAGTGTTGGACCAATAGTGGTAGAAGATCCGGTACTTCTCTTAAAGATCTTCTGAATGATAAGTAGTGCGCAGTTTCGGCTCTTGATAAGTCTTGAAGTCCAATGAGAATATGATCCACGGCTCTGCTGGTTGACCCATAAATGTCAATCATAGAGGCAGTGCTGGTGGTGATTGTTTCTCTGATGGGATGCTCATTTCGGAGGTCTTCAAACAATGTTAGAAACTGTATCTTTAGAATCTCGAAGTCTTCAGAATGGTGATCTCCACAGTAAGAGTCTGTAGCTTTGCACAGATTTGTTAAAAGACGAAGCTGAAAAGAAGTGAACAACAATCCTGATCCGAGCATTAATGTCACCATCTTTGAGTATATCTCCCGACATCCAGCTTTAAATGTGAAACTAGGATCTGTGGATTAGTGGAAGATACATGATATCTGCTTTGTAACATAGGTGACAATGTTGACTCGATCTGGTTCAAGATGAGAGAACGGATTGTTTCGCCTTACTTCCTCCGTAACAACGTCTCATAACTCTTTGATAATCAGATCAGCATGGTGATCAATTGTTACGTAAATCACTAGTCTGTCTGGTGTGCTTTCAAAATTATCTCTTTACAAGAGAGCGAAAAGGCTGTGAATGTCCTCGATCATTTGCAAATCAGAGTGATAAGTCGGGCGTCCAGTGGAAAGATCCATATACTTTCGGGTGAGAGTCAGTAGTGCTCGTTGGTTTTGTGAGAACGGAAGTGCAGATCCGGCTAAGGCATTATAGACCTTAGAGTAAATGATCTTCTGATCTCGACAAAATCTTGTCTTAAGAATAGTGCGAACCACTGAATTGTGCTCTCGTTGCCTTTCTTCTTGGTAGATATGATTGTGAAGAGAATTAATAAAGTCTTGAATGCGTTCTTCTAGGATTTCAACATCATTGTCTTCTCTTTGGAGATAGAGGTTGTGTTCTTCTCGGATAGCCATAATTCGTTCTGTTGAGCGTCGCGAAAAATCAATGGTTGATTTTCGGATGGCCTTGAGAATGTCTTCAAATTCATCGGTATCATTGATGAAGGTGATCATGTCTGCATGTGTAGATATAACAACCCTCACTTTTCCATTCTGAATTTCCCAAAATGTCCTTAGGGTTTCATTGTCTTATTTTGTGTATTATCATTAGGGTTGTTATTCAGACATAATAAGTGCCCAAGTAATAAGACGCTCTGTAAATTAATGCTTGTAATTAATAACCTGAAACCTCAACCTCAGACATTAATTAAAACCCTAATCTTGTAAACCCTAACCCTAATACTAAATTAATTATATAAACTATATGTATTAATTTAAGTGTGATATTAATTAAAAACTAATTAGAACTAAATTAAAATTTAACAACAAGGATGGACAAATGATGTAAAATAAATAAATAAAATGCATTACAAGTAAATGTAACATTTATAAAAAAAATATATATATAATACATGTATAATTAAATAAGAAATCGGCTAGATTAAATAATTGAAATAAAAATAAACTTGGTCATTAAGCTTTCACAATCCTAGTCAAATAGTAATTCATGTGCTTGATCACTAAGTATTTCATGAATCCTAATTTAATCACAACTCATGTTAATTATCTATAAATAGGCTCAAGTTTTTCTATAATAAGCATCACCCAAAAAAAACTCAAAATCCCTCTCCTTGCAGTTTTTTTTTGGTCGACATATTTCCAGCCTCTTTTCTTTTTTAGTCGACCATAAACCCTCCCTATTGTTGCTGCTAGTCGACAGGCTACAGCCTTCAACAAAATAGCCCCATCACAGCTCCAAATCGCCACTTGTTCAGTCCAAAAACAGCCCTCAATCGCCATATTTTTGCTCCTGTTTCTGCTGTGTTTTTCGAGCCACAACAGGCTGCTATTTGCAGCTGTACTTCGCCACTTTTACAGCCCTTTTTCCTGCTGTAATCGACACTCAAAACCGCCCCAAAGACAGCTCCGTTTGCTGCGTTTTTCTGCACCAAACCGCCACCATTTACAGCAGTTTTTTTTGTCGCTGTTTCGACCCCAAACCACAGCGTTTTTGCTGCTGTTGTGAACCGCCACCAACACCATCCGTTGTTGCTCTTGTTTGATGTTTCTGCGTGTCCAAAACAGGCCACAGACCCGCCGAATTCAACACCCTGCTGCTGTATTTTTCTGTCTGCAGTCCACCATTAAAACCGCTAGTTTAGGCTACTGAATTGCTGCATTTTCTGGGCTGCTGCTGTCCGCCATTTACAGCAGCCTTTTGTTGCCTTTTTCGAGCCAAAACGGGCTGCTTCTGTGCAGTTGCAAACCGCCACCATCACACCAAGTTTCCTACACTTTTTCTGCTATTTTTCGCCATCCAAAACAGTCCACAAGTCGCCTATTTTTGCTGCTTCTTTCCTGCTGTCTGCGTGACCCAACCCAGGCCAAAAACCCGCTCGTTTAGTCACTTTGTTGCTGTGTTTTACTGCTGGTACTGTCGAGACTCACCACCACTCTCCACCATCACTTTCTTGATCTTAAAACAACTTAAGGTATCCCTAAATTTCCTAAGTTCATAATACTATTTAATTTGTTTCTTTTTTTTTAAGTATTATGTTAATTATTATGAAACTTAATAAAAGTATGATAATATGATCAATGAATTTGTAAAAGTAGAATTATTTGAATATGATTATGATCACGGTAAATATTAATAAGTTATGGTTAAATATATGAACCCATGAAGATTAATAATGTAGGTATTAGTTTAGTAACATGGATGAATGTGATTGTTATAAAGAATAAAAATCTTGAGTATGATGTGATTAATAGATAGTAATATGGTTAAGGTTATTAATATGAATACTAGAATGTTTAAAGATAATGAATGTTTAAAAAGATTACTGAAGATTGATAAAAAGTAGAAAGCATGCATGCATGCACACATAAAGAATGTATAGGTGAAATTGGAAAGATTAAAGTATATGTATATATGTATCATGTTATAATATAATTAGAATAATAATTGTGATAACTAAAAGTATTTTGATGATTATGAACATGTATTCTGATAAAGATAAGACTAATTAAAATAAGTAAGGGATAACTAAGAATAGAAATAATAGGAGGATAAATATTAATTAAAGATGATAATTAAGTAATAATGATAAGTCTAAACACATGGGATAAAATAAAAAGTTAGAACTTATCTAGGTTAGTTAAACTTTAAACTTAATGATATAGAATTAAAGTGATAAGATTAAAAGGTTAAATTTTTTTAACTAAAGTAATAATATATAATACTATTATAACATAAGAACCTATCTTATATTGTAACACTTTAATTGAACTAAGTTATATTATCACCTATATATATAATTATTTAGTACATTAATAATTCGATGTGTGTATACACCTATAACGTGAAGGTTATAATTAAAGATAACGTACAAAGTCTACAAACATCACCGCTACTTATGGCCTAGGGTGATCCTTGGTACCATTATGGGACGCTTGTGGATCTCGAATGCCAAGACTTAGATTCTGGTCAAGAGATCCGGGGCCGCTCGGTAACAATAGATCATTCGAGTGACTTGCATGTTAGCAACGAAGTTTGGGCGAGATTGTACAACATCTTTGTTAAGAATTGTAACCCGACATTTTCAAAACTAGAAGCTTACTATAAGTGGAAGCTTTCCATAAATAGTAGGTTTCCAAATATAGAAACTTTTGAGAAATAATAACTTTTCTCGAAAATGGTCACTGTTAATATAGTTTGCTATATTAATAAATAAACTTTATGTCTATTAGACATTAACTAATCGAACATAATATCTCTAGGTTGAGATCTCCGTGTTCAACACTCCGATCATATAACTTGCGTGGAATATCTATCTGCTATTAAGGTGAACTTCATAGCCCCTCTTTTTACTATTTCTTAACTGTTTTATAACTTTTGGGTGAGACACATACTTGCTTTTAAACTATTTTACACTTAGACACGAGTACTCAAACTTTATTCTGATTAGTTCAAACTGTGCTAACATGCTTTGATTCATGCTAAATCCCTACCATGATATCGTTAATTGCTACGTATAAAGGCAAGCTTAGTTATTGTGAATAGCGCTATTGAGAGTGACGTCTCTATCCGGATGACCGTTGGTCAATGGATACATAATAATGATTCACGACACAAACGTGATGTGTTTAGGGTAACTTATGGTTAGTATCGATATCATGTACACCAGCACTACTACCGAACTGATTAAACTTTATAATTAAATCTTGTGGTCTAAAAACTTGGTTATTATTGATAAACCTATGTTGTTCACTCAACCATTTTGGTTGACACTTTAAGCATATTTTGTCTCAGGTGAAGATTGCTAAAGATTATTTGCTATTTGGACTTTGCTGCTTTTGGAGTCCGCATATCATCATTCATATTATTGCATTAGAACATTTTAGATTACATTTAAATTTTAAGGAGTCATTTGTAATGACTTAATACTTTCCGCTGCTTAAATACATTGGTTTTTAATTAAAACGTCTCATATAGAGTCATTCTCGTTTATACATACTTGTGTTGTGATATTGTGAAGTCATATTTTCCCAGCCCTATTTGGGGGTATGACAGAGTGGTATCAGAGCCAGGTTGTTATAGAGAACCAGGATTGCATTTTATGTGTGCCTTATGTGTTAGCTAGGGTGCCTTAGCAATCTTTAGGACTATAACCTTTCCTGCCTTAGTTTTAAGCATTTTCCCCTAATCTTTATACTGCTATTTCATCTTACTTCCTGTTTTACCTCTGTTGATATTCTGTATCCTTTCCTAAGGATATCAAGCCAAAACCCTATCATCTTGCCTGATCCCGACTCTAAAGGATCGGTTAGTACATGATTGTTATCATATCCATACATATCTTATGACCTGAATTCGCCATTGTGATTCAAAATATTCTTTGACTCACGCAAAGGGATGTCAGTCATGACTCAACATTCCCACGTCAACTAACTAAGTTTGAACACGTGTCCTGACCTTATGGAGTGATATTGAAATGGAAATATGAATTAGTGAAATATAATGACGCCCGGCCAACGTGATTATATTATGGTAATTCATATAGAAATTCCAATATCATGACATATGGAATAGAAAGTGAATCAAAGAAAAATTTCCAAACTATTATTCAAAAATCTCAATGTTATTACATGAATGGTAATTATCATCTGATTTATAGATATACGAAGAGGTCGTTATGATCAAACTATCTATCTCATACCCATGAGTAGATTAATAAATTCTCCTATGCCATAAAAGTTGTAAAGCTTGGCATTCTTAAACAACTTATCTCTTTGACGCTTAATTGGAAGGAAGGATGCATGTTCTTAAGTGACCTGAAGTGACACCCTCGAACTTCTTCAAAGCATGCCTCCTGTTATCTTGCAATTACGCTTCTAGTTTAGATTTTCATAAACTCATTAGGAAACCCGTCGAAGATAAGCGACAACCACTCGCAAGATTTTCATTTGAATATTTAAACGAAGATATTATAAACACCACCTTCACTATCACGTTCTTATACTCCACCATTCATATCTTACTTGTCAGCAACAGCTTCACACATGAACATTTTTGAATTCCAAAAACTTATGCCCTAATTGTAGTCAACAACCGCATTTAAATACAATAGATTTCATTACCTCGCAACATTGTTGCTTAAAAATAACCCGAAATTTTCAAAATTCTTTCACCCGATCTTCATCGATCTATTTCCAACTCGTAACCTCCGAAATATGAAAATTCTGTTACCAAAATTTTACACAAACTATTTTACTATACGATCCTCTCGAAATTTTATAAAATAAATTTATTTACTACCATTCGTGCAAATTTTATAAATCGTATATGTTTATATAATAAAGTAAATAAAATTTACCTTTACTTATTTTTGACTAGTACATATAAAATTATACTTTGACTTCTATAAATCAATTCTTTTATTCAAAAGATATTTTACGTAAAATAGTACATGTTGTACATAACTCTAGTTTAACTAAGAACTTCATTCCTTCCAACATTGTCACCTTAAACGACTTGAACTTCTATAAAATTTTCATTACTTGTTTATATAAAATTTTTTGTATTATTCTACACCACGTAGTAATCACAATTCCTCTTGTCCTTCGAAACTTACCATTGAGTTCATCATTCAAAACTCTATGACTTTTCCCTTTTGAGGTTGACCATTGAGAAGACTTTACTTCCGATATTTCACGAATAAACCACAACAACTTCGTATACATCCATACTATGATTTAATATCTTTTTGGCATGAGAAGGCATTTTTTGAAGATTTCCTCACCTGTTGGAAACAATTCTTTATAGCCAAGGATTTACATCTGCATTTAAGTGAATGATAGATCGACTCGCCATTTGTGCGAGAACGTCTTTCTCATTTAGAGATCACCCCTTTTCGTGCAGTTTCCTATCAGAAATATAATTTAAAATCCTCGATATCCTCTCTAAAGGAGTTACCTTAAACGTTTATGGCATTTATGTGGTTACTCTAAACATTTCTTCCTTCATGGGTTGCAACTGGACGTTATCCTAGTCAAGTTCCAATCCCTGATTTGCCATGTAACTGAAATCATGATCATAAAGTTACATTCTACAAAGAGCTATCAAAAACTATTTCCAAGGATAAATTCGCATGATACACTGAACGATATCTTTCCTTAATCACTCATACCATCTTGAGGGCATTTTAGTAATTATAGCATACTTGTATATAAGCCTGATTAGTGATTGCTCAGCTGACATCTCCTTTCGTCGATTCACATTAGGAATTTCTTGAAAACCAAAAGTATAATGTCTATGGTTACCTTCCGGAATTTGAAGTTGGTACCATCTCTAACAAACACAAGCCATGCATCAAACTTCATGGTTGTGATCACCACAAACTCCCATCTGTTTGTCTACCCTAGTGTTGTGGAATAAAACGCTCAGAGTTTAAATGAGCTTAGTAATGTTTCTGAAATTTCATGTATCTGAATTACTGAAATGCGTGAATAGCATTATCTTCTCTTTTTGGGGAAATCAATTCGGATGAAACTCCTGTTATTCCTTTGGATTACTTTCGCATTGATAATAAGATGCACTTCAAAGAAGAACCTGTATAAGTTATGGGTCATAAGATTCAAACGCTTAAAACAGGGCAATATTTCTATAGAACGAATCCGTTGGAATTCACGAAGAGGCCCCGAGTATACCTGGGAACGTGAAGACCAAATGAAGCGGAAATATCCTCATCTATTATCAACCGCTGATGCATCCGAGAAGTCTTCCTGAAACTTCAGGACGAAGTTTAAATTAATGAGGATGTGCTATAACAACCCTCACTTTTCCATTCTGAATTTACCAAAATGTCCTTAGGGTTTCATTGTCTTATTCTGTGTATTATCATTGGGGTTGTTGTTCAGACATAATAAGTGTCCGAGTAATAAGACGGTCTGTAAATTAATGCTTGTAATTAATAACCTGAAACCTCAACCTCAGACATTAATTAAAACCCTAATCTTGTAAACCCTAACCCTAATACTAAATTAATTATATAAACTATATGTATTAATTTAAGTGTGATATTAATTAAAAACTAATTAGAACTAAATTAAAATTTAACAACAAGGATGGACAAATGATGTAAAATAAATAAATAAAATGCATTATAAGTAAATGTAACATTTATAAAAAAAATTATATATATATATATATATATATATATATATATATATATATATATATATATATATATATATATATATATATATATATAATACATGTATAATTAAATAAGAAATCGGCTAGATTAAATAATTGAAATAAAAATAAACTTGGTCATTAAGCTTTCACAATCCTAGTCAAATAGTAATTCATGTGCTTGATCACTAAGTATTTCATGAATCCTAATTTAATCACAACTCATGTTAATTATCTATAAATAGGCTCAAGTTTTTCCATAATAAGCATCACCCAAAAAAAACTCAAAATCCCTCTCCTTGCAGTTTTTTTTAGTCGACATATTTCCAGCCTCTTTTCTTTTTTAGTCGACCATAAACCCTCCCTATTGTTGCTGCTAGTCGACAGGCTACAGCCTTCAACAAAACAGCCCCATCACAGCTCCAAATCGCCACTTGTTCAGTCCAAAAACAGCCCTCAATCGCCATATTTTTGCTCCTGTTTCTGCTGTGTTTTTCGAGCCACAACAGGCTGCTATTTGCAGCTGTACTTCACCACTTTTACAGCCCTTTTTCCTGCTGTAATCGACACTCAAAACCGCCCCAAAGACAGCTCCGTTTGCTGCGTTTTTCTGCACCAAACCGCCACCATTTACAGCAGTTTTTTTTTTGTCGCTGTTTCGACCCCAAACCACAGCCTTTTTGCTGCTGTTGTGAACCGCCACCAACACCATCCGTTGCTGCTCTTGTTTGCTGTTTCTGCGTGTCCAAAACAGGCCACAGACCCGCCCAATTCAACACCCTGCTGCTGCATTTTTCTGTCTGCAGTCCACCTTTAAAACCGCTAGTTTAGGCTACTGAATTGCTGCATTTTCTGGGCTGCTGCTGTCCGCCATTTACATCAGCCTTTTGTTGCCTTTTTCGAGCCAAAACGGGCTGCTTCTTTGCAGTTGCAAACCGCCACCATCACACCAAGTTTCCTACACTTTTTCTGCTATTGTTCGCCATCCAAAACAGTCCACAAGTCGCCTATTTTTGCTGCTTCTTTCCTGCTGTCTGCGTGATCCAACCCAGGCCAAAAACCCGCTCGTTTAGTCACTTTGTTGCTGTGTTTTACTGCTGCTACTGTCGAGACTCACCACCACTCTCCACCATCACTTTCTTGATCTTAAAACAACTTAAGGTATCCCTAAATTTCCTAAGTTCATAATACTATTTAATTTGTTTCTTTTTTTCTTTTTAAGTATTATGTTAATTATTATGAAACTTAATAAAAGTATGATAATATGATCAATGAATTTGTAAAAGTAGAATTATTTGAATATGATTATGATCATGGTAAATATTAATAAGTTATGGTTAAATATATGAACCCATGAAGATTAATAATGTAGGTAACAGTTAAGTTAGT
The DNA here is from genome assembly GCF_046630445.1 of Rutidosis leptorrhynchoides. Lineage (NCBI taxonomy): Eukaryota > Viridiplantae > Streptophyta > Magnoliopsida > Asterales > Asteraceae > Rutidosis > Rutidosis leptorrhynchoides. The sequence goes on along the minus strand of NC_092334.1, from coordinate 174,993,652 downwards.
AACATGGATGAATGTGATTGTTATAAAGAATAAAAATCTTGAGTATGATGTGATTAATAGATAGTAATATGGTTAAGGTTATTAATATGAATACTAGAATGTTTAAAGATCATGAATGTTTAAAAAGATTACTGAAGATTGATAAAAAGTAGAAAGCATGCATGCATGCACACATAAAGAATGTATAGGTGAAATTGGAAAGATTAAAGTATATGTATATATGTATCATGTTATAATATAATTAGGATAATAATTGTGATAACTAAAAGTATTTTGATGATTCTGAACATGTATTCTGATAAAGATAAGACTAATTAAAATAAGTAAGGGATAACTAAGAATAGAAATAATAGGAGGATAAATATTAATTAAAGATAATAATTAAGTAATAATGATAAGTCTAAAAACATGGGATAAAATAAAAAGTTACAACTTATCTAGGTTACTTAAACTTTAAACTTAATGATATAGAATTAAAGTGATAAGATTAAAAGGTTAATTTTTTTTTAACTAAAGTAATAATATATAATACTATTATAACATAAGAACCTATCTTATATTGTAACACTTTAATTGAACTAAGTTATATTATCACCTATATATATAATTATTAAGTACATTAATAATTCGATGTGCGTATACACCTATAACGTGAAGGTTATAATTAAAGATAACGTACAAAGTCTACAAACATCACCGCTACTTATGGCCTAGGGTGATCCTTGGTACCATTATGGGACGCTTGTGGATCTCGAATACCAAGACTTAGATTCTGGTCAAGAGATCCTGGGCCGCTCGGTAACAATAGATCATTCGAGTGACTTGCATGTTAGCAACGAAGTTTGGGCGAGATTGTACAACATCTTTGTTAAGAATTGTAACCCGACATTTTTAAAACTAGAAGCTTACTATAAGTGGAAGCTTTCCATAAATAGTAGGTTTTCAAATATAGAAACTTTTGAGAAATAATAACTTTTCTCGAAAACGATCACTGTTAATATAGTTTGCTATATTAATAAACAAACTTTATGTCTATTAGACATTAACTAATCGAACATAATATCTCTAGGTTGAGATCTCCGTGTTCAACACTCCGATCATATAACTTGCGTGGAATATCTATCTGCTATTAAGGTGAACTTCATAGCCCCTCTTTTTACTATTTCTTAACTGTTTTATAACTTTGGGGTTAGACACATGCTTGCTTTTAAACTGTTTTACGCTTAGACACGAGTACTCAAACTTTATTCTGATTAGTTTAAACTGTGCTAACATGCTTTGATTCATGCTAAATCCCTACCATGATTGTAGTGACCCGAACTTTTCCATGTTTATATATATTAATTGAGATTGATATTTACATGATTAAATGTTTTCAACATGTTAAGCAATCAAACTTGTTAAGACTTGATTAATTGAAATATGTTTCATATAGACAATTGACCACCCAAGTTGACCGGTGATTCACGAACGTTAAAACTTGTAAAAACTATATGATGACATATATATGGATATATATATAGTTAACATGATACTATGATAAGTAAACATATCATTAAGTATATTAACAATGAACTACATATGTAAAAACAAGACTACTAACTTAATGATTTTTAAACGAGACATATATGTAACGATTATCGTTGTAAAGACATTTAATGTATATATATCATATTAAGAGATATTCATACATGATAATATCATGATAATATAATAATTTAAAATCTCATTTGATATTATAAACATTGGGTTAACAACATTTAAAAAGATCGTTAACCTAAAGGTTTCAAAACAACACTTACATGTAACGACTAACGATGACTTAACGACTCAGTTAAAATGTATATACATGTAGTGTTTTAATATGTATTTATACACTTTTGGAAGACTTCAATACACTTATCAAAATACTTCTACTTAACAAAAATGCTTACAATTACATCCTCGTTCAGTTTCATCAACAATTCTACTCGTATGCACCCGTATTCATACTCGTACAATACACAGCTTTTAGATGTATGTACTATTGGTATATACACTTCAATGATCAGCTCTTAGCAGCCCATGTGAGTCACCTAACACATGTGGGAACCATCATTTGGCAACTAGCATGAAATATCTCATAAAATTACAAAAATATGAGTAATCATTCATGACTTATTTACATGAAAACAAAATTACATATCCTTTATATCTAATCCATACACCAATGACCAAAAACACCTACAAACACTTTCATTCTTCAATTTTCTTCATCTAATTGATCTCTCTCAAGTTCTATCTTCAAGTTCTAAGTGTTCTTCATAAATTCTACAAGTTCTAGTTACATAAAATCAAGAATACTTTCAAGTTTGCTAGCTCACTTCCAATCTTGTAAGGTGATCATCCAACCTCAAGAAATCTTTGTTTCTTACAGTAGGTTATCATTCTAATACAAGGTAATAATCATATTCAAACTTTGATTCAATTTCTATAACTATAACAATCTTATTTCAAGTGATGATCTTACTTGAACTTGTTTTCGTGTCATGATTCTGCTTCAAGAACTTCGAGCCATCCAAGGATCCGTTGAAGCTAGATCCATTTTTCTCTTTTCCAGTAGGTTTATCCAAGGAACTTAAGGTAGTAATGATGTTCATAACATCATTCGATTCATACATATAAAGCTATCTTATTCGAAGGTTTAAACTTGTAATCACTAGAACATAGTTTAGTTAATTCTAAACTTGTTCGCAAACAAAAGTTAATCCTTCTAAATTGACTTTTAAAATCAACTAAACACATGTTCTATATCTATATGATATGCTAACTTAATGATTTAAAACCTGGAAACACGAAAAACACCGTAAAACCGGATTTACGCTGTCGTAGTAACACCGCGGGCTGTTTTGGGTTAGTTAATTAAAAACTATGATAAACTTTGATTTAAAAGTTGTTATTCTGAGAAAATGATTTTTATTATGAACATGAAACTATATCCAAAAATTATAGTTAAACTCAAAGTGGAAGTATGTTTTCTAAAATGGTCATCTAGACGTCGTTCTTTCGACTGAAATGACTACCTTTACAAAAACGACTTGTAACTTATTTTTCCGACTATAAACCTATACTTTTTCTGTTTAGATTCATAAAATAGAGTTCAATATGAAACCATAGCAATTTGATTCACTCAAAACGGATTTAAAATGAAGAAGTTATGGGTAAAACAAGATTGGATAATTTTTCTCATTTTAGCTACGTGAAAATTGGTAACAAATCTATTCCAACCATAACTTAATCAACTTGTATTGTATATTATGTAATCTTGAGATACCATAGACACGTATACAATGTTTCGACCTATCATGTCGACCCATCTATATATATTTCGGAACAACCATAGACACTCTATATGTGAATGTTGGAGTTAGCTATACAGGGTTGAGGTTGATTCCAAAATATATATAGTTTGAGTTGTGATCAATACTGAGATACGTATACAATGAGTCGTGGATTGATTCAAGATAATATTTATCGATTTATTTCTGTACATCTAACTGTGGACAACTAGTTGTAGGTTACTAACGAGGACAGCTGACTTAATAAACTTAAAACATCAAAATATATTAAAAGTGTTGTAAATATATTTTGAACATACTTTGATATATATGTATATATTGATATAGGTTCGTGAATCAACCAGTGGCCAAGTCTTACTTCCCGACGAAGTAAAATCTGTGAAAGTGAGTTATAGTCCCACTTTTAAAATCTAATATTTTTGGGATGAGAATACATGCAGGTTTTATAAATGATTTACAAAATAGACACAAGTACGTGAAACTACATTCTATGGTTGAATTATCAAAATCGAATATGCCCCTTTTTATTAAGTCTGGTAATCTAAGAATTAGGGAACAGACACCCTAATTGACGCGAATCCTAAAGATAGATCTATTGGGCCTAACAAACCCCATCCAAAGTACCGGATGCTTTAGTACTTCGAAATTTATATCATATCAAAAGGGTGTCCCGGAATGATGGGGATATTCTTATATATGCATCTTGTTAATGTCGGTTACCAGGTGTTCACCATATGAATGATTTTTATCTCTATGTATGGGATGTGTATGGAAATATGAAATCTTGTGGTCTATTATTATGATTTGATATAAATAGGTTAAACCTATAACTCACCAACATTTTTGTTGACGTTTTAAGCATGTTTATTCTCAGGTGATTATTAAGAGCTTCCGCTGTCGCATACTTAAATAAGGACGAGATTTGGAGTCCATGCTTGTATGATATTGTGTAAAAACTGCATTCAAGAAACTTATTTTGTTGTAACATATTTGTATTGTAAACCATTATGTAATGGTCGTGTGTAAACAGGATATTTTAGATTATCATTATTTGATAATCTACGTAAAGCTTTTTAAACCTTTATTGATGAAATAAAGGTTATGGTTTGTTTTAAAATGAATGCAGTCTTTGAAAAACGTCTCATATAGAGGTCAAAACCTCGCAACGAAATCAATTAATATGGAACGTTTTTAATCAATAAGAACGGGACATTTCAGTTGGTATCCGAGTGTTGGTCTTAGAGAACCAGAAAATTTGCATTAGTGTGTCTTATTGAGTTTGTTAGGATGCATTAGTGAGTCTGGACTTCGACCGTGTTTTCTTTAAAAATGATTGCTTAACATTTTTGTTGGAAACTATATATTTTTAACATATGAATATTATGTGATATATTAATCTCTTATCGTGTTTGATATTATGTGATAGATGTCTACCTCTAGAACAAGTCCCATTGACTCACCTAATAATAATGAAGAGTTAAATGTAAATTGGAATGATTTGTGGACTGATTCACAAGTTCCCGAAGAGGAACCGGAAGAAGAGTCGGAACCGGAAGAAGAATCGGAACCGGAAGAAGAATCGGAACCGGAAGAAGAAATAGAACCGGTGGGGGAAATAATAAAATGGTTAAGTAAAAGAGAATCCTCAACCAACCGACCAAGGTTAATTATGGTCAATGGTGTTTCCGCCAAGGAAGCAAAATATTGGGAGGATTACCAATTCTCCGATGAATCGGATTCCGACGAGAATTCCGATGATGTTATAGAAATTACCCCAACTGAATTTAAAAAGGCAAAAGAAAATAATAAGGGAAAGGGCATAAAAATAGAGAAATCTAATTCCAACCCCGATGAACTTTATATGTATCGTCAACCCCCGAAGTCCTTAAGTTGTAACAATGACCCGGGAACCTCTAAACCACCAGGTTTTTCTAAACCAATGTGGATAACGACGGCTCGTATTAGGGGAACATCATATATCCCTAGAAACTTGGCAAAACGAACCAAAACTGAACAAGAAGAAACGAGCGAGTCGGAATAAGATAGTTATATTCGTGTGGTGTAATATATGTAATATAGTGTGCTTATGCTTTATGATATATGTAAAAATTGCTTGTATTAATAAGTATTTTTTTTTATGAATCTAACTCTTGTCTATTTTACAGTATAAAAACACAAAATGGATAGACAACCCAATATTTTAAGAGACCTACCCGGAGACATGATTGATGAAATTTTGTCTAGAGTCGGTCAGAATTCCTCGGCACAACTATTTAAGGCGAGATCAGTTTGTAAGACATTCGAAGAACGTTCCAAGAATGCCTTGGTTTATAAAAGGCTTTCGTTTGGAAGATGGGGAATATCACATTGGGAAATCCATAAGTTACGCTGTGTTTACTTTGACGCATATATTGCGGGGAACCCAAATGCTATTTTACGCAACGGGTTAAGAAATTATTTTGACTCAGTATATCCGAATATAGGACTTCGTGATTTAGAAAAGGCGGCTAACATGCAACATAAAGAAGCATGTTATGCTTACGGGTTAGTAATGTTCGCTTCTCACCAAAGTGAGAACAAGAACATCGGGCTACAACTATTAAACAAAACGTTCCCACAAGTGACGGAGTCGGTAATTGGGGTAAGAAACGAGGTTTTTAGGTTATTACGAGACTGTTGGTCATTACGTAATCCTCGTCCCTTTGATGACGTTACAACACGCTGTCTTATCAACGGCCATAACGGTTATGTTCCACAAGACCAAGGATGGGAAGTAGTCCTAGTAAAACCAGAATGCATGGCTTGTTTCTGGACGTATGAATTACGTGTCTTTATTGCCTTTGCTGAACGACTTGTGTACTAGCTAGAATTATCTTCACAACTATCTTGTATCAAAGTTATTGTGTGCTATATTTCATGCTTTATGTAAAATAAGCGGTATTGTAAGTTTGTAAAATATTGTATAAAAGTTTGAACGCGAAATATTATTACAATCAGTTTTTCATATAGAATTGTAGTAGTTGAATTGTATATTAGCTACTAAGTATGAACTTAACGGGTAGGTACTACCCGAATTTAAACTTATAAAACGCTAATATGAAGAAAAAGCTTTTATAAATGAGTTCATATTATGCTACGAAATACTATTAACTACTCTTAATATTCTGTATGATTAACTTGTTCCATTTGACTATTTTGAAGGAAATGGCACCGACTACTCGACACACCGTGAATATGAATGAAGAGGAATTCCGTACTTTTCTAGCTTCAAACATAGCTGCAGTACAGGCTGCGCTACATACCAACAATAACCTTGGATCTGGCAGTACAGGAAATCGTGTAGGATGCACCTACAAAGAATTCACTGCCTGCAAACCTTTGGAATTTGATGGAACCGAAGGACTGATCGGATTGAAACGGTGGACGGAGAAGGTCGAATCGGTGTTTGCCATAAGTAAGTGTACTGAAGAGGACAAAGTGAAGTACGCTACGCATACCTTCACAGGTTCTGCGTTAACATGGTGGAATACCTATCTAGAGCAAGTGGGACAAGATGATACGTACGCACTACCGTGGTCAGCATTCAAGCACTTGATGAACGAGAAGTACCGTCCCAGAACCGAGGTCAATAAGCTCAAGACAGAACTTAGAGGGTTACGAACCCAAGGATTTGATATTACCACGTACGAAAGACGATTCATAGAATTGTGCCTATTGTGTCCGGGAGCATTCGAAGATGAGGAAGAGAAGATCGACGCGTTTGTGAAAGGATTACCAGAAAGAATCCAAGAAGATATAAGTTCACACGAGCCCACCTCCATACAACAGGCATGTAGAATGGCTCACAAACTAGTGAACCAGATTGAAGAAAGAATTAAAGAACAGACTGCTGAAGAGGCCAATATGAAGCAAGTCAAAAGAAAGTGGGAGGAAAACGGTGATAAGAATCACCAATACAACAACAACAGCAATTACAACAATAATCGCAACAATTATCCCAACAATCGCAACATCAATCGCAACTACAACAAACGGCCCAACAACAACAACAACAACAACAACAGCAACAACAACTACAACAATCATCCCAACAACAATAATAACCGCAACAACAACAACAACAACAATCAGAAGCAGCTATGCCAAAGGTGTGAAAAGTATCACTCGGGGTTCTGCACCAAATTTTGCAACAAGTGTAAAAGAAATGGTCATAGCGCGGCGAAGTGTGAGGTCTACGGACCAGGGGTTAATAGAACGAAAGGAACAAATGGTGTCGGAACGAGTAACGGTGGAGCAAGTAGTGTCGGAGCAAGTTATGCCAATGTAGTTTGTTATAAATGTGGAAAACCGGGCCACATTATTAGAAATTTCCCTAACCAGGAGAACACGAATGGACAAGGCCATGGAAGAGTTTTCAATATTAATGCGGCAGAGGCACAGGAAGACCCGGAGCTTGTTACGGGTACATTTCTTATTGACAATAAATCTGCTTACGTTTTATTTGATTCGGGTGCGGATAGAAGCTATATGAGTAGAGATTTTTGTGCTAAATTAAATTGTCCATTGACGCCTTTGGATAGTAAATTTTTACTCGAATTAGCAAATGGTAAATTAATTTCAGCAGATAATATATGTCGGAATCGAGAAATTAAACTGGTTAGCGAAACATTTAAGATTGATTTGATACCAGTAGAGTTAGGGAGTTTTGATGTGATAATCGGCATGGACTAGTTGAAAGAAGTGAAAGCAGATATTGTTTGTTACAAAAATACAATTCGCATTATACGAGAAAAAGGAAAACCCTTAATGGTGTACGGAGAAAAGGGCAACACGAAGCTACATATTATTAGTAATTTGAAGGCACAAAAACTAATAAGAAAAGGTTGCTATGCTGTTCTAGCACACGTCGAGAAAGTACAAACTGAAGAAAAGAGCATCAATGATGTTCCCATTGCAAAAGAATTTCCCGATGTATTTCCGAAAGAATTACCGGGATTACCCCCACATCGATCCGTTGAATTTCAAATAGATCTTGTACCAGGAGCTGCACCAATAGCTCGTGCTCCTTACAGACTCGCACCCAGCGAGATGAAAGAACTGCAAAGCCAATTACAAGAACTTTTAGAGCGTGGTTTCATTCGACCAAGCACATCACCGTGGGGAGCTCCTGTTTTGTTTGTCAAGAAGAAAGATAGTACATTCAGGTTGTGTATCGACTACCGAGAGTTAAACAAACTTACCATCAAGAACCGCTACCCACTACCGAGAATCGACGACTTATTTGATCAACTACAAGGCTCGTCTGTTTATTCAAAGATTGACTTACGTTCCGGGTATCATCAAATGCGGGTGAAAGAAGATGATATTCCAAAGACTGCTTTCAGAACACGTTACGGTCATTACGAGTTTATGGTCATGCCGTTTGGTTTAACTAATGCACCAGCTGTGTTCATGGATCTTATGAACCGAGTGTGTGGACCATACCTTGACAAGTTTGTCATTGTTTTCATTGATGACATACTTATTTACTCAAAGAATGACCAAGAACACGGTGAACATTTGAGAAAGGTGTTAGAAGTATTGAGGAAGGAAGAATTGTACGCTAAGTTTTCAAAGTGTGCATTTTGGTTGGAAGAAGTTCAATTCCTCGGTCACATAGTGAACAAAGAAGGTATTAAGGTGGATCCGGCAAAGATAGAAACTGTTGAAAAGTGGGAAACCCCGAAAACTCCGAAACACAAACGCCAGTTTTTAGGACTAGCTGGTTACTACAGAAGGTTCATCCAAGACTTTTCCAGAATAGCAAAACCCTTGACTGCATTAATGCATAAAGGGAAGAAATTTGAATGGAATGATGAACAAGAGAAAGCGTTTCAGTTATTGAAGAAAAAGCTAACTACGGCACCTATATTGTCATTGCCTGAAGGGAATGATGATTTTGTGATTTATTGTGACGCATCAAAGCAAGGTCTCGGTTGTGTATTAATGCAACGAACGAAGGTGATTGCTTATGCGTCTAGACAATTGAAGATTCACGAACAAAATTATACGACGCATGATTTGGAATTAGGCGCGGTTGTTTTTGCATTAAAGACTTGGAGGCACTACTTATATGGGGTCAAAAGTATTATATATACCGACCACAAAAGTCTTCAACACATATTTAATCAGAAACAACTGAATATGAGGCAGTGTAGGTGGATTGAATTATTGAATGATTACGACTTTGAGATTCGTTACCACCCGGGGAAGGCAAATGTGGTAGCTGATGCCTTGAGCAGGAAGGACAGAGAACCCATTCGAGTAAAATCTATGAATATAATGATTCATAATAACCTTACTACTCAAATAAAGGAGGCGCAACAAGGAGTTTTAAAAGAGGGAAATTTAAAGGATGAAATACCCAAAGGATCGGAGAAGCATCTTAATATTCGGGAAGACGGAACCCGGTATAGGGCTGAAAGGATTTGGGTACCAAAATTTGGAGATATGAGAGAAATGGTACTTAGAGAAGCTCATAAAACCAGATACTCAATACATCCTGGAACGGGGAAGATGTACAAGGATCTCAAGAAACATTTTTGGTGGCCGGGTATGAAAGCCGATGTTGCTAAATACGTAGGAGAATGTTTGACGTGTTCTAAGGTCAAAGCTGAGCATCAGAAACCATCAGGTCTACTTCAACAACCCGAAATCCCGGAATGGAAATGGGAAAACATTACCATGGATTTCATCACTAAATTGCCAAGGACTGCAAGTGGTTTTGATACTATTTGGGTAATAGTTGATCGTCTCACCAAATCAGCACACTTCCTGCCAATAAGAGAAGATGACAAGATGGAGAAGTTAGCACGACTGTATTTGAAGGAAGTTGTCTCCAGACATGGAATACCAATCTCTATTATCTCTGATAGGGATGGCAGATTTATTTCAAGATTCTGGCAGACATTACAGCAAGCATTAGGAACTCGTCTAGACATGAGTACTGCCTATCATCCACAAACTGATGGGCAGAGCGAAAGGACGATACAAACGCTTGAAGACATGCTACGAGCATGCGTTATTGATTTCGGAAACAGTTGGGATCGACATCTACCGTTAGCAGAATTTTCCTACAACAACAGCTACCATTCAAGCATTGAGATGGCACCGTTTGAAGCACTTTATGGTAGAAAGTGCAGGTCTCCGATTTGTTGGAGTGAAGTGGGGGATAGACAGATTACGGGTTCGGAGATTATACAAGAAACTACCGAGAAGATCATCCAAATTCAACAACGGTTGAAAACCGCCCAAAGTCGACAAAAGAGCTACGCTGACATTAAAAGAAAAGATATAGAATTTGAAATTGGAGAGATGGTCATGCTTAAAGTTGCACCTTGGAAAGGCGTTGTTCAATTTGGTAAACGAGGGAAATTAAATCCAAGGTATATTGGACCATTCAAGATTATTGATCGTGTCGGACCAGTAGCTTACCGACTTGAGTTACCTCAACAACTCGCGGCTGTACATAACACTTTCCACGTCTCGAATTTGAAGAAATGTTTTGCTAAAGAAGATCTCACTATTCCGTTAGATGAAATCCAAATCAACGAAAAACTTCAATTCATCGAAGAACCCGTCGAAATAATGGATCGTGAGGTTAAAAGACTTAAGCAAAACAAGATACCAATTGTTAAGGTTCGATGGAATGCTCGTAGAGGACCCGAGTTCACCTGGGAGCGTGAAGATCAGATGAAGAAGAAATACCCGCATCTATTTCCAGAAGATTCGTCAACACCTTCAACAGCTTAAAATTTCGGGACGAAATTTATTTAACGGGAAGGTACTGTAGTGACCCGAACTTTTCCATGTTTATATTTATTAATTGAGATTGATATTTACATGATTAAATGTTTCCAACATGTTAAGCAATCAAACTTGTTAAGACTTGATTAATTGAAATATGTTTCATATAGACAATTGACCACCCAAGTTGACCGGTGATTCACGAACGTTAAAACTTGTAAAAACTATATGATGACATATATATGGATATATATATATAGTTAACATGATACTATGATAAGTAAACATATCATTAAGTATATTAACAATGAACTACATATGTAAAAACAAGACTACTAACTTAATGATTTTTAAACGAGACATATATGTAACGATTATCGTTGTAAAGACATTTAATGTATATATATCATATTAAGAGATATTCATACATGATAATATCATGATAATATAATAATTTAAAATCTCATTTGATATTATAAACATTGGGTTAACAACATTTAAAAAGATCGTTAACCTAAAGGTTTCAAAACAACACTTACATGTAACGACTAACGATGACTTAACGACTCAGTTAAAATGTATATACATGTAGTGTTTTAATATGTATTTATACACTTTTGGAAGACTTCAATACACTTATCAAAATACTTCTACTTAACAAAAATGCTTACAATTACATCCTCGTTCAGTTTCATCAACAATTCTACTCGTATGCACCCGTATTCGTACTCGTACAATACACAGCTTTTGGATGTATGTACTATTGGTATATACACTCCAATGATCAGCTCTTAGCAGCCCATGTGAGTCACCTAACACATGTGGAAACCATCATTTGGCAACTAGCATGAAATATCTCATAAAATTACAAAAATATGAGTAATCATTCATGACTTATTTACATGAAAACAAAATTACATATCCTTTATATCTAATCCATACACCAACGACCAAAAACACCTACAAACACTTTCATTCTTCAATTTTCTTCATCTAATTGATCTCTCTCAAGTTCTATCTTCAAGTTCTAAGTGTTCTTCATAAATTCTACAAGTTCTAGTTACATAAAATCAAGAATACTTTCAAGTTTGCTAGCTCACTTCCAATCTTGTAAGGTGATCATCCAACCTCAAGAAATCTTTGTTTCTTACAGTAGGTTATCATTCTAATACAAGGTAATAATCATATTCAAACTTTGATTCAATTTCTATAACTATAACAATCTTGTTTCAAGTGATGATCTTACTTGAACTTGTTTTCGTGTCATGATTCTGCTTCAAGAACTTCGAGCCATCCAAGGATCCGTTGAAGCTAGATCCATTTTTCTCTTTTCCAGTAGGTTTATCCAAGGAACTTAAGGTAGTAATGATGTTCATAACATCATTCGATTCATACATATAAAGCTATCTTATTCGAAGGTTTAAACTTGTAATCACTAGAACATAGTTTAGTTAATTCTAAACTTGTTCGCAAACAAAAGTTAATCCTTCTAACTTGACTTTTAAAATCAACTAAACACATGTTCTATATCTATATGATATGCTAACTTAATGATTTAAAACCTGGAAACACGAAAAACACCGTAAAACCGGATTTACGCCGTCGTAGTAACACCGCGGGCTGTTTTGGGTTAGTTAATTAAAAACTATGATAAACTTTGATTTAAAAGTTGTTATTCTGAGAAAATGATTTTTATTATGAACATGAAACTATATCCAAAAATTATAGTTAAACTCAAAGTGGAAGTATGTTTTCTAAAATGGTCATCTAGACGTCGTTCTTTCGACTGAAATGACTACCTTTACAAAAATGACTTGTAACTTATTTTTACGACTATAAACCTATACTTTTTCTGTTTAGATTCATAAAATAGAGTTCAATATGAAACCATAGCAATTTGATTCACTCAAAACGGATTTAAAATGAAGAAGTTATGGGTAAAACAAGATTGGATAATTTTTCTCATTTTAGCTACGTGAAAATTGGTAACAAATCTATTCCAACCATAACTTAATCAACTTGTATTGTATATTATGTAATCTTGAGATACCATAGACACGTATACAATGTTTCGACCTATCATGTCGACCCATCTATATATATTTCGGAACAACCATAGACACTCTATATGTGAATGTTGGAGTTAGCTATACAGGGTTGAGGTTGATTCCAAAATATATATAGTTTGAGTTGTGATCAATACTGAGATACGTATACACTGAGTCGTGGATTGATTCAAGATAATATTTATCGATTTATTTCTGTACATCTAACTGTGGACAACTAGTTGTAGGTTACTAACGAGGACAGCTGACTTAATAAACTTAAAACATCAAAATATATTAAAAGTGTTGTAAATATATTTTGAACATACTTTGATATATATGTATATATTGATATAGGTTCGTGAATCAACCAGTGGCCAAGTCTTACTTCCCGACGAAGTAAAATCTGTGAAAGTGAGTTATAGTCCCACTTTTAAAATCTAATATTTTTGGGATGAGAATACATGCAGGTTTTATAAATGATTTACAAAATAGACACAAGTACGTGAAACTACATTCTATGGTTGAATTATCGAAATCGAATATGCCCCTTTTTATTAAGTCTGGTAATCTAAGAATTAGGGAACAGACACCCTAAATGACGCGAATCCTAAAGATAGATCTATTGGGCCTAACAAACCCCATCCAAAGTACCGGATGCTTTAGTACTTCGAAATTTATATCATATTCGAAGGGTGTCCCGGAATGATGGGGATATTCTTATATATGCATCTTGTTAATGTCGGTTACCAGGTGTTCACCATATGAATGATTTTTATCTCTATGTATGGGATGTGTATGGAAATATGAAATCTTGTGGTCTATTATTATGATTTGATATAAATAGGTTAAACCTATAACTCACCAACATTTTTGTTGACGTTTTAAGCATGTTTATTCTCAGGTGATTATTAAGAGCTTCCGCTGTGGCATACTTAAATAAGGACGAGATTTGGAATCCATGCTTGTATGATATTGTGTAAAAACTGCATTCAAGAAACTTATTTTGTTGTAACATATTTGTATTGTAAACCATTATGTAATGGTCGTGTGTAAACAGGATATTTTAGATTATCATTATTTGATAATCTACGTAAAGCTTTTTAAACCTTTATTGATGAAATAAAGGTTATGGTTTGTTTTAAAATGAATGCAGTCTTTGAAAAACGTCTCATATAGAGGTCAAAACCTCGCAACGAAATCAATTAATATGGAACGTTTTTAATCAATAAGAACGGGACATTTCAATGATATCGTTAATTGCTACATATAAAGGCAAGCTTAGTTATTGTGAATAGCGCTATTGAGAGTGACGTCTCTATTCGGATGACCGTTGGTCAATGGATACATAATAATGATTCACGACACGAACGTGATGTGTTTAGGGTAAATTATGGTTAGTATCGATATCATATACACCAGCACTATTACCGAACTGATTAAACTTTATAATTAAATCTTGTGGTCTAAAAACTTGGTTATTATTGATAAACCTATGTTGTTCACTCAACCATTTTGGTTGACACTTTAAGCATATTTTGTCTCAGGTGAAGATTGCTAAAGATTATTTGCTATTTGGACTTTGCTGCTTTTAGAGTCCGCATATCATCATTCATATTATTACATTAGAACATTTTAGATTACATTTAAATTTTAAGGAGTCATTTGTAATGACTTAATACTTTCCGCTGCTTAAATACATTAGTTTTTAATTAAAACGTCTCATATAGAGTCGTTCTCGTTTATACATACTTGTGTTGTGATATTGTGAAGTCATATTTCCCCGGCCCTATTTGGGGGTATGATAGTAGATATAACCAGAATCCGATCTAAAGAAGAGTTCGGCTCCCCTTGATCTGGTTCGGTTGGAGAGTGTGACTTATTCAGAATGTCTTCATGTTGCTCTACCTCGTCATCATCGGTGTATTGTTCTTCTGAGGATGCGTCTGATGAACGGGTTTCTTCAGTATTCTAATTCTCCAGTTTGATACTTACAGGATCAATTTCTATATCCTTGACCTCAGCCTTGTCGGTCTTTTTCTTGAAGCGAATGATTAAACTGTGATCTTCCGTCTCAAGCCTCATTATTTCCTCATGATGATCAATGTTTGGAGCTGGTATTGTCGTAGTTTCTTTTACGTCTTCCATTTCCTCTTCCTCTTCAGATTCCTCCTATTCCTCTATTTCTTCGCTGGATCCTCTTCTTCCATTTCTGGGTCGTCTACAGGCTGTGATTCGACACCCATCTCGATATCATCGGCTGGTGGTGAAGACTCTTCATCGGAAGTGATCCGTCTGGTGGAAATAGCAAACTTCTCTGCCAGTCCAGAAAGATCGGTTAGTCGGTCAATTTTGAAGGTAACGCTCTCCCCATGTGATCATAAGTTCAATGTTTGATTGTACACATCGATGACAGTACCAGCCGTATTCATGAAAGGTCTTCCTAACACTACTGGTGTGTGCAGGTCTTCCTTAATATCCATTACTACGAAATCCGTGGGATACAAGAATTTGTTGACTTTCACCAAGACGTTCTCAACTATGCCCTTAGGATATCGAATTGTATGATTGGCAAGTTGGATTGTCATTTTAGTTGGTGACAAGTCTCCTAAATCTAATCTCTTGTAGAGAGAGTAGGGGATGAGGTTGATACTCGCTCCTAAATCTGCTAACGCATGAATGGTTCCAGATTGGTAGATTGAACATGGGAAAACGAATCGACCCGTATCTCCTAGCTTCAGTGGTAGAGAGTTTCTGAATAATGCAGAGCATTCTTCACTCAGTGGAATTTTGTTAGAGTCTGGTATCCTCTCCTTTGTAGAGAGAAGCCTTCGGATGTATCTCTTCTGGTTGGGAACTTTGGACATAGTGTCCAGGAATCTTCCATCAAGTTTGAAGGAATCAACCTTGGATGGTTCTTCTTGTAGCCTCCAGGATAGGGTACACGAACTGGAGTTTTCGGGGTCAGCTTCTGAGTATATGTTGATTTGTTCTTGAGCCTGGCTGACCTTCTCCGTGGTTCTTCCTTTGGGATTACGAAATCCATTTGTTTTGCTTCTTCTATGTGGGGATTTTGGATAGTATTACTTGGCAATCTTCCCCGCGGTCGGGTTTCAAGGCGTTGTGATAACTGTCCGAGCTGCGTTTCCAGACTTTTGAGTAGAGCCAATTGGTTTCTCATTAGTATCTCCGTCTGATCTTGCCTGGCTGTAGTTCTCTGATTTAGCTGTTGTTGTCCTTGAATGAACTGAGTCAACTGATCATCAGCTCTGAGAGTGGGGTTAGTTGCTTTCGTAATCTGGGTGGTAGGGGAATTTTCCTCAACTGGGCTACCAGTGAGTGGAAGTGGTTGATCGTAGGTCAATTGAGATTGTTGGGCTGGGTAAGGTGGATAGCGATAGCGAAAAGGTTGATTGCTTCACTGAAATTGACTAACCCTAGGTCGTTGATTGAATCCGGGGTTTGGTGGACGAGCTGGGTATTGGACGTAACAGACCGAACCGTTAGGGTTTTCGTACTCAACTTGATATTCTTCAGTGGGTTGCGGGTTGGTACAATTAACACAAGCCTGTGCTTGGTTGACCTGATGCGGCTGCGTCTTTAATTCTCCGAGTTGTTTAGCGAGAGATTCCATCTTATCTGTGAGGCATTTGATGGCCTCCGTTTGATTGTTGAGTGCAGAGAGTGGGGCAGATGATGAAGTTATTTCACCACTGTTCCAGTCATGATGATGCATTGTCATGTTCTCGAGCAACTCTCATGCTTCGTCTGCGGTTTGGTTCATCAGATTCCCTTGAGCTGCTGCATCGATCGTCGTCCTATGATTTACTGTAAGACCATTGTAGAAGGTACAGATTTGGGCTGACCGTTCTAGCTGGTGATTAGGGCATTTCTTCAGCTTGGTTTTGAATCGCTCCCATGCAGTGTAAAGAGATTCATCATAACTTTGTTTGAAGTAATGATGTCATTCTTTAGTTTGGTTTGTTTAGAAGGAAGGAAATATTTGGTTAGGAATTTAGTATCCATCTCCGTCCATGACGTGATGGAATATTTTTCCAGTCCTTCGAACCAAATTTGAGAATGATGAGTGAGAGAATAGGGAAACAAGTATAGCTGGACTATATCTTGTCCTATCCATGGCTGTTTGTAGGAGTTCGAAAGAGATATGAATTTATCAAGGTAAGAATTAGGATCGTCATTCGGTAATTCATGAAACTGACAGCTGTTCTAAATGACCTGGATGATGTGATGTTTTAACTCGAACGAGTGTCCTTGAATTTCTGGAAATCTGATTGGTCCTCCTCGACCTTCAATCGAGGGTTTAGTATTTTCTGCTAAAGTAACGCGTAACACCATTTGATTTCTGATTTGTGCTTCCTTGCGTGCTTTAGAGATTATTGCGTCTGGATCAGGTACGAATAACAACGGCCCTGGTCTAGATCGGGTTTGGGTCATACACTAGGTATGCCTTTTTTTTTGTTTTTAATTTTTAGCAAATAAACTAAATTTCTAAAGTAATCTAAAGTAAGCTAAACTAGTCTAAGGTAGTCTAATTCTAAGGTAATCTAATGTAATCTAATTTAATCTAAGGTAGTCTAAAGTAATCTAATTTAAGGTAATCTAATTTAATTAACTAACTATCCTTATGGTTGAATATGTTTTTGGTTCTGGCTACTGATTCCCTGGTATTTTGGTAACAGAGCTCTGCACGAACTATTAAACAAACCAAGTGGCCAGGCCGACTACGGAGAGGCAGGATCCTTTTGGTCCCAATATAATTGGCGACTGTTCGGAAAATCCAACAACCAAGTCCGTGTATAATTGTCTTTCTTAGACACCACTAAATGCTTGTGAATAAGTTTGATAGAGAGTTGTATTTCCTAATACCAGTTCCCCGGCAGCGGCGCCAAAAACTTAACTCCCCCGTGATATGGCTGAAATGGACGGTTTTTATTCGTGCGGTGTCGTCGGGCCGCAGCGCGCCAGGATCAGCCACCTAGGGGGAAGGTACTGTTTTAAATTTATATTTAGCGGGGCCTAAATCGTACTACTCCTTAGTATGAGTAAGGGAAGTGTGACCTAGAGTCGTATTTTTGAGATATCAGTAGAATCGAACCTATATTTAAGCCTAAGATAGTTAGGAAGGAGTAGTGGTTACTTAATTTTGGGATTTTCTAATTTATAAGACAGATAAAGTAAATGCGATAAAATTCGTAATTCAGATAAAGTTAAAGTGAGTGCATACTATGACTTCATCAGTTATTCTGATGAGATTATGGAATGCTGGCTCATGAATAGGCAGAGGCCTTGTATTCGTTACACTGGTCCTAAACGCCCCTGTCATAAGACATGTCAATGGGTATTGCGTTAGGCTTGAAGATTCTGAATAGACAGCAATGTCCCTTAACCCAGACGCCCGTGCAGTCTGACTACATGCATACACATTCAGACGGCTCATCCAATTGAGCGACTCGGTTGGGTGACGTATTAACATTCCACAATGGTCTAAACTTTCTTAAGTATAATAGAATACAT
The DNA here is from genome assembly GCF_046630445.1 of Rutidosis leptorrhynchoides. Classification (NCBI taxonomy): domain Eukaryota; kingdom Viridiplantae; phylum Streptophyta; class Magnoliopsida; order Asterales; family Asteraceae; genus Rutidosis; species Rutidosis leptorrhynchoides. Next base: position 174,974,949 of record NC_092334.1, on the reverse strand, counting down.
GGTTTACCATATCCGAGAGACGTGATGTGTTTTAATGCTTTCGTTAATGATTGGTTTTAAAAGATAGTTAGACCCTTAAAAAGAGTTCAACCATAAAGAACACCATGACCAAGTCAATCCGACTTCCATGAACACGTTCGGTTATCCTAACGGTCCAATCCTTTATGTGTCTAAACAAATAGTTCCTTAATTAACTAAGAATCCCTCAAGCGGGGTGCAATGCTTGAGACCGCGTTATGGTGCAGTGTACTAATCAACACTGACCGGGTTCCATGGCCTTACTTAGCAGAGGTACAGCTTACAACAACCGTTGTGCTTCAGCGTGCACGTACGAAGTTTATATGCTTGGTGACTACACTAGCATGGTCTGGGACCGACAATGTACTAATGGTCTAGTCAGATGTTTTACTACGAAAGAGTCATCGGTCGGAATCCAAAGCTTGATAGACTTACTACAACCGGTGTGCCTCAGTCGATCTTACGTTGTATCCGATAGACTTCTCTTACCAAGGGGTGACACAGATAGTGTACTCTGAATCGGGGTTCGCGACTTCCCAATAACAGAGCCAATAACTACGTTCTATTAGTTGGAAAAGCGATTGACTTTAAAGCATAATCGAAAATCATTTCAACAGCATACACAAACCATAATATTATTTCGGCATTATAACTGCTTACATCATAGCATACACTAAAGATAACTACTCGCTAATCATGACAACAATATCACATAACATAATGATAGAAGACATTATATAAAGATAAGGGATAGAAGTACCAGTAGATTAAAAGAGTTCCAAATACAAAAGTGACAACTTCAAGACTCTAGACCGCTCCTAGTACAATCATTGGCGTTCTTCTCCGGGTACTAGGTTTCCAGTACGAAGTCGAAGTCCTTGAGAGTATGAATAATATTGTACAAGAGAGAGAAAGAAGTGAATTGAAGTGTGTGTTGGAATGAATGACAAAGTCCCTTTAAATAAACAAGATTTTTGCCTGCAAACGGCTGACAGGCTGTTTTTGGAGGCCGTTTGCTAAGGCAAGCCGTTTATCGAGCCCGTTTGATCTGACCGTTTGGAAGGCTATTTGGCATACTGGCAGGCCGTTTGGCAAGCCGTATGGTAGGCCGTTTGCTGGCCTGGTCAGCCTGATTTTCCTGGATCGTAACTTGTTTTCTTGTCTGTCACCGTTTTCGCTCTAGAATCTTCGTTTTAGCTCTGATTCTCTTGATTCTTTTTGCACTGTCTTCGTAATTACTTGTTCCTCAATACTAACTGATGAAATGGGTATTTTTCCAACAAAGTTTGAATCTTTCTTGTTTTTTGGGCCTTAATACCGGGGTCAAAACGTGACTTTTTAGCCGATATCAATGCCTTTGTTTCCTTTCTTTGAAAACTACTTCGTATATCCCTTCGTGCATGTAGGGTACGCTGTCAAGCCCCGCAGTTTAAATTTATGAAGCTTTTTCTCGAAGCTTCGTGAAATTAAACTCTAATTATGTTAGGTAGCTTTTGAAACTTTTTCAAAAGTTATTGTTTTCTAGCGATTTACCATTTTGTCCTCTTATTTAATCTTATTTTCTTGTTGAAATGTAGGGGTACGATCATCTTTTTGGCTTTTTATGGTAACCAAGGGATTCTGATTTAATTTAACAGCATTTCAGCTTGTCCTAATGGTTTTCTTTAACCATTAATTCTTTTCTTTTTCTCATTTTTCATTTCTATTATCTTCCATTGCCATTTTCATCAACATATTGCTTTGATTTCCTTTCTTTTTTATTTTATGATGGCTAAATCCGGTATCGGTTCTTTCACTAGCGTTGTCACACCCGGAGATTTGGCCAAGATGTCATTGCTCTTGGGTTTGTCCGTTGATGACGCCATTCTTCCAGGGGACAACACTATTTTGCAATTTCCAGATGAGTATGTTGGTGTTTATACTCAGATTTTTACCGGTGGTAATTTGAGGATTCTGATTTCATCTTTTTACCTTAGTGTCCTTGATTACTTTAAGGTGCATGTCTCTATTCTTCATCCTCTTGCTACTAGAAAAAGCATGGCCTTCGAGGTCATGTGTAGGGCTTATGGTGGTCAGCCATATGTTGATCTTTTTCGCTGCTTCTTTCAAACTAACGATGCTGGTGATGAAAGGACCCGTCCTAATCCATCCGGAAGAAGTCCACATTGATTATAAACGATTCACAACAGTTGATTACATCGCAAGGTTCTTGACCTCTATATGATACATGTTAAAACATTGCATTCGTTTTTAAAAGACAACTTTCATTTCATCGCAAGTTGACAGACATGCATACCATTTCATAATATATCTAAACTATAAATAACTTGATAATATTCTTGATGAACTCAATGACTCGAATGCAATGTCTTTTGAAATATGTCATGAATGACTCCAAGTAATATCTCTAAAATGAGCAAATGCACAGCGGAAGATTTCTTTCGTACCTGAGAATAAACATGCTTTCAAGTGTCAACCAAAAGGTTGGTGAGTTCATTAGTTTAACATAAATAATCATTTCATAAATTTAATAGACCACAAGATTTCATATTTCCATTTCTCATAAACATACGTCCCATGCATAGAGACAAAAATATCATTCATATGGATTGAACACCTGGTAACCGACATTCACAATATGTATTTAAGAATATCCCCATCATTTCGGGATCCTCCTTCGGACATGATATAAATTTCGAAGTACTAAAGCATCCGGTACTTTGGATGGGGCTTGTTGGGCCCGATAGATCTATCTTTAGAGTTCGCGTCAATTAGGATGTCTGTTCCCTAATTCTTAGATTACCAGACTTAATAAAAAGGGGCATATTCGGTTTAATAATCCAGCCATAGAATGTAGTTTTAAGTACTTGTGTCTATTTCGTAAAAAAGTTATAAAAGCAGCGCATGTATTCTCAGTCCCAAAATATATATTGTGAAAGCATTTAAAAAGGGATTAATGAAACTCACCTAATGTATTTTGTAGTAAAAATACATGTTACGACATTGAATAATGCAGGGTTGGCCTCGGATTCACGAACCTATATCATTTGTATATATATTAAAATGTATAATCGTATTCGAACAAGTTTATATATTATAACTTGAATTATATATTATACTTATTTAGTTTTAAATGTTTAGTATCTATATATTTGGTTATATTAATATATCTCTATATAAATATGGTTAGTATTATATGAAAATATTCTTAATTCGTTATATATACTTATTTATATAAATAATGTTATTATAATTGGTAGGTGATATATAAACTATTAATATGATTATAATATATGTATTAAGTATATTTTAGGTACAAAATATTTATTTGTAACGAAAATGATAGTTTTGATAATAATGATTTACTAATAATAATAACTTTTTTTAATATTGATAATACTAATATAAATAACGATATTGTTAAAATTGATACATATGTTAATAATAATAATAGTAAAACTAATAATTACGACAATGATATTTATACTAATATTAGTGAGAGTAATAATAACCTGCATTGCTTTATAACAATAATAATAATTCTAAACATATTCATAATAATAATAATAGTACTAAAAATGGTACAATTACTAATATTTACAAAAATAATAATAAGTTGCATTACTTTGTCACAATTATAATGTTTATAATGAAGGTTTTATTAGGTTCCTAATAATGATAATAATGATACTTTTAATTATTCTAATAACCATATAACTAGTATTAATAATAATAATAATAATAATAATAATAATAATAATAATAATAATAATAATAATAATAATAATAATAATAATAATAATAATAATAATAATAATAATAATAATAATAATAATAATAATAACTATAATACTTATACCTATGATGATATTAATAATTATAACTATACTACTTAATAATATCAATCAAAATATTAACAATACTAATAATATAATAATACTCATAATAATAACATAATAACAACAATAATAATATCAATAATAATCATATTAATAAATACTAATAGATAAAATACTACCTTTAAGGAAAAATGGCCTAAAAAGAAAATAGCAGCCCATGCCTGGGCTGGAACTCTTGACCACTCGAAAACCCGTCATCACTCTAAACCATTCAGCTGTTTCTGTTTATCTGTATATATTCCATTGTAATTAATAATAACCCGTTTCATAATCTGTTTAGATTACCTCCTTCAACTCTCAACTGGATCGACCGTTTATCAAACTTAATATGATTTAGTTTATTAATTTAAGACTTGTAAATGATTAGTAATAATCGTATTAATTTATATATTTTAACAGAAACGAAAACAAAATAAAAAAAATTTGATTTTATTAATACTAATGAACCCGTCAAGAACTCACACATCAAAAACGATTTTCAAGAATGTTTTAGACCCAGATTATAACATGAAAAAGTTTCTAAATGGTTATTGTAAACTATCTGGCCCATCAATTCAACTTAAAACATTGTTACTGACTTGAATTTAATAATGAACATTTCTGTTGACTTTGAAAATCATACTTTGACTCCAAAAATTACAAGTCGATACAGAAAATTGGAAATTAGAACTTTCCAGTTAGTTTAAGGAAGAGATTTAGAACGTAATTGCATTAACACATTTTGTATTTATTTTCGAAATCAAGCAAATTGGAAAATGAAACAAAAACAGAGCAGTACCTGTTCTTTGTTCATATTTTCTGGTTCAATCTGCTAAATTAGAGGATGTTAAGGTTATCTGCTATTGATATTTGGTAGTGTGAGGTCGTATGCATTGTCTAACAACTGAATTCGATCAATTATATGGAGAGAGGGTTCGTCAGTTATCAAACAGAAACAGATAAGGAAAATTTAAAAAAAAAATATTATTTCGTACGACCTTCAATTGAAATTTGTTTGTTAATGAAATTGTTTGGAATCAAATCGTACCCTAAATGAGACAGGAATATATTTGGATGTTTAAGTCCAACTGATTTTTACCTTTTTCATTGATTTTTATATGATATTATATAAAATAATAAAGATTTATTAATATAATATTAATATTAATAATAATTTTAATAATAATTATAAATAATACAGATAATAATAATAATAAATAATAATTCCAATATTAATATTTTATAAAGATGATAATGATATTATTTAGGATAATAATAATATATGTTGTTTCATTTATAATAATAATGATAACTATATAATAATACTTTTTAATGATAATGATAATGATACATTCTTCCATAATGATAATCATAATCATAATACAACTTAAACACATAAAAAAAATTTATATATTATATATATATTTATATTTGAAGTATTAATATTACAAATATTAATATTAACAATAATAATAATAATAATGAAAATAATGAAACTAATATATCCATTATTTTCAAATTTTCATTTTAATATAATACTATTTATCAATTGTGTAATATTATATTACGTGATGCCATTTACTGATTAGTTAATATTTATATATTATATGTATATTCTATAAAAATAATATATAGATTCATAGTAACACACACACACACACACACACACACACACACACACATATATATATATATATATATATATATATATATATATATATATATATATATATATATTTTAACAATAACTTAATTATACCAAATATCATTTTACATTTTTAATTAAAGTATAATTTATTAATTCAAAATATTATATTAATATATATATACTTTTATTTATATTTATATTTATATTTATATATATATATATACATATATATTTATTTATTACAAACAAGTGTTCCTGAATCATCGGAAATAATCAAAAGGTCAATTGAACATATGAACATAGTTCCAAAGTTTTCGAGACTCAACACTACAGGCTTTGCTTATCGTATCGAAATCAAATAAGATTCAAGTTTAAATTTGGTCAGAAATTCCCGGGTCATCACAGTACCTACCCGTTAAAGAAATTTCGTCCCGAAATTTGAGTGAGGTCGTCATGGCTAACAATAAATATGCTTTCCTAACGAATATGAGTTGATAACTTGAGTTTTATCATCATTGAGTAATATGGATAAAAATAAATCGATTATTCAAAGAGTACGAATGAAGCTATTACCAAAGAGTGAAATAGGAAAGTAAAGATTCATCTTAACTTTTGACAGAGTCAGGATTAAATTCCAGAATTCAAGGGATTTAAAGAAAATCTTGAAGATCTATAAGATCTGATTCTTCGGGATTTATGGAAATGAAGATCTCTTTAATTAAATACGGTGATCTACCCTGATTACTATGTCTGATATTTCTTTTATAAATTTACCTTTTCCGTTCCATTTATTTTCACCACTTCTATACTCAATTTCCAAATTCAAAAGATTTATGAAAATGTTTAACCCTGTTCTGATCCTCGTTCTTATTCTAACTATCGCAATGATCATTCTCCTTTTCCAACTTCCATCAGAGGAATCTGCTTTCTTCTACTTCGCCCTTGGAATTATAATGTTTTTAATTCTTCCGTGTTTTTATGTTGCGATAAACATTGATATACACAGTTTGTAATTTATGTGTTGTTATCGGGCTTTATATTTTCCTTTAAATTTCAAGGTCCCTGCTTCTGTCTCCTATAATCATTGTCATCCATAGTTAATGCCTTCTCTTATTTGCTGCTATTTATACCCCTTTTCTATTTCGGAGCTTCATGCTTTTGTTTACTTTTCGCAAGCAGCGGTCCAGAATTCATAGGTATGGAGTTTCGAATTATCATAATATACAAGGTAGAAAGGAAAGGTAGTAGCACGATTTGTTTTGTCAAATTACCTGAATCACTGAGAATAGAACTATCAAGAATATATTTTCTTGATATGTTCAGAAGTTAAGCACAATGAAAGAGTTATGTAACATGGCACATGATGACGTTATAATCTGTGAATCATCACGTCTCATTAGAAACTCAGCATGACTTACTGTAATATAATCACGTTGATCAAGTGTCATTATATTATACTAACTCATGCATCAGTTCCCAACATTACTTCAATAACATTCATATTTTTAAGCTCAAAAGTTTACAAAATATAGAAACTAACAGTTTCTATATGATGTAACACTGATAGTTCGAAAAGATTAATGATTTCAGATAAGAATAATTATAAAAATATCTTCAAAAATATGGAGGATATTTATAATGAAAGATACGATAGTATCTTTGAATATCTAAGATCAGAGAATGATGGAAACTATTGTCTGCAAGGGTTTGGAGTAACGAGCAATATATTCATTAAAGACTTCAGCAGACATTGAATCATTTAGATTCTTTGAAGTCAAACTTATTCTTTGTGATTTATCCACGGCTTTCTTCATAGTTTCGCATAATCTGCTTTTTGGTACTAAATTTTCTCTTGAATGTTTCCAATATAATGATACACAGGAAGCATGAAGAGGTATATAATTTCGGACGAGAATATTTTTGAAAATATCCTCAGAAATATCGAAGATATTGATGATGATATTTTGGAATTTCTAAGTTCGATGGTTGATGGAGAAAGATTTTCCGCAAGATTTTAACATGACTTCGGAGCAAGATATTCTCTAAAGATTTCATCGGATTCAGAATTACCTGGATTCTTTGAATATAGGGTTTGGTCCTTATATTTGTCCTTGGTCTCCTTCGTGGTTAGCTCAATCCGTTTTCCAGTTCTAACTTTTCTGAGCTTTTCCAACATACTATTCTTTATCATCAAACTTCCAATGATTAAGGTTGTTTACGGTTGTCTATGGTTTCTGCTGCTTCATTCAGCTTTTTCAACATTCCGAATATTGATTCGTGGACTGGGTGCTTTTCAGAATTTCAGAATGAGGGATCATAATTCTAAGAGATAAATGTCATACATATAACTATTGATGTAGATATGCTGTGAGTTTTCAAAGTACTGATTGTTGATTCCTGGTAATTGTTGTGGCAGTTCTCGTTACAAGATGCGGATGAGTATATGATAGGGTTTCAATGAATAAATATAATGATTTATCGGAGAGATTTAAACCAAGAAACAACGAGGTTGTTGGTACGTCTGCTGGTAATATGGTAGAATATGAAAGGTTCCCTGGTAACAATAAAAGATCACGCGTATATATCAAGGTTATAATAAGGTTGTTTTGAATGAGAAGTCGAAGTTGACTTGCTGGAGCTGTGACAAAATTTGCTACTTTGGAAAGGGATTGCAAAGTTATTTTCGATAATAACAATGCCAAAGGAGCTAGCACAAATACGTGTTATATGTTTACTCAGGTTCCGAATGTTTTCAGGTGCATAACTATATGCATAAATCTTTCCTTCTGTAGATGAAGTGTCGTTGATTCATCCTCTTGATTGAGGTGTTTTCAAGAATCATGTAAGGTTTGAACGCAGAATGTAATCGTGAAGATACAAATGATATTTAAGACGAAATCAAGTGGCAACTTGAAGAATTGTTTAGTTTCATATGTTATAAACAATATTTTAATTCATTTTAATTGTCCAATGTTATTAGTCCACAGTCGATAGTCCACAGTTGACAGTCCAATAATTCATATATAGTTTAATATATAATATTCGAATTAATTAATACGTGTCGTGACCCGTATACGTCTCAGACTCGATCACAACTCAAAGTATATATATATTATTATAGAATCAACCTCAACCCTGTATAGAGAACTCGATCATTACTGCATATAGAGTGTATATGGTGATTCCAAATAATATATATAGATGTGTCGATATGATATGTCAAAACTTTGTATACGTGTCCCGATATTTAAAGTGCGTAAAATAAATAATAGAAATTAAATGATGATAAGTAAAGTGCGTAAAGTAAATAACAGAAATTAAATGACAATAAATAAAATTGCGAGAATATAAATTGCGATAAAATAAATTGCGAAAATTAAATTGCGATAAATAAAATGTAATACGGAATTAACAGTTAGCTAGGAACAGTTAGCTAGGATTTTGTTACCGTGGTTTCTTAATAAAATTTAATATTGTTAATTAGTCTATTTCTAATCAATTTTTATTGTGTCCATTATTTCTTCATTATGCCACTTGTTAGATTCTGATAGGTCAAAATTCAAATATGAAATTGAATTTGAATGAAAATAGTTATTCTATGGTGAACGGATACGTATCTCAGTGGTTGTAAATAGGATAGTGAATAACTGTTGAATCAGATTCGAAGAGTTTACAGTGTAACTTATTAATGTGAAATCTAAATATTCCTCGGGTATTACCTGCCCGTTAAAATATTTTCATCATTAACAGTTTTGTACGAAAGAATTTTTTTTTAATTACAATCTTTATGAAAATATACTTACATATATATTTTCCTCAGATGTAATCATGGATGCAATGAGTTAATTTAATATTAATCTCATTTGATTTACCGTTAGACTAGAATACGTAATCTCTAAAACATTAGAGATTACATAATCGCCATGAAGAACGAAGATAATTGATGTAGAACGTCACGTAGAACGATAATTATACTCGAGGTACAGAATGAAATGTTGAGGCATGGGATGCGGATGTTGCCGTTACTGATGGTACTGTTGGTGCTGGTGATGTTGCTGAAGCTGGTAAATTTTGCACCATATTCTCCAAAAATCATTACTCAGGTGCGAAGATCGTTGACTTCTTCGATTACTCCGGGATAATTGTCGGTAAGAACGAGCGAATGACTAAGGTTTAGAATCTAAGATATTATGTAATCATGACGAGATATTCGGGAAATGAGGGTGGAAATGATATTTCGGACTGGTTCACCGGTAAGTACTTCAGGTTCTTCGCCAATAGGTGAATTTGGTTGATGGAAAGGATCACTTTCTTTTTGTTTCCAATGATTAAGTAGACTACGAACCTATCAAATGAATTGGGGATGGCTGTTTGATTAATTCATTCTGGTGACACCACTTACGGAGCTTAGGTGAATATCTATGTCGGAATAGCTGTCGGAATAACTATCGGAATAGCTATCGAAATCTGAGGGACTCGATCTAGTTGAGGAATTCATGTCGTATGATCAATTGAAGGATTTTCGATAAGAAATAGATTATAGGATGTAGATTAGTATCCTACAATACATAATTTACATATACATATATAATACTAAAATCTCATAAGTTACGGAGGAATCTACGGAAGCTGTCAGGCAAAGATAACAATAACAGATACGCTAAGATATGAATTAGCAGATACGCTAAGATATGAATTTTTGTCTATACACTTTTCATGCAGTCAATGCAATAAGATGTGTCTAGACTAAGAATAATGAGCAGGTAATTTACTAAGGATGATAAGCAAATGATTTCCGACTAGAAATGATAAGCAAAACTTATGATATGCAGACACGGTCGAAGTCCAGACTCACTAATGCATCCTAACGACTATCAGTTAGACGCACTAATGCAAGACCCGGTTCGCTAAGACCACCGCTCTGATACCAACTGAAAGGACCCGTCCTAATCCATCCGGACGAAGTCCACATTGATTATAAACGATTCACAACAGTTGATTACATCGCGAGGTTCTTGACCTCTATATGATACATTTTACAAACATTGCATTCGTTTTTAAAAGACAACTTTCATTTCATCGTAAGTTGACAGACATGCATACCATTTCATAATATATCTAAACTATAAATAACTTGATAATATTCTTAATGAACTTAATGACTCGAATGCAATGTCTTTTGAAATATGTCATGAATGACTCCAAGTAATATCTCTAAAATGAGCAAATGCACAGCGGAAGATTTCTTTCGTACCTGAGAATAAACATGCTTTCAAGTGTCAACCAAAAGGTTGGTGAGTTCATTAGTTTAACATAAATAATCATTTCATAAATTTAATAGACCACAAGATTTCATATTTCCATTTCTCATAAATATACGTCCCATGCATAGAGACAAAAATATCATTCATATGGATTGAACATCTGGTAACCGACATTCACAATATGTATTTAAGAATATCCTCATCATTCCGGGATCCTCCTTCGAACATGATATAAATTTCGAAGTACTAAAGCATCCGGTACTTTGGATGGGGCTTGTTGGGCCCGATAGATCTATCTTTAGAGTTCGCGTCAATTAGGGTGTCTGTTCCCTAATTCTTAGATTACCAGACTTAATAAAAAGGGGCATATTCGGTTTAATAATCCAGCCATAGAATGTAGTTTTAAGTACTTGTGTCTATTTCGTAAAACAGTTATAAAAGCAGGGCATGTATTCTCAGTCCCAAAATATATATTGCGAAAGTATTTAAAAAGGGATTAATGAAACTCACCTAATGTATTTTATAGTAAAAATACATGTTACGACATTGAATAATGCAGGGTTGGCCTCGGATTCACGAACCTATATCATTTGTATATATATTAAAATGTATAATCGTATTCGAACAAGTTTATATATTATAACTTGAATTATATATTATACTTATTTAGTTTTAAATGTTTAGTATCTATATAATTGGTTATATTAATATATCTCTATATATATATGGTTAGTATTATATGAAAATATTCTTAATTCGTTATATATACTTATTTATATAAATAATGTTATTATAATTGGTAGGTGATATATAAACTATTAATATGATTATAATATATGTATTAAGTATATTTTAGGTACAAAATATTTATTTGTAACGAAAATGATAGTTTTGATAATAATGATTTACTAATAATAATAACTTTTTTTAATATTGATAATACTAATATAAATAACGATATTGTTAAAATTGATACATATGTTAATAATAATAATAATAGTAAAACTAATAATTACGACAATGATATTTATACTAATATTAGTGAGAGTAATAATAACCTATATTGCTTTATAACAATAATAATAATTCTAAACATATTCATAATAATAATAATAGTACTAAAAATAGTACAATTACTAATATTTACAAAAATAATAATAAGTTGCATTACTTTGTCACAATTATAATGTTTATAATGAAAGTTTTATTAGGTTCCTAATAATGATAATAATTATACTTTTAATTATTCTAATAACCATATAACTAGTATTAATAATAACAACTACTACTAATAATAATAATAATAATAATAATAATAATAATAATAATAATAATAATAATAATAATAATAATAATAATAATAATAATAATAATAATAATAATAACTATAATACTTATACCTATGATGATATTAATAATTATAACTATACTACTTAATAATATCAATCAAAATATTAACAATACTAATAATATAATAATACTCATAATAATAACATAATAACAACAATAATAATATCAACAATAATCATATTAATAAATACTAATAGATAAAATACTACCTTTAAGGAAAAATGGCCTAAAAAGAAAATAGCAGCCCATGCCTGGGCTCGAACTCTTGACCACTCGAAAACCCGTCATCACTCTAAACCATTCAGCTATTTCTGTTTATCTGTATATATTCCATTGTAATTAATAATAACCCGTTTCATAATCTGTTTAGATTACCTCCTTCAACTCTCAACTGGATCGACCGTTTATCAAACTTAATATGATTTAGTTTATTAATTTAAGACTTGTAAATGATTAGTAATAATCGTATTAATTTATATATTTTAACAGAAACGAAAACAAAATAAAAAAAAATTGATTTTATTAATACTAATGAACCCGTCAAGAACTCACACATCAAAAACGATTTTCAAGAATGTTTTAGACCCAGATTATAACATGAAAAAGTTTCGAAATGGTTATTGTAAACTATCTGGCCCATCATTTCAACTTAAAACATTGTTACTGACTTGAATTTAATAATGAACATTTCTGTTGACTTTGAAAATCATACTTTGACTCCAAAAATTACAAGTCGATACAGAAAATTGGAAATTAGAACTTTCCAGTTAGTTTAAGGAAGAGATTTAGAACGTAATTGCATTAACACATTTTGTATTTAATTTCGAAATCAAGCAAATTGGAAAATGAAACAAAAACAGAGCAATACCTGTTCTTTGTTCATATTTTCTGGTTCAATCAGCTAAATTAGAGGATGTTAAGGTTATCTGCTATTGATATTTGGTAGTGTGAGGTCGTATGCATTGTCTAACAACTGAATTCGATCAATTATATGGAGACAGGGTTCTTCAGTTATCAAACAGAAATAGATAAGGAAAATTTAAAAAAAAAATATTATTTCGCACGACCTTCAATTGAAATTTGTTTGTTAATGAAATTGTTTAGAATCAAATCGTACCCTAAATCAGACAGGAATATATTTGGATGTTTAAGTCCAACTGATTTTTACCTTTTTCATTGATTTTTATATGATATTATATAAAATAATAAAGATTTATTAATATAATATTAATATTAATAATAATTTTAATAATAATTATAAATAATACAGATAATAATAATAATAAATAATAATTCCAATATTAATATTTTATAAAGATGATAATGATATTATTTAGGATAATAATAATGTATGTTGTTTCATTTATAATAATAATGATAACTATAGAATATTTTTAATGATAATGATAATGATAATGATACATTCTTCCATAATGGTAATCATAATCATAATACAACTTAAACACATAAAAAAAATTTATATATTATATTTATATTTATATTTGAAGTATTAATATTACAAATATTAATATTAACAATAATAATAATAATAATAATGAAAATAATGAAACTAATATATCCATTATTTTCAAATTTGCATTTTAATATAATACTATTTATCAATTGTGTAATATTATATTACGTGATGCCATTTACTGATTAGTTAATATTTATATATTATATGTATATTCTATAAAAATAATATATAGATTCATAGTAACACACACACACACACACACACACATATATATATATATATATATATATATATATATATATATATATATATATATATATATATATATATATATATATATATATATATATATATATATATATAACTTAATTATACCAAATATCATTTTACATTTTTAATTAAATTATACTTTATTAATTCAAAATATTATATTAATATATATATACTTTTATTTATATTTATATTTATATTTATATTTATATATATATATATATATATATATATATATACATATATATTTATTTATTTACAAACAAGTGTTCGTGAATCGTCGAAAATAATCAAAAGGTCAATTGAACATATGAACATAGTTCCAAAGTTTTCGAGACTCAACACTACAGGCTTTGCTTATCGTATCAAAATCAAATAAGATTCAAGTTTAAATTTGGTCAGAAATTCCCAGGTCATCACAGGTGACTGGGTCACTATTGCTAAGCGCAAAAGAAAGAAAGGGGATTCATACATTCCTCCTGTATGCTTTTCTCCGGTTTCTTCTGAAGTTCGTAATTGGAAGAGTTCTTTCGTTTTTATGAAAAAATCATTTTTCTTACCCAAACTTATCCTAGCGTTACATCCCGAGCTTTTGTGCCCAATGTCTATAGGGACCCCATTCCTGAAGGTTTTGATAATGACCCCCTTTATCTTCATATCTGTGAGGACCCAATCGTTGCATCTAGTTTTCCTGACGCTGTCTTGTTTCGTCTTGGAATGGCTCCCAAATGGGAAGAGGGAACGGTTGATCCTGTCATTTTTTGTGAGAATGAGGGTATGTTCACACCTTTTTCGTATCCTACTATAGTTATATCCTTTATTTGATGTTGTGATTTTCTTTCTTTGCAGAGATGTCTCTAAAAGATGCAGTTAAGCTCCAAGGTATGAAGGAAATGACTTTTGTTGTTCAAGCGTTATCTGCTGCAAAAACCCATGGTTCTCCCCCTTGTTCTAGCTATGTCCAAAATAGCCGAAAACTCGATGGTGGTGAAGTTAGTTCGGTAAAACCTCCTACGAAGAAGAAGAATAAGCATGATTTGTGACAACACGGAAATTTCCGACCAAATTTACACTTAATTTTTATATGAATTCGACACGATAAGCAAAGTCAGTAATGTTGAAGTCTCAAAAATTTTGAACTATATTCATGTATTCATTTAACCTCGACCAAATTCCGACGATTCACGAACCATTATATAATTGGATATGAATATATATGTATATATATATATATATATATGTATAGATATTATAACTTGAAAACATTAACAAAGTATTAAATGTATAATACTTTACAATAAATGTATCTGTTTCCTTATATGTTAATATATTCATCGACGTAATTAATAGATATGTCAAATGATTTAATTAACAAATACTTTGTTAGCATTTATCAATGTCATAAGTATTGTGATATATAATATTTAATAAATATTATGATATATATTATTACAAATAAAAATATAAATGATATATCAATATTATTATTATTTTCATTATTATTATTATTATTAAAGTTAATATTGATATTAATATTTGTATTATTAATATTATTAATTTTAATATGAGATATAAATATATATATAAAAACTTGATATATATAAGTTGTTATATTATTATTATTATTAATATTACTATAACTAATGTTATTAGTTTCATTAATAATAGTATTATTATCATTATTATTATTAAACTTATTATTGTTATCAGTATTATTACTTTTATTAATATTGATAAATTGATAATAATATTTTTATTATTATTAATAGTATTATTATCATTATTATTTCTATTGTTACTATTATTATATGTTTCATTAACATTAGATATTAAAATTTGTATAATTAATATTATTTTGATTCTTTACATATTTAATATACAGAAATATATATATATATATATATATATATATATATATATATATATATATATATATATATATATATATATATATATATATATATATATATATATATATTGATTTAAAATTATACAAATACAATGTAAATAAGTATACATACATCAAAATACAGTTATATATATATTATATGTAAATACCGTATATATATATATATATATGCATATAAAATACTTAATCTGTTTCCTATCAATATCAAACTATTCTAAATTGGAATCATATCTTTAAACTAGTACGATTCTTTTCCAATTAGTCATATTAAACAACAAAAACCGTTTAAAGTCGTAATCAAGATTTTCTGTGATTGAGATACTGTCGACCCAATTGATCACTACCAAACAATGTGGATTAATTATAAGTATTACAAGTCATTAGATTAACCAGACACAACCTAAACTCATTGAAATTCGAATTTTTTAAACAGAAATTGAAGAACGAACAGATACTGCCCTGTTCGTTGTGTCCTCAAATCAAGTACCACGAATCCGAGTTAAATTTAAAAATATTTTATTGCAGTTAGGTTGCATATCTTATAAGTAAACTATCTGGAAAGTTTTAAGTTCCAGTTTTATCAATCGAGCCCCAATTTTGAAGTCAAAGTCGATTTTTAAAAAGTCAAATAATCTGTTCATAGTGAAATTCAAAATCGTTTTGATGTTTTAATTCAAATTGACGATCCAAATAGTTTATAACAACGATTTGGAAACTTTTTCGTGTTATAAGTATAGCCTAAAACATTCAAAAAGTTTGAGTTTGATTTTGAGTTTATACGAGTGTTCATCATGTCTGTTATGATTTTTTTTTATTTCTTTTCGTTCTGTTAAGATAATCAATCATAATAATACGTTCCTACTTCAATTACTAATATAAAGCAACCCATAAAATTCTTGTTGGAATCGTCCTCTGGTTAATTGATCTGTGAAGAAATTCAAGAAAATGGGAACAAATTAAATTTGGGTTTTATAGAAGTGGATACGGTTTTAAATCAGAAAATCAAGCTAGCCCAGCTGGTTTGACGTGTGTCGAGTTTAGCAAGAGGTCACGGGTTCGAGCCCGGTTTGTGGCATATTTGTTTTTGGAAAAGCTTATAAGGTAGTAATTGTTTCTATTATTTTTTTGTATTATTATGATTATTATTGTTATTGTTATTGTATGTATTATAATTATGAGTATTGTTATTACTATTATTATTATTATTATTATTATTATTATTATTATCATAATCATAATTATAAGTATTATTATTATTATTATTATTATTATTATTATTATTATTATTATTATTATTATTATTATTATTATTATTATTATTATTATTATTATTATTATTATTATTATTATTATTATTATCATTATGGTTAAGATTATTGTTATTATTAATATATTATCAATATTGTTATTATTATTGTTATTCCTCGCAATATCATTAAAAGTATTATTATTAAAATTTCAGAATTATCATTATTATTAGAATAAGTATTATTAATATTACTATAGTTATGATTATTAAAATTATTATTATTATCAAAATGATACGAATTATTATTATTTTCATTAGTAATAGTATTAGTATCATTTTATATTTATTAGGGTGAGTACTAATATTATTAACATAAGAATCATTATTAATATTATATCATTATCATCAAATACAACTTTTATTTACTATTATTAATATTTAATATTATATATTATTAAGTATATAAAAATATACTTATAAGTAATATTACATTTATGTATGAATTGGTTATTTTAGCAATCTTTACATAAAAATTCATATATAACAAATTAAGAAATTTTAAAATATATATACATATATATAATTATATAAATAATAATCATTTTTAGATACATATATAATTTAAATATATAATATATAAAGTTATAATTTGAAATTGTTCGATTACGAGTATATGTTTTAATATATATATGGATGATATAGGTTCGTGAATCCGAGGCCAACCCTGCATTGTTCAGTTTCATCATATGTATTTTTACTACAAAATACAGTATTGTGAGTTTCATTACTCCCCTTTTATATATATTTTTTGGACTGAGAATACATGCACTATTTTTATGAATGTTTTACGAAATAGACACAAGTGATCAAAACTACATTCTATGGTTGGATTATCGAAATCGAATATCACCCTTTTTAGATTGGTAACCTAATAATTAGGAAACGGGTATGGCCCCTAATTGACGCGAATCCTAAAGATAGATCTATGGACCTCGACAAGTCCCATCCGGGGTACGGATGCTTTAGTATTTCGAGATTATTATTATACAGACGAGAGGTTCTGTTTGGGGATATTCTATGCATTAAATTTTAGTCGGTTATCAAGCGTTCACCATATGAATGATTTTTAATTCGCGGGTTACGCGTGTTATTTTGTACTCGAGTTACGTGTACAATTAAATATATGAAATCTTGTGGTATATTAAAATGATGGAAATGAATGTTTATGATAAACTAATGAACTCACCAACCTTTTGGTTGACACTTGAAAGCATGTTTATTCTCAGGTTTGAAAGAAATCTTCCGCTGTGCATTTGCTCATTTAGAGATATTACTTGAAGTCATTCATGACATATTTCAAAAGACGTTGCATTCGAGTCGTTGAGTTCATCAAGATTACTATTAAGTCAATTATAGTTGGATATAATATGAAATGGTATGCATGCTGTCAACTTTCGATGTAATGAAAGTTTGACTTTCAAAAGCGAATGCAATATTTGTAAAATGTATCATATAGAGGTCAAGTACCTCGCGATGTAACCAAATGTAATGTATTCGTCCAGATGGATTGGGACGGGTCGCTTCATGTGGTATCAGAGTGGTGGTCTTAGCGAACCAGGTATGCATTAGTGTGTCTAACTGATAGTCGTTATGATGCATTAGTGAGTCTGGACTTCGACCATAACTGCATGTCAAAAGTTTTGCTTATCATTTCGTGTCAAAAATTACTTGCTTATCATCCTTAAAGTCTAGACACATCTTACTGCCTCTATTGCATAGATAGTGTATAGATGAATTCGTATCTTAGTGTATCTGTTACTGTAAACCTTGCCTGACATATTCCGTAGATTCCTCCGTAACTTATGGGATTTTAGTATTTTATATGCATATGTAAATTATGTATTGCAGGGTACTAATCTACATCCTATAATCTATTTCTTATCAAAAATCCTTCATCTGATCATATGAGATGAATCCCTCAACCATTTCGAGTCCCTCAGATTCCGATAGCTATTCAGATAGTTATTCCGACAGCTATTCTGACATGGATATTCACCTATGCTCCGAAAGCGGTGTAAATGAAATGGATCAACCAACTAGTCATCTTCAATTCTGGATAAATTGAGAATGGGTTTGTAGTCGACTTAACCGATGGAGACGAGAAGAAGGCAATCCTTTTCACCCACCAACCTGCACTCTTGGCGATAAACCTGAAACACTTACCGGCGAATCAGTCCGAGACACCATTTTTACCCACATTTCCAGAGTATCTCATCACGATTATATACTATCTCAAATTCTAGATCTTATTCATCCGCTCGTCCGAACCGACAATCATCCCGGTGTAATAGAAGAAGTCAACGAACTTCGCGCTCGAGTAATCAATTTGGAGAATATGGTGCAAAAGTTACCCGCTTCAACAACATCATCAGCACCAACAGTACCATCAATAAACAGCACTAGTACCATCAACAATCCATGCCTCAACATCTCATTCTGTACCTCGAGTATAATCATAGTTTTACGTACCGTTCTACATCAATTATCTTCGTTCTTCATGGCGACTATGTAATCTCTAATGTTTTAAAGATTATGTATTCGAGTTCTAACGATAAATCAAATGAGATTAATATCATATTAACTCATTAAATCCATGATTACATCTGAAGAAAATATATATGTAATTATATTTTCATAAGGATTGTAATTAAAATTTATTTTAATTTTTTGTACAAACTGTTAATGGTGAAAATATTTTAACGGGTAGGTAATACCCGAGGAATATTTAGATTTCACATTAATAAGTTACACTGTACATTCTTCGAATCTAATTCAACGTTCATTTACTATCTTACTTACATCCACAGATATATGAATCCGTACAACACAGAATAACCATTTTCACCCAATTTCATATTTGGATTTTGATTTATCAGAATCCAACAACTGGCATAATGAAGAAAATATTGGACAAAAAATAAAATTTGTTTGAAACAAACAAATTAACTATGAGAAATTTTGTTAAGAATCCACGCTAACAAAATCCTAGCTAACTGTTCCTAGCTAACTGCTAATTCCTTATTACATTTTAATTATCGCAATTTAATTCTCGTAATTTTATTTATTGTCATTTAATTTCTGTTATTTATTTTACCCACTTTATTTATCGTCATTTAAATACTGTTATTTACGCATTTTAAATATTGGGACACGTATACAAGGTTTTGACATATCATATCGACGCATCTATATATATTATTTGGAATAACCATAGACACTCTATATGCAGTAATGCTTGAGTTAGCTATACAGGGTTGAGGTTGATTCTAAAATAATATATATACTTTGAGTTGTGATCGAGTTTGAGACATGTATACAATGGGTCACGATACGTATTAATTAATTCGAATATTATATATATATATATATATATGAATTATTGAATTACTAACTGTGGACTACCAACATTGGATAATTAAAATGAATTAAAATATTGATTATAACATATGAAACTAAATAATTCTTCAAGTTTGCCACTTGATTTCATCTTAAACCTCATTTTATCTTGACGATTACAATCTGCGTTCAAACCTTTCATGATTCTTGAAAACGCCTCAATCCAGAGGATGAACCAACCGCACTTCATCTACGGAAGAAAATATTGATGCATATAGTTACGCACCTGAAAATACTCAGAACCTGAATAAACGTTTAACACGTATCTGTGCTAGCTCTTTTGGCGTTGTTGTTACCGAAAATAACTTTGCAATCCCTTTCCAAAGTAGCCAATTTTGTCATAGCTTCAGCAAATCAATTTCGATTTTTCATTCGAATGAACTCTGTTATAACTTTGATATATAAGTTCGCCCTTCGTCGTCATTACCGGGGAATAATTTATATCCCACCACATTAGCAGTAAACTTACCAGCAAACTTTATTACTCCTTGGCTTAAATCTCTCCGAAAAATTTCTATACTTATTTATTGAAACCCTATCATGTACTCATCGACATCTTGTAACGATAGTTTCCATACCAAATACCGGGAAGCATTAATCATTAATTCTCGAATTTCGTAGCGTTCCTACGTTAACAGTTATATATCTATATATAACGTATATCTTCTGGACTGATGAATTTTAATTCGGAATCTCTGAAATTCCTGAAAAGCATTCTAGCTTACGAATCAGATCTCTGAGTTCTGAAAAAGCTGATGAAGCAGCGAAAAACTGAAGACTGTTTAAACAGTCAAAAGTTTGATAATAAAGAGCGACATACTAAAAAAAAGCTCAAAAGTTTTAATACTGAAAAATGAATTGAGCAAACCATGAAGGAGGCTGTGGACAAATCACAGAAACTAAACCTGCCTTCAAAGAATCCAAATGATTCAGTAGCTGCTGAAGTCATTATCGAATACCTTGCATCTGACTCTAAACTCTTGCAGACAAATTTTCTTCACCATCCTTCAATATTAGAAATTCCAAGATATCATCGTATCTTTCATTATAAATATCCTCCATATTTAGGAAGATATTTTCATAACTATTCTTATCTGAAATCATCTATCTTCTCACGTTATCTGTATTACATCAGAAAGGAAACTGTTTTGGTTTCTAAATTCTGAAAAATTCGAATGTAAATTATGAATGTTTTTGAAGTAGTGTTGGGAACTGAAGCATGAGCTAGTATAATATAATGACACTTGATCAACGTGATTATATTACAGTAAGTCATGCTGAGTTTCTAATGAAACATGATGATTCACAGACCCTACCGTCATCATGTGTCATGTTACACGACTCTTACATTCTACCTAATCTCTAAACGTATCAAGAACATATATTCTTAATAGTTCTATCTTTCGTGATTCTGGTAATTTAACCAATCAAAATCGTGTTATTACAATCTCTCTCTTAGAACATTAGTCATGTTCATTCGAAACTCCATACCTACAAATTCTGAACCATTATTCGCTTGACTTAAAATTGGGAAGAGGAAAACAAGAGGATGGAACTTAAAATATAAAGGAAATGAAGGGAGTGGATTTATACTAAAATGTCTGACAGAGCAATCGAGACAGATCATCGCATTTAATCAAAGAGAATCCTAATTTTCTTAAATTTCGAAGAATTAAATCTTATTACAAAGATTTTCTCTAAACCCCTTGAATTCCGAAAATCAACCGTAACTACGTCACCAGTTAAGACAAATCTACATTTACTCATTTCACTCTTTTGTGATAGCTTCACTCGTATGCTTCACGTAAATGAATTATTTTATCTATATTACTCAATGACGCTAAAGCTCTATTTAACAACTCATTTTCATCATGAAAACATTTTTATTGTTAGCCATGACGACCTCGATCAAATTTCGGGGACGAAATTTCTTTAACGGGTAGGTACTGTGACGACCCGGAAATTTTCGACCAAATTTACACTTAATTTTTATATGAATTCGACACGATAAGCAAAGTATGTAATGTTGAAGTCTCAAAAATTTTGAACTATATTCATGTATTCATTTAACCTCTACCAAATTCCGATGATTCACGAACCATTATATAATTGGATATGAATATATATATGTATATATATATGTATAGATATTATAACTTGAAAACATTAACAAAGTATTAAATGTATAATACTTTACATTAAACGTATCTGTTTCCTTATATGTTAATATATTCATCGACGGAATTGATAGATATGTCAAATGATTTAATTAACAAATACTTTGTTAGCATTTATCAATATCATAAGTATTGTGATATATAATATTTAATAAATATTATGATATAATATAGTGTAAAGTTAATATATTATTACAAATAAAAATATAAATGATATATCAATATTATTATTATTTTCATTATTATTTTCATTATTATTATTATTAAAGTTAATATTCATATTAATATTTGTATTATTAATATTATTAATTTTAATATGAGATATAAATATATATATAAAAACTTGATATATATAAGTTGTTATATTATTATTATTAATATTATTAATATCATTAATAATATTAATATTACTATAACTAATTTTATTAGTATCATTAATAATAGTATTATTATCATTATTATTATTAAACTTATTATTGTTATCAGTATTATTACTTTTATTAATATTGATAAATTGATAATATTATTATTATTATTAATAGTATTATTATCATTATTATTTCTATTGTTACTATTATTATATGTTTCATTAACATTAGATATTAAAATTTGTATAATTAATATTATTTTGATTCTTTACATATTTAATATACAGAAATATATATATATATATATATATATATATATATATATATATATATATATATATATATATATATATATATATATATATATATATATATATATATATATATATATATATATATATATATATATATATATATATATATATATATATATATATATATATTTGATTTAAAATTATACAAATACAGTGTAAATAAGTATACATACATCAAAATACAGTTATATATATATTATATGTAAATACTGTATATATATATATATATAAATACAGATAAAATACGTAATCTGTTTCCTATCAATATCAAACTATTCTAAATTGGAATCATATCTTTAAACTAGTACGATTCTTTTCCAATTAGTCATATTAAACAACAAAAACCGTTTGAAGTCGTAATCAAGATTTTCTGTGATTGAGATACTGTCGACCCAATTGATCACTACCAAACAATGTGGATTAATTATAAGTATTACAAGTCATTAGATTAACCAGACACAACCTAAACTCATTGAAATTCGAATTTTTTAAACAGAAATTGAAGAACGAACAGATACTGCCCTGTTCGATGTGTCCTCAAATCAAGTACCACGAATCCGAGTTAAATTTAAAAATCTTTTATTGCAGTTAGGTTGCTGATAAGGCTAAAAAGGAACATATATTTCATAGCAATATCCCTCAAAAATAATAGGTTTTCATATGTAATTGTATTATATTTTTATTGTAATTGTTTAAATAAATAAGTGCTAAGACAAAAGGCGAAAACGAAGATTTGAAGACACAAACGTCCAAAAAGCTCAAATGTATAAGATACAATTCAAAAGGTTCAATTTATTGATGAAAAACGTCTAAAAATGACAAGAGTACAAGTTACAAAACGCAAAGTACAAGATATTAAATTGTACGCAAGGACGTTCGAAAATTCGGAACCGGTACCCGAGCCAACTATCAACGCCCGACGCAATGGACCAAAAATTACAAGTCTACTATGCACAAGAATATAATATAATATATAAATAATTATATTAATTATTTATATTTTATATATATATATATAAAATATGTCGACAAGGAAGGTTCCAAAATTATGTGAGCTGGATTTTCAAACTCCACGACTCGTGGAGTTTGCAGGCTTAAAACTCCACGACTCGCGGAGCTGCAAAAATCAGAAATGCCTATAAAAGGCCATGCATTCTGCCGAGTTTAAAAATATAAAAATAATAATAATAATACTCTGTAATAAATAAATAAATAAATATATATATAATATATATAGTATAGGGTAGTTTTATATTAGATTAGTTCGGGTTATGTAAATATTATTTTACGGGTTTTAAAGTCGGAGCTCTGTCCGTGTAACACTACGCGGTAAATAATCAATGTAAGCTATGTTCTCCTTTTTAAATTAATGTCTCGTACTTAAGTTATTATTATGCTTATTTGAGCCAAAGTAATCATGATGTTGGACTAAATATTAAAGACGGGGTAATTGGGCTTTGTACCTTAATTGGGGTTTGGACAAAAGAACGACACTTGTGGAAATTAGACTATGGGCTATTAATGGGCTTTATATTTGTTTAACTAAATGATAGTTTGTTAATTTTAATATAAAGATTTACAATTGGACGTCCCTATAAATAACCATATACACTCGATCGGACACGATGGGCGGGATATTTATATGTACGAATAATCATTCATTTAACCGGACACGGGAATGGATTAATAGTCTATGGAATTATTAAAACAGGGGTGAAAGTATGTACAAGGACACTTGGCATAATTGATAACAAAGTATTAAAACATTGGGTTATACGCAGTCGATATCCTGGTGTAATTATTAAACAAAGTATTAATACCTTGTTACAGTTTAAGTCTCCAATTAGTTGGAATATTTGACTTCGGGTATAAGGATAATTTGACGAGGACACTCGCACTTTAAATTTATGACCGATGGACTTTATGGACAAAAACCAGACGGACATATTAAATAATCCAGGACAAAGGACAATTAACCCATGGGCATAAAATTAAAATCAACACGTCAACCATCATGGTTACGGAAGTTTAAATAAGCATAATATATTTTATTTCATATTTCATCGTACTTTTATTTACTCGCTATTTTATTTAACGTCATTTATTTATTGTCATTTATTTTTCGCTACTTTAATTATCATCATTTATATTTTGCATTTGGTTTTAATTGTAACTTAAAATATAAAATCAACAAACCAGTCATTAAACGGTAAACCCCCTTTTATATATTATCAATATAATATATTTTGTACAAATATAATTGTTTAAAAATATAGTGTGCAATAAGCCCGCTCCCTGTGGAACGAACCGGGCTTACTAAAAACTATACTACTCTACGATTAGGTACACTGCCTATAGTGTTGTAGCAAGGTTTAGGTATATCCATTTTGTAAATAAATAATTAAAACTCGTGTAATATTTCGTCGTATTTCGTATTTAAATTAATACTATTTCGTACACCCCGCTGCACACATCAAGTTTTTGGCGCCGCTGCCGGGGACTTCAGCGAAACGCTATATTTTTAATTTATTTTTGTATAAATATATTTATATATAATTTTAGAAAAACAATATAAAATTTAAAAAAAAAAACGTCTTGCAAACTCCGCGACTTGCGGAGATTTTCTGTTATGTAGCACCGCGACTCGCAGAGCCACCCTGACAGGCGCACCCAGGAATCCTACTTCGCATTTATTACGGAATATTATTAATTATTATTATTTTAAAACCCTAATTAGGTTTAATTAATTTAATTTTTAATTTTTAATTTTAATTAAATTTGTAATAATTACTTTTAATTAGTTTTATTATATATAAAAATTAATACTTTTATAAAATAAAAATATAAAAATAATATTTTTATAAAAATTGTACTTTTTACAACTTTAAGTTTATTTTTATTTTTTTTGTTTATTTTTATTTGTTTTTAGCATAATATTTGTATTTTTATTGTTCGTAGCTAGTTTTAAATTTAGTATTTTGCCGTAGCTTATTTTTATTTCTAGATTTTAAGGCTTTGCCGTAAAATCCCTTAAGTACTTTTTCTTTAGATTAAGATTTAGGCGCTTTAGAATTTTACGACGCCGTTTTAAATTTTAGTGCCTTTTAAGTTATTGCCGTTTTAGATATAGAATTCCTGTAAGCTTTAATACCTTTAGGCGTAACTTTTAGATTTAATTTTTAGACTTTTAAGTTTCGACGTTTTTCTTTCTTATTTTTATTTTTCGACGTTTTTAAAATAATTTTTCGTTTTGAATTATTAGAGAAGAAGTAGAGAAAATTTCTAAGTCCTAAAACTAGCGTGGCGTGAATGCACCACATTGTAGCTAAAATTTGGCCATCGCAATAAAATGAAAAATTTTGAAAACAAGGCCTTGGAAACTCTTTATGACATCTGAAATCAATTTAATCAATACTCTCAAACGGGTGTTGATGACAATTCGTTCGGTCAATCTTGGATCACGAATGACGAAATAATAACTGGTTGTGAAATCTGTGGAGATTATCACTCAACATGGGAATGTTATTATTACGTTCCTATGGAAAATTATGCACCCATGGAACCTGAATGGAACGATTATGAGGAATACAATTCTAATTGGGATTATTTCCAAGAATATATCCAAACTCAACAACCAGAAGACAAGGAAAATTATGTGCCTGAAAATTCTTTAGATTATATGAAAATCAAACTCGAAGAACTTGATGCTCAAAATGAACAAATGAGAGAGTTTGTAAATCGGCAAGCTGAAACTCTATCAGATTACACACCTGTTGATCTGAGGAGTCGTGTGCAAGAAAATCTCATATCATCGAATTTTGATGAATTCGAGAGCTCCGAAATCACCAATTATCCCGATGATACTTTTTATTCAGCTTTAGCAATTTCACAACATATCGACACATTAGCCTCAACCGACGAAATCATCGATCCATCTATGGATGAAGAAGAAGTAAGGATGACAAATTGGTACTCTTGGGAAAACGATAACATTGAAAATTTTACCCCCGAGACCAAAATGGTGGGACCGATAATTACCGTTAATGAAGAAGAATTTGCTTCAATCCAGCCACAACCTTCCAACCCAATATTCTCAATAGACGAGTCATCTACCAAAGATGAACTACAAGCTGTAATAGATATTGACACCTCGAATTTCACCCAATTGGGTAATAGAGGTGAAAACTTTGATTCCAAGAATGAACGAAAGGAAGTGTTAGGAATTGTCCACCCTATAATATGTATGTCGGTGTATATCGATCCATTTGACCAAGAACCAGAAAAGAGACATATCCATTTACTAAAAGCTACACTTAAAAAAGAATTAAGTAGTGATATTCGGGTGGGTCTAAACTTTAAACCCATTGATATATTTTATACCACCCGAGATGTAAATAATTGGCTCACTATTTTAATTCGTGGAACTTATTCTACCGACTTCACATGTCGCCAGCTAAGTGTGGGGAAGTCTAACCCCACTTAACGTTAAATTAGGGGTTCGGGTTAGTGCATAACTCGTTAATAAAAATGCATGATGAGTTAGGGTAAAAGACGTATTTTCAAAACTTAGATAACAGTTCAGAAAAGCAACCGTTTTTGAAGAAAAACATGTGTGATAAAACAAGAAGGAATGAACGATGAGGCGAACCATCTATCATTCGACGAGCTTTGTAATTACAAACTGGGTATTTTCAATCACTTTTCTACACTAATCACCCCCATGAATTTATAATTAGAGTCTGATTTCATGCAAATGAGGGCATTGCATGATCTTAAGTGTGGGGAAGGATTATAAATTCTCTCGGGTTTACACTTGGTTTTATTTGCCAAATTTTATGAAAATTTGAAAAATTTTAAACTAAATGAATTCAAAATCATGTTTATACATATTTATGAACGATGAAAATTAGGTGTTAATACCGAAATTATCGTTACCTCGGAAAGGACATAAATGGAGAAACACCCTAAAATGCTTGAATCATTTAAAATGGAATAAAGGAGAATAAAAAGGCAAAGAAAGAAACTAAGTGTGGGGAGAATGTACCTAGTTATTCAATTAAAAACTATCTAGCACATGTTTCTGTAAAGTTTATTGCAGGTGCTTTTGTTTTGGACTAAATTAACTATTTTACCCGATGAAAGAAAAGAAAAGATGGATCTACATGATGAATCAATTCCATCATTAAAAGGAAGTAAAGTCTTCCAAAAAAGACACGCGCTTCTTGATTTAGGTCAGGAAGTTGTCATCCAGACCAGCTGTAGGTTGACGAAAAATCTAGAAAAGTCATCACTAAAATCAGCAGGAAATCCACGGACCTCAGCATCAAATAGGTTCGCCAAGTGGTCAGACTTATCCTAACCATGAGAGGATCTGTCTCGTAAAATGGGGAGGGCGCCGTGCAAATTAGCTTGATAAGACTAATGAATCAGACCCCCAGAAAGGATAATCTCCTTAAAGATCAAAAATCTGCTTTTAAACTTGATATTACTCAATCCTTGAGATTGACCTTAAAGATTGAGAATTCAAACTCATGGAATTCAATGATATCTAAACTCGAGCTTGAACGAGAAAAAAATTTGATCAAAAATAAAACTGATTTGTTTTCTGAAAACCCATTTTTAATGCGTTCATTACCATTGAACGTAAAATCCTGAGAATTCATTGGAATTCATTAGGTTACTTGAACCAAATCGGGTGTCAACCGTAAGAACGGTGGTTGCATAGCATGGTCGAAGACAGGACCTTGTGCCAGACCGAAAAATCATAGGATGATCTTTACTATTGCTCCTACAAAGGATAGTAATAGCATCTGACACATTTTTGGACCATAATCAAATGCATGTCATTAGACATTGCCTTAACAGTTTCTTGTTCATCGCTTTCCTTTACAACCGGACGGTAGTTTACCGAAAGGTAATATACGGAGCAAGTATACTAGACGTGTTGCTTTCCTAATACAAGGTTAGCAAGTGGGTGACACAAAACCATAAGTTTTACGCTAAAATTTTCAAATCTGAAACCCACAAAACTCACAAAAATATTTTGCAACACCGGTGAAGGGTTATTCCGGAAAACTTATCTAGGGTAAAAGCTAGATTAAGTTTTCAAAAAGATCAAATATTTTCATAAAGATCCAATTTCCTTAAGGATCTACATTTTCATAGTCATGTGGGACTGTAAACCGCCTTTCAAATGTGCACTTTGCTTTGGAAACCGAAAGTAAATCGGCTATTTGATTGCAAGAGTCGTTGACCTAAACCCGAGGCAACTGTGGATGACACACCCACCTTTAACCAACGTTACTATCATTGTTTATACCGCTATATCAAAATCACTGATGTACAAAGTGTGAGAATAAAAAAGTGATTCGAGTGAAGTGTGATTTTATTTCAAGTTATGTATTGCTTGAGGACAAGCAACGTTTAAGTGTGGGGATATTTGATAAGGCTAAAAAGGAACATATATTTCATAGCAATATCCCTCCAAAATAATAGGTTTTCATATGTAATTGTATTATATTTTCATTGTAATTGTTTAAATAAATAAGTGCGAAGACAAAAGGCGAAAACGAAGATTTGAAGACACAAACGTCCAAAAAGCTCAAATGTACAAGATACAATTCAAAAGGTTCAATTTATTGATGAAAAACGTCAAAAAATGACAAGAGTACAAGTTACAAAACGCAAAGTACAAGATATTAAATTGTACTCAAGGACGTTCGAAAATCCGGAACCGGTACCCGAGCCAACTATCAACGCCCGACGCAATGGACCAAAAATTACAAGTCTACTATGCACAAGAATATAATATAATATATAAATAATTATATTAATTATTTATATTTTATATTTATATATAAAATATGTCGACAAGCAAGGTTCCAAAATTATGTGAGCTGGATTTTCAAACTCCACGACTCGCGGAGTTTGCAGGCTTAAAACTCCACGACTCGCGGAGCTGCAAAAATCAGAAATGCCTATAAAAGGCCATGCATTCTGCCGAGTTTAAAAATATAAAAATAATAATAATAATACTCTGTAATAAATAAATAAATAAATAAATATATAATATATATAGTATAGGGTAGTTTTATATTAGATTAGTTCGGGTTATGTAAAGGTTATTTTACGGGTTTTAAAGTCGGAGCTCTGTCCGTGTAACACTACGCGATAAATAATCAATGTAAGCTATGTTCTCCTTTTAAAATTAATGTCTCGTACTTAAGTTATTATTATGCTTATTTGAGCTAAAGTAATCATGATGTTGGACTAAATATTAAAGACAGGGTAATTGGGCTTTGTACCTTAATTGGGCTTTGTACAAAAGAACGACACTTGTGGAAATTAGACTATGGGCTATTAATGGGCTTTATATTTGTTTAACTAAATGATCGTTTGTTAATTTTAATATAAAGATTTACAATTGGACGTCCCTATAAATAACCATATACACTCGATCGAACACGATGGGCGGGATATATTTATATGTACGAATAATCGTTCATTTAACTGGACACGGGAATGGATTAATAGTCTATGGAATTATTAAAATAGGGGTGAAATTATGTACAAGGACACTTGGCATAATTGATAACAAAGTATTAAAACCTTGGGTTACACGCAGTCGATATCCTGGTGTAATTATTAAACAAAGTATTAAAACCTTGTTACAGTTTAAGTCTCCAATTAGTTGGAATATTTGACTTCGGGTATAAGGATAATTTGACGAGGACACTCGCACTTTAAATTTATGACCGATGGACTGTTATG
Source organism: Rutidosis leptorrhynchoides (assembly GCF_046630445.1). Classification (NCBI taxonomy): domain Eukaryota; kingdom Viridiplantae; phylum Streptophyta; class Magnoliopsida; order Asterales; family Asteraceae; genus Rutidosis; species Rutidosis leptorrhynchoides. The sequence continues at coordinate 174,943,801 of NC_092334.1, read as the reverse complement.
GACAAAAACTAGACGGACATATTAAATAATCCAGGACAAAGGACAATTAACCCATGGGCATAAAATTAAAATCAACACGTCAACCATCATGGTTACGGAAGTTTAAATAAGCATAATATATTTTATTTCATATTTCATCGTACTTTTATTTACTCGCTATTTTATTTAACGTCATTTATTTATTGTCATTTATTTTTTGCTACTTTAATTATCGTCATTTATATTTTGCATTAGGTTTTAATTGTAACTTAAAATATAAAATCGACAAACCAGTCATTAAACGGTAAACCCCCTTTTATATATTATCAATATAATATATTTTGTACAAATATAATTATTTAAAAATATAGTGTGCAATAAGCCCGCTCCCTGTGGAACGAACCGGGCTTACTAAAAACTATACTACTCTACGATTAGGTACACTGCCTATAGTGTTGTAGCAAGGTTTAGGTATATCCATTTTGTAAATAAATAATTAAAACTTGTGTAATATTTCGTATTTAAATTAATACTATTTCGTACACCCCGCTGCACACATTAGTTGCATATCTTCCAAGTAAACTATCTGGAAAGTTTTAAGTTCCAATTTTATCAATCGAGCCCCAATTTTGGAGTCACAGTCAATTTTTAAAAAAGTCAAATAATTAGTTCATAGTGAAATTCGAAATCGTTTTGATGTTTTAATTCAAATTGACGATCCAGATAGTTTATAACAATGGTTTGGAAACTTTTTCGTGTTATAAGTATAGCCTAAGACATTCAAAAAGTTTGAGTTTGATTTTGAGTTTATACGAGTGTTCTTCATGTATGTTATGATTTTTTTTTCTTTCTTTTCGTTCGGTTAAGATAATCAATCATAATAATACGTTCCTAGTTCAATTACTAATATAATGCAACCCATAAAATTCTTGTTGGAATCGTCCTCTGGTTAATTGATCTGTGAAGAAATTCAAGAAAATGGGAACAAATTAAATTTGGGTTTTATAGAAGTGGATACGGTTTTAAAATAGAAAATCAAGCCAGCCCAGCTGGTTTGACGTGTGTCGGGTTTAGCAAGAGGTCGCGGGTTCGAGCCCGGTTTGTGGCATATTTGTTTTTGGAAAAGCTTATAAGGTAGTAATTGTTTCTATTATTTTTTTTTTTTTTTTTTGTATTATTATGATTATTATTGTTATTGTTATTGTATGTATTATAATTATGAGTATTGTTATTACTATTATTATTTTTATCATAATCATAATTATTATTATTATTATTATTATTATTATTATTATTATTATTATTATTATTATTATTATTATTATTATTATTATTATTATTATTATATTATTATTAATTATTAATTATTATTATTATTATTATTATTATTATTATTATTATTATCATTATGGTTAAGATTGTTGTTATTATTAATAGATTATCAATATTGTTATTATTATTGTTATTCCTAGCAATATCATTAAAAGTATTATTATTAAAATTTCGGAATTATCATTATTACTAGAATAAGTATCATTAATATTACTATGATTATGATTATTAAAATTATTATTATTATCAAAATGATACAAATTATTATTATTTTCATTAGTAACAGTATTAGTATCATTTTATATTTATTAGGGTGATTACTAATATTATTAACATAAGTATCATTATTAATATTATATCATTATCAACAAATATAACTTTTATTTAATATTATATATTATTAAGTATATAAAAATATACTTATAAGTAATATTACATTTATGTATGAATTGGTTATTTTAGCAATCTTTAAATAAAAATTCATATATAACAAATTAAGAAATTTTAAAATATATGTACATATATATAATTATATAAATAATAATCATTTTCAGATACATATATAATTTAAATATATAATATATAAAGTTATAATTTGAAATTGTTCGATTACGAGTATATGTTTTAATATATATATATGGATGATATAGGTTCGTGAATCCGAGGCCAACCCTGCATTGTTCAGTTTCATCATATGTATTTTTACTACAAAATACAGTATTGTTATTTTCATTACTCCCTTTTTATATATATTTTTGGGACTGAGAATACATGCGCTGTTTTTATGAATGTTTTACAAAATAGACACAAGTGATTGAAACTACATTCTATGGTTGGATTATCGAAATCGAATATCACCCCTTTTTAGCTTGGTAACCTAATAATTAGGAAACGGGTATGGCCCCTAATTGGCGCGAATCCTAATGATAGATCTATGGACCTCGACAAGTCCCATCCGGGGTACGGATGCTTTAGTACTTCGAGATTATTATTATTATACAGACGATAGGTTCTGTTTGGGGATATTCTATGCATTAAAGTTAAGTCGGTTATCAAGCGTTCACCATATGAATGATTTTTAATTCGCGGGTTACGCGTGTTATTTTGTACTCGGGTTACGTGTACAATTAAATATATGAAATCTTGTGGTCTATTAAAATGATGGAAATGAATGTTTATGATAAACTAATGAACTCACCAACCTTTTGGTTGACACTTGAAAGCATGCTTATTCTCAGGTTTGAAAGAAATCTTCCGCTGTGCATTTGCTCATTTAGAGATATTACTTGGAGTCATTCATGACATATTTCAAAAGACATTGCATTCGAGTCGTTGAGTTCATCAAGATTACTATTAAGTCAATTATAGTTGGATATGTTATGAAATGGTATGCATGCTGTCAACTTTCGATGTAATGAAAGTTTGACTTTCAAAAGCGAATGCAATAGTTGTAAAATGTATCATATAGAGGTCAAGTACCTCGCGATGTAACCAAATATAATGTATTCGTCCAGATCGATTAGGACGGGTCGCTTCATGATTCTACCAAAGCTCCCATTGATTTGGAGGTTTATGAGGATGTGTTGACTCCTGACGCCATTGGTGGTCGGTTGACTAGGCAAAGCTATGCTAGGAGTGCTAAGGCAGCTGGTTATTCATCCAACTAAGCTTCTTCGAAAAAGTTGAAAGCGGTTGCGGAGGGTTTCAGCGGTTCGAAGTCATATGGGAAGGTGACGAACGATGACTTCTTTGGTAATTTCCTTTAGCCCTTATAATGTTACTATGTTTTCTTTTCCTTATTCTTTTTTTAATATAAGATTCGTTTAACTTTGTAGATGCATCTCTTTTTTCAGATTTTCCTTCTACTAGGAACTGCTTTGGTTATGTTGAATCTCTGATTCCAGATACTTGGTCCTCCCATCTTGGTGATGATGTTAAGAAGCTTGTTGATGCTCACTTCGTTTACAGCTATCGTTCTTTATCCCTGTCTCATGTTGTTGCCTCTCAGCTTAAGAAACATTTCGTTGATAATTTGAATCTCTCATGTGAGTTAGATAGGGTCAAGAAGGACAATGTTCAAATGACCAGTCGTGTGAAACATCTGGAGGAGTAGGTATTGATGGCTCCTACGTATGAGAAAGATCTTATAGCTGCTAGGGGTGAGATTGCCAACCTTCAGACCCAACTTGCTCGCCGAGTGAATGAACTAACTGCTTCGGAAAATAATAATGCAACTCTTCGGAATGAAAATACCAAGAAGCGGGCTCAAATCAACGAGCTTGGGGCTGAGTATAATCAGGTTATTTCTGAGGTTATCCCGCACGTTTGTTCTCAGCTTGTTAGGAGTGCTGCTTTGAGAGACTTACTTTTGAAGGTGATATTAGCAGCTCATGTGGATGAACATTGCAAACTTCTTAAGGTTCTGGCTGATGAGCGGAAGGTACAGCTTACAGACTTTCCCGATTATACTGAGCATGCGGTGGAATTGATGGATGCTACTTGCGATGACCTTAATTCTGCAGAGTTTGCATATGTTCGTCGTGTTTCTTCCAATACATCCCTCAAACCCTTGGAGTTATTAACCTTGGTTGCTGATTCTCCCCCGATTGTTCAATCTGGCGAAAATACCGTTGCTCGTCCTGGTGCTGCTATGGTTGCTTCTGATCATCAACAGTGATCTTTTTTTTTCTATGGTTCTTTATTAGTGTCTTTTGATTTGTAACTATGCCTGTTAATGGGCTTTGTTGCCCTATGAAATAATGTTTTATGTCGATTGACTTTGGCTATCTAGCCCTTGTATGTTTGATATATCAGTATTTGGCTCTCTTTCCTTTTGTAGTTTTTTACCATAGTTTTTGTACCTACTTAGGTGGGTTTCTGTGTTCCCCCTTTGTTTTTGCAGTTTTTTGTTTGTTTGTGATCACAGGCATATGCGTATGGTATTCCCTTTAATGGGGAATCCTTGGTGTTGTTAGGGATGTATTTTTTTTCCATAGTTATGGCTAGTGTCATGACACTGCCTTTCTGTGTACCCATTGGGGTGTATCATACAAGTATTTTCCTGCTTTAGGTTGCCTTTAGGTTCGGGCCCCCTTTTAGCTTGGGAATTTTGTCCATGTATGTGTCCGAAGCTTTTGCTTCTTGGATTTTGTTGACAGCTCGTAGGTATCAGTATAATTTATTAATGTTATTTCTTTACATTATGCTTTTTTATCAAAATTTGTAGTGATTGCATTGATCATGGTAGGAAGTTTATAGGCTTCGACTACATTATACAACTACAAACTTTTGTTGCCACCGGGGCAATTCAAACATGATTCTTAGTGATAAAATTTCCATAGGTTCATTGCATTTCTAGCACGTGGGATAGGTTTTTCTTCAACTGTTTTGAGCATGTATGACCCCTTTCCTAATACTCTTGAAATTACATAGGGTCCCTCTCAGTTTGGTCCCAATTTTCATTAATATTCAACTTTACTCGTGCTGTTGAGGCGTAGGACATAATCTCCTATTTTGAAAGTTGAAGGCTTGACACGCTTGTGGTAGTATCCTTCAAGTATTTTCTTGTACGAAACCTCGCGGATCAATGCAGCTTCCATTTGTTCTTCTAGTAAGTTTACGTTGATTCGAAGGTTTTCCTCATTGTTTTCTGGGTTGGCAGTTCTATCAGTTAGTACCTGTATTTCTGCTGGGAGTACTGCCTCTGTTCCATAAGCTAGGTTGTAAGGCGATTCACCATTACTCCTCTTCGGTGTGGTTCGGAGAGCCCATAAAATCAAAGGGAGCTCATCTATCCATCCCTTTTCTCACTTTCCCAATCGCTTCTCTAACTCTTTTACAATGTCTCAGTTGGTTACCTCTACTTGACCATTCCACTGAGGATGGTACATAGAAGTGAAGTTTTGTTGGATGTTTAACCTATTGCAGAATTTTTGGAACACTCCCTCTGTAAATTGCTTCCCGTTATCAGATACTATTTCATTAGGTACTCTGAATCTACAGACAATGAACTCAGAAACAAAATTCTCTACGTGTTTCCCTGTTATTGTTGCCATTGGTTTTGCTTCGGTCCACTTGGTGAAATAATCCACTGCTACGAGTAAGAACTTGATCTTCCTCGGTGTGTCTGGAAAAGGTCCCATAATATCAATTTCCCATTTCATGAAGGGCCAAGCAGACGTGACAGGGACTAACTCCTGCTTGGGTTGTCTTTGTACTTTCGCGTGGATTTGGCAAGATTCGCAGGTTTGCAACGTTGAGACGGTATCCTGGCGCATGGTTAGCCAGTAGTATCCGGTTCTCATGATTTTCGTCACTACTGACCGGGGACCTGCTGTAGCCCACAGATCCCTTCGTGCACTTCTTGTATAATGATCGAAGCCTGACTGGGCCTAACACAATAAAGCCATGGCGTTAGGAATGATCTTCGGTATAGCCTTCCATTCATAAGCTTGTATGTTGGTGGATTCACTCGGATTTTTCTTGCTTCGTTCTTATATTCCGGCAGGATTCCGTGTTCCATGTATTCCCTTTTAGGTGTCATCCATGTTTTTTCATCTTCTTGAATTAGATCATCCACCTCCGTTTTTGAAATTGACTTGTTCTTGAGCACCTCTACTAATACCTTTTTCGCCAAATGTTCGAAGGTAAGTGAGGCGAGTGATCGGTGTCGAAGGGCCGGTCAAAAATAGCCTAATTACTCCACTTTAGATAGGGTAAGCAGGATTCGTTCCACGGGAAGCTATGGTTAACTAGCAACCAATTTCAGGATTTGTTTGTTTGTGATTAACTAAAATTAACTAAAGTAAAGACTAGATTAACAATTACTAAGCAAGTGTAAACTTTGAGTATTTAAGAGCATAAACAATGAGCTAATTAAAAAGGTTGTAATCAATTGATTAAGAGCCTTTATCCCTTCACAATCTCAATCTAACATGCATACATTCAAACAAGTATTATGCTTATCAAGTATTGATCAAATCTCATAGACAAGATTTTTTAGGCTTATCAATTCTAACTATCTTGGGATTGAATCACGCAACCTAAACACTATGTCTTTATCCTTAATTTAATTAACACTAATTTGGATCAAGAACACAATGTTAAATCACTATAATTCAACTTGCAATAATCACAATCAATAATACTTGCATTGATCAATAAATAATTGGTTTATAATATCACAATTCAAAAGACATAAGTATTATAACATTACAAACCACATAAACTTGAATGAAAAGAACACATGTATCAATTGTTCATGGAAGGAATAAAGTAAAAGAAACTAGCCAATCATGTTGGTGATGATGATCATGGTTGCTTCTTGAAGTTGTATGATGAACACTCCTTGAAACCTAGCTTGAATCTTGATTTGATGATGATTGAAGGTGTGTTTTTGTGTGTTTGATGCTCTTAAAACTGATGGATAAAGATATAAATTTGTAGCCTAGGGTTTTCATTATATAAGGGTGAAGTAGGGTAACCCCCAAGCATTAAATCCCTCAAATTCGGCCTCAAATTTTATCCAAAAATAGCTCCAGCCTTAAATTATGCTCACCGGGCGCCAATTACGCCCGGGCGCCAAATCCAGGCGCCTCCTTATGCCCATTTTCCACCTGAGAAGAATTATGGCCCATGCCAGGCGCCTACATGCACCCACCAGCCGCCTCCTTGCGGCTGGGTTCCAGTTTTTGCATTTTTTTTTCTTGTTTTAACCCCCGTTTTCGCATTTTCATCCCAAATCGTTACTCGTTATGAAAACCTCATGAAATAGCTTTTTAAGCCTCAAATATACACATAAAATTCACCTCTTAACATCAATCATGATTGGTGTTTAAGACCCGATCAGCGAGCTTGCTTAAGGCATCGGCTTTTTTATTTTGGCTCCGCCGCACATGCTCAATGGCGAAACTATTGAAACCTTCAATCAATTCCTTCGTTTTCACGAGATATTGTTGGATTGATGACTGTCTTGCTTCAAACGTACCTATCACTTGGTTCGCGACTAACTGCGAATCAATAAAGGCTTGCAAGTGGCGAATCTTCATTTCTTTTGCCAGCCTGAGACCAGCAAGCAGTGCTTCGTATTCGGCGTTGTTGTTAGTGGTTTGAAATTTGAAACATAGGGCGTATGTGAATTCCTGACCTTCGGGGTTGACCAACATCAACACTGCCCTTAACCCATTGGAGCTTGATGCCCCATCAATGCATAGTTTCCATTCTTCTTCTTCCACCGTTGGTACAATGACTTGGGTAGTGCTTGCAATGTCTTCTTCTTCGTTCGTGGCTATTTTGGCCATGAAGTCTACCAGGACTTGTCCTTTAATTGAGAGCCTTGCTTGGAATTCAATATCGTTTTCTCCAAGTTTAATTGCCCACTTAGCCGTTCTTCACGAATTCTCGGGCTTGGTGAGTATTTTTCGGATCGGTTTGTCAGTGAGTACCACTATTGGGTGAGCTTGGAAATACCTCCGCAACTTCCTCACCGTATGTACCAATGCTAGTGTGAGCTTTTCAAATTCAGGATAATTCGCTTCAATATTTTGAAGAACCCTGCTAACGAAGTATATCGGAGTTTTTCTTCCTTCACGCTCAGATACTAGGACAGCGCTTATGCATTTCCTTGAGGCGGCCAGGTAAAGGTATAAGGTTTCCCCTTTCAAAGGTGACGTTAAGGTTGGGAGATTAGCAATGTGTGTTTTCATTTCAACAAAGGCTTTCTCAGCTTCTTCGTTCTAGACTATTTTCTTCTTATTGAGGCACCCTTTCAATGTTTTAAAGAAAGGAAGCTGCTTGTCTGCTCCTCGAGATAGGAATCGACTCAGTGAAGCTAGTTTTCCATGGCTTTGCATTTCTTTGACAGTGGTTGAGGCCTACAATTGTTTCATTTTATTGATATTTTCTGGATTTGCTTGTATCCACTTTTGGGTGATGTAATATCCTAGGAATTTCCCTTCCTCTACACCGAAGGAACACTTCTTCGGATTTAGCTTCATGCAGATTGAACGAAGCGTATTGAAAGTTTCTTGTATGTCACCCAACAGATTTGTCTCCTCTCAACTTTTAATGACCATGTCATTAACGTATGCTTCAAGGTTTCGACCAAGCTATTAGTGAAAGACTTTATCCACCAATCTTTGGCACGTAGCTCCGGCATTCTTTAGTACAAACGACATCTTTTAGTAACAGTAGATTCCTTTGCTGGTGACGAATGATGTCTTCTCCTCGTCTTCTTCTGCCATTTGTATATGATGGTAACCTTTGTACGCATCCAAGAAACTTTTGAATTTGTATCCATTTAAGGAATATAACCTTCCAATCGATCTCCGATAGGGGTAGCAATCTTTGGGACAGGCTTTGTTGATATTGTGAAATCCACGCACATTAGCCAACCGCCGTCAGACTTCTTTACCATGACTGGGTTGGCCACCCAAGATGGATACTTGGCTTCTCGAATTATTCTGGCTTTCAATCCTTCTTCCACTTCTTTGCATGCGGCTTCGTCCCTTTCGGTTGCTAGGTTTCTTCTCTTTTGGTGAACTGGTTCGAGGTGTTTGTGTTCGTTGAGACGATGTTCTGTAGAGAATGGTGAACCATGTATGTTGATGGATCTTGGGATTCCTTTTATGTTGCTGTATCCCCAAGCGAATATATCAACGTTTTCTTGTAACAATTTCTGAAGCTTCTGCTTCAATTCCGGTGACAGGTTGCTTCCAATACTTATTTTTTGTTCGGGAAACATAGGGTTAATGGATATTCTTTCCTCATGCGCCTTTTCCTCATGCTCTTCATGGTATATCTTTTCGGGTTCTTCTTCTGACTTTTTGATAGCTAGAGCTACCTTTTCTTGGTCGTAAGTGGAAATAAGCTTTCCAATCCCCGCAGGGTTGTGGAATTTGATTAATTGATGCACGGTTGACACTATCATCCCCATTTTTCTCATCGCTCATCTCGCCCACAAGATATTGTATGGAGAGGTCGATCGTACCATAACGAGATCCAAAGTTTCAGTTCTTGTAAAAGGAGGTTCTCTCATTGTAAAATCTAGATCAATTTCCCCGAGAGGCCAACATTGTTCTCCGGAGAATCCCACTAAGGGGGTCCGGGATGGTGTCAAACAAGCCTTGATGGCGCGACTAAGCTGGACGAAGCAATGTTCATACATAACATCGCATGCGCTTCCTCCGTCCAGGTAAACCCTGTGAACTGTTCTGTTGAAAATCTTTCCGCTTATGGTAACAGGTAATTCTGATGGGGTGAACGTTCCTATCGCAAGTAAATTTATATCTCCCAGCTCCTTCGTACCGTACCTTTTTTGTCTTTTTAAGTAGGGTGTCTGAGAGTCTATTATCTGTACAGCTTTGTCTATGCATTGTTTTTTCCAGGATGATTCTAACCTGCTTGTGCTATTGCTCTGGTTACTCTGACCTAGTAAGCTTGTGGACGGTTGGTCAAGGGCAAAGGGGATCTTCGGGTTTTCGCTTGGTTTCCCTCGGGATTATTCTTTTGATGCTATATCCATTCAGTTGGTTGGTAATTTGGCATATTCCAGACAGGGTAATTTCTCGGTAATGCTTGAAATGCTAATGGGGTGTTTGGTAGGAAGGGTGCAGGCATTATTCCCACGAAGGTTGGGTTTTGGTACATGGGTGGAAAGATTTGGGGTTCCATATATTGATTACGGGGTCTCAGTCCATTCTAATTTAGTATACCAACTTCAAATCACGGAATTGAGTAAACTGGGTAATGTAAGGGTGAATTTCTCTTCGTTGGCGGTTCCCCGAAGGTAGCTAGTATGTGAACTGCTTTACGCCACCGAAAGAAAGTTGAGAGTATGAAGTATGAATTTGGGTTCATTGTCTGTTTATTGTTTTCGCTTTGTTCTCCTATTTATAGGAGAAACTTCTTCATCTCTCAAGGATACTAGTCCTTAGGCAGTTTGGAAGTATTAATTGAATTTCCTCTTTGTCTTCTTACACCATGAAAGTTATGTTGTCCCCTTTCCTTCTTTGTTTGGGCCGCCGGACTAGTGGTAGTAGGCCACTATTCCTTTGACTTTATTCTATTCAAGATTCGGTGCATGGGTTTGGACGCCACTGCTCCGTCAAGTTATGCCTTCGTTTCCTTTCTTCGAAAACTACTTCGTATTTCTCTTCGTACAGGTAGGGTACGCTATCAATTTCTAAATATACTAAAGGAGGTGGGCATTTAAGTCGTTTTGCCCAAACCCCCTCTCCCAAACGACATTTCCAAAAAAATACCAAAACACCCCTAAACTTTACAAACTACGCAACGCAATTCCTCAAACCAGGGGTTATAACTGTAAAATCATTATTTTAATTACAAAACTAAAACACAATCCACCCAAATTTTTAACCGGTCATATCTTCTCACTCGCCACCCGTTAAATTTTCTCGACATCACTGTTCAACTCTAACCAATTTGTTGAACACAGTGCGACTAACTATACAAGAAACGGACATTTTCAAAAAATAATAAAAATTTCGGGATGTGTTTCATGCATATACATAGACGTATAATAAATACCTCAAACTAACTACATCATATCGATGGTTTCGTTTCCCTTTTTTTACACAATCTTCCTGGCGATGAGAACGCACAGATTATTAGGTATATTAGGCACTAACCACGTGTATCCAAACACATCTGCAACAACACGTTTTTAATTATGTAAATACATAACGTTCGTTAATTATGAATATTCAACCCGGAAGGCCCCGCCGCATCGCGCGGACCGATCCGGATCTAGTTAGTAATAAAATAAATCATTGAGTTGTACTCACAAATTTGTTCAAATACATTCTTAATATACTAAGTGCGATGCAAATGTTGGTCGTTTCATCAGTACAAAAACGACACCCTCAACACAATTTTCAAAACCACCCCTCAATAAGGGTCTAAGATGTAAATTTCACAGGGGTAAAAAAAACGTTAAATTATTAATTTATTTTAAAAACATAAATAAATTCCACCCAAATGTTTAACGGTTCATATCTCCCTTCTCGACACGAGTTAAATTTTTCCACCATCACCGTTAAACTCGAAATAATTTTACAAACAAAAAGAAACTAGCTACGTTTTAAACGGACACTTTTTTAAAAAACACTAAACACACCGACATCTAAAATGAGACTTAACACATAGGCCCTTTTTTCAGTAAATACATAACGCTACATTAAATATGAATATGCAAGTCGAAAAGCCTCGCCGCATCACGCGAGCCGATCCGGACCTCGTTAGAATACTAATTAGTCGTATATAATTAATTGGATTTGCTAATGATGGCTCATAAAACCGTCATTAATTAGCATGCTTTAAAATTATTTTACATCATGATAAACAACATTTAAAAACTATATCTTTTTTGTTAAAACAATGAGTACTATAAAACAAAAGGCTATTTCATTAAAAGAGGAAATAACCGAACAAACACACAACGAGGTAATAGTTAGATTCAAAATTAGAAATCAAAAACCTATCCGCTATCTATAGCCGAACCTACCAGACCGGAAAATAAAACAAGCAAACACAACACTCAATCGACCGATACAAGGACCTCCCCAACAAAAGAAAGAAAAAACTAGCAAAACTACTGTCAAAGAGTCAAAACAGAAAGTCAAAGACCAATAATAAAGAACCCACAACCGAGACAAACCAAATAAATTTTAATACTAACACGGTCCATTATGATGGTAAATAAGACTAATACTATTTTTTTTTTCGAAAAAAGAGAATTTTATAAAGCTTTTTCATCCAATGAATAAAAAAGGAAGACAAACAACATTACAAGACACACACTTGCAAAGCATCACAAACCCAAACTAACACCATCTTACATGAAATTGCATAACCCAAGACTAAAAACTATCCATAGACCACATGTGAAATGTTAGGAATTCGGTAGTGAACCCTAACAAGAACATGTGATTTACAATAATCACATAACCCACATACAACAAACGAATAAATGATACGATAAATAAAACATAAACGACACAGGGATTTAACGTGGTTATATTCCAACTCCAAACACGGAGAAGAGTTTACTCCACGGGCGCAAACCAGAGATCTTTTTCTATATTTTTCGTGCACACTATTACAGGTTACAATGAGGGTATTTATAGTGCAAATAACAAAGCATGGAAAGATCTAGATTACTTGCTGAATACGAACATTGTCGTGTTTCGCGACACTTTGTCGCGTTTCGTGACAAACTGCATCAAAATGTGACAAAGTGGTTCAGAACGTGACAACTTCTGACACCCACTTCTGCCATATTTGTCTCATTTCAGTGCACTTTATCACTTTCTAGTCTTGTCGCGTTTTGCGACAAACATCACCGTTTGGCGACAAACATCACCCGAACATGATAAACATCACCCGAACACGATAACTTCAGCTCATTCGTTTTGATCTTCTTTGCACCCAACAATTCTCCCACTCAAAGGAGAACAAAACCCAACCTTAACCTGTACTCGATCAACACTTCGAATCTTGAACTTACCCCTCTATACCGTCATGAAAGCTTCTTGGGACACGCACAATCTAACCAACAAGTTAGCAGCTTTCGATAAAGAGTACTTCAACTACACTTGCCAAAATGTAACTTCACCTTTTACTTGTGTTAGACACCCACAACAACTCTAGATCACCCGATTATGGAACTCCATCTGAACACCGCCGAATAAACACTCGGGACACACCGCACTTCCACGCCATGGGAAGGAAGACTTTCGACACTCAAATAGCTGAGTAATAATCTGATCTTCGTTGCTAGCTAGGGTTATCTCTCGATTTTTGCGCCACCATTGAAGTGAGCGAGACTTCAATCGTAGGATTTTAAACATGAGTCAAAACCGCCTCAACTCATCACTCTAGACACGCCCAATCTTGTCACCGACATGTCAATGATCACCCTCATATAGAATTTTCGTCTATCACTGATTTTCCTTCCCAGCAATCAGAAAATCTGACAAACGCCCTCGTAGATTATTCATCAAGGCTCCAGTGAGAACGCAGTCACAACCTCGAAATCTACACTTTTAACTTTCCGCTTTCACGCTGGTACACTGATCCTCATAGCTATGAATTTCACGAACCCATCTTCTCAATCTCAAACACGCTCCCACTGTACGAGTAAGAAAATAAACCGCCGCTACCCGAGAAGAATCTGTTTCGTACCACCCGATCAGTTGCAAATTTCTTTGCCATTGGAGAGTAAAACAAGTACCCGAGTATCTAGTCAGAATCGACGCACTAACACTGTGAAAATCAGAGAAACATATCGCACAACCATCTCTATAACTCCCACTAGTCGTCCAACTCCCACTTACCCGATACTTCCGTCAGTTCCCGAACTCACTCCGAGTTCCCGACACTCTCAACAATATCTTGAAAGCTTCAAGTTCCAGGACTTACAAGATTATCCACTCCATCAATCACCTAAGAACTCCTAATTGGTAACCCCGAAGAAAAAAGCTCGTTTGTTGAACCAAGCATCACCCAAAACCCTGAGCACTGGTCGAACACGTTCTATCCGACACCCTTCGTCAACCAATCTCCTTATTGAGAGAAGCTCTAACCCGCCTGCATATTCCACACACTTTGGAATAACTAACCAAAACATTTGGTCGTCCCGTTTCAAAAACGCAAGCATAAAACTTCCACGATAACTTCCACTGTCGATAATAACCCGGATGTACCCAACATTACCCAACCATGCCCAAACCTGAGAGAATCATCCTCGTGAGTTTCTGTAACAAACCAACATCCCATAATATCCAGCTCGTATCGCCCGAATTTTCCCTAGACAAAACCATCTCGCACTCGCGTCATCAAAACCCGAAAAGTTCACCCTGAAAACTGCCCAGATTCGAAAAATCGTATCTAAATATTCAACGGTCCGATTGGCCTCAAAATTTTACAGCAACTGGATCTATGAGTCCTTTACATACGTTAAATTTTTCAAGGTGATCCAGCGGTTAACGAACTCCCTATGAATTTTCTTCTGCAGCTGCGCATGAACATCTGAATTTTGCTCAATCGTTCCTTCGTACGGGATAACGCGGAACAAGAACCCGATCCGTCACCCGGATCTTTCAGAAAAAATCTCTATGTGTATCTTCTGCAACCAAACCCTATCGAACTGACCCCTTAGACTCCGTAACCCTTCGCGAATAAATCACCATCACGATGTAACCAGCGTCCCGTTTACATCATAACCCGCCAGAATCAGACCAACCCTTGTGTGATCAACTTCATGGATACATACACATACCCCAAGTTCACCGCGATCAACTAAGTCTCTAGATCTCGACACAAGTTGCAAGACACACAACCCTAGATCTGTCATTTCTTCTCTTGATGATAACCGAATCACCAACAATTGTATACATGCTTTTAATTCGCCATTGTGCCCGGTCTTCAAACCTTTAGCTCTAATACCACTTGTTAGGAATTCGGTAGTGGACCCTAACAAGAACATGTGATTTACAATAATCACATAACCCACATACAACAAACGAATAAGCGATACGATAAATAAAAATAAACGACGCAGGGATTTAACGTGGTTATATCCTAACTTCAAACACGGAGAAGGGTTTACTCCACGGGCGCAAACCAGAGATCTTTTTCTATATTTTTCGTGCACACTATTACAGGTTACAATGAAGGTATTTATAGTGCAAATAACAAAACATGGAAAGATCTAGATTACTTGCTGAGTACGAACGTTGTCGTGTTTCGCGACACTTTGTCGCGTTCCGTGATAAACTGCATCAAAACGTGACAAAGTGGTTCAGAACGTGACAACTTCTGACACCCACTTCTGCCATATTTGTCTCGTTTCAGTGCACTTTATCACTTTCTATTCTTGTCGCGTTTTACGAAAAACATCACCGTTTGGCGAAAAACATCACCCGGACATGATAAACATCACCCGAACACGATAACTTCAGCTCATTCGTTTTGATCTTCTTTGCACCCAACATGAAATTGGTGGATGAGACATAGATTTGCATTTGAACAACACAAGAAGGCCGTGAACTTGAAATATCTAACCAACACCATCCAACAACCAAAATTACTTCGAAAAGTTGCATTAATCCTTGATATCTCCACGACCCAGATCGTGTCAGGCTCAACAGTATTCCAAAAGTGTCAAAAAGCCCGTACCCGATAACTAATCCGAAGAAAATCCACATTTGAAGAGAAGAAATCACAAAATATTCCACCACAAAAAGAGAGCCGACCAAAATTGAAACGTTCATGGGCAATGCAAATGTAACACGGCCATCTTTTACTACATCTTGAATACACCATAAGCATAAAGATGATGCCCTTAACAAAGTCCCGATAAGACTAGTACTATAATATCAATAGCTTAGGGTTGAGTAATTATGGTAACAGTGAAGGGCTGATGAATAGAGGCAACGCACAACCATAAGGGTGGTGGTGGCATGGTAAGACCTTGACCTTCCAATGTGGAGGTCAAGGGTTCGATTCCTTGCACCCACAAAGTTATTATCCCTCATGGCCAGGGAGGTTCGCCTGCAAAGACTCCGGACTACTCGCAAAGCGGGTAGTCGCCTTGGGATTAGTCAGATAAAAAAATGTTGGATACCCAGGTTAAAAGAAAAAAATTGAGGCAACGTGCATAATGGTACTCTTATATATATAAATTTTAAATTTGCATATTGAACTTATAAAATATTGAAATTGTATTTAAAGTATAGAGGCAACGCGCAGTTACAATTTTTTTTTTTTTTGAAAAGCAACTGTGGTATATATATATGTATATGTGTGTATATATATATATATATATATATATATATGCCAATTATGTACATAGTGTGGTAGCCAAAGTAGCTACGAAACGCCGTCCACGATAATTACAAGTCTACTACACGAGAGAATTATACAACTATAAACATGTAGCAATCGAAATGATACAATATGCATGACTTCAACCCGGATCGATGTTTTCATGCTCCCCCCGTGGGATATTTGGTTTAAGAAGCCATTGGTGCCAATCCACGCTTCTACCTCTCGAACGATTTTTAACCCACTCTAAGGATTTAACTTGTATCTTGTTTATAACCTTTGGAGATGCCCATGCTTCATTTCGAAAAACCTTTTGATTGCGGTTTTTCCAAATGAAGTAACACGTCACCCATACAATTGCTTGCCATGTCTTCCTTTGAGATGCGTTTAACCCAATCGAAAGTCCTCCTTTAATAGCGTCTTCTATGTTAGAACCCGAAGGGAGGGGGAGATCCCACCATTTATAAATGCCAACCCAAATTTCTTGTGCAAGTTTGCAAGAATAAATGGCATGATCAACCGACTCGACCACGTCATTGCATAGGGGACACAACAACGAGTCCAAGTCAATGCCCCTCTTATCGAGCTCTTCTTTGACCGCAATTCGTTTACGTTGGATTCTCCATACAAGAATTCCTACCTTTTGTGGGATAAGATTATTCCTTAGCGTGACCATTGGAGATGCTTCCCTTGGAATTAGTTTATCATCAATAAGGGAAACCATCGACTTTGTAGTGTACACACCGCTCTTTACTCCCTTAAACTTCTAAGTGCTACGACCCGAACCTAAGATACCCCGTGTCTTTATTGTGTTTATGAGTGTGTCTAATTCCCCGTGTAGTCTACCTGAAATTTCTCGAGACCAATCCCATATAAATGACCGACCATTGCTTGAGGCTCTAACTCGATCGAAGACCGAAGCATTCTGATGGTTATCGAGCCTATATAGCCTCGGACATAGCATTCGAAGGGGTGTGTCCGAAGCCCATGAATATGACCAGAATAGTACATCGTGCCCATCGCCAATTTGCTTCTCGAATAGACTGTCGAAATTAACTCCAATCTTGGATAACTCGGCGCCTACTTTGATGATGTTCTTCCATACCATACACTGTTTCACATTGTCACAAACACGATTAGAACCCAACCCCCCGTCCCGCCCATATATGCTTTGAGTAATTTTGACCCAAAGTGAGTCATGTTCGGTGCGAAAACGCCACCACCATTTACCCAAAAGTGCACAATTTTTTGCCTTGAGTGACCCAATATTCATCCCGCCCTCTTTAAAAGGTAAAAGAATGGTGTCCCTTTTAACCCAAGAAAGTTTAGAATCCTCCCCCGACCCGCCCCAAAAAAACTTACGACGCATACTCTCGAGACGATTGATGATGCAAGACGGAGCACGAAACAACGAGAAGAAGTAAAGAGGAAGGCTATTAAGCACCGCCTTAATAAGCGTTAATCTACCCCCAAAAGACATCGATCTAGCTTTCCAATCCGATAAACGCTTACAGAACTTTTCAATGATTGGATTCCATGATTCTTTTCTGTGAATTTTCTCTCCTATTGGCATCCCTAAATAATCGAAAAGCATGGTCCCAACTTGGCATCCGAGGCCATTTGCCATAGTGTCAATTTCAACCCGTGCCACACCAACCCCATACAAGTGACTTTTACCCATATTAATCTTAAGGCCTGAGACTTTTTCATAACATTCGAGTGTCTTGTGCACATTCTTAATATTTCTCTTGTCCCAATCCCCAAAGAATATCGTGTCGTCCGCAAATTGAAGGTGCGAAACCAAAACTTTATCCCTACCAATCTCTACGCCTCTAATGATCTTATCCCTAACTGCTATGTTGGCCAAAATGTTCAAGCCCTCGCTAGCAATAATAAAGAGATATGGGGATAGAGGGTCACCTTGTCGAATCCTGTTGGAATTCAATATAACAACATGTTCTTAATGTTAACATAATTACTAAATCAATTTAGTAAGAAATATAGCAAGCGGAAGCATGATATAGTAAGAAAACAAGTGTATATATTAAACCATTTTAGTTGAATTCCAAGTAGATATCAAGTCTTGATAATATGCTTACAAATATAACAAGTATAAGAAGAAGTTTATACCTCCTCAATGAGTGAGAAATGAGCTGAATTTTGGACAGCAGCTATCTCCAAGAGTTGATGATGAATGGAGCTTCAAAGCAATGAAACCTCAAGAGATAATACCCCAAACTTTTACCCAACACCTAATACTTTAGTTAGGATTTAATTAGACACTTGAATTGAGCTTGAAAAAGATATTTAGAACTCCCTTTGAGCCAAAAAAAGCCCACGGCCAGCTCTATGCAGAATCCTGGTTATGCAGTTTTTTTCAAGTTAAAATGTCAAGATACACTTGATTGAAGTGGTCAAGCCTTGGTTCAAGTAAATAGCATGCACCTCTAAAGTTGTGTGTGGGTTGGAAGTAACAAAATGAGCATGGGTTCATGTCTTGAAGACCAAAATTCTGCACACCCTTTATATAAAATAATAATGTTATATATATATATACATAAACTTGATATATATATATATATATATATATATATATATATATATATATATATATATATATATATATATATATATATATATATATATATATATATATATATATATATATATATATATATATATATATATATATATATATATATATATATATAAACATGTATTTATTTTGTTACTTTCACATTTTATAAACATTTTTATAAAATATAACACAACATAATCATTTAAACCTATAAACAATTATATATATAAATTATCCAAATAATTTAACTCAAGTGATCATATTTTAGAAAACCGATTTTCTAAAGTCCAAGTGTCGCGTATTTATTTAACGACCCAATCGTCAAGACTAAATACGTTTTAAGGTGTCGGTAAGTTTGTTATTGGGTATGACCCGACTTGGATCATAACATACTAGTCACATTAATTTAATATGTCGCTCGGGCATACGAAACACCTTCAATCTCCCACTTGCACGAGAAACATAAGAAATTAATGCAAGTGATGGATACCACCTAACTACCGTCCATCACCCCCAACATGTTATGACTTTGTGCCATTCAATAACATCATCCCTTTCGAGTTCCCATCTCGAATATGAATAGGAGAATCTTTCATTATTTCCTTTCGTCCTAGATGTCATGTTAAATCCAAGAGATACAGAGTGATCACTCTCTTCTAGATTTAACTTTATCAGGCCTTAGACATCTGACTCTCAATAAAATAAGAGGGACAAATTCTATCTTGACTACATACGTCCTAAATATGTACCTTCCATTGTACCTGAGCTCTTCCTTATGAACTACCATATTTCAGAATAGTGAAGGAAAGAATCAAGGCACAGTACTCGGTGAATATCCGAACCTAATATGTATCTCAGGTCAGAGGATACAATGATATTCGCCTTTACTCAAGATTACATGTGATCAACCACAAAGGCTCCATTTAGTAAGTCTTGAGGGCGGGTCTTCCAATATTTGTAAACGACAAATATCTATGAACCTTGGTTGTGACCTTGCACCATATTCAACCCGTGAATGTATACCAATCCAAGTTCATAATAGTCTAAACCTCACACTTGTTCCCACAAATGTGATCGACTACAGAATTTAGAATAATTACTTATTCATGGATAAAATATGCAAAATAGGAACATGACTCAATATTAATAAATTAATACCATAATTATATTAATGAGTTTGAACAGATTTCGTTCCGTTAAAATACTTAAAACAGATCATGACCAATCACTAGAATATCGAAGCCCTAATGCACAAACATGTCCTGCATGTTTTGATCCATGTAAGAGCTTCGTGAGAGGATCCGCTATATTAAGATCTGTGTGAACTTTGCGAATACATATCTTTCCCTTTTCAACTTCATCCCTTATGTAGTTGAATCTCCGCTCAATGTGACGGGTCTTTTGGTGAGCACGAGGTTCCTTGATTTGAGCAATCGCACCCTCGTTGTCACAAAAGATCTCAAGAGGGTCCTGAATGGAAGGGACTACTCCTAAGTCGTCGATGAATTTCTTCATCCATGCAGCTTCCTGAGCTGCCAATGATGCGGCGATGTACTCCGACTCTGTAGTGGATAAAGCAACAACATCCTGTTTTGAACTCTTCCAAGAGACTGCACCTCCATTTAACGTGAAGACATAACCGGATTGTGATCGAGAATCATCTCGATCAGTTTAGAAACTCGCGTCCACGTAACCTTTTACAGCGAGTTCCTCCTCACTAGACCCGTATATAAGAAACATATCCTTAGTCCTCCTAAGGTATTTCAATATACTTTTAACAGCAATCCAATGACTGTTTCCTGGGTTATTCTGGTATCTACTTGTCAGGCTAAGAGCGCATGACACATCCGGTCTAGTGCATATCATTGCATACATGATTGACCCAATAGCAGATGCGTACGGGACTTTCTTCATTCTCTCTTGTTCATCTTTCATGGTAGGACACTGAGATGAACTGAGAGGCGTTCCTCTTTGAATAGGTACCAAACCTTTCTTAGAGTTGTCCATCTTGAACCTTTTCAAGATCTTTTCAATGTATATACTTTGATTCAAACCTATCAGTTTCTTGGATCTATTCCTGTAGATCCCAATCCCCAAAATGTATTGTGCTTCTCCAAGATCCTTAATGGAGAAGCATTTACTTAGCCAAGTTTTAACTCCTTGCATCGCCGGAATATCATTTCCAAATAACAATATATCATCCACATATAGTACAAGGAACATGATAGTGCTCCCACTAGCTTTCTTATATACACAAGCTTCATCACCATTTTTAATGAAGCCAAATTTCTCAGCTTCCTCATTAAAACGATGATTCCACATTCTAGATGCTTGTTTCAATCCGTAGATTGACTTCTTTAACTTGCATACCTTTTTAGGATATTTCGGATCAACAAAACCTTCATGCTGAACCATATAGACATCTTCCACAAGATATCCATTTAGGAAAGCGGTCTTGACATCCATTTGCCATATTTCATAATCATAATGAGCAACAATGGCAAATAATATCCTAATAGACTTTAGCATTGCCACAGGTGAAAAAGTTTCATCATAGTCAACCCCTTGAGTTTGAGTGAAACCTTTTGCTACAAGTCTAGCTTTATATGTATCCAAGTTTCCATGTATGTCAGTTTTCATTTTGAAAAGCCATTTACAATCAACTAGCCTTGAGCCAGTAGGTTAAACAACCAGTTCCCAAACTTGGTTGTCATACATGGATTGCATCTCAGCGTTCATGGCTTCCTGCCATTTATCCTTATCAATCCTTGATAAAGCATCTTGGTAGTTTGTTGGTTCATCCAAATCAACCACATAGCAACCATCCATGAGAAACTCATATCTCTCAGGAGGATTACTAATCCTACCAGATTTGCAAACGTCTTGTGTATTTTGATCATCCATCTGATCACTCTCAACATTTTCATGTTGAGTGCTAGTGTCAGCCAATTGTGTATCATCTACTTGATCGTGAATCTCTTCAAGATCTATCTTCCTTTCACTATTTCCTTCCATTAGGAACTTAGTTTCAAGGAATTCAGCCTTTCGAGCAACAAATACATTTTGCTCGGTTGGATCATAGAAATAGTATCCCATATCATCCTTGGGATATCCTATGAAGATACACTTCGTGGATCGAGCATTCCACTTATTATGGACGTAACGCTTAAGATAAGCTTCACATCCCCATACCTTTAAGTATGATAGAGATGGAGGTTTTCCAAACCACATCTCATGAGGTGTTCGTTCCACTTTCTTGGTTGGGGCCATATTTAAAATACGAGCCGCGGAGCATAGACAATAACCCCAAAATGATAGAGGTAACGAGTTTCTAGCCATCATAGATCGAACCATATCCATTAGGGTTCGGTTCCTCCTTTCGGAAACTCCATTAAGTTGTGGTGTCCCGGGTGGAGTAAGTTGCGAGATAATCCCACAACTTTTAAGATGATCTTGGAAAGCATTGCTTAGGTATTCACCTCCTCTATCGGTACGAAGTACCTTGATTGTCTTATTGAGTTGATTTTGCACTTCGTTTTGATATTCTTTGAATGCTTCAAAAGTTTCGTCCTTATGTCTTAACAGGTAGACATATCCAAAACGACTGAAGTCATCAATGAAAGTAACGAAGTATCTTTCACCATTCCTAGCTATGGGCTTAAAGGGTCCACATACATCCGAATGTATTAATCCCAATAAGTCCTTAGCCCTTTCATAGGTCCCTTTGAAAGGTGTTTTAGTCATTTTTCCTTATAAGCAAGACTCACATACATCAAACGAGTCTAGTTCATTTGATTTCAAAAGTCCATTCTTTTGAAGTGTATGCATTCGGTTCTTGTTTATGTGACCAAGGCGACAATGCCATAAGTAGGAATCACTCAAATCCCTTTTGAGTTTCTCGGTGTTTGCATGGTATATTGAGCTATCGTATGCTGTGTCATCATGAACCAATTCATAAATACCATTCAAAGGCGAAGCCTTAAAATAGAACACATTATTTAAAGAAACATGGATATCATCATTAATGAAATTAAGATTAAAGCCACATTGTTTCAAACGGGATACAGAAATAATGTTTCGTGATAAATCGGGCGCATACAAAACATTTTCCAAAATAAGCTCCAAACCACTTGGAAGCTTTAAAATGAAGTCTCCTTGAGCTACTACGTGCACCTTAGCTCCATTTCCCATGTAGAGACTTGATGTTCCCGCTTCTTGCTTACTTCTTTTGAACCCCTGCATAGAATTGCAAATGTGAGTTCCACATCCTGTGTCTAATACCCATGTATTAGAAGAAGTAATACTAAGCTCAATGTATACCATATATACATTACCTGAGGTTTGCCCTGCATCCCTCTTTTCCTTCAACTCCTTAAGGTAGACCGGGCAGTTGCATTTCCAGTGACCCATTTCACCGCAACCGAAGCACGGATCTTCCTTGGGGTTAGCTTTACCGGCAACCTTTTGCTTTTTGTTGTTGTTGGTTGGGGTAACCATCTTCCCCTTTCCCTTGCCCTTGCCTTGGTAGGCGGGTCCTTTCCTCTTAGCCGCCTTCGGCTTAGAAGTGTTATTGGTTTTGGACCCGCCTTCATTGATCATAAACATGGGTGAAGCCCTTTTACCCATGCTCGCTTCTGCCGTCTTAAGCATGGCGTGTAATTTTCCAATGCTCTTATCCCATCCATTCATGTTGTAATTCATTACAAATGTGTCAAACCTCTTTGACAGGGAATTAAGGATAAGGTCTGTGGCTAATTCATTAGACACGTTGCAGTTTAGACGGTTTGCTCGATCAATTAGGCTTTTTATCTTAAGGACATAAGATGAAACAGATTGGGAGTCGTCCATCCGACATGCATGAAGCGCTCGAACCGTTTCGAAGCGCTCGACACGAGCTTGTTGAAGGAACATCTCCTTCAACTATGTAATCATGTCGTATGCACTATGATGCTCAAAATCCATTTGGAGTTCGGGTATCATAGTCCCAAGCATGAGGCAAGAAACTTGCACCGAATCGGTGCAATATTTCTCCCAATAAGCCATGCCTTCCGTATCATCCTCGTCCGGTTGATCGGGAATGGGGTCTTCCAACACATACGCCCTATCCTCAAGTTTGAGGACAATTCTTAGATTGCGGAACCAATCCATGAAGTTCGTATGGTTGAGTTTTTCCTTTTCGAGGATTGACCTCAACGATAGGTTGTTAAAGTTGATAGGTGCGTTTGGAATGTTGTTGTTGTTATTGGCGGCCATCTACAAAATTTAACAAAGTTGTTTAAGTATTAATTTTAATTTAACAATCAATACCCTTTAAATCCAATTGATATTTATTAAATTTTAGAATCCAACGGTAAACCAAATTTTGGTTATGTGACCTTTATCCCGTCATTTGATTTAGCTAGGTAGTCATTGCATGACAATTGCAATCCTTTTGCAACTTCTAAGTTATGGGATCATGCAATCCTTTTGCATGGCATATTTATCCCATCAATGCCTATTTGTTTCTCATGCTTCGGTGACCCTAAGTTCATGATTCCCAAATCAAGTCGTCCTACTTGTGTAAACGTGTAAATTTAACATACAAGTGGTTAGGTGACCTTTATCCCACAAGTGTGCGAAATTCACCTTAATCATATTAGTTTGCTCATAACGGTTAGGTGTCCTTTATCCCATTATGAGTTCCCTAATATTTTTAAGTGTTGCACAAAAGGATGGCGTTTAACTTGTTTTTTAATAAAGGATTTTAAGTTTTCATTAATTCTAGTTTGAGAAAACAATCATGCCATACACCAACATGCATTTAGTGTATGGTTCATTTGAAATCCATTTTCAAGTCTTGTAATTTTAGTCAATTGCTTGATATAAACCATTTTATATATATGATCCTTATCATGTTCTTAATAACCGATTATTAATGTCCTTTTAGCCATTTTTAATTTAACCATTTAAATTGACGTTTTGCATGTCGTTAATAATGTTTTAATTTAACCAAATAAATTGCCATTTTCTAGTTGTTGACTTGTGTGATTAACTTGTAGCATTCAAACATACAATCCACATAATCATACAAAACAACCACGCATGCAAAATCATATGTTCACAATAAAGCCATTTTGGTGGACATTTGTTTAGCCGAAAACAAATGCCACCGGTGAAGGGGTTATAACACAAAGTAGGAGATTTTAAATCTCACACTTAATCTTGCATCCAAATGCTTCTTCATGTGTTCTTCAAGTCTTCATCATCTTCATTATTTTACAAAATATATCCTAATACATTTTGTCTAAAAAAAATGAAAATACAACCTAATCTATTTTACATACCAAATATAAAATAAATTACATAACCAAATGAATAATTATTACAAACCAAATTGAATAAATTATTACAAACCAAATTGATGAATAAATCAACCAAACGAACATTCATTCAAATACAAGGTCGTGGCTATGATTGTGAACAATAAATATGACCAAAATGGAACAACCCAAAACCCATTTTGGGTGTCCAAGAATTCGGCCAAACCAAGCAACCCTCCAAACCCGAAAAGTTTTTGTAATCTACTTTCATGCATGCTTATAGATTACAAAATTCATGGGTTTATAAACCATATAAGAAGCATATTCTAAAGACCTCGGCTCGAGATACCAATGTTGGAATTCAATATAACAACATGTTCTTAATGTTAACATAATTACTAAATCAATTTAGTAAGAAATGTAGCAAGCGGAAGCATGAAATATTAAGAAAACAAGTGTATATATTAAACCATTTTAGTTGAATTCCAAGTAGATATCAAGTCTTGATAATATGCTTACAAATATAACAAGTATAAGAAGAAGTTTATACCTCCTCAATGAGTGAGAAATGAGCTGAATTTTGGACAGCAGCTATCTCCAAGAGTTGATGATGAATGGAGCTTCAAAGCAATGAAACCTCAAGAGATAATACCCCAAACTTTTACCCAACACCTAATACTTTAGTTAGGATTTAATTAGACACTTGAATTGAGCTTGAAAAAGATTTTTAGAACTCCCTTTGAGCCAAAAAAAGCCCACGACCAGCTCTATGCAGAATCCTGGTTATGCAGTTTTTTTTCAAGTTAAAATGTCAAGATACACTTGATTGAAGTGGTCAAGCCTTGGTTCAAGTAAATAGCATGCACCTCTAAAGTTGTATGTGGGTTGGAAGTAACAAAATGAGCATGGGTTCATGTCTTGAAGACCAAAATTCTGCACACCCTTTATATAAAATAATAATGTTATATATATATATATATACATAAACTTGATATATATATATATATATATATATATATATATATATATATATATATATATATATAAACATGTATTTATTTTGTTACTTTCACATTTTATAAACATTTTTATAAAATATAACACAACATAATCATTTAAACCTATAAACAATTATATATATAAATTATCCAAATAATTTAACTCAAGTGATCATATTTTAGAAAACCGATTTTCTAAAGTCCAAGTGTCGCGTATTTATTTAACGACCCAATTGTCATGACTAAATACGTTTTAAGGTGTCGGTAAGTTTGTTATTGGGTATGACCCGACTTGGATCATAACATACTAGCCACATTAATTTAATATGTCGCTCGGGCATACGAAACACCTTCAAATCCTCCTTTGTAAGTTGAACTCCTTTGTCGGTGAGCCATTGGCGAGGACCGAGATGGAAGCAGAACGGAAACATGCCTCGATCCATTTTAACCATTTACACCCGAAACCCATGGCCCTCATGATGTCAAGAAGGAAATTCCATCTCACACTGTCGAACGTTTTTTCAAAGTCGGCTTTGAATATGAAACATTTGGACTTTTCTTTTTTAACATCAAAAACTAGCTCGTTTGCTATTAAGATGCTATCAAGAATCGACCTTCCCCGAATGAATGCACTTTGTTCGTTGCCCACAATTTTATCGATCACACCCCGGATTCTATTCGCAAGGATTTTGGATAAGATCTTATAATAACATCCAATAAGACTAATCGGTCTATAGTCCTTCAAGTTGATCGGGTCCGTTTTCTTAGGGATTAATGTGATAAAGGATGCGTTACACCCCGCCGAGATTTCCCCGTTGCACCAAAACCACCGAATCACCTTTAACAAGTCATCTTTAATCAAATCCCAAAACTTGTGGATAAAGTAAAAATTAAAGTCGTCGGGCCCAGGTGCTTTCGAAAACCCACAATCCTTGATAGCCGACCACACCTCATTTTCACTTAATGGCAGTTCCAAGGCTCTTGCATCGTCTTGAGAAATTTTTGCTGTGTCGAAACCCTCAAAGTTGAGACCCCCGTCTAACCGATCCTCATAAAAAGATTTAAAGTGTCTGTAGACTTCCTCTTTTATTGCCCCGGGATTCTCTTGCCATACGCCGTTGATGTGTAACCCCCTGATACAATTCTTATTAAGTCTTCTCTTTATCATTGCGTGAAAATATTTCGAGTTTTCATCGCCCTCAACCGCCCATTTAATACGCGCTTTTTGTTTTAGCATGTTTCATTTGTCGCGTTCCTTCTCGATCCAATTACTTCTTGCTATTAACCATTCTGACCTATCTGCATCAGTAATACTCCCTTGTTCAGCGTCGAGCTCCCACAACAGACACTTCTCACTCAGTTCCTTTATCTCTGCATCGATTCTCCCAAAAGATGTTTTGCTCCATTCTTTTAATTTCATCTTAACATTCTTGAGTTTGATTCTAAAAGCAGTGTCGGGTCTGCACTTAGAAATAGGTAAGTTCCACGCCTCTGATATAATTTGTGATGCACCAGCAGCATCAATCCACGAGTCGAAAATTCTAGTGGGCTTGGGCCCGAAATCCAGGAGCCCGTTTTTGAGCAAGAGAGGGGTATGATCTGAAATGTCCCGTTCTTATTGATTAAAAACGTTCCATATTAATTGATTTCGTTGCGAGGTTTTGACCTCTATATGAGATGTTTTTCAAAGACTGCATTCATTTTAAAACAAACCATAACCTTTATTTCATCAATAAAGGTTTAAAAAGCTTTACGTAGATTATCAAATAATGATAATCTAAAATATCCTGTTTACACACGACCATTACATAATGGTTTACAATACAAATATGTTACAACAAAATAAGTTTCTTGAATGCAGTTTTTACACAATATCATACAAGCATGGACTCCAAATCTCGTCCTTATTTAAGTATGCGACAGCGGAAGCTCTTAATAATCACCTGAGAATAAACATGCTTAAAACGTCAACAAAAATGTTGGTGAGTTATAGGTTTAACCTATATATATCAAATCATAATAATAGACCACAAGATTTCATATTTCAATACACATCCCATACATAGAGATAAAAATCATTCATATGGTGAACACCTGGTAACCGACAATAACAAGATGCATATATAAGAATATCCCCATCATTCCGGGACACCCTTCGGATATGATATAATTTCGAAGTACTAAAGCATCCGGTACTTTGGATGGGGTTTGTTAGGCCCAATAGATCTATCTTTAGGATTCGCGTCAATTAGGGTGTCTGTTTCCTAATTCTTAGATTACCAGACTTAATAAAAAGGGGCATATTCGATTTCGATAATTCAACCATAGAATGTAGTTTCACGTACTTGTGTCTATTTTGTAAATCATTTATAAAACCTGCATGTATTCTCATCCCAAAAATATTAGATTTTAAAAGTGGGACTATAACTCACTTTCACAGATTTTTACTTCGTCGAGAAGTAAGACTTGGCCACTGTTGATTCACGAACCTATAACAATATATACATATATATTAAAGTATGTTCAAAATATATTTACAACACTTTTAATATATTTTGATGTTTTAAGTTTATTAAGTCAGCTGTCCTCGTTAGTAACCTACAACTAGTTGTCCACAGTTAGATGTACAGAAATAAATCAATAAATATTATCTTGAATCAATCCACGACCCAGTGTATACGTATCTCAGTATTGATCACAACTCAAACTATATATATTTTGGAATCAACCTCAACCCTGTATAGCTAACTCCAACATTCACATATAGAGTGTCTATGGTTGTTCCGAAATATATATAGATGTGTCGACATGATAGGTCGAAACATTGTATACGTGTCTATGGTATCTCAAGATTACATAATATACAATACAAGTTGATTAAGTTATGGTTGGAATAGATTTGTTACCAATTTTCACGTAGCTAAAATGATAAAAATTATCCAATCTTGTTTTACCCATAACTTCTTCATTTTAAATCCGTTTTGAATGAATCAAATTGCTATGGTTTCATATTGAACTGTATTTTATGAATCTACACAGAAAAAGTATAGGTTTATAGTCGGAAAAATAAGTTACAAGTCGTTTTTGTAAAGGTAGTCATTTCAGTCGAAAGAACGACGTCTAGATGACCATTTTAGAAAACATACTTCCACTTTGAGTTTAACCATAATTTTTGGATATAGTTTCATGTTCATAATAAAAATCATTTTCTCAGAATAACAAGTTTTAAATCAAAGTTTATCATAGTTTTTAATTAACTAACCCAAAACAGCCCGCGGTGTTACTACGACGGCGTAAATCCGGTTTTACGGTGTTTTTCGTGTTTCCAGGTTTTAAATCATTAAGTTAGCATATCATATAGATATAGAACATGTGTTTAGTTAATTTTAAAAGTCAAGTTAGAAGGATTAACTTTTGTTTGCGAACAAGTTTAGAATTAACTAAACTATGTTCTAGTGATTACGAGTTTAAACCTTCGAATAAGATAGTTTTATATATATGAATCGAATGATGTTATGAACATCATTACTACCTCAAGTTTAGTAGGTAAACCTACTGGAAGTGACAAGAAATGATCTAGCTTCAAAGGATCTTGGATGGCTTGAAAGTTCTTGAAGTAGGATCATGACACAAAAACAAGTTCAAGTAAGATTTTTGCTCGAATTAAGATAGTTTATAGTTATAGAAATTGAATCAAAGTTTGAATATGAATATTACCTTGAATAAGAAAGATAACCTACTGTATATAACAAAGGTTTCTTGATCTTAGATGATTACTTGGAATGGATTAGAAAGCTTGGAAGTAAATTAGTAAACTTGAAGGGATTTTTGAAGTATTCTTGAAGTGTTCTTCCTATGATGATTATAGCTTGATTCTTGAAGTGATTTTTGATGAAGATGATGATTAACTACTGGAAAAATACGTTCATAATAGTGTGGGTGTGTTGAGAGAGAATTAGAAAGAGATTTGGAAGTGAAATGGAGTGAATGATGAGTGTTAATTGGTGAGTGGTGAGTGGGGTTAAAAGGAGTTCTAGTTAGTTGACTAGCTCATGGTAGAAGTTAAAATTGATTAGTCATACATGACATAATCAAGAGTGGAATCCCATGCTAGTTCCTATTGGTATATACCCATAGTAAGTACGTTTTGAAGCTGTGTATAATACGGGTAAGAATACGACTAGAATTCTTGATGAAAGAAAAGAATGGGAAAGTAACTGTAACCATTTTCGTTAAGTATGATTGTTTCGAAATATGTCTTGAAGTCTTCTAAAAGTATTTTAATACATCTAAATACACTACATGTATATAAATTTTAACGGAGTCGTTAAGTCATCGTTAGTCGTTACATGTAAGTGTTGTTTTGAAACCTTTAAGTTAACGATCTCAATTAATGTTGTTAACCCATTGTTTATTATATCTAATGAGATGTTAAATTATTATATTATCATGATATTATGATATATTAATATATCTTAATATGATATATATACATTTAAATGTCGTTACAACGATAATCGTTACATATATGTCTCGTTTAAAAATCATTAAGTTAGTAGTCTTGTTTTTACATATGTAGTTCATTGTTAATATACTTAATGATATGTTTACTTATCATAATATCATGTTAACTATATATATAACCATATATATGTCATCATATAGTTTTTACAAGTTTTAACGTTCGTGAATCACCGGTCAACTTGGGTAGTCAATTGTCTATATGAAACCTATTTCAATTAATCAAGTCTTAACAAGTTTGATTGCTTAACATGTTGGAAACGTTTAATCATGTAAATATCAATCTCAATTAATATATATAAACATGGAAAAGTTCGGGTCACTACAGTACCTACCCGTTAAATAAATTTCGTCCCGAAATTTTAAGCTGTTGAAGGTGTTGACGAATCTTCTGGAAATAGATGCGGGTATTTCTTCTTCATCTGATCTTCACGCTCCCAGGTGAACTCGGATCCTCTACGAGCATTCCATCGAACCTTAACAATTGGTATCTTGTTTTGCTTAAGTCTTTTAACCTCACGATCCATTATTTCGACGGGTTCTTCGATGAATTGAAGTTTTTCGTTGATTTGGATTTCATCTAACGGAATAGTGAGATCTTCTTTAGCAAAACATTTCTTCAAATTCGAGACGTGGAAAGTGTTATGTACAGCCGCGAGTTGTTGAGGTAACTCTAGTCGGTAAGCTACTGGTCCGACACGATCAATAATCTTGAATGGTCCAATATACCTTGGATTTAATTTCCCTCGTTTACCAAATCGAACAACGCCTTTCCAAGGTGCAACTTTAAGCATGACCATCTCTCCAATTTCAAATTCTATATCTTTTCTTTTAATGTCAGCGTAGCTCTTTTGTCGACTTTGGGCAGTTTTCAACCGTTGTTGAATTTGGATGATCTTCTCGGTAGTTTCTTGTATAATCTCCGGACCCGTAATCTGTCTATCCCCCACTTCACTCCAACAAATCGGAGACCTGCACTTTCTACCATAAAGTGCTTCAAACGGCGCCATCTCAATGCTTGAATGGTAGCTGTTGTTGTAGGAAAATTCTGCTAACGGTAGATGTCGATCCCAACTGTTTCCGAAATCAATAACACATGCTCGTAGCATGTCTTCAAGTGTTTGTATCGTCCTTTCGCTCTGCCCATCGGTTTGTGGATGATAGGCAGTACTCATGTCTAGACGAGTTCCTAATGCTTGCTGTAATGTCTGCCAGAATCTTGAAATAAATCTGCCATCCCTATCAGAGATAATAGAGATTGGTATTCCATGTCTGGAGACGACTTCCTTCAAATACAGTCGTGCTAACTTCTCCATCTTGTCATCTTCTCTTATTGGCAGGAAGTGTGCTGATTTGGTGAGACGATCAACTATTACCCAAATAGTATCAAAACCACTTGCAGTCCTTGGCAATTTAGTGATGAAATCCATGGTAATGTTTTCCCATTTCCATTCCGGGATTTCGGGTTGTTGAAGTAGACCTGATGGTTTCTGATGCTCAGCTTTGACCTTAGAACACGTCAAACATTCTCCTACATATTTAGCAACATCGGCTTTCATACCCGGCCACCAAAAATGTTTCTTGAGATCCTTGTACATCTTCCCCGTTCCAGGATGTATTGAGTATCTGGTTTTATGAGCTTCTCTAAGTACCATTTCTCTCATATCTCCAAATTTTGGTACCCAAATCCTTTCAGCCCTATACCGGGTTCCGTCTTCCCGAATATTAAGATGCTTCTCCGATCCTTTGGGTATTTCATCCTTTAAATTTCCTTCTTTTAAAACTCCTTGTTGCGCCTCCTTTATTTGAGTAGTAAGGTTATTATGAATCATTATATTCATAGATTTTACTCGAATGGGTTCTCTGTCCTTCCTGCTCAAGGCATCGGCTACCACATTTGCCTTTCCTGGGTGGTAACGAATCTCAAAGTCGTAATCATTCAATAATTCAATCCACCTACGCTGCCTCATATTCAGTTGTTTCTGATTAAATATGTGTTGAAGACTTTTGTGGTCGGTATATATAATACTTTTGACCCCATATAAGTAGTGCCTCCAAGTCTTTAATGCAAAAACAACCGCACCTAATTCCAAATCATGCGTCGTATAATTTTGTTCGTGAATCTTCAATTGTCTAGACGCATAAGCAATCACCTTCGTTCGTTGCATTAATACACAACCGAGACCTTGCTTTAATGCGTCACAATAAATCACAAAATCATCATTCCCTTCAGGCAATGACAATATAGGTGCCGTAGTTAGCTTTTTCTTCAATAACTGAAATGCTTTCTCTTGTTCATCATTCCATTCAAATTTCTTCCCTTTATGCGTTAATGCAGTCAAGGGTTTTGCTATTCTGGAAAAGTCTTGGATGAACCTTCTGTAGTAACCAGCTAGTCCTAAAAACTAGCGTACGTGTTTCGGAGTTTCCGGTGTTTCCCACTTTTCAACAGTTTCTATCTTTGCTGGATCCACCTTAATACCTTCTTTGTTCACTATGTGACCGAGGAATTGAACTTCTTTCAACCAAAATGCACACTTTGAAAACTTAGCGTACAATTCTTCCTTCCTCAATACTTCTAACACCTTTCTCAAATGTTCACCGTGTTCTTGGTCATTCTTTGAGTAAATAAGTATGTCATCAATGAAAACGATGACAAACTTGTCAAGGTATGGTCCACACACTCGGTTCATAAGGTCCATGAACACAGCTGGTGCATTAGTTAAACCAAACGGCATGACCATAAACTCGTAATGACCGTAACGTGTTCTGAAAGCAGTCTTTGGAATATCATCTTCTTTCACCCGCATTTGATGATACCCGGAACGTAAGTCAATCTTTGAATAAACAGACGAGCCTTGTAGTTGATCAAATAAGTCGTCGATTCTCGGTAGTGGGTAGCGGTTCTTGATGGTAAGTTTGTTCAACTCTCGGTAGTCGATACACAACCTGAATGTACCATCTTTCTTCTTGACAAACAAAACAGGAGCTCCCCACGGTGATGTGCTTGGTCGAATGAAACCACGCTCTAAAAGTTCTTGTAATTGGCTTTGCAGTTCTTTCATCTCGCTGGGTGCAAGTCTGTAAGGAGCACGAGCTATTGGTGCAGCTCCTGGTACAAGATCTATTTGAAATTCAACGGATCGATGTGGGGGTAATCCCGGTAATTCTTTCGGAAATACATCGGGAAATTCTTTGGTAATGGGAACATCATTGATGCTCTTTTCTTCAGTTTGTACTTTCTCGACGTGTGCTAGAACAGCATAGCAACCTTTTCTTATTAGTTTTTGTGCCTTCAAATTACTAATAAGATGTAGCTTCGTGTTGCCCTTTTCTCCGTACACCATTAAGGGTTTTCCTTTTTCTCGTATAATGCGAATTGCATTTTTGTAACAGACGATCTCTGCTTTCACTTCTTTCAACCAGTCCATACCGATTATCACATCAAAACTCCCTAACTCTACTGGTATCAAATCAATCTTAAATGTTTCGCTAACCAGTTTAATTTCTCGATTCCGACATATATTATCTGCTGAAATTAATTTACCATTTGCTAATTCGAGTAAAAATTTACTATCCAAAGGCGTCAATGGACAACTTAATTTAGCACAAAAATCTCTACTCATATAGCTTCTATCCGCACCCGAATCAAATAAAACGTAAGCAGATTTATTGTCAATAAGAAACGTACCCGTAACAAGCTCCGGGTCTTCCTGTGCCTCTGCCGCATTAATATTGAAAACTCTTCCACGACCTTGTCCATTCGTGTTCTCCTGGTTCGGGCAATTTCTAATAATGTGGCCCGGTTTTCCACATTTATAACAAACTACATTGGCATAACTTGCTCCGACACTACTTGCTCCGCCATTACTCGTTCCGACACCATTTGTTCCTTTCGTTCTATTAATCCCTGGTCCGTAGACCTCACACTTCGCCGCGCTATGACCATTTCTTTTACACTTGTTGCAAAATTTGGTGCAGAACCCCGAGTGATTCTTTTCA
Organism: Rutidosis leptorrhynchoides; assembly: GCF_046630445.1. Lineage (NCBI taxonomy): Eukaryota > Viridiplantae > Streptophyta > Magnoliopsida > Asterales > Asteraceae > Rutidosis > Rutidosis leptorrhynchoides. The sequence continues at coordinate 174,909,248 of NC_092334.1, read as the reverse complement.
CACCTTTGGCATAGCTGCTTCTGATTGTTATTGTTGTTGCGGTTATTATTGTTGTTAGGATGATTGTTGTAGTTGCTGTTGTTGTTGTTGTTGTTGGGCCGTTTGTTGTAGTTGCGATTGTTGGGATAATTGTTGCGATTATTGTTGTAATTGCTGTTGTTGCTGTATTGGCGATTCTTATCACCGTTTTCCTCCCACTTTCTTTTGACTTGCTTCACATTGGCCTCTTCAGCAGTCTGTTCTTTAATTCTTTCTTCAATCTGGTTCACTAGTTTGTGAGCCATTCTACATGCCTGTTGTATGGAGGCGGGCTCGTGTGAACTTATATCTTCTTGGATTCTTTCCGGTAATCCTTTCACAAACGCGTCGATCTTCTCTTCCTCATCTTCGAACGCTCCCGGACACAATAGGCACAATTCTGTGAATCGTCTTTCGTACGTGGTAATATCAAATCCTTGGGTTCGTAACCCTCTAAGTTCTGTCTTGAGCTTATTGACCTCGGTTCTGGGACGGTACTTCTCGTTCATCAAGTGCTTGAATGCTGACCACGGTAGTGCGTACGCATCATCTTGTCCCACTTGCTCTAGATAGGTATTCCACCATGTTAACGCAGAACCTGTGAAGGTATGCGTAGCGTACTTCACTTTGTCCTCTTCAGTACACTTACTTATGGCAAACACCGATTCAACCTTCTCGGTCCACCGTTTCAATCCGATCGGTCCTTCGGTTCCATCAAATTCCAAAGGTTTGCAGGCAGTGAATTCTTTGTAGGTGCATCCTACACGATTTCCTGTACTGCCAGATCCAAGGTTATTGTTGGTATATAGCGCAGCCTGTACTGCGGCTATGTTTGAAGCTAGAAAAGTACGGAATTCCTCTTCATTCATATTCACGGTGTGTCGAGTAGTCGGTGCCATTTCCTTCAAAATAGTCAAATGGAACAAGTTAATCATACAGAATATTAAGAGTAGTTAATAGTATTTCGTAGCATAATATGAACTCATTTATAAAAGCTTTTTCTTCATATTAGCGTTTTATAAGTTTAAATTCGGGTAGTACCTACCCGTTAAGTTCATACTTAGTAGCTAATATACAATTCAACTACTACAATTCTATATGAAAAACTGATTATAATAATATTTCGCGTTCAAACTTTTATACAATATTTTACAAACTTACAATACCGCTTATTTTACATAAAGCATGAAATATAGCACACAATAACTTTGATACAAGATAGTTGTGAAGATAATTCTAGCTAGTACACAAGTCGTTCAGCAAAGGCAATAAAGACACGTAATTCATACGTCCAGAAACAAGTCATGCATTCTGGTTTTACTAGGACTACTTCCCATCCTTGGTCTTGTGGAACATAACCGTTATGGCCATTGATAAGACAGCGTGTTGTAACGTCGTCAAAGGGACGAGGGTTACGTAATGACCAACAGTCTCGTAATAACCTAAAAACCTCATTTCTTACCCCAATTACCGACTCCGTCACTTGAGGGAACGTTTTGTTTAATAGTTGTAGCCCGATGTTCTTGTTCTCACTTTGGTGAGAAGCGAACATTACTAACCCGTAAGCATAACATGCTTCTTTATGTTGCATGTTAGCCGCTTTTTCTAAATCACGAAGTCCTATATTTGGATATACTGAGTCAAAATAATTTCTTAACCCGTTGCGTAAAATAGCATTTGGGTTCCCCGCAATATATGCGTCAAAGTAAACACATCGTAACTTATGGATTTCCCAATGTGATATCCCCCATCTTCCGAACGAAAGCCTTTTATAAACCAAATCATTCTTGGAACGTTCTTCGAATGTCTTACAAACTGATCTCGCCTTAAATAGTTGTGCCGAGGAATTCTGACCGACTCTAGACAAGATTTCATCAATCATGTCTCCGGGTAGGTCTCTTAAAATATTGGGTTGTCTATCCATTTTGTGTTTTTATACTGTAAAATAGACAAAAGTTAGATTCATAAAAAAAATACTTATTAATACAAGCAATTTTTACATATATCATAAAGCATAAGCACACTATATTACATATATTACACCACACGAATACAACTATCTTATTCCGACTCGCTTGTTTCTTCTTCTTCGGTTTTGGTTTGTTTTGCCAAGTTTCTAGGGATATATGATGTTCCCCTAATACGAGCCGTAATTTTCCACATTGGTTTAGAAAAACCTGGTGGTTTAGAGGTTCCCGGGTCATTGTTACAACTTAAGGACTTCGGGGGTTGACGATACATATAAAGTTCATCGGGGTTGGAATTAGATTTCTCTATTTTTATGCCCTTTCCCTTATTATTTTCTTTTGCCTTTTTAAATTCAGTTGGGGTAATTTCTATAACATCATCGGAATTCTCGTCGGAATCCGATTCATCGGAGAATTGGTAATCCTCCCAATATTTTGCTTCCTTGGCGGAAACACCATTGACCATAATTAACCTTGGTCGGTTGGTTGAGGATTCTCTTTTACTTAACCGTTTTATTATTTCCCCCACCGGTTCCGATTCTTCTTCCGGTTCCGATTCTTCTTCCGGTTCTGATTCTTCTTCCGGTTCCGACTCTTCTTCCGGTTCCTCTTCGGGAACTTGTGAATCAGTCCACGAATCATTCCAATTTACATTTGACTCTTCATTATTATTAGGTGAGTCAATGGGACTTGTTCTAGAGGTAGACATCTATCACATAATATCAAACACGTTAAGAGATTAATATATCACATAATATTCATATGTTAAAAATATATAGTTTCCAACAAAAATGTTAAGCAATCATTTTTAAAGAAAACACGGTCGAAGTTCAGAATCACTAATGCATCCTAACAAACTCGATAAGACACACTAATGCAAATTTTCTGGTTCTCTAAGACCAACGCTCGGATACCAACTGAAATGTCCCGTTCTTATTGATTAAAAACGTTCCATATTAATTGATTTCGTTGCGAGGTTTTGACCTCTATATGAGATGTTTTTCAAAGACTGCATTCATTTTAAAACAAACCATAACCTTTATTTCATCAATAAAGGTTTAAAAAGCTTTACGTAGATTATCAAATAATGATAATCTAAAATATCCTGTTTACACACGACCATTACATAATGGTTTACAATACAAATATGTTACAACAAAATAAGTTTCTTGAATGCAGTTTTTACACAATATCATACAAGCATGGACTCCAAATCTCGTCCTTATTTAAGTATGCGACAGCGGAAGCTCTTAATAATCACCTGAGAATAAACATGCTTAAAACGTCAACAAAAATGTTGGTGAGTTATAGGTTTAACCTATATATATCAAATCATAATAATAGACCACAAGATTTCATATTTCAATACACATCCCATACATAGAGATAAAAATCATTCATATGGTGAACACCTGGTAACCGACAATAACAAGATGCATATATAAGAATATCCCCATCATTCCGGGACACCCTTCGGATATGATATAATTTCGAAGTACTAAAGCATCCGGTACTTTGGATGGGGTTTGTTAGGCCCAATAGATCTATCTTTAGGATTCGCGTCAATTAGGGTGTCTGTTCCCTAATTCTTAGATTACCAGACTTAATAAAAAGGGGCATATTCGATTTCGATAATTCAACCATAGAATGTAGTTTCACGTACTTGTGTCTATTTTGTAAATCATTTATAAAACCTGCATGTATTCTCATCCCAAAAATATTAGATTTTAAAAGTGGGACTATAACTCACTTTCACAGATTTTTACTTCGTCGAGAAGTAAGACTTGGCCACTGTTGATTCACGAACCTATAACAATATATACATATATATTAAAGTATGTTCAAAATATATTTACAACACTTTTAATATATTTTGATGTTTTAAGTTTATTAAGTCAGCTGTCCTCGTTAGTAACCTACAACTAGTTGTCCACAGTTAGATGTACAGAAATAAATCAATAAATATTATCTTGAATCAATCCACGACCCAGTGTATACGTATCTCAGTATTGATCACAACTCAAACTATATATATTTTGGAATCAACCTCAACCCTGTATAGCTAACTCCAACATTCACATATAGAGTGTCTATGGTTGTTCCGAAATATATATAGATGTGTCGACATGATAGGTCGAAACATTGTATACGTGTCTATGGTATCTCAAGATTACATAATATACAATACAAGTTGATTAAGTTATGGTTGGAATAGATTTGTTACCAATTTTCACGTAGCTAAAATGATAAAAATTATCCAATCTTGTTTTACCCATAACTTCTTCATTTTAAATCCGTTTTGAATGAATCAAATTGCTATGGTTTCATATTGAACTGTATTTTATGAATCTACACAGAAAAAGTATAGGTTTATAGTCGGAAAAATAAGTTACAAGTCGTTTTTGTAAAGGTAGTCATTTCAGTCGAAAGAACGACGTCTAGATGACCATTTTAGAAAACATACTTCCACTTTGAGTTTAACCATAATTTTTGGATATAGTTTCATGTTCATAATAAAAATCATTTTCTCAGAATAACAAGTTTTAAATCAAAGTTTATCATAGTTTTTAATTAACTAACCCAAAACAGCCCGCGGTGTTACTACGACGGCGTAAATCCGGTTTTACGGTGTTTTTCGTGTTTCCAGGTTTTAAATCATTAAGTTAGCATATCATATAGATATAGAACATGTGTTTAGTTAATTTTAAAAGTCAAGTTAGAAGGATTAACTTTTGTTTGCGAACAAGTTTAGAATTAACTAAACTATGTTCTAGTGATTACGAGTTTAAACCTTCGAATAAGATAGTTTTATATATATGAATCGAATGATGTTATGAACATCATTACTACCTCAAGTTTAGTAGGTAAACCTACTGGAAGTGACAAGAAATGATCTAGCTTCAAAGGATCTTGGATGGCTTGAAAGTTCTTGAAGTAGGATCATGACACAAAAACAAGTTCAAGTAAGATTTTTGCTCGAATTAAGATAGTTTATAGTTATAGAAATTGAATCAAAGTTTGAATATGAATATTACCTTGAATAAGAAAGATAACCTACTGTATATAACAAAGGTTTCTTGATCTTAGATGATTACTTGGAATGGATTAGAAAGCTTGGAAGTAAATTAGTAAACTTGAAGGGATTTTTGAAGTATTCTTGAAGTGTTCTTCCTATGATGATTATAGCTTGATTCTTGAAGTGATTTTTGATGAAGATGATGATTAACTACTGGAAAAATACGTTCATAATAGTGTGGGTGTGTTGAGAGAGAATTAGAAAGAGATTTGGAAGTGAAATGGAGTGAATGATGAGTGTTAATTGGTGAGTGGTGAGTGGGGTTAAAAGGAGTTCTAGTTAGTTGACTAGCTCATGGTAGAAGTTAAAATTGATTAGTCATACATGACATAATCAAGAGTGGAATCCCATGCTAGTTCCTATTGGTATATACCCATAGTAAGTACGTTTTGAAGCTGTGTATAATACGGGTAAGAATACGACTAGAATTCTTGATGAAAGAAAAGAATGGGAAAGTAACTGTAACCATTTTCGTTAAGTATGATTGTTTCGAAATATGTCTTGAAGTCTTCTAAAAGTATTTTAATACATCTAAATACACTACATGTATATACATTTTAACGGAGTCGTTAAGTCATCGTTAGTCGTTACATATAAGTGTTGTTTTGAAACCTTTAAGTTAACGATCTCAATTAATGTTGTTAACCCATTGTTTATTATATCTAATGAGATGTTAAATTATTATATTATCATGATATTATGATATATTAATATATCTTAATATGATATATATACATTTAAATGTCGTTACAACGATAATCGTTACATATATGTCTCGTTTAAAAATCATTAAGTTAGTAGTCTTGTTTTTACATATGTAGTTCATTGTTAATATACTTAATGATATGTTTACTTATCATAATATCATGTTAACTATATATATAACCATATATATGTCATCATATAGTTTTTACAAGTTTTAACGTTCGTGAATCACCGGTCAACTTGGGTAGTCAATTGTCTATATGAAACCTATTTCAATTAATCAAGTCTTAACAAGTTTGATTGCTTAACATGTTGGAAACGTTTAATCATGTAAATATCAATCTCAATTAATATATATAAACATGGAAAAGTTCGGGTCACTACATGATCAGAGAGCTTTCTGTCCATGGCAGTGACGGATAAATCATCCCACAAGGCTGCGAAGATCATAGAGACAAGAAAACGATCTAATTTGCTGAAACGAATCCCATCGTCACTAATCTGTGTGAATTTCCGACCCGACAAAGGGATCTCGATTAAACCATTGTCGTGAATAAAGTTATTAAACCAAGAAGCCCTTCTTGCAATGAAGTTGGAATTCTCCCTTTCATGAGCATACCTTACTTCGTTGAAGTCCCCACAAAGCACCCATGCAGCATTATCAAAAGACATCAGGTCGTTCAAGCTATCCCAAAATCTCTTTTTCTTTTCGTCGCTATGTGGCCCATAGACATTCACGATAATAATTTCGGAATCATAGTTTGAAAGCTTCCCTTTGATTGCAATGAAAAATTCTCTCTCTACTGCACTATCCACATTAAAGATGTTAGAGTCCCATAAAATTAATAAACCCCCTGATCTCCCACGACATTCTTTAAATGCATACCTAACATTTTGAGAACCCCACACATACTCGATCCATTGGTCACTGAATTTTCTACGTTTGGTTTCTTGTGCCACAGTCACGATAGGAGAAGAGTCGTGCAAAAGTCGCTTAAACCACCCTACCTTACCATCCCGATTGAAACCTCGAATATTGACAGAGAGGATCTTCATTGATTAATAATGAAGCTCGAAACTCATGGGCACAAAAGTAATCACTCATGTCCAACATTGAAACCAAGCATCTTTGCAAAATCACAAAGGTTAACACTAGCCTCAGACGCCTCTTGGGCTATATTATCATTGGGATTGCAACGTCTTGATTTGGATTGAATTAAATCATCAATTGAAACGACATGAGATCTCTTGACACCAGAAAAACAACGACCCACTCTTTTCATCTTATCCCTGATAATTCGCTTGGCATAATTAATACGAGATGTACCCGGACGTAAAGGCACATTGTGCCATGGAGAACTCGACTTAATGTTATCACGAGAATCATCAGAAGTCGTTCTTTAATTTTAAGTATGAAAAGCTTCCCATGAGAATATTATAACTCTAAAACTCATTATTTCTACAAATATACAACGTAAGTTTTAATAAGAAATTTTTTTTTTTTTTAACATCGATTAGGATCATCCGAGGGGGTCTAAACTACCCGTTGCGATCATCTCCCGTTTCGACTATGCTGATGCAGTGATAATAACCCCGCCCCCATCGCTGCCTGGGAGGAAACCTTGAAACCGATCCAAGGGTACGACCAAGTAAAACCCCTCTCCCCTTTACCCCCTAAAACGATATGGGAAATGTGTCATGGATGGATACTTCATGACAGGGATGAAATTGTGTTTTTAATATGTAGCCAATGGGGGTCGAACTCCTGACCTCCCCTACAGGAGACAGACAGACCACCAACCGCTAAACCACATCACAAGATGATTTTACCTATTCATAATTAATTGGGTTCATCTAACTTATATTAGGTGCATAAGTTAAGAGTATTTATATTTATAATCTTAATTCAGATGTAATATTCTAATAATATTCAATATCATAATTTATATTTATATTTATATTTATATTTATATTTATATTTATATTTATATTTATATTTATATTTATATTTATATTTTATACTGAATAATATATAAAATTATAAAAGAAAACTAAAGAGTTTATTAAATGTACTTTTAAATTTAATTTAATTGAAAATTTTAAGTGTATCTAATTTTTTTTATTTTTAGAACCCGATAATATATAAATTCATGAGTACCACGTTGTATTGAGAAATTCGGACCGCCGTATACTAGTCGCAGTTGTCATATTTGAATTTGACTATAAACTTTCTAAATTGCTTTTTAATGATTCAAAAACAGTAAGATACTTTCCAACACATTGTCGTTTTAGAATTCATATCAAACTCAAAACAAATATACTCCATAAGTGAAAAATTTCAAAAAATAAGTGAAACCCAACAAACAATTTAATGGTTTATTGAGTCGATTGGTCTTACATTATTATTATGAACCAATACCAAAAACTCGAAAAAGAAACAATCTTGTTTCTATACATATAGACATATACAAATTATTACATGTCTGTGTAATATATACTAGCACAATAGTATACTGCTATATAGAAGTATACATGAATAATAAAACGACACAGTTTCACTGACGAACCGGTAACCCGTAATTTAAATACGTTCTAATTCGACCATCCAAACCGGCAGTAACAATCACCAAACCCCAGGTATGCGGTGTAATAAACGTGCTTCGATACGCACTTCTCAAGAACCTGTACTCTGATTTACGCATCGATGGCGAAACACTAACTTGAGTCGAATCCGGGAGTGTTTCTGCAGGAAACGTTGGCGGACTTTTCAACATCGACTCCAAGAAAAAGCTGCGGCTAGTGGATAACGACGGTTTTCGGGGTGAGTTTATCGTGCTTCTGGGATGAACGTCGACGGCGGCGGTGGTGGTTAACCGTGGCGATGGGAACGCAGCCGCTATGCTTTTGATTCCGCTCCAAGGGACGGCAACTAGAGCGTTTTCAGAAAAGAAACTTTCACATGAAGGATTGCTTTTGGCTTTCGAGTAGAGTTTATCAGAGCTAATGTGGTCCCACATGTATATGTTGGAGTCGTTACCGGCTGACAGGATGTGTTTTCCGTCTGCGGTGAAAGACGCTGACATTTGGCTTCCTGAACTTCGGTAGCCTGTTGACACACAACATAAGTTTCTACATTTAAAATATGAGTTACTATGCTCATGACCAGTGTTGCAGAACTCGGAATTACTCGGCGAGTACTCGAGTACTTGGTCAAACTCTGTCAAACTTAGTCAAACTCGTTAAAACTCAGGATTACTTGGAAGCGGTCAAAACTCGGGATTACTCGGAAATCAGTCAACACTCGATCAAAATCGGTCAAAGTCAAAGATGATCAACATGTGAGTACTCACCGAGTTGCAGAGTACTCCCTAGAAAGTCCCAACCGAGTACTCCCCGAGTAGCGAAATTTGCAACCTTGGTTAATACAATAGTACGACTAGAAAGAATTGGGGTGTAATAAAAATCCGTACCCTTAAACTTCCCGACAACGTTGATTCCACATAGAACCCTGATTTGTGAATCCGCAGACGAGACTATAACTTTCCTCGAGTCGGTTGGACAAAACTGGAAACAAAAATCGATTCTTATATAAGCAAATGTAACATAAGAGATTAATTTAATACTATTGTGTATAATAAATGAAACTGATGGACATCATTTATACCTGAAATGCAGTTATTCGTCTTGGCCATTTTTTTTTACTCATTACACTGGTGTGAGTATCCACATTCAGACGTTTATCTGAGAAAAAAATTCTAGAAGTTAGACACGAAAATCATTTATCGGAATATTGTGATTTGTTGCAACAGGGTAGATTTTATACCTGTAATATCATAAAAACTGCAGTTGCCATCTAAGGTTCCTACAATGCAACCCTGTAATAAGAAATAACAGATCACCATTACTTAAATTTTGTTATTTTATTTAGATGCATAACACATAGATATATATAGATAGATATATTATCATTAATTAAAACACAAACCTTTCCATTTGGATAATAGCAAACAGCAGTCACAATTTCCCGGTTATCAATCCAATCAATAACTTTGCAGCCACTTACTTCCCAGATACGTACTTTTCCATCAATCGATCCACTGATGAAATTGTTTTCATCAACAGGATTAAACTCTACACACGTAACTGCATTGATACATTATTGTTAATAAACTTATATAAAAAAAAAAATATGGGAAATGATTAAATGTACAAGAAAAAGGTATCAAGTTGTGATGTGATCCAGCTGTTGGTGACCTGCCTCCTTTAGGGGAGGTCAGGATTTCGACCCCTGTTGGCTACATATTTAAAACACAATTCCATCCCTGCCATGAAGTATCCATCCATGGCACCTTTCCCATATCGTTTGGGGGTAAAGGGGAGGGGGGTTTTACTTGACCGTGCCCTTGGATCGGTTTCAAGGTTTCCTCCCGGGCAGCGATGGGGGCGGGTTATTATCGCTGCATCGGCATAGTCGAAACGGGAGATGATCGCAACGGGTGGTTTAGTCCCCCTCGGGTGATCCTATTCGCTGTCCAAAAAAAAAAAAAAAAAATCTTGTAAGCAAGACTCACCATAATTATTATGAGTAAAAACTTTGAGGCATTCATTGTGTCCAACTTGCCACAAACGAACGGTTTTATCAACTGATGACGACAAAAGATACTGCAACACACATGTTAGATATTAATATCACGCGATATACAAAATCTAATAAAGAGTTACAATTATTTGTACTATTTATTGATTACTAACCCCTTTTTTCGACCACGAAAGGGACAAGATTTCATCACTATGACCATGGAACTCGTGCACAGGTTTCTCCAAAATCCTAAAAACTTTGGGTGGTAGAATAACACAAGTCATTTCGGACGATTTCTTAATCTTCTGTTTCTTTTCGTTATCAGTTTTAATCGGGGCCAATTCAGAACGATCGTTTGTTGAAAAGTATACTTTCGAAGGATCGTTTCCATGTATTTCATATTTCTTCGGGTCATCACGTTCTGTAATCTCCCAAATACGCACAATACAATCTTCACCAGCACTTGCCAAATATCTACCATCATGACTAAATTTCAGTACCGAAATAGATCCGTTATGGGCTGAAAAGTCCTGTGTCGTGTAAACCGAAGATAATTCTTTTGATTTCTTCTTGTTTGTATGCACACGAACTTCTTGAGTACATGTAACCCCATCTGATATTATTGATTCTAATTGATGATCATTGATTCGCGCCATAACGTTAAGTTTTTGCAACCAACCCTTTTTCACTTTCTTTCTTCTATCCAATAAACTACTACGTTCACTTTCTTTTCGTGTTGAAGACGAACCAAAATCGAACGACTGTTTCGTAGACGCTTCATCTTCATCTAATCCTTCTTGTTTTCCTGTACTCTCTGTTACATGTTCTAAAGATTCAACGCCCGATTCAACGCCCGTGTTCGTCGTCCAGCAAGATAAAGAAGGCTGCCTTATTAAAACTCCATCATCAAGATTCAAACTTTTTTCAAAAGACAACTCAAATTTTTTTTCTTTTACATCATCCGAACCACCACCGGAACAATCGTTTTCGGTTTCGATTTCTTCATCTTTAACAACAAGCCACTTAGAACTCAAACCTATAGATTTCATAAACCGATTACGACGTTCATCAACACTATCAAGATTACCAACCCAAAGAGGATCATAATTAAACCCAGAAGTAGAACAACTATCATCTGATGAACGTTCAGACTCTGAGTCAGACAATACGTCGAGCACTTCGCGTGTGTCATGAAAATCATCTTCAATATCACTACAACTATCCATTATTCTTCACTTGTTTATAATCTAATCACAAAAACATACAATTAATAAACAATACTCAAAACCCTAAACTGTTATCATCTAAAAAGGGGCCTTTTTTATGGCATAAATTAATCAAATTCAGACGATTAATTGGTACAAAAAGTAACAATTCTAACAAATATATGAATAACTAACCTGCGTATAACATTAATTGTAGAGTCAACGTTCAATTGGATATCAAAATTGAAGGCTGTAATAATAAGTTAAGTTCTGTAAAAAGTTTCTATTTCTTGATAGATGTTGAAATTGGGGAATTAATTGTATAAATGTATAAATATATCATGAGAGTGACGACGTTTGACTTAATTATAATTAGAGACGTTCAAACCAAGGCAACTGATGAGAAACAGCGTTTCAAAAACGGGTTGGCCCGATAAAGGAATACGGGTTTGGGTTGTCTTTGTATTGAATTGTCGTAATGTGAGACCCTACTCCGATGCAACGGTTCAACCAACGGCTTAGGTGACGATTAAATATAATCCGGTGGTTGTGCACGCTACTTTCCATTCCTCAACCATCAACTATAAAATTAAGTAGATTATACAATGTACTCGTTTATTCAGAATTCTGTCATGTAAAAGGTTGTAAAAGACGCGAGATGAAATTGAGACGGTTAAAACTTTAAAGTATAGTAAAAACATAGTCGAGACGAATATCGAGCAACGTTGATTTTCTACATATATTTCAAACATAAATATGTAAAATTAGAGGTTAAATATTTGTCTTTAACTTAAAATAATTTTTATGTTTTACATACTAAAGGTCAATATTGGTCAAAATTCGTCCTGACCTCGTCTCGACCGTCATTTAAGGTTATTGACCATTTTTTTTACCGTTGTTGACCGTTACTTTAACGTTGACCTTTTTTACCCGTTTTTAGATCCGTTGCGACGCTACACAAATAAATCCGTTGCGACGTCCGTTCTGACGGTCGTCTCGACCGTTTTTTACAACACTGCTCATGTAATTCAAAAAATCAAATCCGCACCGATACCGAAATATGGTTCTGATGGTATTCGGTTTTGATATCGGTCCCTAGTTTACGCAAAAAAGTGGTTTCAATACTATGTGATTCGGTAGCAATTCGGTATCGGTACTCCCGATATGAAAATCGAAATATAAAATGAATACAAAGGGCCATTAAATATTATGTAATATAGTGCATGTTAGGAATAACATATACTACGTAACATATAATGTGAAAAAATAAATTACTTCAAAGTATCCTTTTACATTTAAGGAAAAACATATAGCCTAAATGTCCTTAACTTTGTTAAAAGTTTTAGTAGTCCATTTGCTTTCCTTATTCCATACTTCCTCCGTCTCAAAATAAGTATTTTGATTGACTTTTCAAGGTCAAACTTTTGATATTTTGAATTTAAATATTTTTATTTGTATTATATAATATTTGATGAAAATTATATGAATAGATTCGATTTTAAAATATGTTTTCATTGATATAACTTTTATCGGATATTATATAATACAAATAACAATATTTGAAGTCAAAGTTTCAAAAGAAATACCACAAAAAGTCAAAGTGCACACTTATTTTGGGACGGATGGAGTATTAGACAAGTCTTCATTGTCGAGAGATATTATGTGTTGAATGGATAAACATATAACTACTGAATAACATTTACAACATGTGCATAGTAATGAGGTAACAACAATTGTACGATTTTCGATTGGGGGTCTGGTGGCTGGATTTTCCTAACAACAATCCACAACACCTCCTTGGTTAGTGTTGGTTGGTTGTTGTTTATGGGTATGCAACCATAATATACCGTCGGGTTTTGTTCTTATTGGGAATTTTTTTTTTTTTTTTTTTTTTTTTTTTTTTTTTTTTTGGGTTATGTTGATTGTTGCCCTCGTTAGTTGTTCTCCTCTTTCCACCTAGATATCCTCTTGTTCTATGTGGGCTTCCTCCTTTTTCGTTTTCTCGGGCTTCTTTGGTTGTTTTTAATTAACCCGCTTGTGTTTTTCCCCTTCCTCCCGAGATGGTTGATTGTGAGTTTTTGACCACTGAACTGGATAAATATGGTCTCTTGGTAACTGAGGTTATTTTCAATTACTGGCAGTTAGAGATTATGCATATATGTTGCAGCTTTAGGGTTATTCTTCCAGATTTCTTTGTTGTCGTGGATGTTGCAGATGATGAATGTTGTTAGTTTAAGCAACTTTAAAATTACATAGATTTTTGGCTACATAGTGGTAAGAAGGTTACAAGCATCAAAACAAGGGGTATTCATGCTATTGTTGTAACATCCCGCGTTTTTTCGTTAAATTTATTTTAACACCGTATTTTTTTTTAGATAATATCTTCCGTTATCTAAATTCGTACCTTTCGTTGACTAACGTTCTAAATATTTCCGTTATTTGGTTATAACATCTCACGGTTACTCTAGCGTTTTTAAAATATGCGTTCGGTTAATTCACGCACCCGCTTTCAAACTCGAGGGACCGAAGTTGCCAAGGGGCCAAACTAGTTGACTAGGTCAACTAGTCAACCCCATCTCATCCATTCATTCATACTTCCACCTCCCTCCTTCTTTTTCCTCTCTAGCTCAAGAACCCATTTTTAACACCTTCAAAGAATCATCATCTAAATCAATTCAAGCAAGCAAACATCAAAACAAATTACATATTCGTGATCCTCTCATCATCCTCTACATTTTAGTACCAATTTCATCTCGTTTGGGTAACATTTCTAAAACTCTAGATTTCTCTAATTCGTGTTTTTGACTTGAAATGGTGTTAGTTAGTGTCTATGGCTCGTGTCTAGCGTGAATATATGAATTATTTGCTCGATCTTGTTATTTTGCATAAACTAGCATGAACTTGAAATGGGTGTGCTTAATCTTGAATTTTGGATGATTAAATGTTGTTTTAATGTTAAAGTTCATGTATTAAATGTGTTACTAGCATCATTAGTTTCATTTTGATGTGTAGGTTGATTTAGAAAAGCTTCATTTACAAAATGATTGAATTCATGATTTTGATTAGGGTTTGATGAACTTTGAAATGAACTTTTGATGCTTTGAACACTATGAAATTTTGTTAGTAAGTGTTTAATTGTATTGTATATTTAATTACCTTCGAAACGGCATATCATATGTGTGGATTGGATTCCCGAGTCAAGAAATGCATTTTATGAACTTGAAACTTTGATTTTGAACATTTAACGATCATTCGATGAGGTTTTTGTTTTTGTAAATGATGAACTTGATTGATGAAAAGTGTTTAGTTGTATTCCTCGTCAAAATACCTTTCCAACGATATAAGATACGTGTTTTGAATGTTTACGGTTCATAAGTTATGGTTGTTTGAAGTTGGATTCATCTAAGTGCTCAAACTGCCCAGACCAGAAATCCAAGAACAGTAAGGTGCGCTCAGCGCACCACTAAAGGTGCGCTCAGCGCACAATGCAAGATTTTGATCAGAAGATTTCTTGGCCAAAACCAAAGTGCGCCAAGATATGTGTGCGCCGCGCACAGTAGTGCGCTCACCGCACCCCTCCGCGCACCTTTACCAGTAAAGCAGATTTGAACGTGCGATGTCGAGCTGTAAAGAAAAAGTGGAGTAGGTGAACAGTGCGCGCCGCGCACCTCTATTGTGCGCTTGGCGTACTCCACTTTCCAACCACTAATCAGCCTTTTTAATCCTCTTTCCAGCTTCATTTGAAGGGGCACTAGTTTCCTTTCTGTTCAGAGACTAAAACATACGAATCATAGTAATTCTTGGGCTTATCAAAGTGCATCTAAGCACTCAAATCATTGAAGAATCAAGGATCATTCAAGAGCTTCATCCAAGATTACTTGTATTTACAATGAATTCTATCTTTGTTACTGTTTTGTTTAAGTTTTCAAGCATGATTGTTGGCTAATCCATTTTATGTTCATCTAGATAAATAACCAAAATGTTGAATGTTAACTATTGATTGATTGTTATTATGCACGATAGTTTGATGTTTGAATAAAAGAACCATTCTTGTTAAGTTTAATCCTTTCGATTCAACTAGTTGATATGTTCATTTAATTAAGAAACATCATCTTGTTAAGTTATTGAATTGATTTACACCTAGTGACATGTGTTTATCCGTCTTTTATCAAAAGGGATAAGTTGAGTTCAAATGATTAATTTACATAAGAATGTAAGAACGACTCTTGTAGATACTTTGGAATAGCTTAATTAGTATGTGTAATTGTCTAGGAGAATGACCAATTCCTTAGAATCTGTTATACACACTTTCAGCTACCTAGTTCCATTAATTAATATGTGTTAGTGATTTGCCTTATCTAGTGACGTTTATAGGGATCTTATTATAACACTTAGTTAATTACTTGGGTTGGGTGAATTGAGCATTTAACCGGATCAAGGGAATGAACTAAGTTAAACCTTTAGTTGATATAGGAGTGGATCATGTACAACACACCATTGACTTGAACATTCTTCAAGTCTTCAAACTAGTTGAATTAGTTGATTACAAATAGGAGGTCTTAGATGACAAGAACATCACTTGCGTCGTGTAATCCCGTTTGAGTGTTTGCGCAAGACTACTCTTGATGAACCAATTAATTAGTTCTCGTGCATAACCAATCAATCCGATCTTAATCCTAAATAACATTCAACATTAAGGGTAAAAAGTCTAGATGAGCATATTTCCTTAATTTGATATCAAAACTATCTTTTACTTTCATAAACTTAAAATACCAAAAATATTGTCTTTTAATCTTATTCATCACTTGATTCGCCCATCGTAAAAGGGAAAACCAAAATATCTTGTAATTGTAATTTTATTAGTTAATCACAATTTAGTTTACAATCCTAATTTGACTTAGATATTGTCTTTGGAACGATACACGGATTTTACCATTTACTATACTACTACACGATCGGGTACACTGCCCGTTAGTGTGTAGCAATCTTTAATCGGTATTTTCCATACTATTTCATACAACAATTCATATACCACGTTTTGCACATCAAGTTTTTAGCGCCGCTACCGGGGACAGTTTTGTGTCAAAATAGAATTATTAACTAATTTGTGATTAAGTAGTTTCTTAATTCTTTTTAAATTATTAATAGTCTTTGATTTTTAGACTTATAGAATCGGTGCGTTTAATAGTTTTGTTAGTTGTGTGATTGACAGATTTTAGGTTGCATATGCCACATACCCGAAGTTCAGATTCTCCATTACTTACAACGCTTACAGAACCTGATAGAAAGCTTGGAATAATTCCAAAAGAAGTACTTGAACTTTTTGAATCTTCATCAAAGCAAGAAACTTTTGATTCAGAATCAAGTACAACCAAGCCAAGATATTCGGAATTTGGTGAACCCATTCATCCTCCAAATTTTGAAATGGAAAGAGAGGAAAGACCGGTGGTACCAAGACAATCAATGGCGACAAAGATGAAGGCAACCCGAACCGGACAAGGAAGTGCAATTACTCAGACACCTGGTGAGGTAAAATTTGAAATAAAAGGACCTATTCTCCAAATGATTAACAACAGATGTCAATTTGGTGGTGGTCCAAATGAAGATGCAAATGAACATATTCGTCTTTTTCAAGAGATATGTCTTCTATTCGAACTTCAACCGGAAACTGATCAAGCCATATTTTTAAGACTTTTCCCACGGACACTCCACGAGGAAGCACAGAGTTGGTTAGATTCATTGCCTGAGGCTACGATAGAAACTTGGGATGGTAGTTGGAAAATTTTCTTAAGAAATATTTTCCAGCTTCTAAGTCCGCAAGACTCCAACAAGAAATTACCCAATTTTGTCAAAAGCTGATGGAAACCTTGTATGAAGCATGGAATCGATTTTCCAAAATGCTAAGAGGTTGTCCAAACCATGGTTTGGATACCTTCTAAAAAGTCCAAATCTTTTACAAGGGTTGTTATGTTGCAACCCGGATTTCTATTGATCAAGCGGCTGGAGGTTCACTCATGGACAAAACTGAGCAAGAAGCTTATGAGATAATCGAGAAGTAAGTCGATTATTCTTATGAGTGGCATCAAGAAAGACCAATTATTCGTCATGCCCAAGTCCAAAGCGCCGGTGCTTATGATGGCCTTAGTTCCCTAAGTGTGAAAATAGACGGTGTTGCTCGAAATATGGACAAGATCACCAAGAAATTTCATAGTATGAAGGTGGGTTGTGAATACTGTGGTGGTCTCCATTTACGAAAAGATTGTGATGCCGGTTTAACAATGGCTCAGAAAGAAGAAGTGGCTTTCTTAAGCCAAAGAAATAATAATCAATTTCAAGGAAGAGCCCAATTTAACCGAAAATTCAACAACCCATACAACCCTCAAGGTCAAAATTCCAATTACCAACAAGGGTCAAGTAGTGGGTTTCAACAACAAACTCCGGGTTTTTATCAAAAATCCCAACAGGAAGAGAAAAAGTCAAATTTGGAGAGTGTGTTGGAAAAGTTGATTGCATCACAAACTCAGCTGGTTACAAACATAAACCAAACGAACGAGAAAAACGAACATCAGTTTAGAAACCAACAAGCCTCAATTCAGAATTTGGAGAAGCAAATGAATGGTTTAGCTAGTTTACTTAGTGAAAGAAAACCAGGGAGTTTACCGGGCGATACTAATAAGAACCCCCGAAATGAGCACGCCAATGTTATCACTACACGGAGTGGTCTAGCATACGAAGCTCCAAGAATGCCCGAAGATTCCAATTTCAGTGTTCCGTTGAACAAAAATGATGAACCGGTTAAGGAGCCAGAACAAGTGGTTGAAAAGAAAGAACGTGAGAAACCCGTAGTAAAGCCATATCAACCACCGCTCCCATACCCAAGGAAGCAAAAACAAGAAAGGCTCGAGGCTGAAAGGTCAAAATTTCTAGATATGTTTAAACAAATTAACATAAATATGCCTTTTATTGATGTGATTTCAGGTATGCCAAAGTATGCTAAGTTCTTAAAAGACTTACTTACTAATCAGAAGAAAATGGAGGAACTTTCATCCGTCACCATGAATGCTAATTGTTCAGCAATTTTGATGAACAAAATACCAAAGAAATTAGCGGATCCTGGGAGTTTTACCATACCATGTCTCCTAGGAGATTTGGAATGCATTAAAGCATTAGCGGATTTAGGGGCTAGCATAAATTTAATGCCTTATTCATTGTATATTAAGCTAGACCCCGGGGTACTAAAACCAACCCGAATGGCAATTCAACTAGCGGATCGCTCCGTTAAATTCCCTCGTGGAATTTTAGAGAATATGCTAGTGAAAGTGGGTACCCTAGTATTTCCGGCCGATTTTGTAATTTTGGACATGGAGGAGGACACATGTGTGCCTCTTATATTGGGTCGACCTTTCCTCAATACCGCTAGAGCTATGATAGATGTTTATGTGCAGAAATTGACCCTTAGCATTGAGGATATTAAGGTTACCTTTTCCGTTGACCATGCCTTGCAATACCCCGAGTCTACTGATGATAAATGTTATTATTTGTAAACCGTAGACACATATTCAGAGTTGTTGCAGGAATTTTCAGAATTGCAAGGTTCAGGAGAATGCATTTTGGCGGAAGGTGATGAAGAGAACATGGTGGAAGAAGTGGAGATGTTGACCACCTTGATGGCTAACGGTTATGAGCCAAATGATGAAGAATACAGAAAGTTGGATTTAAAAAATGAGTACCGATGTAAAACATTGATTGAAGAACCTCCCGTTTTGGAACTAAAGCCACTTCCAAGTCACTTGGAATATGCTTACCTTCAAGAGGATTCTACTCTCCCGGTTATCATTTCATCCGAACTCTCTGTAAGTGAGAAGTCTAAACTTATTTCCATGTTAAAAGCCCATAAACCGGCTCTAGCATAGAAACTTCATGACATCAAGGGTATAAGTCCCTCTTATTGTACACATAAGATATTAATGGAAGATAACTATAAGCCATGTGTACAAAGACAAAGGCGACTGAACCCTAATATGCAAGAAGTCGTTAAAAAGGAGATTGTCAAACTCCTTGATGCGGGTCTTATCTACCCAATTTCGGATAGTCCTTGGGTGAGTCCGGTCCAATGTGTACCCAAAAAGGGTGGCATGACCGTTATCACCAACGAAAACGACCAATTATTTTCCACTAGGACTGTCACGGGTTGGAGGGTATGTATTGATTATAAAAAATTAAATGATGCTACTCGAAAAGACCATTTTCCCCTTCCTTACATTGATCAAATATTGGAAAGGTTAGCAGGAAAGAACTTTTATTGTTTTCTTGACGGTTTCTTGGGATATTTCCAAATCCCTATAGCACCCGAGGACCAAAAGAAAACCACCTTTACATGCCCTTATGGTACTTTCTCTTATCGACGTATGCCCTTTGGCTTATTCAATGCTCCTGCCACCTTCCAAAGGTGTATGGTAGCTATTTTTCATGATATGATTGAAGACTTTATGGAAGTATTCATGGATGACTTTTCAGTCTTCGGTGATTCTTTTGACTCATGTCTTAATAATCTTGAGCGTATGTTGATTAGGTGTGAAGAATCTAATCTTGTGTTTAACTGGGAAAAATGTTATTTTATGGTAAGAGAGGGCATTGTATTAGGTTATAAAATTTCTTGTGCAGGAATGGAAGTGGATAAAGCTAAAGTGGAAGTCATAGCCAAATTACTACCACTGTCGAATGTGAAAGGTGTAAGAAGTTTTCTGAGGCACGCCGGTTTTTATCATCGGTTCATTAAAGATTTTTTCTAAAATTGCAACCCCTATGAACAAACTTCTAGAGAAAGACGCTCCATTTGTCTTTACGGACGAGTGTCTAAACGCCTTTAATCTTCTTAAAGAAAAGCTCACACAATCACCCATTCTCATATCACCGAATTGGTCACTTCCATTCGAACTTATGTGTGATGCGAATGACTTTGCTATTGGTGCTGTCTTGGGGCAAAGAATTGAAAAACATTTTCAGCCCATTTATTATGCTAGTAAAACATTGCAAGGAGCCTAACTTAATTACACTGTCTTTTCATTTGACAAATTCCGATCTTACTTGGTACTAGCAAAGACGGTTGTCTACACGGACCACTCGACCTTAAAGTACTTGCTTGCTAAGCAAGATGCTAAACCCCAATTAATACGTTGGGTCTTGCTTTTGCAGGAATTCAACATTGATATTAAAGACAAAAAGGGGGCCGAAAACCTAGCAGCCGATCACCTTTCTCGCCTTGAGAACCCAAATCTTGAGGTTCTCCATGAGACCGTTATTCAAGATAATTTTTCTGATGAAAATCTCATGAGAATTGAGAAAATTGATGATCCTTGGTTTGTAGACATAGCCAACTATCTTGCGGGTGGATTCCTAGAAACTGGTATGTCACATAAAAAACGGAAGAAATTTTTCAGTGACTTGAAATACTATTTTTGGGAAAACCCGTATCTCTTTAAACGGTGTCCAGATGGGATAATCCGTTGATGTGTCTCCGGGGAAGAATGCAATCAAATTCTTCTCCAATGTCATCTTGGTCCCACTGGTGGACATTTCGGACCCCAAATCATGGGGAGAAAAGTCGATGAGGCCGGTTTTTATTGGCCTACCATCTTCAAGGATGCCCACCAAATATGTAAATCATGCGATTCTTGCCAAAGGGCAGGAAAGATTAGTCAAATAGACGAAATGCCTCAAAACATAATCCAAGTTTGTGAGGTTTTCGATATTTGGGGCATTGATTTCATGGGACCATTCCCAAAGTCTCATTCCAACCAATGCATACTCGTTGCCGTTGACTACGTGTCAAACTGGGCTGAGGCAAAGGCTCTCCCCACAAACGATGCACGAGTTGTTGTAACTTTTCTTAAAGAGCTTTTTGCCCGGTTCGGTACCCTGAAGGCTTTAATTAGTGATCGTGATACCCATTTTTGCAACACCCAATTAGAAAAGGTGTTGAAACGCTATGGGATAACCCATAAAATTTCTACATCTTATCACCCACAAACAAGTGGGCAAGTTAAAAATACGAATCGGGCACTTAAAAGGATCCTTGAGAAAACGGTTGGATCCAATCCTAAGGTGTGGTCAACGAAGCTTGACGATGCTTTGTGGGCATTTAGAACCGCCTACAAAACTCCTATTGGAACGACACCTTACCGCCTAGTCTATGGGAAGGCATGTCATCTCCCTTTGGAGATAGAGCACAAATTACATTGGGCTCTTAGAACATGTAATCTCGATCTTGAAGAAGCGAGAAACCTACGTTTAAACCAACTTAATGAGTTGGATGAGTTGAGACATAATGCCCATGAAAACTCACTCATATACAAGGAAAAGACCAAAGTTTGGCACGATAACCGTCTTAAGAATCCAAAAGATTTTAAAGAGGGTGATCTTGTTTTGTTATTCAACTCACGATTTAAACTTTTCCCTGGAAAACTCAAGTCCCAATGGATGGGACCATTTGTTGTTAACAAGGTTTTTCCATATGGAACGGTGGAATTACGGAATGCGAAGGGTGATACGTTTAAGGTAAATGAACACAGGGTCAAACTATATGTTGACGGACCCATGAACATTAAAGATGAGTTAAAACTCATTTTCAACCCCAAAGCTACCTAAAGTTTGGGGGAGAGTCGGGTGAAGCGACTCGCTTTTAAACCTTCACAAATGTTAGGATTAGGATTGCGTGATTTTTAATGATTTTGAGTGATTTTTAATTTTTGTTGAATACCACTACGTTCACAAATCTGTTACCAACCTCCCTGTACTGACCAAACGTGAAAATACCTGAAAACCAACATGTGCGCGCCGCGCACCCCTCATATGTGCACTCAGCGCACTTTGTAAAAATTTGGTCAGTAGGTTTTTTAACTTGGAACGCTTGTGCGCGCCGCGCACCACCAAAGTGTGCGCTTGACGCACTCTCCCAAAGAGCACGGATCTGTTTCAATTTTTTGTGGGATCCACGATTTTATCTCCTCTTTAACACTACACATTCGTTTTTCACTCATTCCTCACCCAAAATTGCAGATCCATTTGCTCTCTTTCACTAAAACACTCCAAACCCTAATTTCAATTCTTCAAATTTTAACCAATTCTTCTCAAATCAAAGCCTAAATCAAGATGCCTAGGGTATGTTCATATGATTCCACTTAATTTTCTTTCCAATACTTCGATTTCATGTTTAATTTTTTGGATTGTTTAAGAAATTTATGTGGATTTTCTTGAATTGATAATTGTTATAAACATTAACATGCTTTAGGTTGTTATAATTACCTTGTATGCCTTGAAATCATATTACATTGTGTTTTTAGGGTATATTCATGATTCTAGAGTTTATGTAGAATTTAAATCCGAATTTTGGCTTTGAATTTGGTTCCTAGCTATGTGTTTGTGAATGTTTGAGATAATTTGTGTACTTCATAAGTATGTATCACATTTTGAGCATGACATGGTTCATGTTTTGAAAATCTAACATGTTTTGGTTCTTAATTGATATAAATACTTAAAAATTGTTAAATTTCCATTACTTTGTGTCTAATGTGATAGTTTGTTAAAGGGATGAGAATGATATGAGGTTCATGTTCAAATTTGGTTTTTAAAATGCTAGACTAATTATGTTAATCTTGGATCTTTTGAGAAAATGTTTACATGAATGATTAACATAATTATGTGCTATATGTATTTTTGAACATATACTTGATTTATAATAAACTCACACTAACACATACCATTTTCTATGCGCCTCTTTTGTTTTGGTGTATATTTTATGTGTGCAGTACAACTTTAGATCAAGGGGAAATCAACGACAAGAAGAGCCTTCACACAGGTATCGTGAAGAACAAGATTCTTCACCAGATGAACAAAATTCTCCACCAAATGAACGACAACCTTCACCCGAAGGATCACCGGATCAAAATGATCCAAGGGTTTGGTTAGCTTATTTCCGAGACCATCCGGATTACGCAAGTGCATATAATTGGGTAGCGGACAAATCATGTGATGCAACGTGGTATTTTGACCCGGCTCCATTGGTGGAAGCACGGGAGTGTGATCGAGTGTCTAGAATGTTGGAGGTAAAATACCAGATTTTAACGGGCATGTTAATAACGATCAGGGCATGGGAACGAATTATGAGATTCAATGATGTCATATACCCTCAATTATGCAAAGAGTTCATAGCATCTTTACGTTTTGATCTCATTATGGACCCGACAAATCAAAACTTCATGAGATTTCATTTAGGTGGGATCGATCGGGCACTTAGTCAAATTGAGCTTGCTCGAGTATTTGGTTTATATGGCAAACTTGATGATGACCAACTCAATGCTTATTTGCGGTCATCCGAGTATTATGACGATTCTTATGATCCACGCCCGTTTTGGAACGATATGAGCGACACTCAATTCTCCTTTAGCCGAAGCAAGTTTACTGATATAAATGATAAAGATAAAAGGATTATTCATTGGCTAGTTGCATGTACTTTTAATGCAAGAAAACATGGAACAAATAAGGTAACACGTCTCGATGTTTTTCTTGTAGACAAAATCTACAACAAAAGCAGTGTAGACATTCCATCTACGTTGGCGGGTTATCTTGATAATTCGAGGGGAGATAAAGGGTTGAATCAGATTGTTGGTGGGCAATACATCACCCAGATTGCTAGGAATTTTGGTGTCGATTTATCTCGGTTAATTCCAAACAGTACAACAATGAAACCTTTGAACAAAAAGTATTATTTGAATGCAGAATTTTTGGAATACAATAATCATCAAAGGCTTATTCCATTTGTTCCAAGAGTAAATGTAGAGCCCCGTTCCCATGATCATGAAGCGGGTGGTAGCGGTGTTGGAGGAGATGATGTGGAGGAAGAGGTTCGCATGGAAGAACCTGAAACTGAAGAAGAGTTACCACAAGCTCAAAGGCGAAGGCGTAGGCGGACACAAAGGTCAAGGGAAGAAGAGTTAGAGGAAGTAATTTATAGTTTTCATGATATGAGGGTAGGTTATCAACACAGGGATAACCAATATGAGGAACAAAGGCAACAATTTAAGCAATATCATGAAGAACAACGCGAGCATAATAGGGCGGTAAGGTATGACCAAAGGTGGGGGAATTACAGGGGTGATTGGCTTCGCCATAACGTTGGTTTATATATGCAAAACCCCCAAGAGTATTATGCTACCTCCTACCAACATCCGACCTATTATCACACCCCAACCCGAATTCCTAGTCCTCCGTTATATGAGGAACAATGTCACGACCCAGAAAATTTCGACTAATTTTGAACCAAACTCTCGATACGATATTATATTTTGACACGATAAGCAAAGTCTATTAGATTGAGTCTCAAAAATGTTGAACTGTTCAGTTAACCTTCGACCATTTCCGACGATTCACGAATAATTTAGTTGTAAATAAATGTGTATATATATATATAAATAAATGTATATATTATAACTTGAAATAATAATATGCGATTTAACCGTTAGAACTAAAAATGAATAATATAATACTATATAATTAAATTATTATTAAAATAAAATTATATATATATAGCATATTGAACATAAATAGTTTCGAATATAGTTATTAAACGATAGTAACATTTTCTGTCATTCGATTATTATTAAGCTAGTTTAAAACAAAATTATGAAGGTTAATTATTAAATTTATATTACTATATGATACTCTAACTATATTTAAACTTTATAAATAATCTTCACAAGGTATATACTAATTTGGATAGAGACTAGTTAAAGTATTAATATTTTTGTCTTTCACACATTTCAACTATTATTGTATGTATATATCTTTATTGTTGATTTCTGTTAAATTGAGAATATAATGTCGATAGAACATATTGAAAGTTAAGTGTGTGAATGTGAAGAGATAAACTCAAACATAAGATTGGTCTTATGTCTCTATGTGGGAGTAAATTGTATTTATATATATTTCAGTTTATCCATCAAACAACATAAACGTAAATCTCTATCTCAATATTACTACTCGGATATTATTATTATTATTATTATTATTATTATTATTATTATTATTAACAATATTATTATTATTATTATTCGTAATATATTTATTAATTATTAATACTAAATATAATATATAAAAACAAATAAATATCTGTGTGTTGTTTTACATCCTATCTTAATCCATTTTCTTGTTTACTTTATTTTCTCCCGTGATTTGTGGTCCTATCTTAATCCATTTTCTTGTTTACTTTATTTTCTCCCATGATTTGTGGTCGATAAGGTAGAAGTTAAAAACTGCAAAAGTACACTCCACTTTCTGTTACAAGTTACAAGTTACAATCACCATTCAATCAACTATATGGGATTGTAATTAGGATTCCTTTATTTGTTTTTCTATCTATCTATTATGTGATATATGTACACACTCTCCATTTTCTACTCTTAACTACCCACCACCTTTTCTTCAACCTTCCTTCTTGTAAGCACAACCAAACAATCACCATCACTTGAAACCCGACTACCACAACCACCTTAACCCACACATAAAAACCATCATCAAGATCATGGAAATGGCTATTGCTTGTATTCTGTTTTTCTGTTTATTAGAACACCAACACAAACCATGAACCATCTCCCTCAACAAACCCCAAACCCTACGAACATATTTATCACTGCTTGCGGTTATCGGTTGTCATTACCACTATGAACGACCACAACCCCATCTCCACCCCTCTCTTCCTTTTCTCTCTCTCTCTCTCTCTCTCCACTTTCAATATTTTCTGTGGAGTCATGATCGAACACCAAACCCACCACATGAATCCTACTACTAATAATAGTCTTTTGTTTCTACTTCTAATTGACACCCTTCACTATCGACTATCATCCACAATCACAGCCATTTTCACCTTCTATCCGCACTAAACACCCTGTATATTTCTGTTTTGTTTGATATCATCACAACCCACAAACCCCGATCACCACCATATGTATAGGTTTCCGTTGCCAACATCATTAAAATACCATTAAAATTCTTTTCCTGTTATTGTTGTCTAAAAATAACACTCACAACCATAAACAACCATCATCAAATCATAGCTATTGCAGCTAATTTGTCTCTGCATTACTGTTTAAAAACCGAAGGAAAACCACCTGCAAGTACCATCAGGAACCACCTCAACCGACACCATCATCATCTTCATCAATCATCGTTCATGACCATTGAAACCCATCAAACACCACCGTAACCCTTGTTGATTTCCTGTTACTATTTGAACACCTCATCACCATTAACACGAACCTATATCTTTGATCACCAATAACCATCATAATAACTATAACTGTCACCGTTCCCTTCCGTTTTATGTATCACCATCATATATCAAACTAGGGTTACTGTTTCTACTTGAAGATCATACGTGTTACAGTTGATGATGATGGTTAAATAAAGGAGACGATGAATAGTAGTGATAAGAAGATACATGATAGAAGATTTATGATGATTAGCAATCGATGAAGATTGATGAGGAAACGATCGATAATGATAATAGATGATGATTTAAATGGTAAGGCCGCTGTATACGTTGTGTACCTGCTTCCAATTTGGTATCCTATGTGTTCCTGACAATAGGAACCCCCTACAACCAATTCGATATTTATTTTGATCGTTCGCTTACCAAAAGTGGACTATAACTTGAGGCAATCATTCATTGTTGCTTGGGCCATATTAATCATCTTGGGCTGTTATATTTTTAAACCGTGGATTGTGTATTCACTTGGGCCGAAGCCCAATTACTAACTTCTGTTGGGGACGAGGCCCATTCTTATATTACTTGTTGCTGTGGAAGTCGAATAACTAGTTTAAAACATTGGAATCCCTTATTTAAAACAGAAATGATTAATTAGAGCGATGGTTATGGGTGTTGGTGTTTAACTGAGAGGTCTCGGGTTTGAACCTGGGCATGGCACTATATTTTTGTTTAACCTATTCTTGTGAGGTATAAATTTTATTATTATTATTATTATTATCATTATTATTAATTAAAAATTGTCATCTTACTAAGATTAACATTATTAGTAAAATTATTATTTTTATTATTATTATTATTATTAATATTATCATTATAAAGATTTTTATATATTATTATCATCATTTTTATTAACACTATTATTATTTATTATTATTATTAGTATCCTTATTTTTATAAAAATATTACAACTTTCTATTATAAATATTATTTACCAAATAAAGTAGTAGTTATATAAAAACATATCTTAATATAATCCTATAAATATAAAGATATTAATCTTAATACATTACATAATATAAATAAACTTAGACGATTAAATGTGATATGTGTTAATATATATACATGATATAGGTTCGTGAATCCTAAGCCAACCCTACACTTGTTCAATGACGTCATATGTATTTTTATTACAAAATACAGTATGGTGAGTTTCATTTGCTCCCTTTTTAATTGCTTTTGCAATATTTATTTTTGGGCTGAGAATACATGCGCTGCTTTTATGAATGCTTTACGAAATAGACACAAGTACTAAAAATACATTCTACGTTGAGTTGTACCACTGACATATTTCCCTGTAGCTTGGTAACTAATATTTACATGGGTATTGTAAACGCGAATCCTGTTGATAGATCTATCGGGCCTGACAACCCCAACCGGACTGGACGACCAGTATTCAACGGTTGCACAGTACTTCATTTTAGTGACTACACTTGGTACATCGTAGTGAGATTTCATAATAAAGGGAATATGCGACGTTGATTAAATGTTAAGTATGGTTACCAAGTGCTCAACCACTTAGAATATCTTTATTAAAACGTTTATGTATATGAAATCTTGTGGTCTATTAACATATTGAAATGATTAATACGATAAACCTATGAACTCATCAACCTTTTGGTTGACACTTTTAAGCATGTTTATTCTCAGGTACAAATTAAGTCTTCTGCTGTGCATTTGCTCATTTAAGGACATTACTTGGAGTCGATCATCGCAATGGGACCAAATGTTGATGACTTCGTCCAGGTGGATAAGGACGGGTCTTTACAGGTGGTATCAGAGTGTTGGTCTTAGTGAACCAGGTCTTGCATTAGTGTGTCTAACTGATAGTTGTTAGGATGCATTAGCGAGTCTGGACTTCGACCTTGGCTGCATATTATAAGTATTGTTTATCATTCCTAGTGGAAAATTACCTGCTTATTGTTCTTAAGTCTAGACACGATTTCCTGCTCTTATTGAATAGATTGTGTATAGATAAATTCATATCCTAGCGTATCAGTTACTATAAACTTTGTCTGACCGCTTCCGAAGATTTCTCTGTAATTTATGGGATTTTGGTATTGTATATACATAAGTAAATTATGTATTGAAGCATACCAAACTAAATCCTATAGTCTTTTTCCTATCAAAAATACTTTATCTAACCGTGCAAGATGGAACTCACAACTAGTTCAAATTCCTCGGATTCCGATAGCTATTCCGATATGGAGTCCCACTCCAGCACCAGAAGCAGCGTCACCAGAATGAATCAATCAATCAGCCATCCCCGATTCATCTGATGGGTTCGTAGTCAATTTAATCAATGGAGACACGAAGAAGGCGATCCTTTTCATCAACCGAATTTACCTCTCGGCGAAGAACCTGAAGCACTTATCGGCGAACCTATCCGAAAACACCATTTTCAACCTCATTTCCAGAGTAGCTCGACACAATTATATTCTATCCACAATTCCAAACCTTATTCATCCGCTTGTTCTAATCGTCAATCATCCTGGAGTGATCGAAGAAGTCAACGAATTTCGCGCTCGAGTAATCAATTTGGAGAATATGGTACAAAATTTACCAGTTTCAGCAACATCACCGGTACCAAAAGTACCATCAGTAACAACACCAATACCATCCACAGTCCATGCCTCAACATTCCATTCTATACCTTGAGTATGATCATCGTTCTACGTATCGTTGTACATCAATTATCTTCGTTCTTCACGGCGATTATGTAATCTCTAAAGTTTTAGAGATTATTCATTCTAGTTTCAAACGAAAATCAAATAAGATTAATATCACATTAACTCATTAAATTCATGATTATATCTGAAGAAAATATATATGTATATATATTTTCATAAAGATTGTAATTAAAAATTCTTTCGTACAAAATGTTAATGGTGAAAATATTTTAACGGGTAGATAATACCCAAGGAATATTTAAATTTCACATTAATAAGTACACTGTACATTCTACGAATCTGATTCAACAGTCATTTATTATCCTACTTACATCCACCGATATACGAATCCGTTCACCACAGAATAATCATTTTCATTCAATTTCATATTTGGATTTTGACCTTTCAGAATCCAACAAGTGGCATAATGAAGTAAACATTGGACAATTAAAATGAATTAAAATATTGATTATAACATATGAAACTAAACAATTCTTCAAGTTTGCCACTTGATTTCATCTTAAACCTCATTTTTGACGATTACAATCTGCTTCAAACCTTTCCTGATTCTTGAAAACACCTCAATCAAGAAGATAAACTAACCGTACTTCATCTACGGAAGAAAAGATTTATACATATAGTTATACACCTGAAAAACTTTTGGAAACTGAGTAATCATTTAACACGTAGCTGTTTTAATTCCTTTAGTGTTATTATTACCCAAAATAATTTGGTAATCCCTTTCAAATTAGCCAATTTTATCACAGCTCCAGCAAGACAACTTCGACTTTTCGTTCGAAACAACCTTATTATAACCTTGATATATAAGTTTACCTTCCATCGTCGTTACCGGAGAATCTTTTATATTCCACCATATTACCATCAGCGTTTAATCATCTAAAAACACAATTCTCCTTAAACCACCTCGGTTTGATGACCGATGACCCAGATCCGTTAACTTTGAAAATGCTGACGAAGCAGCAGGTTGTAGATGGTCTTAATGGCCAAAAGTTGATGATAAAGAAGGAAGTGTTAGGAACGCTCGATAGAAAATTTGGTACTGAAAATCGGATTGAGCACACCATGAAGGAGACCAAGGATAAATACAAGGACTAAACCCTATATTCAAAGAATCTAGGTAATTCTAGATCAGATGAAACCTTCAACGAATATCTTGCTCCATACTCATGTTAAAATCTTGCGGAAAATCTTTCTTCATCAACCTTCGAACTTAGAAATTCCAAAATATCATCATAAAATATCTTCGATATTTCTGAGGATATTTTCATAAATATTCTTGTCCGAAATTATCTACCTCTTTGTATTTCTGAATTCCATTATATTGGAAACTTCTGTAAAGTCTGAGTATAAATTATGAATGAATTGTGGAGAAGTGTTGGGAACTGAAACATGAGTTAGTATAATATAATGCGCTTGGCCAACGTAATTATATTACAGTAAGTCATGCTGAGTTTCTAATGAAACGTGATGATTCACAGATCATACCATCATCATGTGTCATGTTACACGACTCTTTCATTCTACTTAAGCTCTAAGCATATCACAGAAATATTTCCTTGATATTCCTGTTCTTCCGTAATTCCAACAGTTGCTAATAAATTGTGTTATTACATTTTCTTAAAAGATTTCTTTAAATTCTTTGAATTTCGAAAATCAACCATGACTAAGTCAAAAGTTAAGACGAATCTCTATTTCTTTATTTCAATCCTTTGCGATAGCTTCACTTATACTCTTCGCGTAATCGAATTGTTTTATTTATATTACTCAATGATGATAAAACTCGATTTAACAACTCATATCGTCATGAAAACATTTTTATTGTTAGCCATGACGACCTCTATCAAATTTCGAGGACAAAATTTCTTTAACGGGTAGGTACTGTCACGACCCGGAAAATTTCGACTAATTTTGAGCCAAACTCTCGATACGATATTATATTTTGACACGATAAGCAAAGTCTGTTAGATTGAGTCTCAAAAATGTTGAACTGTTCAGTTAACCTTCGACCATTTCCGACGATTCACGAATAATTTAGTTGTAAATGAATGTGTATATATATATATATAAATAAATGTATATATTATAACTTGAAATAATAATATGCGATTTAACCGTTAGAACTAAAAATGTAAAATATTATACGATATAATTAAATTATTATTAAAATAAAATTTTATATATATAGCATATTGAACATAAATAGTTTCGAATATAATTATTAAACGATAGTAACATTTGTCTGTCATTCGATTATTATTAAGCTAGTTTAAAACAAACTTATGAAGGTTAATTATTAAATTTATATTACTATATGATACTCTAACTATATTTAAACTTTATAAATAATCTTCACAAGGTATATACTAATTTGGATAGAGACTAGTTAAAGTATTAATATTTTTGTCTTTCACACATTTCAACTATTATTGTATGTATATATCTTTATTGTTGATTTCTGTTAAATTGAGAATATAATGTCGATAGAACATATTGAAAGTTAAGTGTATGAATGTGAAGAGATAAACTCAAACATAAGATTGGTCTTATGTCTCTATGTGAGAGTAAATTGTATTTATATATATTTTAGTTTATCCATCAAACAACACAAACGTAAATCTCTATCTCAATATTATTACTCGGATATTATTATTATTATTATTATTATTATTATTATTAACAATATTATTATTATTATTATTATTCGTAATATATTTATTAATTATTAATACTAAATATAATATATAAAAACAAATAAATATCTGTGTGTTGTTTTACATCCTATCTTAATCCATTTTCTTGTTTACTTTATTTTCTCCCGTGATTTGTGGTCCTATCTTAATCCATTTTATTGTTTACTTTATTTTCTCCCATGATTTGTGGTCGATAAGGTAGAAGTTAAAAACTGCAAAAGTACACTCCACTTTCTGTTACAAGTTACAATCACCATTCAATCAACTATATGGGATTGTAATTAGGATTCCTTTATTTGTTTTTCTATCTATCTATTCTGTGATATATGTACACACTCTCCATTTTCTTCTCTTAACTACCCACCACCTTTTCTTCAACCTTCCTTCTTGTAAGCACAACCAAACAATCACCATCACTTGAAACCCGACTACCACAACCACCTTAACCCACACATAAAAACCATCATCAAGATAATGGAAATGGCTATTGCTTGTATTCTACTTTTCTGTTTATTAGAACACCAACACAAACCATGAACCATCTCCCTCAACAAACCCCAAACCCTACGAACATATTTATCACTGCTTGCGGTTATCGGTTGTCATCACCACTATGAACGACCACAACCCCATCTCCACCCCTCTCTTCCTTTTCTCTCTCTCTCTCTCTCTCCACTTTCAATCTTTTCTGTGGAGTCATGATCGAACACCAAACCCACCACACGAATCCTACTACTAATAATAGTCTTTTGTTTCTACTTCTAATCGACACCCTTCACTATCGACTATCATCCACAATCACAGCCATTTTCACCTTCTATCCGCACTAAACACCCTGTATATTTCTGTTTTGTTTGATATCATCACAACCCACAAACCCCGATCACCACCATATGTATAGGTTTTCGTTGCCAACATCATTAAAATACCATCAAAATTCTTTTCCCTGTTATTGTTGTCTAAAAATAACACTCACAACCATAAACAACCATCATCAAATCATAGCTATTGCAGCTAATTTGTCTCTGCATTACTGTTTAAAAACCGAAGGAAAACCACCTGCAAGTACCATCAGGAACCACCTCAACCGACACCATCATCATCTTCATCAATCATCGTTCATGACCATTGAAACCCATCAAACACCACCGTAACCCTTGTTGATTTCATGTTACTATTCGAACACCTCATCACCATTAACACGAACCTATATCTTTAATCACCAATAACCATCATAATAACTATAACTGTCACCGTTCCCTTCCGTTTTATGTATCACCATCATATATCAAACTAGGGTTACTGTTTCTACTTGAAGATCATACGTGTTACAGTTGATGATGATGGTTAAATAAAGGAGATGATGAATAGTAGTGATAAGAAGATACATGATAGAAGATTTATGATGATTAGCAATCGATGAAGATTGATGAGGAAACGATCGATAATGATAATAGATGATGATTTAATTGGTAGGGCCGCTGTATACGTTGTGTACCTGCTTCCAATTTGGTTTCCTATGTATTCCTGACAATAGGAACCCCCTACAACCAATTCGATATTTATTTTGATCGTTCGCTTACTGAAAGTGGACTACAACTTGAGGCAATCATTCATTGTTGCTTGGGCCATATTAATCATCTTAGGCTGTTATGTTTTTGAACCGTGGATTGTGCATTCACTTGGGCCGAAGCCCAATTACTAACTTCTGTTGGGGAAGAGACCCATTCTTATATTACTTGTTGCTGTGGAAGTCGAATAGCTAGTTTAAAACATTGGAATCCCTTATTTAAAACAGAAATGATTAATTAGAGCGACGGTTATGGGTGTTGGTGTTTAATTGAGAGGTCTCGGGTTTGAACCTGGGCATGGCACTATATTTTTGTTTAACCTATTCTTGTGAGGTATAAATTTTATTATTATTATAATTATTATTATTATTATTATTATTATTATTATTATTATTATTATTATTATTATTATTATTATTATTATTATTATTATTATTATTATTATTATCATTATTATTAATTAAAAATTGTCATCTTACTAAGATTAACATTATTAGTAAAATTATTTTTATTATTATTATTATTATTATTATTATTATTATTATTATTATTATTATTATTATTAATATTATCATTATAAAGATTTTTATATATTATTATCATCATTTTTATTAACACTATTATTATTTATTATTATTATTATTAGTATCCTTATTTTTATAAAAATATTACAACTTTCTATTATAAATATTATTTACCAAATAAAGTAGTAGTTATATAAAAACATATCTTAATATAATCCTATATATATAAAGATATTAATCTTAATACATTACATAATATAAATAAACTTAGACGATTAAATGTGATATGTGTTAATATATATACATGATATAGGTTCGTGAATCCTAAGCCAACCCTACACTTGTTCAATGACGTCATATGTATTTTTACTACAAAATACAGTATGGTGAGTTTCATTTGCTCCCTTTTTAATTGCTTTTGCAATATTTATTTTTGGGCTGAGAATACATGCGCTGCTTTTATGAATGCTTTACGAAATAGACACAAGTACTAAAAATACATTCTACGTTGAGTTGTACCACTGACATATTTCCCTGTAGCTTGGTAACTAATATTTACATGGGTATTGTAAACGCGAATCCTGTTGATAGATCTATCGGGCCTGACAACCCCAACCGGACTGGACGACCAGTATTCAACGGTTGCACAGTACTTCGTTTTAGTGACTACACTTGGTACATCGTAGTGAGATTTCATAATAAAGGGAATATGCGACGTTGATTAAATGTTAAGTATGGTTACCAAGTGCTCAACCACTTAGAATATCTTTATTAAAACGTTTATGTAAATGAAATCTTGTGGTCTATTAACATATTGAAATGATTAATACGATAAACCTATGAACTCACCAACCTTTTGGTTGACACTTTTAAGCATGTTTTTTCTCAGGTACGAATTAAGTCTTCTGATGTGCATTTGCTCATTTAAGGACATTACTTGGAGTCGATCATCGCAATGGGACCAAATGATGATTACTTCGTCCAGGTGGATAAGGACGGGTCTTTACAAACAAGCGGCCATGCAAGATGCACAAAGACGCTTTGAGGAGCAATACCCGCAGGGAAGACCTAGGAATGATGGTTCGGGCACCTACTCCGGCTGGCCTTTTGGTAACTTCTTTGGTGATAATTAGAGGGCTCATGTGCCCTATTTGGTAACATTTGGTAACATTTTGGTAATTTTTAGAATGGTTTCTTTTAAAACAATGGTTTTTAATAATTATAATATTTATGTTGTACGATTGACGTTTGTGGTGGTTGTGTTAAATACACCACTTTTATCTATTTCATTTTGTGTGTTTGTTTATTTCTTATTGTTAAGGTTTAGTAATGCTGGCTTTAAGTTCAGCGAAGTACAATCAATTTGTAATTTGTGATAGAGATCAAGGAATGAACGATGTTCTTATGCTGGCAATAAGTTCAGCGCATCGTTCACCTAC
Source organism: Rutidosis leptorrhynchoides (assembly GCF_046630445.1). NCBI lineage: Eukaryota > Viridiplantae > Streptophyta > Magnoliopsida > Asterales > Asteraceae > Rutidosis > Rutidosis leptorrhynchoides. The sequence goes on along the minus strand of NC_092334.1, from coordinate 174,873,465 downwards.
ATTTCACGATCTCCGGCTTTATGTCAAGGTTTTTCGAACTCTTTTCACACTAATGCCCTCGTGAATTTTTAAATTATTTCTGATTTTAAGTAATGAGGGCCTTACTTAATCTTAAGTGTGGGGGAGGGGTAATTCTCTCGAATATATGCAATGCAACTTGGCTTATTGTCGCATTTTATGAAAATTTTTAAATTTTTTGACTAAAAGTATTAGCGAAAAAGCCAAGTGTGGGGGATTTTACTAATCTTTTTGAATTATTATCACAAAATTTTGCAAAGTTAAAATGATTAAAGTACTTCTGGCTTGAAAATAAAAGAAATAAAAATCACTAAACGGAAAGGATGCATCTATTCCATCCTTGAAGGAAGTAAAGTCTTCCGAATTTTGCCTTACTTGATATAGCAAACTTCCTAAACTATATCATTTCATACCAATATCATATCACGATATAAAGGTAAAGTGGGAAGGGAAAGTCTTGAACTTTCAAACCCGAAAATAAACTTGGTAGGGTAAATCCAGGGAGCTGTCCAGTGTAAAATCGATTACGATATATAAGCTGAAGCAGGATCTGTCCCGCGCGATAGCTCAGTCTTCGCAGTTTTAACCCTTGATCTAAATTGTACAAATTGTCATGAAAGACCGATATTTATATCGCGTCAGGGGGAGCCCGGTTAAGAGTTCCATGATACTACAATCATGGGGGCGAATAGCTTGCTAATCGCCGACTGAGACTTCGGTTTTCAGTTACCCTCAACCAGAATTTGAGGTTAAAATCGGAAAACGTGTCTAGTTTAAAAACTAGCAATGACATTTTCAAAATCTTAAAAACGTTTTCTCAAAGATCCAATTTTCCCTAAGGATCCAAATTTTTAAAGAACTTTCACCGAAGTTCGTCTCTCCCAAACAATCCAAATGTGTGCGTGTGTTTCATAAATTGTGTGTGTACATCGAGTGTGTATTCCAATTGTGTAAACATGTGTTCATAAAGCGTGAGTTTGTGTACCAAAATAATGTGTGTGTTTTTGTGTACTTCGTGTGACTAGTGTAAATTTGTGTACTATATCGTGTGAGTGTGATTTCCATTATTGTGTTCTTTAATGAATGTGTATGTATTCTATTTTTTGTATTAATATGTTTGAGATAAGACTTGCTTGAGGACAAGCAAGAGTCAAGTGTGGGGGATTTGATATTGCTTCAATTAGACATATCTTTAGACGCAATATCGAGTCCTATTGTTGTTTATTTCTAATTTAAACATAGTATTTCCGTTTGTATTTCATATTATTGTAATATAGTCTAGAATCATTGTAAACTTGAAGAAATATGGAAGATTATGTATGATTCAGCTCAGAGATCGAAACCAAGACCAGAAATCCAAGAACAGTAAGGTGCGCTCAGTGCACCACTAAAGGTGCGCTCAGCGCACAATGCAAGATTTTGATCAGAAGATTTCTTAGCCAAAACCAAAGTGCGCCAAGCTATGTGCACGCCACGCACAGTAGTGCGCTCAGCGCACCCCTCCGCGCACCTTTACCAGTAAAGCAGATTTGAACGTGCGATGCCGAGCTGTAAAGAGAAAGTGGAGTAGGTGAACAGTGCACGCCGCACACCTCTATTGTGCGCTTGGCGCACTCCACTTTCCAACCACTAATCAGCCTTTTTAATCCTCTTTCCAGCTTCATTTGAAGGGGGCACCCGTTTCCTTTCTGTTCAGAGACTAAAACATACAAATCATAGTAATTATGGGGCTTATCAAAGTGCATCTAAGCACTCAAACCATTGAAGAATCAAGGATCATTCAAGAGCTTCATCCAAGATTACTCCTAAAAGGTCAATCTTGTATTTACAATGAATTCTATCTTTGTTACTGTTTTGTTTAAGTTTTCAAGCATGATTGTTGGCTAATCCATTTTATGTTCATCTAGATAAGTAACCGAAATGTTGAATGTTAACTATTGATTGATTGTTATTATGCACGATAGTTTGATGTTTGAATAAAAGAACCATTCTTGTTAAGTTTAATCCTTTCGATTCAACTAGTTGATATGTTCATTTAATTAAGAAACATCATCTTGTTAAGTTAATGAATTGATTTACACCTAGTGACATGTGTTTATCCGTCTTTTACCAAAAGGGATAAGTTGAGTTCAAATGATTAATTTACATAAGAATGTAAGAACGACTATTGTAGATACTTTGGAATAGCTTAATTAGTATGTGTAATTGTCTAGGAGAATGACCAATTCCTTAGAATCTGTTATACACACTTTCAACTACCTAGTTCCATTAATTAACATGTGTTAGTGATTTGCCTTATCTAGTGACGTTTATAGGGATCTTATTATAACACTTAGTTAATTACTTGGGTTGGGTGAATTGAGCATTTAACCGGACCAAGAGAATGAAATAGTTAAACCTTTAGTTGATATAGGAGTGGATCATGTACAACACACCATTGACTTGATCATTCTTCAAGTCTTCAAACTAGTTGAATTAGTTGATTACAAATAGGAGGTCTTAGATGACAAGAACATCACTTGCGTCGTGTAATCCCGTTTGAGTGTTTGCGCAAGACTACTCTTGGTGAACCAATTAATTAGTTCTCATGCATAACCAATCAATCCGATCTTAATCCTAAATAACATTCAACATTAAGGGTAAAAATTCTAGATGAGCATATTTCCTTAATTTGATATCAAAACTATCTTTTACTTTCATAAACTTAAAATACTAAAAATATTGTCTTTTAATCTTATTCATCACTTGATTCGCCCATCGTAAAAGGGCAAACCAAAATATCTTGTAATTGTAATTTTATTAGTTAATCACAATTTAGTTTATAATCCTAATTTGACTTAGATATTGTCTTTGGAACGATACACGGATTTTACCATTTACTATACTACTACACGATCAGGTACACTGCCCTTTAGTGTGTATCAATCTTTAATCGGTATTTTTCTATACTATTTCATACAACAATTCATATACCACGTTTTGCACATCAGCTTCATTTACAAAATGATTGAATTCATGATTTTGATTAGGGTTTTATGAACTTTGAAATGAACTTTTGATACGTTGAACACTATGAAATTTTGTTAGTAAGTGTTTAATTGTATTGTATATTTAATTACCTTCGAAACGGCATATCATATGTGTGGATTGGATTCCCGAGTCAAGAAATGCATTTTATGAACTTGAAACTTTGATTTTGAACATTTAACGATCATTTGACGAGGTTTTTGTTTTTGTAAATGATGAACTTGATTGATGAAAAGTGTTTAGTTGTATTCCTCATCAAAATACCTTTCCAACGATATAAGATACGTGTTTTGAATGTTTACGGTTCATAAGTTATGGTTGTTTGAAGTTGGATTCGTCTAAGTGCTCAAACTGCCCAGAATTTGTTGAAACAGACACATGTGCGGTGCATCACCTCTGGATGCGGCGCATCAGTGATAGATGTGGCGCATCTGTAAGTGATGCGGCGCATCTGATGCTGACTGCCCAAAAATTTTGATTTTCGTTTAATTCTAACTATGCTACGCACCCCCGATTGACATGAAACTTGGCCAACATGCTCATATATGATTTCTAAGCTTAGAAAAATAGTTCAGGACCCGACCCGAACGTGTTGACTTTTTTGTTGACTTTGACTTTGACCAAATTTGACTTTTAGTTAAACTTAACCAAACACTTATGCAATCGTTCTAATGTACCTTTATACTTGATTCTTGCATGAAACTTGACAACGTGATTCACATGCTATACTATTCGAGTCATAACGAGCCATAAGACTAATTGAACACATTTCGCCCGATCGTGTGTCGTAACCAGTTAATTGATATAACTTAATTGTTTAGGTCAAGGCTAAACAACTTTCATGCGCACGTTTACTTTGTGAAGTACATTTATACTCGTGCACTCGAGGTGAGATCATAGTCCCATCTTTCAACAACTTTTATACTTCAAATCATGGGATGAGAAACATATACAGTTTTATACTACATACTTTTATGCTTTGAACACAAGTACGAAAACAAACATTCCACGTACGAGTTAGAACAAAAAGCCTCAATTCAATTATCATTAGTTACACTTGCAGGGTGTAAGCGTGAACTTATGTTATGTGATCACATGGGCTTGACGAGCCCTCATTCGGACGGTTCGCTACCGTTAGCGGATGAAATATATTTTCGGGTGTAGTGTCAGTTCTAACACTAATTCAATGGGGTTCGTATACAGTTAAGTCTTGATAATTGGGTGCTCGCGATACAAACAACAACTTTTATAATGCAAACGATTTGGATAATCAACTATACAAAATCTTGTGGTTCAAAAACAACGTTTACAAACACCTATGATTTCACCAATGTTTTTCGCTGACAGTTTTCTATATGTTTCTCAGGTTCATGAATGACTATTTGATACATGCTTCCGCGTACACTCATACTTGCTTGGGGTTAAGCATACATGCATACACTTTGATTACTTGCTTGGAGTCAAGCATACATGCATACGCTAGTGATAACACCTTTGGATTCAGACAAATGTTTACATACTTATGCTATTTATAGCAACCGTGATTTTCAACTAATTATGTCGCAAGTTATTTCATTTATACATTACTACTTTTGTAAACTTAAACTTGTTGTCGATCCGTTTGGTAAACTAACTTTGTAAGTCTTATACGTTTCAAATAAATGCGACATAATTTTGGTCAAACGTGTCTCATTTAGGGACTATGACCACGCAACGGGACCTAAGTTAACGGCGCCGTCAATGACAATTTTTTCAGGTCGCTACAGATGGTATCAGAGCGTTGGTTGTTGGGATCTAGGATGTGCATTAGTGTGTCTGACAGAGTCGTTAGGATGCATTAGTGAATCTAGACTACAACTGGATAGTGAATCATTGCATTCTGACTTGCATTTGCTATAGATAGCACTTACTTGACTACTTGTGCATTATACTTGAATCATTCTTGGGCAAACTTCATAATGGTACCAAACTTTCATCATACAAACTCGTATTCTGCAACTTGTAACACACGTAAATTCATGATTCATACGCGTAAGGACGACGACGACTTCATTAGTCATACTTGTTCGGGAACTCTGTCTCCCAGATTGTTATTCACCACCATTTCAACTTACTATCGGTGTCACACCGGTGTTCCTTACTATCTACCACTTCTTGTTACTACCATCACTACTCTAGGTGAGTATCGTCATCACTATTTATCACTACGGTTGCGTACTACTCGTTATCATGATTCGTTACTCTTTTCATACCTAAAACATTATCGTTTGACTTGAACCGCATTGACGTGAACAATCATTTATACACTTCCCTCGGGAAACGCATCTTCAGAGTTGCACAAATTCTTTCGATTCAATACGAGTCACATTAGAGACGTCGTTACACTTTGTTCATTTTAAATTTTCACGATTACACGAACTTGAATCTATGGAGTGATGTGGGAATGGAGGTATGAGTTAGCGTAATATAACGACACTCGATCAACGTGGTTATATTACGGTAAGTCATACCAAAGTTCTAATGACTCGTGATGGTGATTGGACTCGGTCAACCTAATCATCACCATGTGCCATGTACATGACTTCATTTTTTCTTGTTTGAACATCCGAAAACTCCGAGAATACTGATAACAACTATACCAGGGACACACCTTCGATTATTGTCAAACCATACTTATGCTTCCGAATGAATGGCAAATTCTTTCAACATCAAACATATGTTACACGTGTATACTATCTCGTTTTCGCACAGTTTTATCGGTGAACTTCAATATGCTTGTTATGCTCACATCGAGGCAGAAACTTCTCTCGCCTTACACTCATACTTCCGTATAAGGAAATATTTTATCTAAATTCTCAATGGAGGGATAGACTCTTCACGTTATAGTAGTATTCACCACGAGGGTGAATAGTCCTAATGAACGTTTTTCGAAAATCGATAAATCTTCCGCGGCGCGAATTTCTTGAGAAACGAAAACTTGTTCCAACAAATGGTTTCAGGTCCTAACAAGCTTGTTCAAATGTATCTTAAAAGAACTATACCTCATTTCGGTTCGAGATCCTCGTTCACTTCTGAATTTCGGGGTGCTTTACAAAAAGCCTCGGGACCACGTTTAAACATGAGTACAACACATCAACCACATCTCGAAGGACCAAACAAACATACAATTCAAACCTTGGAAACCATCATACGAGTTCGTGTTATTGACTTCAAAATTTCTTGAGAAAAGTCTTTGCCTTTAACTAAATTCTCTTATAACGATAGTTATCACACGAGTATTGAAGCCACACCTTTCAAAAACTCATATAGCCGCAATTGTTGTTTTCTTAATTATTGAACCGAAGTAAATGATAATCAAACCACCAGACCCGAACTCATTCATGAAACAACCGAAAAAAATTTCAAATCCAAGAAAGGCTCAAGACGGCCCATAGTCGCCAAAAGAGCTATACCGATGTTAGACGTAAACCTCTCGAATTCCACGTGGGTAACCGCATAACGTTAAAAGTCGCACCTTGAAAAGGTGTAACCGGTTTCGAAAAACGTAGAAAGCTATATCCGCGATACAAACAACAACTTTTGGAATGCAAACGATTTGGATAATCAACTATACAAAATCTTGTGGTTCAAAAACAACGTTTACAAACACCTATGATTTCACCAACGTATTTCGTTGACAGTTTTCTATATGTTTCTCAGGTTCATGAATGGCTATTTGATACATGCTTCCGCGTACACTCATACTTGCTTGGGGTCAAGCATACATGCATACACTTTGATTATTTGCTTGGATTCAAGCATAAATGCATACGCTAGTGATAGCACATTTGAATTCAGAAAAATGTTTACATACTTACGCTATTTATAGCAACCGTGATTTTCAACTAATTATGTCGCAAGTTATTTCATTTATACATTACTACTTTTGTAAACTTAAACTTGTTGTCGATCCGTTTGGTAAACTAAACTTTGTAAGTCTTATACGTTTCAAATGAATGCGACATAATTTTGGTCAAACGTGTCTCATTTAGGGACTATGACCACGCAACGGGACCTAAGTTAACGGCGCCATCAATGACGAGCGTATTGTACCCGTTGCTTACCGTTTAGATTTTCAGACTCATTTGAGTCTCCGTTCATCCTACATTCTATGTATCAAACTTAAAGAAGTGTCTTGCCAAACAAGAACTTGTTATCCTTTTCGACGATCTCACTATCGATGATGAACTTCACTTTCTAGGAGAACCGGTTGAAATTTTGAATCGTGAAACCAAACTCTAAAACAACGTAAAAATCCCGACTGTCAAAGTTCGTTGAAATGCCCAAGGAAGTACCTTCACTTATTCGTAGAATTGGAAACGCAAGATCTCGAGGAAGAAACAACGACTACTACTTCCAACTAAATTTCGGGACAAAATTTCTTTTAAGGTGTAGGTAATGTAACATCCCGCGTTTTTCCGTTAAATTTATTTTAACACCATCTTTTTTTTAGATAATATCTTCCGTTATCTAAATTCGTACCTTTCGTTGACTAACGTTCTAAATATTTTCGTTATTTGGTTATAACATCTCCCGGTTACTCTAGCGTTTTTAAAATATTCGTTGAGTTAATTCACGCACCCGCTTTCAAACTCGAGGGACCGAAGTTGCTAAGGGGCCAAACTAGTTGACTATGTCAACTAGTTAACCCCATATCATCCATTCATTCATACTTCCACCTCCCTCCTTCTTTTTCCTCTCTAGCTCAAGAACCCATTTTTAACACCTTCAAAGAATCATCATCTAAATCAATTCAAGCAAGCAAACATCAAAACAAATTACATATTCGTGATCCTCTCATCATCCTCTACATTTTGGTACCAATTTCATCTCATTTGTGTAACATTTCTAAAACTCTAGATTTATCTAATTCGTGTTTTTGACTTGAAATGGTGTTAGTTAGTGTCTATGGCTCGTGTCTAGCATGAATATATGAATTATTTGCTCTATCTTGTTATTTTGCATAAACTAGCATGAACTTGAAATGGGTGTGCTTAATCTTGAATTTTGAATGATTAAATGTTGTTTTAATGTTAAAGTTCATGTATTAAATGTGTTACTAGCATCATTAGCTTCATTTTGATGTGTAGGTTGATTTAGAAAAGCTTCATTTACAAAATGATTGAATTCATGATTTTGATTAGGGTTTGATGAACTTTGAAATAAACTTTTGATGCGTTTAACACTATGAAATTTTGTTAGTAAGTGTTTAATTGTATTGTATGTTTAATTACCTTCGAAATGGCATATCATATGTGTGGATTGGATTCCCGAGTCAAGAAATGCATTTTATGAACTTGAAACTTTGATTTTGAACATTTAACGATCATTCGACGAGGTTTTTGTTTTTGTAAATGATGAACTTGATTGATGAAAAGTGTTTAGTTGTATTCCTCGTCAAAATACCTTTCCAACGATATAAGATACGTGTTTTGAATGTTTACGGTTCATAAGTTATGGTTGCTTGAAGTTGGATTCGTCTAAGTCCTCAAACTGCCCAGAATTTGCTGAAACAGACACGGATGCGGCGCACCAGTGACAGATGCGGTGCATCTGTAAGTGATGCGGCGCATCTGATGCTGACTGCCCAAAAATTTTTATTTTCGTTTAATTCTAACTATGCTACGCACCCCCCGATTGACATGAAACTTGGCCAACATGCTCATATATGATTTCTAAGCTTAGGAAAATAGTTCGGGACCCGACCCGAACGTGTTGACTTTTTTGTTGACTTTGACTTTGACCAAGTTTGACTTTTAGTCATACTTAACCAAACACTTATGCAATCGTTCTAACGTACCTTTATACTTGATTCTTGCATGAAACTTGACAACGTGATTCACATGCTATACTATTCGAGTCATAACGAGCCATAGGACTAATTGAACACATTTCACCCGACCGTGTGTCGTAACTGGTTAATTGATGTAACTTACTTGTTAAGGTTAAGGCTAAACAACTTTCATGCACACGTTTACTTTGTGAACTACATTTATACTCGTGCACTCGAGGTGAGATCATAGTCCCATCTTTCAACAACTTTTATACTTTAAATCATGGGATGAGAAACATATACAGTTTTATACTACATACTTTTATGCTTTGAACACAAGTACGAAAACAAACATTCCACGTGCGATTTAGAACAAAAAGCCTCAATTCAATTATCATTAGTTACACTTGCAGGGTGTAAACGTGAACTTATGTTATGTGATCACATGGGCTTGACGAGCCCTCATTCGGACGGTTCGCTACCGTTAGCAGATGAAATATATTTTTGGGTGTAGTGTCGGTTCTAACACTAATTCAATGGGGTTTGTATACAGTTAAGTCTTGATAATTGGGTGCTCGCGATACAAACAACAACTTTTGGAATGCAAACGATTTGGATAATCAACTATACAAAATCTTGTGGTTCAAAAACAACGTTTACAAACACCTATGATTTCATCAACGTTTTTTGTTGACAGTTTTCTATATGTTTCTCAGGTTCATGAATGACTATTTGATACATGCTTCCGCGTACACTCATACTTGCTTGGGGTCAAGCATACATGCATACACTTTGATTACTTGCTTGGAGTCAAGCATACATGCATACGCTAGTGATAGCACCTTTGGATTCAGACAAATGTTTACATACTTACGCTATTTATAGCAACCGTGATTTTCAACTAATTATGTCGCAAGTTATTTCATTTATACATTACTACTTTTGTAAACTTAAACTTGTTGTCGATCCGTTTGGTAAACTAACTTTGTAAGTCTTATACGTTTCAAATGAATGCGACATAATTTTGGTCAAACGTGTCTCATTTAGGGACTATGACCATGCAACGGGACCTAAGTTAACGGCGCCGTCAATGACGATTTTATCGGGTCGCTACAATTGTGCTATTGTGAAATACATGATTCTTCGATCACTCCTTGTTTTGTTGCTTTGTATGAAGAAGCCTCTCAAACCAGTTGAGAGGTCATCCACCTAAAGCATCTATTCTACTAGGAGAACACAAAAATCGTCACAAGACCAAACCTGAAAATACAAATGGTGTCCAAGAACTTTCCAAGTTGAAACGTGATCCAACTTCACTTTGCACCAAATCAATATCTAACATTGCTTTGAAGGTCAATCAACGTCTACACATCTCCATCAAAGGTTTATACGAAGTTACAATTCATGTTGAATCATCTATTCCTGATGATTTGATTGAAAGTGCTAATAAAATGCACGAAGCCATGCTTCAAATGACACGAAAATTTTTGAATAATAACATGCATCACGATAAATGTTATCAGAGATAACATTTATCGATGAATGTTATTTCTTCGTGCGTTTTCTTGTCAAAATAATACAGTAACATTAATTATAAAGTGTCTTTTTTAAATATTCATATTTTCACCTAATATTGATGTTAGTGACTTTAAAACAAAAAAAACAAAAAAAAAAGTTACTTCCCCTTCCCCAAAAAAGAGTTTCCGCCATATATATATATATATATATATATATATATATATATATATATATATATATATATATATATATATAATTTGAAGGGATCAAATGAGAACTCAAATATGGTTGTGAACTATGAAATTTCGTATCTGCACAAAAAGCCACACGATCGAACAAATAAGGTTGTATTCGAACATTTTTTTGTTCTACAAGATTTTGTAGAACAGTCATGTTCTACATCAGTTCTACATTTTTCAGCATTTTTCTAACAGCTTTAGTGTGATTTCAGGATTTAAGGTTTAAATTTTAGGGTTTAGGGTTTAGATCCATGAACCCAAAACCCTAAACCGGGCTAAATTTAGACAAAGGTGAAATCGAATAAAAATAGCCAAATTCGAGAACAAAAATAGTCGAATTTGAACAAGTTTGTCCTTGTTAGGTTCTACAGTTTGTTATACAACTTTGTATTCGAACAAAAACACGTACAAAAATAGTTTGTAGAACAGATATGTAGAACGAAAATTGATTTCTATTCATTTAAACTTTTTTTTATCGAATTAGCTTGAAATTGTTCGACCGTGGTATGTTTTTGTACGACTACGAATTCCCATGTTCTCTTCAACTTGAAAAACACAAGATGGGTCGTCTAATTTATACTACATGATGATTATGATTATTGGAAAAACACAAGATGGGTTGTCTAATTTATACGAACGAGACATAATTTACAAATCACGTAGAGTCAAAAGTGTCAACTACATGATTATTGGGAAAGCTATTCAAAGATGCATAATGCATGGTAATCAACCATTTTTAAAATGGATGTGTTAACACCGTGAACGAAAACATTTAATTTTGACTATGTGTAACGGCTGCTGACAGTACACACTTTACAACTTTAGTCGTGTGTCAACGCCGTTAATTACGGGATATCTCCATGTCAAATACAATATATTACTCCGTAATTGGTGAACAAGTTCAAAATGCTTAAAAAATTGTGTAACAAATACAAATGACTTATGTGTTCCCTTTCTCCGAGAAAGCTACACCAAATAAGTTGTGGTAATAGTTGTTGAGTCGGGTCATAGTTGACCTGTTTGAGTGTAAATTACAAAACACCTCAATATTTTATTATTCTGGCATGTTTATTTCTCGTATAGTTTATTACTTTAATTACTTCGTTCACATTATAGATTATACCTACTATAATATGTTATAATAATAATAAATATAAATATAATATAGATAAAATAAATAATAATTATCTATTAATATTAACTAGATTATAAACCGCAAATTTACGTGATTCAAAAGTGATTAATATTAAGATAATATACTGATTGATTTATATATTAAAGTTGATCGCGAAGATAAAAAGATAAGAAAAAAATTGTAGAAGACGTGCTATGACACATAATACATATAAAAAGTAAAATAACTAATACAGTTATACTTTAATGAACGTAATAATAATATAAAAGTATTTATATATATTTATTAGTACACAACATGTTTATGACTAATAATATTAGTTAGGAATATAAGATGAATCTCGGAATGGGTAGAATCTAAAGCATTATTCAATGCTTTGTTTATGTACAACTACAAAGTAAGAAACATTCTAACTGGATTATGTAGAAAATTTTAAGTCATTAATTGAATGATAAATCACCATGTTTATGATAAAGATGAAATTGTTAAGCTTTCAGACGGGCATGATAAAAGACTGCATAATGTAGTTAATCTTGTGAATAGTTGCTAATTGTTAATAATGCAAGTGCAGTTTGTCTCATCTTGAGTAATCCTTTGAAGTTTTATAAAGTACTTGCATGTAATAGCTCAACCTCTAAAATAATAAGCAATGCGCTTTATGTAGCACAACATTTCAATTTCGCGGAAAAATGAATTAGTTAAAACTTAAGTGGATAATGCGATTTTAATGAGAGAATTAGTGTTACCTCATCAAAATGACTTATTCAAGATGCTTTATATCACATAATAACATTCAAAGTTTCAGAATGCAATGTCGAACAATCCCTAACATCAACAAAACTTGACCTAGAACAATGAATCAATTAAAAGTTATGTGGATAATGTTGTGACAATTTGCCTAGCGCACCCACACTGGCGGAAGCGAGGATATAATTGTTTGAGACAAACTTGCGAGAAATAATAGAAAACAAAGTAAAGTAACTGATAACACGACGATTTAACGTGGTTCGGCAAAACCCTGCCTACGTCCACCCCAAGAGTTCCCTTTATTCTTATAATATAAAAGATCCCGGTACAAGAAAAAGTACACTATGAGTTAACCCAAACCCAAGCCCCTTAGATTTTAGGATAAAATCTAAGTTTCCCGTACACCCTTTTACACTACTTAAAAGAATAAAACTCTCGACCTCACAAATAAACATACTCCGTTGATAAACCCTATCAACTATGTTTTTCTCTCATTTGTGATCTTGTGATCCTCACTTGGATGGATCCCTCTGGATGCCTTCTATCCTTTCCAAGTTCATCTATTTATAGATGCATATATACATGTGAAAACCTAACTACATCCATGTGAAACCATTAATGACATGCCGTCTTCTTTGACTTGAAACATGGAGAGGCGTGTATACCTTGCAAACTTCAATTTGGCAACTATTGCTAAACACCACATGTATACATTGTATCTTGACTTTTGAGCAAGGCAAATCAAACTTTTATACAATTACTTCACACATGGAAAGACAATTTCATTTTGATTTCTTCACCATACAAAAGACAATTTGAATTTGTCTACTAAATGTTTGTCATAATTTGGACTATTGTCCAACAATCTCCACCTTGACAAACATTTATTTTCTTTGTCACCGAAAATACTAACACCTAGTACTTTCACCATTGGCCTCCGTATCACCGCTGCACACACCTTGAATCACCTCGGTCCTGAACCCTGATTCAAATAAACTGGCCAATAATCATGTTCAGCTAACCCTGTCAACTTACCTAGTTGACACCGAAGAGGAGTCTCGAATCACCTCTTCCACCACAGTAAAATTTTCCTTCTCACCATCGTCTACCTTGGTCAAACATGTCCCAACATGTTCTCGACCTGTTTACCGCGTGCACGCTTTCAAAACCTTCGAGACACGAGTACATCTTGTACTCGCCACCAGACGATATAAACCCTCATATTTCTCTCCCTTCATCAGGACCTTCATGCCACATGTGATTTTCATAACTCCACCTACGGCCGAATTGCCGTATCCTTGAGAATCCAACACGCATAAGAAAATTAGATTCTTGCACATCTTTGGTGTGTACGCCACACCACCAAGAGTGTAAGCAGCTCCGTGAAACAATTTTATTTTCACCATGCCAACACCCTTACAACCAGAATCTAAAATCCATTCATCTTGAGCAGAAGTAGAACCTTTGGAGACTGTGAGAAAATCTCCCAAATTAACCGGTACATTAACTACAACTGCAGCCAACGAACCCCCAGATTTATCTTCATCATTCTTCCAGAGTGGGCAATAGTTCCTATAGTGACCCCACTCATGACATTTGAAGCACTGGATACCCTTTACGCCGTCTCCTGATCTAGACCTATTGTTATCTCTAGATCTCTTCTCGGCAAGCCTTCCCCTTCCATGACCAACCGTAGCAAATCCATGCTCAAAACGGTCACTGGATCTTCGTCTCCTATCTTGTGATAAGATTACCGGTACTACCTCCTCCATCTTTACATTAGCATTTCCGTAAAGAACAGTAGTGACCATAATATCATACGAACTAGGAAGAGAGGCAAGCGGAATAAGGGTCTTATCTTCTTCCTCCATATAAACCTCAACTTATTCAAGTTGATTAACCAGACCATTAAACACATCCATGTGTTCAATAATATACCAATCCTCATCCGCCATCTCAAATGGCTGCACCTTAAATTGCATACCACCGTTTCTCGCCATCTCCAAACAAAAACTATCCGAAACACCTGGAAGCTCTGATACCACTTGTTGTGACAATTTGCCTAGCGCACCCACACTGGCGGAAGCGAGGATATAATTGTTTGAGACAAACTTGCGAGAAATAATAGAAAACAAAGTAAAGTAACTGATAACACGACGATTTAATGTGGTTCGGCAAAACCCTGCCTACGTCCACCCCAAGAGTTCCCTTTATTCTTATAATATAAAAGATCCCGGTACAAGAAAAAGTACACTATGAGTTAACCCAAACCCAAGCCCCTTAGATTTTAGGATAAAATCTAAGTTTCCCGTACACCCTTTTACACTACTTACAAGAATAAAACTCTCGACCTCACAAATAAACATACTCCGTTAATAAACCCTATCAACTATGTTTTTCTCTCATTTGTGATCTTGTGATCCTCACTTGGATGGATCCCTCTGGATGCCTTCTATCCTTTCCAAGTTCATCTATTTATAGATGCATATATACATGTGAAAACCTAACTACATCCATGTGAAACCATTAATGACATGCCGTCTTCTTTGACTTGAAACATGGAGAGGCGTGTATACCTTGCAAACTTCAATTTGGCAACTATTGCTAAACACCACATGTATACATTGTATCTTGACTTTTGAGCAAGGCAAATCAAACTTTTATACAATTACTTCACACATGGAAAGACAATTTCATTTTGATTTCTTCACCATGCAAAAGACAATTTAAATTTGTCTACTAAATGTTTGTCATAATTTGGACTATTGTCCAACAGATAATGTTGACTTTAATTAGAGAATTAGTATTACCTCAATATAAAATTATTCATGATGCTATATTTATCACATAATCACTTTCAAAGTTTCGACATACAATGTTAAACACCCCCTAACATCAACAAATCTTGATCTAACTAACTTAGAGAATGTTTTTTGAGCAGCCAAAGTTTGAGCATGATTATTCCCAAGCATCGATGTCCTTATACTAAATCCTGTTCTATACAGGTCACTACGATAATCAAAATGCCCACCTTTTAACAGCAACGTACTTAGATCAAGTCTCTAGCAATTTCGCCTTTAACAGCATCATATCTTGCCACAATACTCACCAATTATCGTGGTGAAATTTGAGTTCGTATTACTTTTCTTTTTATTCTTCCAGTATAAAGAACCATGGCCACAATACTCAACTTGAGACACAAATGATTTCTCCACTTCCTTCGAAACAAGTATTGAATGTTATGACCCATTTTGACACGAATCAACCTGAATTATATATGTCATAAGCTGGTCAAGAGAAAGCTATGTTATAAAATAGTATCAACGAATTAGAGATATCCATTTCTTAGTTTCTTTATCTATTTTTCCTTTTACAAAAACTAGTATAGTAATCTAATTGTATCTGCATATCCATTATCAGCTCTGATTGAGCATGATATGTACTAATAGAGTCAACGATTTAGTAGTTGACATTGTGTAAAATAGGAATATATTTTCCATTGTATAATTGTTCATATAATAGTGGTATATAGCTGTATGTATATCGGCTCCTAGAATAGCTACATAGTTTGTTATAATTTCCAAACATAAACCCATATTGTACCATTATATATGGACGGATCAAAGGAATACAAAAGTATCGAACAATATTTACTCTTTCATGGTATCAGAAGACTTGGTGATCCTTCACCTCCAATAATCTCATTCTTCACGTCATTCTTTCTTTTTCAATTCAATGGCACCATCAACCAAAATACACCCTGCTATTAGTCCTAACCCTCTTGATGATAATTGGTATATGGACACAAGAGTCACATCCCACATGACTAGTACCCAAGGTAATCTCATGTCTTATTATCCTGCAAGGTTACCTTCACGTATAATAGTTGGTAATGGTCACGGTATTCCCATTCTTGGTTATGGCAATTCTACTTTACCCATTAATTCTAATCATCCCTTATATCTTTCTAATGTTCTACACTCCCCTACCTTAATTAAAAATCTTATTTCTGTACGATGTTTATCGATTGACAATAACATATCTCTTGAATTTGACCCTTTTGGCTTTACTGTGAAAGATTTTCCGGAAGGGACCCCTCTAATGCGGCGCAATAGCACCGGTGATCTATATCCCATCAAGTCATCCAATCTAAATCAACTATCTTCGCATTCTGCTTTTTCCTTAATTTCTCAAGACCTATGGCACTACCGTCTTGGACATCCAGGTGTTAGTGTTCTTAAGTCTCTTAGAAATAAAAATTGTATTTCGTGCAATTCTAGTAATAAATGTACTTTTTGCCAATCATGTGTTTTGGGTAAACATACACGCCTACCCTTTTATCCTTCTACTAATAATACGCATGCTCCTTTTGATATTATCCACAGCGATTTATGGACATCTCCTGTTTCTAGTGGTGTTGGTCACAAATACTATATTTTGTTTCTTGATAATTTTACTAATTTTTTATGGACTATTCCCCTTGGTAGCAAATCTCAAGTTTACAATATCTTTGTTGCTTTTCATAAACTCATTAATACTCAATTTGGCGTAAATATAAAAACTTTTCAATGTGATAATGGTACCGAATTTAACAACAACCAATTTCATAACTTCTGCTCCCAAAATGGCATGTTATTTCGTTTTTCTTGTCCTTATACATCCTCGTAAAACGGTAAGGCAGAACGCAAGATTCGTGCGATAAATAACATCATGCGTACTCTTCTTGCTCACTCGTCGATTCCTGCAACATTTTGGCACCATGCTCTCGAAACCGCAACTTACTTAATCAACATCCTTCCCAACAAACAACTAAACAACTTACCCCCCACTCAACTTCTTTATCAACGCACACCTTTATACGATTCGTTGCGTGTTTTCGGATGTCTTTGTTATCCCCTCATTCCATCCTCCAAAATAAATAAACTTTAATCTCGCTCTCTACCTTGCGTTTTTCTCGGTTACCCGAAAGATCATCGTGGATATAAATGTTATGACTTGTCCACTAAAAAGATAATTATTTCTCGTCACGTAATCTTTGACGAACACACGTTGTAACGACCCTGGATTTTCCAACGTTTATTTATTAATAATTATTATTAATACTTGTGTTTAATGAATGTATTGTTTATATACATTTACTTGTTACCGCGATTAACTTTAAATGCCCGAAACGTCTTTGTGACACGCGTACATTACACGAATAATATTTTCAAGTATTATTTACATTCATGATTGATTTTATTAATCATTTTAATTAACTAAGGTTGATAGTTAATTACTTGGGCTTTTATTGGATTAACTTGAGAATTACTTGAAACTTGGGCTTTTATTAGTATTAGTAGACTTAAAGAGCCCACCCTACTTCTTTAATGGACTAGTTAGCCTAGTAATTTATGTAAGTATTACTTAAGATGAAAATAGTTGGTGTAATGCTTATAGAATCTAGTTGCTTGCTTAGTTACATGTAGTTCCCATGCAAATCAACCCTTATAACCAACTTTTAAGACTTTTACATGCATGTGACTAGTGAGTAAACTCCTCTCCCCTTTCCCCCTTTGTGAACCGACGGCACTAGGCCCTTTAGAGGGATTTGTTTCATTTTTTTTTACTACTTCATTCACTAGTTGCTCTCATTTCCAAACACACACAATTACTTGCTTTCAATTTCTCTCATTTCTTTCTCTCATTTCTCTCTCAAAGTTGTAAGTAATAAAGCTTAATGTTCTTCCTTTTCTTGTCTTAAAAACCGTAACCCAACATCCCATATCATCATCATCTTCTCACTTGTTTAATTACTTGTTATTGTTTAATCACTTACTTTGCTAGTTGTTGTTGTTTACTTACTAATTATTAAGAATCAAACTTGTTAGTTTGATTCTACATATCAACTTGTTCTTACAAGACATACAAGAACATAAACTTTCTAGTTTATGTTCTACATTAAATGTTTGAAAGATTGTAAGTTCATTTGTTGTAAAATCATACTTGTAATTCATGTTTGTAAACTTAAAGTTTACTTTCTTAAAGATCAAGACTTTGGCTTGAATCTTTAAAGTATGAACAACAATGAACTAGTTACTTGTTTACTTAGTTATTTACTTCATTCTTGCACTTTTTAAATTCATGATTCATGTTGTTGTTGGTCAAGTGTTACTAGTTAACTTTGATCTCATTTTTCTTGAACAAAAGTTAACTTTAAAAGTTCAAGAACATGGAAGTATAACTTTTTAGTTATAACTTCATACACTTGTGTTAGATGTAACTTAATAACTTTAGATCTAGACTTTTGGGTCTTGGATCTTCAAGATCTAACTAAGAACTATGTTCTACATCTTAAGATCTTGATTATTTAGTTTACATTCAAGTTTGTAGTTCAATATTACTTTTATATTTCATGTATGTGTTAAATCTAAGACTTTGATGTAACTTTGGTTCATCAAACTACATACAACACTTAATTGAGTTGTGCTACATGTCTTAGACTTACACAAGTGTTATGATGGTCAAAACTTGGTTAAGATGATGCAAACACATCAACGAGTTGTACACTTGAAGCTATATGCATCAAGGATGAGAACCGTGATAAGCATCGAACACCAAGACCCACCGGAACCTACTGTTTTACTGTTCTGGGTCTTATCAGTATTACTTGGGCTACTGTAAAGATTATTTTTAGTTAGCTCTATTCGAGCAGATAACTTTTCATTTAGGACTCGTCTTAATCCGAGTTACGGTTTAGGATTTATGGCCCTCCGATCGTCACTATGTCCTTTTAACGTTGTGCTGAAAATTCTGACCTACTCGCACTTAGACCATCGCCACGGTCAAACGAAGATGAGTTTGCTTCTGAAATTTTTACCACAACTAGAGGACTCATATACGGAGCCATGTCCACTGGTCTCACCTTATTTCAGTAGGTATTGAGGCCGTGGTGACTGACCGAAGTCAGCCTTGTTTTAAACTTCTTTCATAAACGAAACTTACTTTACACGTTTTGTTTGATGATGAATGATGATGAACTTTATGACCTAATTTACATACATTTAAACCTATTGGGACGATTTACTGACTTAGTACTATTTGACTTAGGTTGAGGACTTTCCGGACCTACGTACTTGCTTATTTCCCGACTCGACTTTACCACTACTTTACCACTGTGAGTTATAGCATCCCTTTTTACTTTAACTATTTTGGGAACTGAGAATACATGCACATTTTACGTTTTACATACTAGGCACGAGTACTTAAACTTATATATGTGTGGGTTATACAACGGCATAAACATTCCCTTTAGCTCGGTAACATTTAGTCATTGGTTTTTGAACCGGTGAACGCGAATCTTAGATATGGATCCATAGGGTTTGTCATCCCCACTCGGGCTAGTAGCGCTAGTATTTAACGGGTATTTAATACTTCGTAAACATACGCACTTGCCAAGTGTACTTTCAGGGGGTATAAACGTTAAGTTAGTTACCAAATGCCCACGGTTAAACATATACTTTATCATACGGTTTTGAAACGCTCTTTGTAGCACTGAAATCTCGTGGCCTACCTTACATACTGTTATACTTAAACTATAGCTCACCAAACTTTGTGTTGACGTTTTTAAGCATGTTTTTCTCAGGTGCTTAAGGTTGCTTCCACTGTGTACTAGTCTTGCTGTAGACACCCGCTGCTCTAGAGTTATCACCACATGAACTGTTTATCTTGCATTCAAACTTTAATACTTTTGAACAATGATTTGTAACGACCTAAGGGTCACGTACTATTATCTTTGCTTCTGTTCATAGAAGCATACTTTTGGTTGTAAAACAATTGACGTTGGTTATGACGTCAGCTTTTATCATGAATGCAAACTTGTTTTGAAAACGCATATAGTGTTTGACTTTGTAATGATTCTGTTGTTGATGATTCGTACACGATGGTTTTGTACGGGGCATTACATTTGGTATCAGAGCATTGGTTGTAGGGAATTAGGTTGCATTATTGAGTCTAAGACCGACCCGAGTAGGATTCACTAATAGGACTAATCTACAACTTGCTAGTTTACTTGTTTCCGCTGAACTTACTGCATGCTGCTGCTTACTTTTACTACTATATGCCGTATGCTATTACATGATTTCACTACTGCATGCTATTATCTGTTTCGATTGCATGATACATGTCGTTATTGCCATGCTACTTACTGTTACACATGATTTAGACTGTTGGCCTAATATGTGCTTGCTTTATGACTTACTGATAGTGCTCCAAATGAACATATATTTAGTATCAATATCCCTCCGATATGTAAAGATTTCAGTTGCAATTGTTCCATTTTCATGTAATATTCATTTATATTAAATAAGTGCGAAGACAAAAGGCGAAAACAACGAATTGAAGACGCAAAGGTCCAAAAAGCTCAAAAGTACAAGATACAATTAAAAAGGTTCAATTTATTGATAAGGAACGTCTAAAAATGACAAGAGTACAAGTTACGAAACGCAAAGTACAAAATATCTCAGCGTACGCAAGGACGTTCGAAAATCCGGAACCGGTACATGAACCAACTCTCAACGCTCGACGCAACGGAAAAAAAAATTACGAGTCTACTATGTATATAAATATAATATAATATATAAATAATTATAAAAATTATTTATATATTATATATATTTAAATAAAAACCGTCGGCAGCCTTGGATCTTGAACTTGTGGGCTGGTTTTGGAACCTCCGCGACTTGCGGAGCTGGAAGGCCAAAATGGCCGCGACTCGCGGAGCAGTGAATTTCAGTTCTGGCTATAAAAGCTCTCGAGTTCTGCATGTAAAATATATAATAAAAACATAATAATAATAATACTCCATAAGATAATAAATAAATAAATATATATATAGTATAGATTAGTGTTATATTAGATTAGTTCGGGTTATGTAAAGGTTATTTTACGGGTTTTCGAAGTCGAAATTCTGTCCGTGTAACACTACGCGATAAATACTCAATGTAAGTTATGTTCTCCTTTTTAAATTAATGTCTCGTAACTAAGTTATTATTATGCTTATTTGAGCCGAAGTAATCATGATGTTGGGCTAATTACTAAAATTGGGTAATTGGGCTTTGTACCATAATTGGGGTTTGGACAAAAGAACGACACTTGTGGAAATTAGATTATGGGCTATTAATGGGCTTAATATTTGTTTAACTAAATGATAGTTTGTTAATGTTAATATAAAGATTTACAATTGGGCGTCCCTATAAATTACCATATACACTCGATCGGACACAATGGGCGGGGTATTTATATGTACGAATAATCGTTCATTTAACCGGACACGGGAATGAATTAATAGCCACTAGAATAATTAAAACAGGGGTGAAATTACATTCAAGGGTAATTGGTGTAATTGTTAACAAAGTAGTAAAACCTTGGTTTACACGCAGTCGATAACCTGGTGTATTCATTAAACAAAGTATTAAAACCTTGTTACAATTCGAATCCCCAATTAGTTGGAATATTTAACTTCGGGTATAATAATAATTTGACGAGGACACTCGCACTTTATATTTATGACTGATGGACTGTTATGGACGAAAACCAGACGGACATATTAAATAATCCAGGACAAAGGACAATTAACCCATGGGCATAAAACTAAAATCAACACGTCAACCATCATGGTTACGGAAGTTTAAATAAGCATAATATATTTTATTTCATTTTTTCTCGTACTTTTATTTATTGTCATTTTAATTATTGTTATTTATTTTATTGTTATTTAAATATCATCATTTACTATACGCTTCGCTTAAAATATAAATCGACAAACCGGTCATTAAACGGTAAACCTCCTTTTATATATTATTATATATAATTATATATATTTTGTACAAATATAGTTGTTTAAAAATATAGTGTGCAATAAGCCCGCTCCCTGTGGAACGAACCGGACTTACTAAAAACTATACTACTCTACGATTAGGTACACTGCCTATAGTGTTGTAGCAAGGTTTAGGTATATCCATTTTGTAAATAAATAATTAAAACTTGTGTAATTTGTAACGTATTTCGTAGTAAAATATAGTACTATCACGTACCCCCACGCTACGACATCAAGATTTTGGCGCCGCTGCCGGGGAGTCGGCGAAACTTTATATTTTTAATTTATTTTTTTATATTTATATTTTATTTTTAGAAAAACAATATAAAATCTAAAAAAAAAAAATTAAACACCGAAAAAATATATATATATATATATATAAATCTGTTTTTATAAAATATTTTCATTTCTATTTTGGTTTTTTTTTTAAATATAAGTGTTTATTTACTATATAAAAATATTTTGTAAAAATACAAAACAGAAAAATAAATAAAATAAAAATAAAATAAATACGTTGAACCTGTAAAACTGACCTGTCACGTTTGAATTTTGAACCCCCGCGACTCGCGGAGGTTTTGAACTGGGAACCTCGCAACTCGCGGAGCCCCTCAGACACGTCTGGTAACCTCTGTCGACACATTAATTACAGTGTAATAATTATTATTATTTTTATTTAAACCCTAATTAGGTTATCTTAATTAATTATTTAGTTTAGTTTATTTATTTACTTTGTTATTTTTAAATTTTAATCTAGTTTTTATAAATATATAATTTAATATTTTTATAAAATAAATAATATAAAAAAAAAATAATAATAATATTTTTATAACAATAAGTAATTTTATCACTTTTTATATCTTTTTATATTGTCGTATTTTTTTATTTGTTTTAGCGTAATTTGTATATTTTTCGCTCGTAATTAGTTTTAAGTTTAGTATTTGCCGTAGTTTATTTTTAATTCTAGATTTTTAGGTCTTGCCGTAAAATCCCTTAAGTGCTTATTCCTTAGACTAAGATTTAGGTGCTTTAGAATTTTGCGACGCCGTTTTTTGTGCTACTTTCTTATTTTTATTTTTCGACGCCTATTTTTCTACCTTTTTATTTTTCGACGTTTTTTGACATGCAATCTATTTCTTTCTTATTTCTCGACGCTCTAGTTTTTAGGACTTAGAATTTTCTCTATTTCTTATCTAATATCTCAAACGGAAAGAAAAATTATTTAAGCGGTTAAATTAATGGACGTTGACATTTTTCTGCTTCGTAGTAATAGTTGGATTTGTTAGTGGCTGAGTTGTGGCTTTTCCGATTTAAAGGTGCTTGGCTCCCTGCTACATCTTTTGGCTATTCGAAACGTGGGCAAAAGCAGAAAAGTCTATTAATTGGACAACTTATATAAGTTTTTCTATTTTTATAACTAATAGGATAATTAGTGAACGCACCACATTGTAGCTAAAAATTTGTCCATCGCAATAAAATGGAAAATTTTGAAAACAGGGCCTTGGAAACTCTTTTTGAACTCCAAAATCAATTAAATCAATACCCTCAAACGAGTGTTGATAACAATTCATTCGGTCAATCTTGGATCGCGAACGACGAAACAATAACTGGTTGTGAAATCTGTGGAGATTATCACTCAACATGGGAATGTTACTATTACGTTCCTATGGAAAATTACGCACCCACGGAACCTGAATGGAACGATTACGAAGAACACAATTCAAATTGGGATTATTCCCAAGAATATATCCAAAGTCAACAACCAGAAGACGAGGAAAATTACGTGTCCGAAAATTCTTTAAACATTATAAAAATCAAACTCGAAGAACTCGATGCTCAAAATGAACAAATGAGAGAGTTTGTAAACCGGCAAGCTGAAACTCTATCAAATTACACACCTGTTGATCTGAGGAGACATGTTCAAAAAAATCCCATATCATCGAATTTTGATGAATTCGAGAGCTCCGAAATCACCAACTACCCCGATGATACTTTTTATTCAGTCTTACCAAATTCACAACATATCGACACATTAGCCTCTACAGACAAAATCATCAATCCATCAATGAATGATGAAAAAGAAATAAGGGTGACAAATTGGTACTCTTGGGAAAACGATAACGTTGAAAATTTTAACCCCGAGACCAAACCGAACTTCACCATTCCACAACCTTCCAACCCAATATTCTCTATAGAAGAGTCATCTACCGAAGATGAACTACGAGCTATAATAGATAATGACACCTCGGATTTCACCCAATTGGGTAATAGAGGTGAAAACTTTGATCCCGAGAATAAACGGAAGGAAATATTAGGAATTGTCCACCCTATAGAAATATGTATGTCGGTATATATCGATCCATTTGACCAAGAACCAGAAAAGAGACATATCCATTTACTAAAAGCTACACTTAAAAAAGAATTAAGTAGTGACGATCGGGTGAGTCTAAACTCTAAACCTATTGATATAATATATACCACCCGAGATGCAAATAACTGGCTCACTATTTTAATTCGTGGAACTTATTCCACCGACTTCACATGTCATCAGCTAAGTGTGGGGAAGTCTAACCCCACTTAATGTTAAATTCGGGGTTCGGGTTAATATATAACTCGTTAATAAAAATACACGATGAGTTAGGGTAAAAGACGCTTTTCCAAATATTAGTAAACAGTTCAGAAAACCAACCGTTTTTGAAAAAAACATGTGTGATAAAACAAAAAAAGGAATGAACGATGAGGCGCGCCATCTATCATTCGACGAGCTTTGTAAGTACAAACTGGGAATTTTTAATCACTTTTCTACACTAATCACCCTCATGAATTTATAATTAGAGTCTGATTTCATGCAAATGAGGGCATTGCATGATCTTAAGTGTGGGGAAGGGTTATAAATTCTCTCGGGTTTATTACTTGGTTTATTTGCCAAATTTTGTGAAAATTTGAAAAATTTTCAACTAAATGAAGTCAAAATCATGTTTATACATATTTATGAACAGTGAAAACTAGGTGTTAATACCGAAATTATCGTTACCTCGAAAAGGACATAAATTGAGAAACAACTTAAAACGCTTGAATTCATTTAAAATGGAATAGAAGAGAATAAAAAGGCAAAGAAAGAAACTAAGTGTGGGGAGAATATACCAAGTTATTCAATTAAAAACTGTCTATCACATGTTTCTGTAAAGTTATTGCAGGTGCTTTTGTTTTGGACTAAATTAACTATTTTACCCGGTAAATTGTAATAAAGATGAAAGAAAGATGGATCTACACGATGAATCAATTCCATCATTAAAAGGAAGTAAAGTCTTCCGAAAAAGACACGCGCTTCTTGATTTAGGTCAGGAAGTTGTCGTCCAGACCAGCTGTAGGTTGACGAAAAATCTAGAAAAGTCATCTCTAAAATCAGCAGGAAATCCACGAACCTCAGCATCAAACAGGGTCGCCAAGTGGTCGGACTTATCCTAACCATGAGAGGATCTGTCTCGTAAAATGGGGAGGGCGCCGTGCAAATTAGCTTGATAAGACTAATGAATCAGACCCCCAGAAAGGATAATCTCCTCAAAGATTAAAAATCAGCTTTTAAGCCTGATATTACTCAATCCTTGAGATTGACTTTAAAGATTGAGAATTACAACTCATGGAATTCGATGATATCTAAACTCGAGCTTGAACGAGAAAATATTTTGATCAAAAATAAAACCGATTTGTTTTCTGAAAACCCATTTTCAATGCGTTCATTGAACGTAAAATCCTAGGAATTCACCTGGAATTCATTAGGTCACCTGAACCAAATCGGGTGTCAACCGTAAGAACGGTGGTTGCATATTGGTCGAAGACAGGACCTTTTGCCAAGACCGAAAAACTATAGGGTGATCTTTACTATTGCTCCTACAAAGGATAGTATTGCATCTGACACGTTAAAGACCATAATCAAAAGCATGTCACGGGACATTGCCTTAACAGTTGCTTGTTCATCGCTTTCCTTTACAACCGGACGGTAGTTTACCGAAAGGTAATATACGGGACAAGTAAACTGGACGTGTTGCTTTCCTAATACAAGGTTAGCAAGTGGGTGACACAAAACCATAAGTTTTGAGCTAAAATTTTCAAATCTGAAACCCACCAACCCACAAAAATATTTTGCAAACACCGGTGAAGGGTTATTCCGGAAAACCTGTCTAGGGTAAAATCTAGCATGTATTTTCAAAAGATCAAATGTTTTTATAAAGATCCAATTTCCTAACGGATCTAAATTTTCATAGTCATGTGGGACTGTAAACCACAAATGCTACTATCATTGTTTATACCGCCGTATCAAAATCACTGATGTACAAAGTGTGAAGAATAAAGAAGTGATTCTAGTGTGTTTTATTTCAAGACTGTATTGCTTGAGGACAAGCAACGTTCAAGTGTGGGGATATTTGATAGTGCTCCAAATGAACATATATTTAGTATCAATATCCCTCCGATATGTAAAGATTTCAGTTGCAATTGTTCCATTTTCATGTAATATTCATTTATATTAAATAAGTGCGAAGACAAAAGGCGAAAACAACGAATTGAAGACGCAAAGGTCCAAAAAGCTCAAAAGTACAAGATACAATTAAAAAGGTTCAATTTATTGATAAGGAACGTCTAAAAATGACAAGAGTACAAGTTACGAAACGCAAAGTACAAAATATCTCAGCGTACGCAAGGACGTTCGAAAATCCGGAACCGGTACATGAACCAACTCTCAACGCTCGACGCAACGGAAAAAAAAATTACGAGTCTACTATGTATATAAATA
The DNA here is from genome assembly GCF_046630445.1 of Rutidosis leptorrhynchoides. NCBI lineage: Eukaryota > Viridiplantae > Streptophyta > Magnoliopsida > Asterales > Asteraceae > Rutidosis > Rutidosis leptorrhynchoides. The sequence goes on along the minus strand of NC_092334.1, from coordinate 174,846,324 downwards.
TAATATAATATATAAATAATTATAAAAATTATTTATATATTATATATATTTAAATAAAAACCGTCGGCAGCCTTGGATCTTGAACTTGTGGACTGGTTTTGGAACCTCCGCGACTTGCGGAGCTGGAAGGCCAAAATGGCCGCGACTCGCGGAGCAGTGAATTTCAGTTCTGGCTATAAAAGCTCTCGAGTTCTGCATGTAAAATATATAATAAAAACATAATAATAATAATACTCCATAAGATAATAAATAAATAAATATATATATATATATATAGTATAGATTAGTGTTATATTAGATTAGTTCGGGTTATGTAAAGGTTATTTTACGGGTTTTCGAAGTCGAAATTCTGTCCGTGTAACACTACGCGATAAATACTCAATGTAAGTTATGTTCTCCTTTTTAAATTAATGTCTCGTAACTAAGTTATTATTATGCTTATTTGAGCCGAAGTAATCATGATGTTGGGCTAATTACTAAAATTGGGTAATTAGGCTTTGTACCATAATTGGGGTTTGGACAAAAGAACGACACTTGTGGAAATTAGATTATGGGCTATTAATGGGCTTAATATTTGTTTAACTAAATGATAGTTTGTTAATGTTAATATAAAGATTTACAATTGGGCGTCCCTATAAATTACCATATACACTCGATCGGACACGATGGGCGGGGTATTTATATGTACGAATAATCGTTCATTTAACCGGACATGGGAATGAATTAATAGCCACTAGAATAATTAAAACAGGGGTGAAATTACATTCAAGGGTAATTGGTGTAATTGTTAACAAAGTAGTAAAACCTTGGTTTACACGCAGTCGATAACCTGGTGTATTCATTAAACAAAGTATTAAAACCTTGTTACAATTCGAATCCCCAATTAGTTGGAATATTTAACTTCGGGTATAATAATAATTTGACGAGGACACTCGCACTTTATATTTATGATTGATGGACTGTTATGGACGAAAACCAGACGGACATATTAAATAATCCAGGACAAAGGACAATTAACCCATGGGCATAAAACTAAAATCAACACGTCAACCATCATGGTTACGGAAGTTTAAATAAGCATAATATATTTTATTTCATTTTTTCTCGTACTTTTATTTATTGTCATTTTAATTATTGTTATTTATTTTATTGTTATTTAAATATCATCATTTACTATACGCTTCGCTTAAAATATAAATCGACAAACCGGTCATTAAACGGTAAACCTCCTTTTATATATTATTATATATAATTATATATATTTTGTACAAATATAGTTGTTTAAAAATATAGTGTGCAATAAGCCCGCTCCCTGTGGAACGAACCGGACTTACTAAAAACTATACTACTCTACGATTAGGTACACTGCCTATAGTGTTGTAGCAAGGTTTAGGTATATCCATTTTGTAAATAAATAATTAAAACTTGTGTAATTTGTAACGTATTTCGTAGTAAAATATAGTACTATCACGTACCCCCACGCTACGACATCACTTACTGACATGGAAAATTTATTTTTCCTTGTTCAGATGTCGGATATTCCACCTGCTATCATTTTGGGCAGTTCAGACTCGTCAGCCACCTCACCTACTGCTGTTGCCGACACACCGATCCCGTTACCCACCAGTGACCCCGGCGCTTCATCCTCTGGAGCTAGCAGCCATGCTCCTGCCCCAGTGGGTACTGCAGACAGAGCCCAGGACCTCCCGGAGATTCCAGCTCCATCTGCCCCAGGACCCTCGGGGTCACAGCCTCGCTCTGGTGATGTTGTGATTCCCGCGGAATTTGGGGAGGGTCCATTCCGTAACCAGTATCGTCATTGGTGCCGACGCACTCCTGATAGACGTCTCGTGCCTATTCCACCCTTCATATACCGACAGATGATGGCCGCCCGAGGGGAGCCAGTACAGCCACCCGTGCAGCCACCTCTACACGATTCAGATGATCCTTCATCCGACGACTCATCTACAGACGACTCTAGTGACGATGACTTCGACGAGGAGGACCCCGATGATGCACCTGTTCAGCCACCCTCCACTCCGCTGAAGAAGCGGTATCGCTTCGACGGTACCATTATTCCGGGGATCAACGGAGGACGAGCATTCACTGACGCATATGGTCAGCGTCGTAGGGTTACCGCCCGTAAGCAGCTCGTGCCGTATCCTGCTGATCCTTTCATCCGTAAGCCTTACCGCCTCGCAGCCTCTACTTCTGGAGCCGGACCATCAGCACCACCAGCTCCACCAGCACCACCCGTACCGACTGCACCGCCTGCCCCACCCACTCCCTCTGTCGAGGAACTAACGAGGGAGGTGGAGATCCTCCGTGCTCGGGTAACTGAGCTCGAGGACCAGATGTCCCATGTATTGGACATCCTACACCCACCATCACCGTAGGAATTTTGTAGTAGATTTTATTATGTAATCTAGTTGTAGTTTTATGTTTCACTTATGTATTGTACGAACTTATACAAATGTATGCAACTTATTATTATTAATGAATGGAACTTTGCGTTATTTAATTCTTGCACGATGTTCTATTTACGTTACTGTATGATGATTCTGTGGTATTTGTACCTGGATTGCATTACTTAATAAACATGTGATGTGTTGATTCCGTGTTGGTTACATATACTGTATTATTACTATTTGCATACTGGATTTTGACTTGAGTCAAAATTTTTGTTTAGGACACCATGGCCAACGGACGATCAACATCAACACCTACCGCAACCCAAATTGAGGAGATGATTGCCGAAAGGGTAGCCGCAGCCATTGCGGAAATGCAACCCCAAGCTCCACCGCCACCGGTTATTCAACCCATTCGTAATGGGTGCACGTACAAAGAGTTCCAAAGCTGCAAACCTCATAACTTCAGTGGAACAGAGGGACCGGTTGGTCTCACTAGATGGTTCAAGAAATTAGAATCTGTGTTTCGAGTTAGTAACTGCTAGGAAGCGAATAAAACCAAGTTTGCTTCATGCACGCTGTCTGATGGCGCACTAACGTGGTGGAACACGTTGGCTCAAGCAAAAGGTATCGATGAGGCGTTTGCTACCCCATGGGAGGAATTCAAAGGGGCCCTGATTGAGGAATATTGTCCTAGGACAGAGATCCAGAAGATGGAGATGGAATTTATGCAGTTAAAGGCCGTTGGGAACGACCTTGATAGTTACAACCAGAGGTTTTTGGAATTAGCCCTGATGTGTCCGACAATGGTCACCCCGGAATTCAAGCGTATGGAAAGGTACTTTTGGGGACTTCCTAAGAGCATTAAGGGAAACATCACCTCGTCCAAACCACCTAATATCCCAGAAGCGATGCGCATGGCGCATACTTTAATGAATCAAATTATCATCGATGAACCGGAGAAGGCTAAGTCTGAAGCAGGTAGCAGTGAGAAGCGCAAATGGGATAACAACAGGGGAAGGACCTATGATCAGAACCCGGAAAAACAACATGAGGGTTTCAGAGGAAACAACAACGGTGGAAACCCCAATCCGAACACCAACTCAAACCCGAACTACAAGGGAACCTTACCACAATGCAAGCGGTGCTATAAGCACCATACTGGGTATTGTAACGTTGTTTGTGAAAAGTGCCAACGGACTGGGCATATCGGGAAGGTCTGCAAGGTCACCACTTTGAATGTGAAGGCGAACCCCAATGGACCGAAAAAGTGCTACGAATGCAGACAGATAGGCCATTTCAGAAATGCGTGCCCCAACAAAAGAAAAGACGGCGGACCACCCCGTGGTAGAGCTTTCAACGTTAATGCAAGGGATGCACGCGAGAATCCCGACTTGGTGACAGGTATATTCACTATCAACAATCTATTAGCTTCTGTCTTATTTGATACTGGTGCCGATAGAAGTTATGTATGTAGACACTTTTGCGATAAGATTAATTGGTCGTTAGTCCCGTTAAAAGAGAGTATGCTTGTCGAGGTCGCCAATGGAAAACTTGAGAATGTTGACCATATTAGTCGAGGAGCTATTATCAACATAGCTGGTGCAGATTTCGAAATTGATTTGATACCCATCAAATTGGGAAGTTTTGACGTGATCGTCGGTATGGATTGGTTGACCAAGATAAGGGCCGATATTATCTGTGGAGATAAAGCTCTTCGTATACCACAAGGAGATGGTGATCCACTGATCATTTACGGAGAAAGATGTACCTCGAAGCTGAACCTCATTAGTTGCGTGAAAGCGCAAAAGATCATGAAGAAGGGACGTCTTGCTGTCCTAGCACATGTGAAAACGGTAGAAACCGAGGTGAAGAGTGTGAACGATGTTCGAATTGTGAACGAATTCTCCGATGTCTTTCCTGAAGAATTGCCTGAATTACCGCCGCTGAGAGCAGTAGAGTTTCAGATCGATTTAGTACCAGGGGCTGCACCTGTAGCTCGCGCACCTTATAGACTCGCACCCTCCGAGATGCAAGAATTACAAAGCCAACTACAAGTATTACTAGACCGAGGGTTTATCCAACCAAGTTTCTCGCCTTGGGGCGCACCTGTGTTGTTTGTGAAGAAGAAGGATGTATCATTCCGTATGTGTATCGACTACTGTGAACTCAACAAATTGACAATCAAGAATCGGTATCCTCTTCCACGAATTGACGATCTTTTTGATCAACTACAAGGATTGAGCGTTTACTCTAAGATCAACTTGCGATCCGGTTATCACCAGTTGAGGGTGAAGGAAAGTGACGTGATGAAAACTGCATTCAGAACCCGTTATGGTCATTATGAGTTTCTCGTGATGCCATTTGGTTTGACGAATGCACCTGCTGTATTTATGGACCTCATGAATCGTGTCTGCAAGCCGTACTTGGATAAGTTTGTTATCGTCTTCATAGATGATATCCTCATCTACTCTAAGAGTGAAGAAGAGCATGAACAACACCTTCGACTAGTGCTCGAACTCTTGAGGCAAGAGCAACTTTACGCCAAATTCTCCAAGTGTGAATTTTGGTTGAAGGAAGTCCAATTTCTGGGACATGTTGTGAGCGACCAGGGTATCAAAGTTGATCTCGCCAAGATTGAAGCTATCAGCGAGTGGGAGACCCCCACTACTCTGACTCACATTCGCCAATTCCTAGGTCTCGCCGGTTACTACCGAAGGTTTATTGAAGATTTTCTCTGATTGCGCGTCTTTTGACCGCATTGACTCACAAAGGGAAGAAGTTCATTTGGGAACCCGTACACGAATCAGCATTTTAAACCTTGAAGAAGAAGTTGACTACCGCACCCATCCTATCTCTTCCTGAAGGCAGTGACGATTTCGTTGTTTATTGCGATGCTTCGAAAAGTGGTTTTGGTTGTGTACTAATGCAACGATCAAAGGTTATTGCCTATGCCTCCCGCCAATTGAAGATTCACGAGCGGAACTACACTACTCACGATCTCGAACTTGGAGCCGTTGTCTTTGCTCTCAAATTGTGGAGACACTATTTGTATGGAACTAAGAGCACTATTTTCACCGATCACAAGAGTCTCCAGCACATCTTCGATTAGAAGCAACTAAATATGAGACAACGTCGATGGATCGAGACGCTAAACGACTATGCTTGTGAACTTCGTCATCATCCAGGCAAGGCCAATGTTGTAGCTGACGCTTTAAGCCAAAAGGAGAGGATGGCACCTCTTCGTGTTAGGGCTCTGAACATCACCATTTATTCGAATCTCAACAGTCAGATCAGAGTAGCCCAAGATGAGGCTCTCAAAGGGGAGAATATATCTCATGAACATTTGAACATACTTGTCTCTCGATTCGAGGTCAGGGAGTCTGGACTCCGATGTTATGTCGGAAGAATTTGGGTACCTCTTTATGGAGATCTACGGAACCTTATACTTGATGAAGCACACAAATCGAGATATTCGATTCACCTCGGAGTGAGCAAGATGTACCACGATCTTAAGGAACAATATTGGTGGTCGAATCTTAAGAAGGACGTTGCGACTTATGTTGGTAAGTGTTTGACTTGCTCGAAGGTTAAAGCCGAGCATCAGAGACCTTCTGGGTTACTTCAGCAACCGGAAATCCCGCAATGGAAATGGGAAAGGATAACAATGAATTTCATCACCAAGCTACCAAAGACGGTGGGCGGATACGATACCATCTGGGTTATCGTTGATCGTCTTACCAAATCTGCACACTTCCTAGCTATGAAGGAAACGGATACGATGGAGAGACTCGCTCAACTATACATCAAAGAGGTTGTATCTCGTCATGGTGTACCTTTACCGAATTTTCTTGCAACAACAGTTATCACTCGAGCATTAATTCCGCACCTTTTGAAGCATTGTATGGCCGCAAGTGCCGATCTCTTATTTGTTGGGCCGAAGTAGGCGAAAAGCAAATCACCAGACCCGAGGTAGTCCACGAAACAACGGAGAAGATTGCTCTGATTCAAGCTAGACTTAAGACTGCTCGTGACCGTCAAAAGAGTTATGCAGACCTCAAACGTAAAGACTTTGAATTCAACATGGGCGACCGTGTAATGTTGAAGGTTGCACCTTGGAAAGGTGTGATCCGTTTTGGAAAACGTGGAAAGTTAAACCCACGATATATTGGTCCTTTTGAAATATTGGAACGTGTTGGACCCGTTGCTTACCGTTTGAATATACCAGCACAATTGAGCTCAGTTCATCCTACCTTCCACGTGTCAAACTTGAAGAAGTGCCTTGCTGCACTCGAACCTATCATACCACTGGAAGAACTTACAATTGATGACAAACTCCACTTCATGGAAGAACCTGTCGAAATTATGGACCGTGAGGTCAAAACTTTGAAACGCAACAAGATTCCGATCGTCCGAGTACGATGGAATGCCAAACGAGGACCTGAGTTTACTTGGGAGCGAGAGGATCAAATGATGCAGAAGTATCCTCACCTTTTCCCGACTCCTCCATCTACCTCAGCTTAAAATTTCGGGACGAAATTTTCTTTAACAGGTGGGTAATGTAATGACCCTGGATTTTCCAACGTTTATTTATTAATAATCATTATTAATACTTGTGTTTAATGAATGTATTGTTTATATACATTTACTTGTTACCGCGATTAACTTTAAATGCCCGAAACGTCTTTGTGACATGCGTACATTACACGAATAATATTTTCAAGTATTATTTACATTCATGATTGATTTTATTAATCATTTTAATTAACTAAGGTTGATAGTTAATTACTTGGGCTTTTATTGGATTAACTTGAGAATTACTTGAAACTTGGGCTTTTATTAGTATTAGTAGACTTAAAGAGCCCACCCTACTTCTTTAATGGACTAGTTAGCCCACTAATTTATGTAAGTATTGCTTAAGATGAAACTAGTTGGTGTAATGCTTATAGAATCTAGTTGCTTGCTTAGTTACATCTAGTTCCCATGCAAATCAACCCTTATATCCAACTTTTAAGACTTTTACATGCATGTGACTAGTGAGTAAACTCCTCTCCCCTTTCCCCCTTTGTGAACCGACGGCACTAGGCCCTTTAGAGGGATTTGTTTCATTTTTTTTTACTACTTCATTCACTAGTTGCTCTCATTTCCAAACACACACAATTACTTTCTTTCAATTTCTCTCATTTCTCTCTCAAAGTTGTAAGTAATAAAGCTTAATGTTCTTCCTTTTCTCGTATTAAAAACCGTAACCCAACATCCCATATCATCATCATCATCTTCTCACTTGTTTAATTACTTGTTATTGTTTAATCACTTACTTTACTAGTTGTTGTTGTTTACTTACTAATTATTAAGAATCAAACTTGTTAGTTTGATTCTTCATATCAACTTGTTCTTACAAGACATACAAGAACATAAACTTTCTAGTTTATGTTCTACATTAAATGTTTGAAAGATTTTAAGTTCATTTGTGGTAAAATCATACTTGTAATTCATGTTTGTAAACTTAAAGTTTACTTTCTTAAAGATCAAGACTTTGGCTTGAATCTTTAAAGTATGAACAACAATGAACTAGTTACTTGTTTACTTAGTGATTTACTTCATTCTTGCACTTTTTAAATTCATGATTCATGTTGTTGTTGGTCAAGTGTTACTAGTTAACTTTGATCTCATTTTTCTTGAACAAAAGTAAACTTTAAAAGTTCAAGAACATGGAAGTATAACTTTTTAGTTATAACTTCATACACTTGTGTTAGATGTAACTTAATAACTTTAGATCTAGACTTTTGGGTCTTGGATCTTCAAGATCTAACTAAGAACTATGTTCTACATCTTAAGATCTTGATTAGTTAGTTTACATTCAAGTTTGTAGTTCAATATTACTTTTATATTTCATGTATGTGTTAAATCTAAGACTTTGATGTAACTTTGGTTCATCAAACTACATACAACACTTAATTGAGTTGTGCTACATGTCTTAGACTTACACAAGTGTTATGATGGTCAAAACTTGGTTAAGATGATGCAAACACATCAACGAGTTGTACACTTGAAGCTATATGCATCAAGGATGAGAACCGTAATAAGCATCGAACACCAAGACCCACCGGAGCCTACTGTTTTACTGTTATGGGTCTGATCAGTATGACCTGGGATACTGTAAAGATTATTTTTAGTTATCTCTGTTTGAGTAGATAACTTTTCATTTAGGACTCGTCTTAATCCGAGTTACGGTTTAGGATTTATGGCCCTCCGATCGTCACTATGTCCTTTTAACGTTGTGCTGAAAATTCTGACCTACTCGCACTTAGACCGTCGCCACGGTCAAACGAACAAGAGTTTGATTCTGCAATTTTTACCACAACTAGAGGACTCATATACGGAGTCATGGCCACTAGTCTCACCTTATTTCAGTAGGTATTGAGGCTGTGATGACTGACCGAAGTCAGCCTTGTTTTAAACTTCTTTCATAAACGAAACTTACTTTACACCTTTTGTTTGATGATGAATGATGATGACCTTTAAGACCTAATTTACATACATTTAAACCTATTAGGATGATTTAATGACTTAGTACTATTTGACTTAGGTTGAGGACTTTCCGGACCTACGTACTTGCTTATTTCCCGACTCGACTTTACCACTACTTTACCACTGTGAGTTATAGCATCCCTTTTTACTTTAACTATTTTGGGAACTGAGAATACATGCGCATTTTACGTTTTACATACTAGGAAAGAGTACTTAAACTTATATATGTGTGGGTTATACAACGGCATAAACATTCCCTTTAGCTCGGTAACGTTTAGTCATTGGTTTTTGAACCGGTGAACACGAATCTTAGATATGGATCCATAGGGTTTGACATCCCCACTCGGGCTAGTGGCGCTAGCATTTAACGAGTGTTTAATACTTTGTAAACATACGCACTTGCCAAGTGTACTTTCAGGGGGTATAAACGTTAAGTTAGTTATCAAGTGCCCACGGTTAAACATATACTTTATCATACTGTTTTGAAATGCTCTTTGTAACACTGAAATCTCGTGGCCTACCTTACATACTGTTATACTTAAACTATAGCTCACCAACCTTTGTGTTGACGTTTTTAAGCATGTTTTTCTCAGGTGCTTAAGGTTGCTTCCGCTGTGTACTAGTCTTGCTGTAGACACCCGCTGCTCTAGAGTTATCACCGCATGAACTGTTTATCTTGCATTCAAACTTTAATACTTTTGAACAATGATTTGTAACGACCTAAGGGTTACGTACTATTATCTTTGCTTCTGTTCATAGAAGCATACTTTTGGTTGTAAAACAATTGACGTTGGTTATGACGTCAGCTTTTATCATGAATGCAAACTTGTTTTGAAAACGCATATAGTGTTTGACCTTGTAATGATCCCGTTGTTGATGATTCGTACACGATGGTTTTGTACGGGGCATCACACACGTTTCCCTTCGCCACTCTCAAAAACGTGCCTCCTTCTAACTATAAGTTTCTTACTGATAATATTAATCTTTATCTTCTTAGTGTGGATTTAACTAGTACATCTCCTTCTAACAACATTCCACAACCAGAGACCACCTCTACAACTAATAATCCAATATCAATGGACCAATCACCATCTTCTAGCCCAACACCACTTAGTGGACCAACTCCCTCTTCTGGCCCAACACCACCTCTAAGCCCACCAGCGCCTACTGATACTCACACTCACATTCATGCATCAAATGATAATTCATCTTCTATTCCATCCATTACTATATCTCCTATTAATTCATTTACTATATCTCCTATTAATAATTTACCTCAACCATCCCACTCCATGAACACAACTCAACCTTCTCACCCCATGAACACAAGAAGCAAATCAGGAATTGTAAAACCAAAAATTATATTTATTCTTTTAGCAAACACTTCTATTTCTCCTCTCCCATCTAATCCGAAAATTGCTCTTGCCGACCCAAATTGCTACCGTGCCATGGCCAATGAATACAAGGCCCTTTTGGATAATAAAACGTGGATACTTGTCCCACGTCAACCACAGATGCACGTGATCCGTTCCATGTGGATTTTTAGGCACAAAACAAAATCCGACGGTACTTTTGAACAATACAAAGCTAGATTAGTCGGTGATGGTAGATCTCAACAACTAGGCATTGATTGCCATGAGACATTTAGCCCGGTTGTGAAACCCGCCACAATTCGAATGGTGTTAAGCATTGCTGTATCCAAGTCTTGGTCTATACATCAATTGGATGTAAAGAATGCTTTCCTACATGGACATCTCTCCGAAACCGTGTACATGTATCAACCGGTTGGTTTTCGTGATCCTCAACACCCGAATCACATGTGTCTACTTAAACGATCACTTTATGGTTTGAAACAAGCACCTCCCGCTTGGTACCAACGTTTCACGGAATACGTATCTACGATTGGGTTTAATCATAGCAAATGCGATCATTCATTATTTGTTTACACTCGAGGCTCAGACATAGCTTATCTTTTACTTTATGTCGATGATATAATTCTTGTTACTTCTTCAGATACTTTACGCAGGTCACTGATGGTATTGCTTGCCAAAGAATTCGCAATGAAAGACTTAGGCCCTCTAAATTCATTCTTGGGAATTTCCGTAACTAGAATTGCAAAGGGGTTGTTTCTTTCACAAAAAGCATACGCTATGGATATAATAGAACGTGTTGGGATGGTGTCTTGTAATCCAGCTGCTACACCGATTGACACTCAGGGTAAACAAAGTGCAACTCTTGGTACTCCATATCATGATCCAACTCTTTATCGAAGCTTAGCCGGAGCTCTCCAATATCTTACGTTCACAAGGCCGGATATCACATATGCAGTTCAACAAATATGTTTACATATGCATGCTCCTCACACTTCTCACATGCATGCGCTCAAACGTATAATTCGTTGCATTCAGGGTACAGTTTCTATGGGATTACAAATTTCGCCTTCTAATTTATGTGAGCTAGTTTCATTTACTGATGCAGATTGGGGTGGATGCCCGGACACTAGGCGTTCCACCTCTGGCTACTGCGTGTATCTTGGCGATAACTTAATTTCGTGGTCTTCCAAAAGACAAGCCACAGTCTCACGATCAAGCGCTGAAGCCGAATATAGGGGAGTTGCTAATGTCGTTGCCGAATCTTGTTGGTTACGCAATTTATTGTTGGAACTACACTGTCCGATTCATAAAGCTACTCTCGTTTTTTGCGATAATGTTAGCGCCATTTACTTATCCGGAAATCCCGTTCAACATCAACGTACTAAGCACATAGAGTTGGATATACATTTTGTTCGTGAACGGGTGGCTCGGGGTCAAGTCCGCGTCTTACATGTTCCAACACGCTATCAGATCGCGGACATTTTCACTAAAGGATTACCGCGTCTATTGTTTAATGACTTTCGATCCAGTCTTTGCATTCGTCCACCGATCGCATCGACTGCGGAGGAGTAATAGAGTCAACGATTTAGTAGTTGACATTGTGTAAAATAGGAATATATTTTCCATTGTATAATGGTTCATATAATAGTGGTATATAGCTGTATGTATATCGGCTCCTAGAATAGCTACATAGTTTGTTATAATTTCCAAACATAAACCCATATTGTACCAGTATATATGGACGGATCAAAGGAATACAAAAGTATCGAACAATATTTACTCTTTCATGTACAAAATTATCTAACTTGGATGCTTTGATTAAACTTTAATCATATTAAAGTACGTAAATCAAATACCAAGTGTTATATGGAGTAGTACTTATATTAAGATGCACTTGTTAATTTCTTGCCTGCATGGTATCTAAGACACAGACAGCATGTAAGTCAAAAATTTTATACATAAAGTTTGAAATACAATATAAGTACCTGTGTAGCGAAAAAAATAAATTAGTAGTAATTAGCATCAGTAATAAAAATAACTAAATAAATAAACTTGACTACTATGTAGTCCAATAAAGATGTTTGCCCATATTGAGTTGCAACATGTACTGCCTGTAGTGAAACATAAAGTTTAAATGCTTGTTCTATTTTATCAATGTAAGGAGTTAGCATTCTGACCTATTATTGTAAAGAATCACAATTATACATTTAGTTCTGAAGTATTATTTACCCGATAACCATTTACATCAGATACCTCATGCCTCAACACGAACACCATTCTGCAACAAAACCTCCGCACCTGCAACTGTGTAACGACCCGACCAAAACCGTTATTGACGGCGCCGTTAACTTAGGTCCCGTTGCGTGGTCGTAGTCCCTATATGAGACTCGTTTGACCAAAATTATGTCGCATTCATTTGAAAGGTACAAGACTTGCAAGTTTAGTTTACAAAACCGTTCGACAACAAGTCTAAGATTACAAAAATTGTAAAGTATAAATGACATAACTTGCGACATAATATAAGTTGAAAATCACAGTTGCTATAAATAGCGTAAGTATGTAAACAATAGTTTGAATCCAAAAATGCTATCCCTAGCGTATGCATGCATGGTAGACTCCAATCAAGTAATCAAAGAGTGCGGAAGCATGTATCAAATAGCCATGTGAAAACCTGAGAAAACATAGAAGAATCTGTCAACGCAAAAACGTTGGTGAAATCATAGGTTTGAGTAAGTGAGTAAAAGTAAAGTAAGTCGAACCACAAGATTTGCAAAGTTGAAATAATAGTAGTACATTCTAAAAGTTAATATTCACGAGCACCCAATTATCAAAGCTTAACGTTCCGTCCGTTGAATACCCCATCAATTAGTGCTAGAACAACACTGTTCCCGAAAATATATTTCATTCGTAAACGGTAGCGAACCGTTTGAATGAGGGTTTGTCAAACCCATATGGCCATATAACATAAGTTCTCGCTTACACCATCTGATGTAACTAATGATAATCGGATTGAGGATTTTCGTTCTAAACTCGTATGTAGAATGTTTGTTTTCCCGTTCTTGTGTTCACTTAGTTCAAAAGAATCGTTTATGTTTTCTCATCCCAAAAGTAAGTTCAAAAGAGTAAAAAGTGGGACTATGATCTCACCTCGAGTGCACGAGTATAAATGTACTTCAACAAGTAAACGTATGCATGATAGTTGCTTAGCCTTGACCTAAACAAATAAGTTATATCAATTAACCGGTTACGACACAAGGTCGGGTGAAATGTGTTCAATTAGTCCTATGGCTCGTTACGACTCGATTAAGTATAGCATGTGAATCACGTTGTCAAGTTTCATACAAGAAACAAGTATAAAAGCATGTTAGAATGATTGTATAAAAGTTTGGTTAAGTTTGACTAAAAGTCAAACTTGGTCAAAGTCAACGAAAAAGTCAACGCGTTCGGGTTCGGTCCCGAACTATTTTTCTGAGGTTTTTATTCATATATAAGCATATTAGAACAAGTTTCATGTGAATCGGAGGTCGATAGCTAGTCAAACATTTCGCGTGAAATGCGCCAAAGTGAGCAGAATCTGGCCAGGCCAATCCGCGCGCCGCGCGGGGATGGGGCGCGCCGCGCCACTACCTGGCCAGAGAATTCTGGTCAGTTTTCAAAGTATGCACGAACCAAAACACAAACAATCACATTTTATGATCCGCAAACAATTAGAACATGTATTTTATATCATCGGAAAGCTATTTCGACAAGGAATACAACTAACCACATATCATTAATCAGAAACATCATTTACAATAACCGAAAACTCGTCAATTGATCAAGAAATGTTTATTTTCAAAGTTTCAAGTTCGTAAAACGTATTTTATGATTCGGGAATCCAATTTACACATACGATATGCCGTTTCGAAGGTAATTAAGCATACATTACAACTAATCACTAACAATTAACATTCCATGGCATTCAAGCATCAAAAGTTCATGTCAAGAACTATCAAACCCTAGTCAAACATCACAAAATCATTAATCGGGTTTTTTGAAGTTTTCTTAATCAACCTACACATCCAAATGTGGCTAATGATACTAGTAACACAATTAAAACATGCACTTTAACAATCTAACAACATTAACTCATCCAAAATCAAGGATTAAGCACACCCATTTCAAGTTCATGCTAGTTACTCCAAAAACAACAAATCGAGCAAACCAAACATATATTCATGTTACACACGAGCCATAGACACTAACTAACACAATTTCAAGTATATAAAACGAATTTAGAGAAATTTAGTGTTTTAGAAAATGTTACCCAAAATGGATGAAATTGGTACCAAATCGAAGAGGATGATGAGAGGATCACGAATATGTAATTTGTTTTGAAGTTTGCTTCCCGATCCGAATTTAGATGATGAATTATGTTTGTGTTCTTGAGAGAAAAAAAAAAAAAAGAAAGAGAGAGATGGAGGGATGATGGAAATGGTGGAAAAATGGGTTGACTAGTTGACCTAGTCAACTAGTTTGCCCATTTGGCAACTCCGGTCCCTCGAGTTTCAAAGCGGGTGCGGGATTTAACCGATCGAATATTTTTAAAACGCTCGAGTAAACGGGTGATGTCAAAATTAAATAGCGGGAATATAATGAACGTTACTCACGGAAACTATTAATTTAAATACGAAAGATTATGTTTTTTAAAAAAAAAAAAGGTGTTAAAATTAAATTTAACGGAAAAACACGGGATGTTACAAACTGAACCCCGAACAGCCGCCCATTGCATTGCTGTCTACCGCACATTATCAACCGTGTGCACATCCCCAACATGCTAAATCACCAATAAAAAAACTCCATATCATTAACTTTAGTCGTAACACAATTCACAATCTACCCAAATAGAGCAATCTCTACATTAGAGTATTGGATCCCACTTTTCCGAGAAGGCTTTTAGCAAGTTTATGTATGTGAACCGAAATAGGATGTTTGGATGTTCATTTTGAGATAAACTATTAGTAATCACTATTTAACCTTAAAGAGTAAAGAATACCATTGTGCATTTGTGCATTTTTTTCAAACCTTTAGTTGAGTTATTACTCAACTATTTTGCATTCCAATATACACAAATAATTTAAATCATTACCGACTTGAGTCACAATCTAAATTTAAATATGGATCCAATACATTAAAAGGGTCCGAAGAAGATGTAAATTTGCATTGCAATAACACGTACAATGGTATATACAAACAAGGGCTAAAAATTAGTACACTATACATAATTAACTTAAAATTTAACAGAATTAACAATATGGTGATCAGCAATATGAGGAAAGTTATTAAGAGATGCCATTGAGGTAGACAATAGCCATTACCATCTAGTTGAGCAATAGATACACCATCTTCTTTTTCAATTTCTGTGAATAACCATAAGCACATGCGCCAAATACATCAATTAGTAGTAGATTCACAAAAGCCCTAACTGAGTTTATGATACACCCACAAATATCACTAAATATTTCCAAGACAGTTGATGGAAGCAATCACATGTTCCCACGTTGCCATATCACATGCATGTTGTACGTGTCATGCATATGGACAGTTGCTACTCCTTTTACGTTAGTCTTGTTATAGGTTACTACTAGTTTTATAGCAGTTTTATTATCTTAGTGGTAACCGTGAATGTTCCTAGTATAAGTATATACGTTTACTTTTTAAAATAGATGTGAATGAATTATTTGGGTTAAGCCAAAGTCTCTCTTCTTAGTCTTTATTTATTTGGAGATTAGCCATCTCGAATCGGCTTCTATCATCGGAGTTCGCGGTCGACTCGAAGAGACCGTATCAACGGTGCTTTCATTGAGTCAACGCGAGTCCCTTGCGACTTTCGTTGAGAAGATGAATACCGTTGTTGAACAAATGAACGAGAAGATGGATCATCTTATCGCTTCTTTTGAGTCCACCAACACCAAACTTGAGAAAGCTTGTCAACAAATTGCTGCTAATAACCGTAAATTAGAAGTTGTTGCCACACAATTCTCTATCCATTTTTCCACACTACCCAAAACTGTTGAACCACCCGAACAACCACTTAACATCAACCTTACCATCATGTCACCACTCCCACCACCCACAACCACTTGCACCAACAACACCACCCTCAAGTCCAAACCTCTAAAAAATACGCCTACCTTTCCACTGCCATCACTTAATCCCAAGATTGATATCATGATAGCCACTCATACTTCCCCTACCCCGTTGTTTCCGCCACAAATTCAACCCGTAATTTCATTCTCGCCCTTACTCTACCTCACTTTGTGTGGTCATGACCCAAAATTATTTGATCCCGGACAAAAATTCAAACCACCAAAATTTGTGGTTCTTCAACCAATAAATGAACCACCTTGGAAGATTCCGATGATTTTGTGGTTCAAAAAAAAGCAGTGGTTGTTGGTTGAGAAGGGGTGTCTGTTCATACGACCACCTCGAAAACCACCATGGAAGATTTCGCCAACCTTGAGAACAAGGTTGAATTTCAACCGGTGGGTATTGATACGAGCATGGAGATATTGATTGCAAAATGGCCCATGTTAATAATAGCCCAGTTCCTAACAGTCCAATTGATAGCAGTTGACTAGCTGCAGTTATTAACATAAATTGATGAGTACGTGTGAAGCTTAGTTGGATGACCACGTTTCACAAATTGCACAAAGTCTCCTGCTTGCATGTTCTGTTCCATTATTCCCATGTTTCTTATTTTTATTGCAATTAGTATTAAATAGATTATTAGTCTACATGTCACGTAGAAAGTTGTAACTGTCATTTGCCTTTCTAGTATAAATATTGTATGTTGGTTTTTGAATGGAATTATGAATGAAAAGTTGCTTTAAGCAAAAGTCTGTTTCTTAATCTATTTTCTTTGGAGATTAGCCATCTCGAATCGGCCCTATCAATGGTGCTTTCATTGAGCAAACGTGAGTCCTTTGCGACTTTCGTTGATAAGATGAACGAGTTCGTCACCAAATTCGATATGTTGGATATTATGATCAACAATACAGCCACCACCAACAGACTACTTGAAAAGATAACTAATCAACTCACTAGCCATTTCGACACCACAAACTCCCACCTTGAAAACCTCTCAAACCAGCTAACCACCCGCCTCACTCCTCCTAGCGCCTCCACCATGAGCAATACTATCACCACCAACATCATACCCTCCTTGTCCAAAGCAACTGACTCCGAACCATCGAGCCCAAAACCATTTTTTGCACCTCCTCAACAAATACTCATCCTAAACTCACCAAAAATTCAGCCCCCCTCAACACTTGTGGCTGATTATTTCAAAGTGTCAAACCTAAAACTACCACTAGCAATCACCACCATTCATTCCACAACTCCACTCTCTGTCACTGTTCCACTTTTACCGAGCCCCACCGACACTTCCGCAGACCTTCAGTCTGGGATTTCATTCTCGTCTTCGCTCTTCAACCTACTTTGCTGTCATGGGTTGAAGGTATTCTATCCGGGACACAACTACACACCAACAAAATTTGTATTTTCTCAAACCTTACACGAACCACCGTGGCAGATTTCTTGGTCATTGTGGAAGATTTCCTGGTTTGAGTATATTGAAAGAGTAGTTGTTGTGAAAGGGATAAATCATTGTACTAACGAGAAGCATTTACATATTAGTCGTATAAGTATGCAGCAGAAAAGGCTTGTGAGTTTGAAAGAAGCGTTTCAGCTTCAAGATGTGGAGTGTGATCTGTTGAGAACATTAATTCAATTAATTCAAAATCTTCAAAGTAAAGGTGTGAAAAGCTTGTTTGAACAAGTTCTGGTGCTAAGGGCATCTGTTGTTATTATGCCTTGTGACCATGTTGAGTATCTGACGGAAAGGCCAGGGGAGTTAATTGCATATTACACGAAAAGTCCCATATGTGGATCAAGCTTCTGGATCCTCCTCAAAATTTTTATGAAGATGTTTCCTGATTTTGTCGATGCCGCAAGTTCCAACCTTGAGGACAAGGTGGTTGTTCAACGGGAGGGTATTGATACACCCACAAATATCACTGAATATTTCCAAGGACAGTTGATGGAAGCAATCACATGTTCCCACGTTGCCATATCACATGCATGTTGTACGTGTCATGCATATGGACAGTTGCTACTCCTTTTACGTTAGTCTTGTTATAGGTTACTAGTAGTTTTATAGCAGTTTTATTATCTTACTGGTAACCGTGAATGTTCCTAGTATAAGTATGTACGTTTACTTTTTAAAATAGATGTGAATGAATTATTTGGGTTAAGTCAAAGTTGATAAGTTCCAACCGTAATCTAGTATCTTCTAGATGCCGCTAGATGTCTCCATTCTAGCCGCAATCTAGAAGATACTAGATATTCAAAGTTGCAAATTTTGACTATAGATAAGAAAGTAGTAAAATTGAATTCAATGACGGCTAGCCACTTGTTTTTCCGTTCACACCATAAGGAAGTAGCAAAATTGGAAACAGTTACGGCTAGCCACCATTTTTTGTGTTCACACTATCTCCGTTCACACCATTCTACCTCCTCAAAATTTCCTATAAATAGAGATGCAAAGCTCCATTGTAATTCAAATTCAGAAAAGTGTAAACACACCTAGTTAGTGTGTGTGAGTTAAAGTGTAATCATAACAAAGAGTGAATACATCCTAGATAGTGGTGAGATTTATAGTGTGTTAGTTTGAGAGTTCTTTTTTTTTTTTTGTAAGAGTTTTGTAATACTCTGTAATCTATTCTTGTGAGTAATAGAGTTATTTTCTCTCAAATTTGTGTGTACCAACGTCCAGTCGATCCCCTCTTAATCACAACAAGTGGTATCAGAGCTAGGTTAGAGGCGTTGGTCGATTTTTTGGGTTTTTTGAAGTTTTCAACCCCGTTTGTGTTGAAAAATTATTTGTAAGGTGATAATGTCCACGGAAGAGTCAGGATCATCTTCCGGAGCCATGATTATGCGCACTGCCACCAACTACACGCTGTGGAAACCTCGGATGGAAGATCTCCTTAGCTGTAAGGATTTGTTTGATCCTATTGAATTAAAGGGTACAAATCCTGATTCCGCCAAAGAAAAAGAGTGGAAGAAATCAAACCGAAAAACTATTGGTCAGATCCGTCAATAGATTGATCATAGTGTCTTCCACCATGTTGCACAAGAGACAGACGCATATGTCCTCTGGAAAAAGTTGGAGGACATGTACCAGGCCAAGACTGCTCGGAATAAAGCCCTGTTGATGAGGCGTTTAGTCAACATGAAGCTTAAAAGTGGAACTTCAGTTGCCGAGCATACCAGTGAGTTCCAGAGCTTGGTCAACCAGTTATCGTCTGTAGAGATGCCACTTGGCGATGAAGTTCAGGCTCTACTGCTACTTAGTTCTCTTCCCGATAGTTGGGAAACGCTGGTAGTAACACTCAGTAACTCAGCCCGAAATGGCAAACTTACCATGTCAATGGTCAAGGATGCCCTATTCAGTGAAGAGGCAAGGAGAAAGGATATGGGCACAGATCAGACCCATGCCTTTGTCACAGAGAATCGGGGGAGACAACAAATAAGTAGCAAAAATAAATGGAGAGGCATAAGCAAGAGCATGGGCAGGTCCTCTGATAGCAGAAAATTAATATATAAATGCTATCATTGTGGATTAGAGGGACATATGAAGAAGAACTGCTACAGATTGAAAGAGGAACAAGGTCAGAGCAGTTCACAATGGAAGAATAAGGGTGGAGAAACATTAGTTACTATCACTGGTGATGTAGCTTACTGTTCAACCCATGATGAGACATGCCTTCACGTCTCACGAGAAGACACGAGAAGACATGATAAGTTCCAGCCGTAATCTAGTATCTTCTAGATGCCGCTAGATGTCTCCATTCTAGCCGCAATCTAGAAGATACTAGATATTCAAATTTGCCAATTTTGACTATGGATAAGAAAGTAGCAAAATTGAATTCAATGACGGCTAGCCACTTGTTTTTCCGTTCACACCATAAGGAAGTAGCAAAATTGGAAACAGTTACGGCTAGTCACCATTTTTTGTGTTCACACTATCTCCGTTCACACCATTCTACCTCCTCAAAATTTCCTATAAATAGAGGTGCAAAGCTCCATTGTAATTCAAATTCAGAAAAGTGTAAACACACCTAGTTAGTGTGTGTGAGTTAAAGTGTAATCATAACCAAGAGTGAATATATCCTAGATAGTGGTGAGATTCATAGTGTGTTAGTTTGAGAGTTCTTTTTTTGTAAGAGTTTTGTAATACTCTATAATCTATTCTTGTGAGTAATAGAGTTATTTTCTCTCAAATTTGTGTGTACCAACGTTCAGTCGATCCCCTCACAACAAAAGTCTCTCTTGTTAGTCTTTATTTCTTTGGAGATTAGCCATCTCGAATCGACTTCTATCATCGGAGTTCGCGGTCGACTCGAAGAGACCGTATCAGTTTACCTCTCATATCACATGAACAGTATGGAACCGCAGCGATGCGGATGATGTTATTGAATGAAGAAATAGATCGGTTAAAAGCAAACATCTTACTTCTTCATAAACCTAAATGTGTCTGGTTTTCATAAACGATTTGGCCGGTGTTTTAATTGTAAGGCAAAAACGAAATAAAAGCAATTTTATAGCTCTATCAATCTAAAAATGTAATTAAAATCATGGGGGTAATTATTGTATATTAGTAAATTGAATGGCAAAAATAATTTTTTTTTTTAATTATAGCTCGATTAATATTTTATTTTTTTAATATATAGTATACTACTGAAAGTATTTTGAATCAAAATTCTCAAGGATTAATAATTTGAGTATTATTATAATTATATTATATTATATTATATATTATATTATTATATTATATTATATTATATTATATTATTATACTATACTATACTATATACTAATAGGCACGTCGGATTTCGTCGTTTCAGTTGTTTCGGATTGTCGTTCTGAGTTTGCGTTCACACTGCAATCGGTCCCTCAACTTTGGCTTAATTTACACAACGATCCCTCAAGTTTACATTTTTTCAGGGATAGAAATTGGAAATCTATAATTTTATAAAAATAAAAGAAACTAATTTCACCCGAATTTTTAACGGACTCTATCTTCTCACTCGGTGCGAGTTAAATTTTTCCGAGACCACAGTTCAACTCAAAATAATTTTACGAACACAACGCGACTAGCTATACGCGAAACGGACATCGTTAAAAAAACACTAAATATATCGGGCTATATTTCATACATATATACATACACGTACAACAAACAACCCAACCTATCAGATATATTAGGTACCAAACAACGTATATCCCAAGTCGTCCGTGCTTTGAATACAACTGCAGCAACGCGCGGTCGAATTTTTTTCTAGTTCTTTTTAAAAAGTAAAGTTAAATTTTATTATCGTCTACACATCTATAGTTAATATTAAAATCCTATAATAATGATGTCATTATTAGGCTAATTCCTTTGTTAAGAAAAAATCAAAAAGAAAAAAGAAAAAAATCTAAGCATGTTGAGTGATGTCATTAATCTAAATAATTTTGAATTAAAATTAAATCTGATTAATTAATTATTATAAAATCTTATTAATAATTATTTTAATTATTAAAATTAAATAATTTTGAATTATTTTAATTAATTATTTTGAATTGACTACGAGAAGGTATAAATGTAGTGACCCGAACTTTTCCATGTTTATATATATATATTAAATGAAATTGCTATTTACATGATTAAGTGTTTCCATCATGTTAAGCAATCAAACTTGTTAAGACTTGATTAATTGAAATAGGTTTCATGTAGACAATTGACCACCCAAGTTGACCGGTGATTCACGAACGTTAAAACTTGTAAAAACTATATGATGACATATATATGATTATATATACAGTTAACATGATATTATGATAAGTAAGTATCTCATTAGGTATTTTAACAATGAGTTATATATATAAAATTGTGTTTATTGAATTAAGAAACTCGAAACGATATATATAACGATTATCGTTATAACAACGTCTTACTAATTACATATGAATCATATTAAGATATTGTTACACTATGTTTAATCATGATAAATGATAAGTAAACATGTCATTATGTATATTAACAATGAACTACATATGTAAAAACAAGACTACTAACTTAAGGATTTCGAAACGAGACATATATGTAACGATTATCGTTGTAACGGCATTTAAATGTATATATATGTGATGACCCGGAAATTTCTGACAAAATTTAAACTTAATCTTTGTATGATTAACATTTCCGACACGATAAGCAAAGTCTGTAAAACTGAATCTCAAAATTTTTGAACTACTTTTATATATTTAAATACCCTTCGGTTGTTTTCGACGATTCGCGAACAATTATATGTAAATAGATACATATATACTATAACTTGAAAAGGTAACAATGTATTAATTATTTGATACCGTATATTAAACTTATTGGTTTAAATATCTATTTGAATATATATGATAAGTTGAAATATTTATTATTAAAATTTATTTATAAATAACTTCTAATGTGTATTTAAAAACTGATTTATATATATTAAAAAGATATATACATATATATAATTTCAAGTTATTTAGTAAACGATAGTAACATTTTCAAATTGCTACAGTACCCAAAATGCTACAGTGTTTTTGAAAATCACTATTTGCTACAGTGAAATTGACTTTGCTACAGTGAATTGCTACAGTAAAAATTGACTTTGCTACAGTGGTATAGTTTATGGATGATTTAAGACTATATTTTGACAAAGATACGATTCACGAAACGTAAAGTACAAGTTTTCTCACTATACGATAGGACGTTCGAAAAACTGGAACCGGGACATAAGTCGAGTGACGACGTACGACTTATCGGAACGAAAATTACAAGTCAACTATGCATGTGAATTTAATATAATATATAATTAATTATATAAATTAAATATATTATATTAATAATTAAAAAATATGTCGACAAACTAGAAGTTAAAAGATCATGAGCTGGAAATCCATCCCATGCGATCGCATGGGAAATGGTCTTGGAGGCCATGCGATCGCATGGCAGTCCTGGACAGGCCACACCTATAAAGCTCGAGATATCTGCCTCTGTTTTAATTTAAAAATTACTCCGTATTATATTTATTAATTATATTATTATTATTATTATTATTATTATTATTATTATTATTATTATTATCATCATTATTATTATTATTATTCTTATTATTATTATTATTAAGATTAATATTATTATTAATCTTATTATTATTATTATTAATCTTATTATTATTAGTAGTATTTGTATTATTATTAGTATTATACATAAAATACTACGACGAGGTCATGAGCGTGTCACTTTCAAAATAGTTTTATGAGCGGGATAAAGCTAAGAAAATTATGGGTTATTGCCAAGGAGGTTATGGGTAATATTCATGGGTATTATTTGCAAGTCAAACCTAGTGTTATCATCTCCGTTACGTCTACGTACTTTTCTACAATATTGAATCTCAATATTGATATGTAAGTACTTATATTTTATCTTTTATATAATAATTGTGTATGCATGTCTAGTGCTCGAGTATATATATTTATACATGCTTGTATGCTAAATTTCCTTGTTAAACAGTTTATGATGTACCACGAATTAAATACATATATTACTGGTAAAAGGTATATGAAATACATGTATCCCGGTGTACTAGAAGAAGTCAACGAGCTTCGCGCTCGGGTAGTGGCTTTGGAGAATATGGTACAAAGGTTACAAGCACCAGCAGAATCTCCGACATCAACAGTACCACCGACAACAACACCAACAGTACCATTACCACCACCAACAACATCCGCACCGCAAGCCTCAATATCACAATATGTACCTTGAACATCCACGTCATACGCATCGTAGTTACCAAGAAATACCAGCAAAAATAACCGATGAAGTATTAACTTATTTCCCCTGAA
This sequence comes from Rutidosis leptorrhynchoides, assembly GCF_046630445.1. NCBI lineage: Eukaryota > Viridiplantae > Streptophyta > Magnoliopsida > Asterales > Asteraceae > Rutidosis > Rutidosis leptorrhynchoides. The sequence goes on along the minus strand of NC_092334.1, from coordinate 174,822,035 downwards.
GAAATTTTATGTATATTTAATATATATGAATTTTGAAACCAAAATAAATCTTTTCGTACTAAGCTATTACGTGTGAATCTTAACTGGTAGGTACTACTCGGTTAGTTCATATTACTAATATGCAATGATGTACATCCTTCGTTAACAACTTAACCATTGTTAACTACAATCTCTGTTTCAACTTAATGAATTCCATTTCATAATAAACCAAGTGTATTATTCAATTACATAATTGATTTTACATTTTCATTTTCGATGTACTCGAAACTTTCCAGAAAACATCATCTGTGCCTTGTAAGGTTCACAAAGATTCCACAAGCATCAACATCCTTCACCGAGAAATAAGAATAAATAATGGAGTATCAATTACATTAGGGAAATACTCCGCAAAGATTATGTAATCTTTAATGTTTTAGAGATTAATCATTTCTAAGTCAAGTCGAAAATCAAATGAGCTTAATATGATGTTAACTCATTAAATCTGTATTAGATTTAAAAAAAAAAATATACATACATATATTTTCATAAAAACGGTAATAAAAATTCTTTTGTACAAAGTATTAATTGTGAAATCTTTAACGAGTAGGTAATACTCGGGAAATATATAAGTTCGCAATTAATATGTTATATTGTACATTCTTCAACTTTGATTCAAAAATTATTAACTATGCTCACAGCGATATACAATCGTTTTCATACAAATTCAATTACATATTATGATATTGACGGATCGGAATCCAAGTCATAACTCTGAACTGGTGAAATCATTCTTAGATCTTTACATCTTTCAAAGCTATACTTTGACTTCAAAACTGTGAAAGATCCTTTGGTATTGTTTTTACCAAAAATAACCTTGCAATTCCTTTTCAAAGTATCCAGTATTATCAACCATTCAACTAGTCAACGATGACCTTTCAGACTTGTAATTTTGGCATATACGTTTTCGTTACTGGGGAACCTTTCATGTTCCACCACATTAGCAGTAAATTTACCAACAACTTCATTGATCTTTGACCTTCCGAAAAATCCTTATACTCATTGAAACTGTATCATGTACTCATCCACATCTTGTAACGGCAATTGCCATACCAACTATCAGGAATTAGCAATCAGTATCTTGAAATCTTATAGCACGTCTACGCCAACAGTTATATGTGTACATATAACGTCTACCTCCTGGACTTACATACTTCGAATGTGAAGTTTCCGAAAAATACCCCAAACTACGAAACTAGTTCTCCGAATTTTGGAAAAATGTTGATGAAGCAGCAAAAACTGTAAACGACCTTAACAGTCAAAAGTTTGATGATAAAGAATAGTATGGTGGTAAAGCATAGAAAACGAGAAGGTTTGGAATTGAAAAACGGATTGAGCAGACCATGAAGGAGGCTGTGGATAAATCACAAAGACTAAATCTACCTTCAAAGAATCCAAATGATTCAGAGTCTGCTGAAATCATTAGCGAATACCTTGCTCCTTACTCTAAAACCTTTGCGGACAATATTCTTCATCATCATCTTATCTTAAATATTCTAAGATATCATCGTATCTCCCATTATAAATATCCTCCATAATTTTGAAGATATTTTTCGAAACCATTCTTATCTGAAATCATTACCTCTTCGCGCTATCTGTGTTACATCATAAAAAACTATTTTAGTTTCTAAAATCTGAAAAATTCGAAAAAAAAATGGATGTTTTGAAGTAATGTTGGGAACTGAAGCATGAGTTAGTATAATATAATGACACTTAATCAACGTGATTATATTACAGTAAGTCATGCTGAGTTTCTAATGGAACGTGATAAAGGTTCACATATCATACCCTCATCATGAACCATGTTACATAACTCTTTCATTCTATATAATCTCTAAAAATATCAAGAAAATATTTTCTTAATGATTCAGTCTTTTTCGAGGTATTCTGGTAATTTGACAAGTCAGATTGTGCTATTACCATTTCTTTCTTAGAACATTAGTTATGTTCATCTGAAACTTCATACCTACGAATTCTGGACCATTATCCGCTTGACTTAAGGTCGGGAAGAGAAAACGAAAGCATGAAGCTCCGAAATATAATGGAGAATATAAAGCCCGATAACAACCCCGAAATTACAAACCGTGTATATCAATGCGTATAGCAAATATAAAGACACGGGAGAATGAAAAACACTATAACCCCAAGGTAATAGTAGAAGAAAATAACTTCCTCTGGTGGCAGATGAAAAAGAAGAATGAAGGATACGATAACCAGGAAAATATCAAGAATCAGAACTGGATTAAGCATTTTCACAATCTATTGGGATGTATGAAATAATAAAGAAGATTATAGGAGTGTTGAAAATATATGAAACGGAAGAGGTCAATTTATAGCAAAATATCGGACACAGCAATAGAGGCAGGTTACGCATTTAATCAAAGAAAATCCTAATTTTCGCAAATTCCGAAAAATCAAATCTTATTTAAATTATGAAGATTTTCTATTCCTTAAAATCCGGAAATCAATCGTTACTACATCAAGAGATAAGACGCATCTCTATTCTCCATTTCACTTGATTACGATAACTTCTCTCATACGCTTCGAGTAATTGGATTATTTTATCCATATTATTCAAACATAGATAAAACTCTATTATCAACTCATATTCGTCATTAAAACATTTTTATTGTTAGCCATGACGACCTCACTCAAATTTCGGGACGAAATTTCTTTAACGGGTAGGTACTGTGATGACCCGGAAATTTCTGACCAAATTTAAACTTAATCTTTGTATGATTAACATTTTCGACACGATAAGCAAAGTCTGTAAAACTGAATCTCAAAATTTTTAAACTACTTTTATATATTTAAATACCCTTCGGTTGTTTTCGACGATTCGCGAACAATTATATGTAAATGGATACATATATACTATAACTTGAAAAGGTAACAATGTATTAATTATTTGATACCGTACATTAAACTTATTGGTTTAAATATCTATTTGAATATATATGATAAGTTGAAATATTTATTATTAAAATTTATTTATAAATAACTTCTAATGTGTATTTAAAAACTGATTTATATATATTAAAAAGATATATACATATATATAATTTCAAGTTATTTAGTAAACGAGAGTAACATTTTCAAATTGCTACAGTACCCAAAATGCTACAGTGTTTTTGAAAATCACTATTTGATACAGTGAAATTGACTTTGCTACAGTGAATTGCTACAGTAAAAATTGACTTTGCTACAGTGGTATAGTTTATGGATGATTTAAGACTATATTTTGACAAAGATACGATTCACGAAACGTAAAGTACAAGTTTTCTCACTATACGATAGGACGTTCAAAAAACTGGAACCGGGACATAAGTCGAGTGACGACGTACGACTTATCGGAACGAAAATTACAAGTCAACTATGCATGTGAATTTAATATAATATATAATTAATTATATAAATTAAATATATTATATTAATAATTAAAAAATATGTCGACAAACTAGAAGTTAAAAGATCATGAGCTGGAAATCCATCCCATGCGATCGCATGGGAAATGGTCTTGGAGGCCATGCGATCGCATGGCAGTCCTGGACAGGCCACACCTATAAAGCTCGAGATATCTGCCTCTATTTTAATTTAAAAATTACTCCGTATTATATTTATTAATTATATTATTATTATTATTATTATTATTATTATTATTATTATTATTATTATTATTATTATTATTATTATTATTATTATTATTATTATTATTATTATTATTATTATTATTATTATTAAGATTAATATTATTATTATTAATATTATTATTATTATTAATCTTATTATTATTAGTAGTATTTGTATTATTATTAGTATTATACATAAAATACTACGACGAGGTCATGAGCGTGTCACTTTCAAAATAGTTTTATGAGCGGGATAAAGCTAAGGAAATTATGGGTTATTGCCAAGGAGGTTATGGGTAATATTCATGGGTATTATTTGCAAGTCAAACCTAGTGTTATCATCTCCGTTACGTCTACGTACTTTTCTACAATATTGAATCTCAATATTGATATGTAAGTACTTATATTTTATCTTTTATATAATAATTGTGTAACCATGTCTAGTGCTCGAGTATATATATTTATACATGCTTGTATGCTAAATTTCCTTGTTAAACAGTTTATGATGTACCACGAATTAAATACATATATAACTGGTAAAAGGTATATGATATACATGTTTTTGGAAAGCTGACGAAAAATCAATAACTTTTCATTTAGATATCGAATAATTTCGATGAACGGATTAAAAGATATGAGCAACTGAATTATGATTGAAGTTAATTGAAATTGCTTTTGAATCTACAATTAAGATTTAAACAACTTATTTACGAGATTGATAAATTAGATTTTTGAATATTACCAACCGAGTAAATGAATCCTTATATAAGGTACGTCTCGTTTTGTTAAACTATTGTCAAAATTGACTTTTTGAAACAACATTAGATAACTTTTGTATGTCAATATCGAGCATTGGGATTGTGATACACTATGACCCGACCTAGCTTGATAGACATTTATTGACCAACATATGTTCTCTAGGTTGAGATCTACGGTTATTTGGTAATCCGTGTTTCGATCACATTTTGGTGAACGACTTTATATGCTGCTAAGGTGAGTTTCATTGATCCCTTTTTAATTGTTTTTGCAATATATATTTTTGGGCTGAGAATACATGCACTTTATTTTAAACGCAATGGATACAAGTACATACTAAATTCTACACTGAGTTTGAACCGAAAATCCCTTAGCTTTGGTAACTGTTAACTGCCAGTTATAAGAACTGGTGGGTGCGAGTAGTAGTATATGGATCCATAGGGCTTGTTATCCCCGTCCGAGCTAGAGCACTAGCCTTTTAACGGACGTATGCTATTTGAGAAGCGTACACGTTGGTTTGCGTGTATTATTAAGATGATTATACAAAGGGTACAAATTATATATATGTTAAGTTTAGTTACCAGGGTACTCAATTTCATAGAATATTTTGATAAACGTTTCTGGATTGAACAACTGAAATCTTGTGATCCACCTTTATATACAGATTATGCGCAACATTAAAACTATGAACTCACCAACCTTTGTGTTGACACTTGTTAGCATGTTTATTCTCAGGTTTCCTAGAAGTCTTCCGCTGTTTGCTTAGATGTTAAACAAGCTATGTGCATGGAGTCTTACATGACATATTTTTCAAGGAGACGTTGCATTCACCAAATCATCACCATGTATCTTATTTTGACTGCATTGCTAACGGAAATACTGTTGTAAACTATTATTTATGGTGATTGTCTATATGTAGAAATCATCAGATGTCGAAAACCTTTGATTTAAATATTCATTTATGGTGTGCCTTTTCAAAAGAATGCAATGTTTACAAAATGTATCATATAGAGGTCAAATACCTCGCAATGAAATCAATGAATGACGTGTTCGTCCATATAGATTTGGAGCAATCGTCACAGTTGGTATCAGAGCGTTGGTCATAGCGAACCAGGTCTTGCATGAGTGTGTCTAACTGATAGTTGTTAGGATGCATTAGTAAGTCTGGACTTCGACCGTGTCTGCATGTCAAAAGTTTTGCTTATCATTTTTGTCGGAAATTACCTGCTTATCATTCCTAGTCTAGACACGTTTTACTGCATTGATTGCATGAATAGCGTATAGACAAAATTCATATCTTAGTGTATCTGTTACTGTAAACTTTTCCTGACATCTTCCGAAAATTTCTCCGTGATTTATGGAATTTGGTATTATATATATATACATATAAATTATGTATTGAAGAATACCAAACTACATTCTATAATCTAATTCATATATAAAAAAAATCATCTCCCTAATTATACAAGATGGTTCTTGTATCTAGTTCAAATTCCTTAAACTCTGACAGCTATTCCGATATGGATATTCACCTGAATTCCGAAGACAGTGTAACCGGAATGGATCAACCAATTTTCCATCATCTATTCTGGATGAATTGGGGATGGGTTCATAGCCTACTTAATTATTGGAAACAAGAAGAAGGCGATCCCTTCCATCCACCACATTGCCCTCTTGGCGAAGAACCTGAAGCACTTACCGACGAACCTGTTCGTAATACCATTTTCTCTCTCATCTCCAGAATATCTCGTCATGATCATATACTCTCTCAAATTCTGGATCTTATTCATCCGCTCATCCGAACCGCCAATCATCCCGGTGTAGTAGAAGAAGTCAACGAGCTTCGCGCTCGGGTAGTGACTTTGGAGAATATGGTGCAAAGGTTACAAGCACCAGCAGAATCTCCGGCATCAACAGTACCACCGACAACAACACCAACAGTACCATTACCACCACCAACAACATCCGCACCGCAAGCCTCAATATCACAATATGTACCTTGAACATACACGTCATACGCATCGTAGTTACCAAGAAATACCAGCAACAATAACCGATGAAGTATTAACTTATTTCCCCTGAAGAAATTTTATGTATATTTAATATATATGAATTTTCAAATCAAAATAAATCTTTTCATACTAAGCTATTACGTGTGAATCTTAACTGGTAGGTACTACTCGGTTAGTTCATATTACTAATATGCAATGATGTACATCCTTCGTTAACAACTTAACCATTGTTAACTACAATCTCTGTTTCAACTTAATGAATTCCATTTCATAATAAACCAAGTGTATTATTCAATTACATAATTGATTTTACATTTTCATTTTCGATGTACTCGAAACTTTCCAGAAAACATCATCTGTGCCTTGTAAGGTTCACAAAGATTCCACAAGCATCAACATCCTTCACCGAGAAATAAGAATAAATAATGGAGTATCAATTACATTAGGGAAATACTCCGCAAAGATTATGTAATATTTAATGTTTTAGAGATTAATCATTTCTAAGTCAAGTCGAAAATCAAATGAGCTTAATATGATATTAACTCATTAAATCTGTATTAGATTTAAAAAAATATATATACATACCTATATTTTCATAAAAACGGTAATAAAAATTCTTTTGTACAAAGTATTAATTGTGAAATCTTTAACGGGTAGGTAATACTCGGGAAATATATAAGTTCGCAATTAATATGTTATATTGTACATTCTTCAACTTTGATTCAAAAATTATTAACTATGCTCACAGCGATATACAATCGTTTTCATACAAATTCAATTACATATTATGATATTGACGGATCAGAATCCAAGTCATAACTCTGAACCAGTGAAATCATTCTTAGATCTTTACATCTTTCAAAGCTATACTTTGACTTCAAAACTGTGAAAGATCCTTTGGTATTGTTTTTACCATAAATAACCTTGCAATTCCTTTTCAAAGTATCCAGTATTATCAACCATTCAACCAGTCAACGACGACCTTTCAGACTTGTAATTTTGGCATATACGTTTTCGTTACTGGGGAACCTTTCATGTTCCACCACATTAGCAGTAAATTTACCAACAACTTCATTGATCTTTGACCTTCCGAAAAATCCTTATACTCATTGAAACTGTATCATGTACTCATCCACATCTTGTAACTGCAATTGCCATACCAACTATCGGGAATTAGCAATCAGTATCTTGAAATCTTGTAGCACGTCTATGACAACAGTTATATGTGTACATATAACGTCTACCTCCTGGACTTACATACTTCGAATGTGAAGTTTCCGAAAAATACCCCAAACTACGAAACTAGTTCTCCGAATTTTGGAAAAATGTTGATGAAGCAGCAAAAACTGTTGATAATGCTAAAAACGAACATATATTTCATAGCATTATTCCTCAAGAAAGACAAGCTTTTAGTTGCAATTGTTCTATTTAAAAGTGATATTCGTTTAAATAATAAAAGGTGAAGACAAAAGACAGATTCGACGAATTGAAGACGCAAAGGTCCAAAAAGCTCAAAAGTACAAAATACAATCAAAGTGGTTCCAATTATTGATAAGAAACGTCTCGAAATTACAAGAGTACAAGATTCAAAACGCAAAGTACAAGATATTAAATTGTACGCAAGGACGTTCGAAAATCCGGAACCGGGACATGAGTAAACTCTCAACGCTCACGCAACGGACTAAAAATTACAAGTCAACTATGCACATAAATATAATATAATATTTAAATAATTACTAAAATTATTTATATATTATATTTATTTATATAATCGTCGGCAAACAAAGAGCCAAAGTTGAGTGAGCTGTAAAATGGAACTCCGCGACTTGCGGAGTTCGAAGACTAAATGGGCCGCGACTCGCGTAGCCCCCAATTTTGAAACAGCCTATAAAAGCAACGCAGTTCGACGAGTAAAAATATCCAAAAAAATTCAATCTCTCTATATATGTATACGTATATATATATATATATATATATATATATATATATATATATATATATATATATATATATATATATATATATATATATATATATATATATATATATATATATATATATATATATATATATATATATATATATATATTTATACTTTAATTTTAATTTTAATTTTAATTTTATTCTAATAATAAGGGTATGTTAGCGAATGTTGTAAGGGTGTAAGTCAAAATTCTGTCCGTGTAACGCTACGCTATTTTTAATCATTGTAAGTTATGTTCAACCTTTTTAATTTAATGTCTCGTAGCTAAGTTATTATTATGCTTATTTAATCCGAAGTAATCATGATGTTGGGCTAAAAATATTAAAATTGGGTAATTGGGCTTTGTACCATAATTGGGGTTTGGACAAAAGAACGACACTTGTGGAAATTATACTATGGGCTATTAATGGGCTTTATATTTGTTTAACTAAATGATAGTTTGTTAATGTTAATATAAAGATTTACAATTGGACGTCCCTATAAATAACCATATATACTCGATCGGACACGATGGGCGGGGTATTTATATGTACGAATAAACGTTCATTTAACCGGACACGGGAATGGATTAATAGCCACTAGAATTATTAAAACAGGGGTGAAATTATGTACAAGGACACTTGGCATAATTGTTAACAAAGTATTAAAACCTTGGGTTACACTCAGTCGACATCCTGGTGTAATTATTAAACAAAGTTTTAAAATCTTGTTACAGTTTAAGTCCCCAATTAGTTGGAATATTTGACTTCGGGTATAAGGATAATTTGAAGAGGACACTCGCACTTTATATTTATGACCGATGGACTGTTATGGACAAAAACCAGACGGACATATTAAATAATCCAGGACAAAGGACAATTAACCCATGGGCATAAAACTAAAATCAACACGTCAAACATCATGATTACGGAAGTTTAAATAAGCATAATTCTTTTATTTCATATTTAATTTCCTTTATTTTATATTTAATTGCACTTCTAATTATCGCACTTTTATTTATTGTTATTATATTTAATTGCAATTTTAATTATCGTACTTTTTAATTATCGCAAGTTTATTTTATCGCACTTTTATTTATCACAATTTCATTATCGTTATTTACTTTACGCTTTAAATTAAGTCTTTTATTTATTTAATATTTTACATTTTGTTTTAACTGCGACTAAAGTTTTAAAATCGACAAACCGGTCATTAAACGGTAAAAACCCCCTTTTAAAATAATAATATTACTTATATATATATTCGTATTTTTATAAATTAAACTAATATAGCGTTAAGCTTTGATTAAAAGATTTTCCCTGTGGAACGAACCGGACTTACTAAAAACTACACTACTGTACGATTAGGTACACTTCCTATAAGTGTTGTAGCAAGGTTTAAGTATATCCATTCAATAAATAAATAAATATCTTGTGTAAACTTGTATCGTATTTAATAGTATTTCCTGCTAAAATTTAATAGTATTTTATATACACCTCGCATAACATCAAGTATTTTTGGCGCAGCTGCCGGGGAACAATCTAGCTTAAAAGCCGGAAGCGCAACGCTAATATAAAGGAAAAAAAAGATTTTTATTTTTAGTTTGCTTTTGTAAAAATACGTTTTAAATATTCGAAAACATAAAAAGAAAAACAAAAATATAAATATTTTTAAGAGTTTGTTAAATATTTAAGTTTTATAAAGTTTCTTTATTTTTATTTTATAAAAATATAAGTTTTATTTAAATATTTTGTGTTTATTTAGAACATAAAATTAAAAACTGAAAAAAAATAAATATATAAATCTAGTTTTAAGATTTTTATTATAAAGTATTTCTATTTTTATTTTAGTTTTTAAAACATAAGTTTTTATTTAGTTTTTATAAATATTTTATTTAAATATTTAAACAGAAAATATAAAAAAAAGAAAGTAAAACGTCGTATTTAAATCAGCCTGTCAACTGAAATTCCAAACCCCGCGACTTGCGGCGTTTGTAGCCACGAGGCACCGCGACTTGTGGAGTCGTCTGACACGGGCCACACAGAAGCCCTAATTCGCATTAATTACGGATAATTATTAATTATAATTAATTTTAAACCCTAATTAGGTTTAGATTTTAATATTATTTAGTTTTACTTTTTATTTAATTTGTATTTTAGTTTATTTAGATTATTTAAATTACAAAATTAATAGTTTTATAAAATAAATAATATAAGAATAATATTTTTATAAAAATTTTAATTTTTGCAACTTTTAGTATATTTTTATATTTTGTCCCTTTTTAATTGTTATAGCGTAATATTTGTATTTTTCGCTCGTATTTAGTTTTAAACTTAGTTTTTGCCATAGTTATTTTTATTTATAGATTTTTAGGCTTTGCCGTAAAATCCCTTAAGTGCTTTTTCTTTAGACTAAGATTAAAGTGCTTTAGAATTTTGCGACGTCTTTTTAAGTTTTAGTACTTTTTTTTAGTTATTGCCATTTGGGATATAGTTTTACTTGTAAGCTTTAATATTTTTAGACACCTTTTACCTATGTATCAATTATCATTCCAATTAGTAATCTCAATTTTCGATTATAATTTTAAGTTAGTGATAGTAATAAGGTTGGGTTAGTCGAGTGTTTTTAAGTTCTATAAGTCATTTCTTTTTATTTCTTATTTCCCGACGCCTTTTATTTTTCAACCCTTTTCTTTTTCTTTTTCGACGCACTCTTTTTCTTTCTTATTTCTCGCTATTCTAGTTTTAGGACATAGATTTTTATTCTACTTCTTATCTAAATTTCTTAAAATTACGAAAATTTATTTTAAGTGGTTAAATTGATAGACATCAAAATTTTCTGATTCGTAGTAATAGTTGGATTTGTACGTGGACCGGGTTATTGGAGCCAAACATTACTCAATTATATTGAGACCAAACGAATCCTGCCCCTCTACTGCATCTTTTGGTTATTCGAAACGTGGGCAAAATCAGAAAAGTCTATTAATTGGATAACTTATATAATTTTTCTTTCCTTTTAAAAACTAATAGGATATTCAGTGAATGCACCGAGCAAGACGTTCACCACCTTTTGTACGTTCACCACCTTAACTAGATCAAGACATTTAGCAAATATTACCGCCGTTGATTTTTCTTTAGAATCGTCATCCAGTCGACCAAGTACTCCAATTCAAATTTCCGATAATCCATTTTTTGAACCCGACCTCACAATTGAGAATCCGGATAATATTCAGGGACGATTCATAGATCCTGAACCATTAAATTTCCTCTGGAACCACCAATCATTCAAACAGAGATTGTTGAGGAACGAACCATTAAATCAGAATCCTCTAGTGATTCAGATTCAACAAATTCAATTATGGAGAATCTAGAACCTTTAAGTATGGAAGACCGAATGAGAGCTAAATGCACTGGCCAAGGTCACGCAATTACTCATCCATACATTAATGCGCCAGATTATGAAATCAAAGGACAAATTCTACACATGGTGACTAATCAATGCCAATTTAGTGGTGCGTCGAAGGAAGATCTAAATGAACATCTTCGTACCTTTAATAGGATCTGCACTCTATTTAAAATAAGAGAAGTTGAGGATGAACAGATATATCTCATGTTATTTCCCTGGACTTTAAAGGGAGTAGTGGAATCGTTACCTGAAGGGGCGATTGATACATGGGACGTTTTAGTTGAAAAATTTCTTAAACAATTCTTTCCGGCATCTAAAGCCGTAAGACTTCAAGGAGAAATTGTTACGTTCACACAGAAACCGAATGAAACTCTATATGAGGCGTGGACAAGATTTGAAAAGTTATTAAGAGGATGTCCACAACATGGTTTAGACACCTGTCAAATAGTACAAATATTCTACCAAGGATGCGACATCACTACAAGAAAAGACATCGATATAGCAGCTGGTGGTTCCATTATGAAGAAAACCGAAACTGATGCTTACAAAATTATTGATAACACTGCTTCCCACTCACATGAGTGGCACCAAGAAAAAGATATCGTTAGATCATCTAAAGCAGCTAGAGCCGATTCTAGCCATGACTTAGATTCCATTTCCGCAAAGATAGATGCTGTCGAGAGACGAATGTAAAAGATGACTAAGGATATTCACTCAATACGAATTAGTTGTGAGCAGTGTGGAGGACCACATTTGACAAAAGATTGTCTCAGTATTGAATTAACAATGGAACAAAGAGAGAATATTTCATACATAAACCAAAGGCCTGGAAATAATTATCAGAATAATTATCAACCGCCAAGACCGATTTACAATCAAAATCAGAATTATAACCGAAATATTCCATACAACAACCAACAAGGTCCTAGCAATCAACAAGTATCTAACAATACTTACAACCAGCAAAGACCTAATTTTCAAAACAAACCACCACAAATCGATGATAAAAAGCCGAATTTAGAAGATATGATGACGAAGCTAGTTGAAACTCAAACGCAGTTTTTCACATCTCAGAAACAAACTAATGAACAAAATGCTCAAGCATTTAGAAATCAACAAGCTTTTATTCAAAATTTGGAACAAGAAGTAAGTAACCTAGCAAGGTTAACAGGTGAAAGAAAACCGGGAAATTTACCTAGTGATACAAATGCTAACCCCCGGAATGAAACAGCTAAAGCCATTACCACAAGAAGTGGTACAACACTTAAACCACCTGAAATACCTGTAACTTTTGATGAAGCTATTCCTACTCCACAAGAACCACAACCTGAACAAGATATGGAAAAAGAACCGGTAGTTGAAAAGGCTAATGAAGATAACACAGCTAAGGATAAACCTTATGTTAAACCATACCAACCACCACTTCCTTACCCGAGTAAAATGAAGAAAGAGAAACTTGAAGCCGAGCAATCCAAATTCTTGGATATGTTTAAACAGATAAATGTAAATCTTCCTTTCATTGATGTGATTTCAGGAATGCCTAGATATGCTAAATTTCTGAAAGATCTAATCTCGAATAGAAAGAAAATGGAAGAACTCTCGACTGTTACTATGAATGCTAATTGTTCAGCAGTGCTGTTGAATAAGATACCAGAAAAATTATCTGATCCAGGAAGTTTCACAATTCCATGTTTTCTAGGTAGTCTTAGTTCAATAGAAGCATTGGCAGACTTAGGTGCTAGTATAAATTTAATGCCGTATTCATTATACGCTAAACTAGACCTTGAAGAATTGAAACCAACAAGAATAAGTATACAACTAGCCGATCGATCAATAAAATATCCTAGAGGGATAATGGAGAACATGCTAGTTAAAGTTGGTACTTTCGTATTTCCAGTAGATTTTGTTGTTCTGGACATGGAAGAAGATTCTCAAGTTCCTCTCATATTAGGAAGACCATTCTTAAACACGGCTAAAGAAATGATAGACGTGTTTGGTAAGAAATTGACCCTAAGTATAGAGGACGAGAGGGTTACCTTTTCAGTTGATAGAGCAATGCAACAACCGCAATCTGCAGATGATACATGCTATTATATTCAAACTATAGATTCACATGCAGAATTGTTAGAAGAATTTCCAGAATTACAAGGAACAGGAGAATGTTCTTTAGGAGAAGGAACTGAACAAATTGATGAAGCTGAAATGTTAGCTACACTTATAGCTAATGGATATGAACCAACAACAGAAGAAATTCAAATGCTAAAAGAAGAAGACAGATATCGATATAAATCATCGATAGAAGAACCACCGAAATTAGAGTTAAAGCCACTTCCAAACCATTTGGAATACGCTTATTTGCATGGTGAATCTGAATTACCTGTAATAATATCGTCTTCTCTTACTGAAAATGAGAAATCACAACTCATTTCTGTGTTGAAAGCTCATAAACCAGCCATTGCATGGAAGATTCATGATATTAAAGGAATAAGTCCTTCGTATTGCACACATAAAATCCTTATGGAAGAAGGTCATAAAACGTATGTGCAACGCTAACGAAGACTAAATCCGAATATGCAAGATGTAGTAAAAAAAGAAATTATTAAACTGCTAGACGCAGGTCTAATTTATCTAATCTCTGATAGTCCATGGGTAAGCCCAGTTCAATGCGCGCCTAAGAAGGGTGGCATGACTGTCATTACAAATGAAAAAAATGAGCTTATTCCTACTAGGACTGTAACAGGATGGCGTGTATGTATTGATTATAGAAAATTAAATGACGCCACCAGAAAAGATCACTTTCCCTTACCTTTCATTGATCAAATGTTGGAAAGATTAGCCGGAAATAGTTACTATTGCTTTCTTGATGGATTTTTCGGATATTTTCAAATTCCAATAGCACCCGAAGATCAAGAGAAAACCACGTTCACGTGCCCTTATGGTACTTTTGCTTACAAACGCATGCCATTTGGACTTTGCAACGCCCCTGCAACCTTTCAAAGATGCATGATGGCAATTTTTCACGACATGATAGAAGAATGCATGGAAGTTTTCATGGATGACTTTTCAGTCTTCGGTGATACATTTGAATCATGTCTAGCTAATCTTGAACGAATGCTGATTAGATGCGAACAATCAAATCTAGTACTTAATTGGGAGAAATGCCATTTCATGGTTAAAGAAGGCATCGTTCTTGGACATAAAATTTCAAAAGAAGGAATTGAAGTGGATAGAGCTAAAGTAGATGTAATTGCTAAACTTCCACATCCCACCAATGTTAGAGGAGTTAGGAGTTTTCTAGGGCATGCCGGTTTTTACCGACGTTTCATAAAAGACTTTTCTAAAATTGCCACTCCTATGAATAAACTCCTAGAAAAGGATGCTCCATTCATCTTTTCAGATGAATGTATCAAATCTTTTAATATTCTTAAAGAGAAACTTACTAATGCGCCGATCATGATAACACCAAATTGGAATCTACCGTTTGAACTAATGTGCGATGCAAGTGATTTTGCAATGGGAGCCGTTTTAGGACAAAGGATTGAAAAACGATTTCAACCTATATATTATGCTAGTAAGACGTTACAAGGAGCACAAACAAATTACATAACTACTGAAAAAGAACTCCTTGCTATTGTCTTTGCTTTTGACAAATTTCGTTCATATCTCGTTCTAGCAAAAACGGTGATCTATACCGACCATTCTGCTCTTAGATACCTATTTTCAAAACAACATGCCAAACCAAGATTAATCCGTTGAATCTTACTCTTACAAGAGTTTGATATTGAAATCCGAGATAAAAGAGGAGCAGAAAATCTCGCCGCTGATCATCTTTCTCGTCTTGAAAATTCTGAATTAGAAGTTCTAAATGAATCGACCATACAAGACAACTTTCCTGATGAATATCTATTGAAGATAGATTATAATGAAATTCCATGGTTTGCAGACTATGCAAACTATTTAGTATGTGGATTCCTTGAAAAAGGATTATCGTACCAAAAACGAAAGAAATTCTTCAGTTATATAAAACACTATTTCTGGGAAGATCCACATCTATTTAAAAGTTGTCCAGATGGAATAATACGCCGATGTGTATTTGGAGATGAAGCTAGTAAAATTTTAAACCATTGTCACACAGGACCAACAGGAGGGCATTATGGGCCTCAACTAACAGCAAGAAAAGTTTATGATGCTGGATTCTATTGGCCTACAATTTACAAAGACGCACACCTTCTTTGCAAATCCTGTGATGCTTGTCAAAGGGCCGGAAAAATAAGTCAACGTGATGAAATGCCACAAAATGTCATTCAAGTATGCGAAGTATTTGATATTTGGGGTATTGACTTTATGGGTCCATTTCCAAAATCTCATAATAATCTCTATATTCTCGTAGCCATTGATTATGTATCTAAATGGGCGGAAGCACAAGCTCTCCCAACTAACGATGCACGAGTTGTAGTCAACTTTTTAAAACGTCTTTTTGCAAGGTTTGGAACACCGAAAGCTTTAATAAGTGATCGGGGAACTCATTTCTGTAATAATCAACTTGAGAAAGTTCTCAAAAGATATGGAGTAACTCATAAAATCTCCACCGCATATCATCCACAAACAAGTGGACAAGTTAAAAATACCAACCGAGCTTTAAAACGTATTCTAGAGAAAACCGTAGGATCAAATCCGAAGGAATGGTCCATTAAATTGGAGGATGCACTCTGGGCTTTTAGAACAGCCTACAAAACTCCAATTGGAACCACACCTTTTAAACTCGTCTACGGAAAAGCATGTCATCTTCCAGTAGAAATTGAACACAAAGCATTTTGGGCTTTGAAGACGTGTAATCTTGATTTACATGAAGCTGGACGTCTACGGTTAAGTCAACTAAACGAATTAGAAGAATTAAGACATGAAGCATACGAAAATTCGTTAATCTATAAAGAAAGAATGAAGAAATGGCATGATAAAAGAATCAGAAGTTCAAAAGAATTTAAAGAAGGAGACAGAGTTCTTCTTTTCAATTCACGATTCAAGCTATTTCCTGGAAAATTGAAATCAAGATGGTCTGGACCATTCATAGTCAAAAGAGTTTTCCCATACTGAACGATATAATTAATAAATTCAAATGGGATTGAATTTAAGGTTAATGGTCACAGAATTAAACAGTACATAGATAGTCCGATGGAAGTCGACAACGAAGTTAATCACAATTTCGATACCACAGCTAACTAAGTGTGAGGAGAATCAAGTCTTTTAAGGATTTTATGTATTTCTGTTAGAGTTAGATTGTCTGTTTTCGTGTAGTTCTCGAAAATAGAACCCGAATGGTCTTTCCCTAGCAGACCCTAAAGAACTAGTCTTCTCCCCCCATTCTGAATTTTTAATTTTTTTTAGGAAATGAACACTGCCTGTGAACTAAACCATGGTCTAATGCTACACGCTTTGATCACTAAACGTAATAATGACACACTTCCGAGTGAAATAGTATCAGTAATCAGAGAAAGATTGGACGGAGTAAGAAAAGAATCCAGATGCGAAGATAATAAGTTACAATTTGGTAAAGGAAAATCAAAATTCGCAGCGAAAAGAAGAGCACGACACCTAGAAAGATGTCACAAATGTGGAAAATGGTCACATGGAAGTAAATGTTCAAATAATCAAACCTATTCAAATACCGAATTTGTTACTTTATGCAGAGACGGACCGTTCATATGTTTAGAAGAAAAAACACTGAATGCTCGAGGTTACGCCTATGTAGCCATGGAAAATCAATTAAACCGACTATCTTATGAATGGGATAGATCATATAACTAAGAATACTATCTCACAGGTAAGTCTGTACAGTTTTTATTTTTTTTATTTTTATTTTTAACCTTTTGATAATAAACGCTAATTTGTTCGCTATAAAGTATTAAATTGGTATTGAATAAAATTAGGTTTGGCGACCGAAATTATTGATATCATTCAAAAATTTATTACATCACTGCGAAATTTAACGTTTATTCTTAAGGTATAAATATCTTTAATCAATCAACCCAAAATATTTCAAAAATTCGTCATGAGTTAAATTAGGTCATGGAACCGAAATTACTTTACTGAAAAGAGAGGCGCATATTTTTGATAATATTTGATTGATTAAAGTGGGATAAAAGATAAAAAGATTTTTAATTTTATTTTTACCATGTTTTTAAAATTAATATAAAAATCTAAAATTGATATTGTAAACTTTGTAAAATCAATATATTTAAGTTTGTCAATATTTGAAAAATTAATATTTTTAATATAAGTTTGTATGTATAAAAACAAAAATATAATATAAGTTTGGTGTGAATTTTTAATATTATGCATTTTTAATTAAGTTTGGTGTAAATTTTTAATTTTATGCATTTTTAAATTTAAGTTGTGTGAATTTAAAAAAAAAATTTACTTTATTTTCGCTAAGTTAAAAATATGATTTTTAAAATTCGTCGTAAGTTGAAGACTAGGTCTTTGAACCGAAATTGCTTTACCCAAGGGAGGGACGAGAACTTTTATTATCATTATTTTTAATCTTATTGAATTAAAGTATGCCAAAAACATTAAAAAAAAACCCAAAAATCTAAGCTTTTAAAACAATCGCTTGAAAAAGACAAATTTTAAAATTTTGTCGAGAGACGGACTAGGACATCGATCCGAAACGACCTCGTCCTAAAACAAAGGAAAACAAAATTTTAAATTTATTTTATATTTGTTTTATAAGTTAAGGATTGTTAAAAAAAAAAAAAAAAACCGCGACTCGCGGAGTTTGTAAGGTCCAAATACCGCGACTCGCGGAGGACAAAATTTACAGAAAAAAATATATACGCTGGAAACAGATCAGTTGAACACACCCACAACACAAAACTGCGAAAAACACCCCAAAAACACACACGAAAATCGAATTTTTCACCAAAAATCATCAAATCTTTTACTAAAATCATGTTGAGAAGAATGCTATCAAGGAATTACTCAAGAAAAACGGTAAATTTCTACACCAAATCCCCATTTAATCCGAAAATTAGTGTTCTTGAGCAATTTTTTTTTACCCAATTCGATTTTGATGCTTTTTAGTGTAATTATGCTTAAATTGCTTATGTATTATGCTTGTATAACCTAGATTGATGCTATTTAACATGATTAGAAGCCTTAAACTTCAAATTTTGAGTAATCTAGGTTTTGTGTTCTTGAGCAATTTGGGACTTTTTGATATAAACAGGTTATGGCCGATTTTTGTCATGAATTATTGCTAAATTAAGTAGTGTAACATGTTTAGGTAGTTAAATGATCCAAACCTTGAGCCTAAACATGATTTTGAGAATTAAAGTGGACTTTTTCAAGTCTAAAATTCATGAACTTGATTTTTGAGAGATAATGCCATTTGAAACTTGTTTAATTGCTAGTAATGATTATTTTGACATGTTATTTAAGTTGAATGCTTATGAACTTGGTGAACATTTTCGTATATGCTTATTTGAAAAAGTGTAGATTTGATAAAAATATGAAAATGAGCTTAAGTTTGATATAAATTGAACATGTCATTGTAATTATTTTGATTGATGATTTTGCTGACACTAATGCATATTTGGATGCACAAAAATTGTGTTTGATGTGTTTTGCAGACTGAAAGGGGTGAATCTTCATCCCAAGCTCGCAATGCTCCTGCTGAGAATTCGGAACAACAGGAGGTGGATAACTACTACAAACAAGATATACCTCATCCAGTCATGACATTTTCTGATATGCACCTGGAAGAGTTGCACCCGAACCTGAGATTTGACAGACTTTGGATAGATTATTCAAAATACCAAAGGGGCTTGCATACTCTTCATTCTAAAGTGGTTGAAGTACCTAGGGTAATAGAATGGGGACCGTTAGAAGTTGTAGAATTGGCCGAGCCAATTAGGGAATTACTTAAACAGAGGTATGGTAATTCTACTTTTAACGATTGGGTACGATTATTCAGCATGCGTAGACCTGTATATAAAGTATGGTGTGAAGAATTATTGTGTAGTATAGAAATAAATGATCGGGTAGTTAGTTTAACCGATCGATCTTTTATTAGATTTTTGTTAGGAGGTTCGATGCGCCACATGTCTCTACTGTAGTGACCCGAACTTTTCCATGTTTATATATATTAATTGAGATTGATATTTACATGATTAAATGTTTCCAACATGTTAAGCAATCAAACTTGTTAAGACTTGATTAATTGAAATATGTTTCATATAGACAATTGACCACCCAAGTTGACCGGCGATTCACGAACATTAAAACTTGTAAAAACGACATGACGATATATATATGGATATACATATGGTTAACATGAGATTATGATAAGTAAGTATCTCCATAAGTATATTAACAATGAGTTATATACATATAAAAAAGACTACTAACTTAAGGATTTCGAAACGAGACATATATGTAACGATTATCGTTGTAACGACATTTAAATGTATATATATCATATTAAGATATATTAATATATCATAATATCATTATAATATAATAATTTAACATCTCATTAGATATAATAAACAATGGGTTAACAACATTAATTGAGATCGTTAACTTAAAGGTTTCAAAACAACACTTACATGTAACGACTAACGATGACTTAACGACTCAGTTAAAATGTATATACATGTAGTGTATTTAGATGTATTAAAATACTTTTGGAAGACTTCAAGACATATATCAAAACACTCATACTTAATGAAAATGGTTACAGTTACTTTCCCATTCTTTTCTTTCATCAAGAATTCTAGTCGTATCCTTACCCGTATTATACACAGCTTCAAAACGTACTTACTATGGGTATATACCAATAGGAACTAGCATGGGATTCCACTCTTGATTATGTCATGTATGACTAATCAATTTTAACTTCTACCATGAGCTAGTCAACTAACTAGAACTCCTTTTAACCCCACTCACCACTCACCAATTACCACTCATCATTCATTCCATTTCACTTCCAATTCTCTTTCTAATTCTCTCTCAACACACACACACTATTATGAACGTATTTTTCCAGTAGTTAATCATTATCTTCATCAAAAATCACTTCAAGAATCAAGCTATAATCATCATAGGAAGAACACTTCAAGAACACTTCAAAAATCCCTTCAAGTTTACTAATTTACTTCCAAGCTTTCTAATCCATTCCAAGTAATCATCTAAGATCAAGAAACCTTTGTTATATACAGTAGGTTATCTTTTTTATTCAAGGTAATATTCATATTCAAACTTTGATTCAATTTCTATAACTATAAACTATCTTAATTCGAGTAAAAATCTTACTTGAACTTGTTTTTGTGTCATGATCCTACTTCAAGAACTTTCAAGCCATCCAAGATCCTTTGAAGCTAGATCATTTCTTGTCACTTCCAGTAGGTTTACCTACTAAACTTGAGGTAGTAATGATGTTCATAACATCATTCGATTCATATATATAAAACTATCTTATTCGAAGGTTTAAACTCGTAATCACTAGAACATAGTTTAGTTAATTCTAAACTTGTTCGCAAACAAAAGTTAATCCTTCTAACTTGACTTTTAAAATTAACTAAACACATGTTCTATATCTATATGATATGCTAACTTAATGATTTAAAACCTGGAAACACGAAAAACACCGTAAAACCGGATTTACGCCGTCGTAGTAACACCGCGGGCTGTTTTGGGTTAGTTAATTAAAAACTATGATAAACTTTGATTTAAAAGTTGTTATTCTGAGAAAATGATTTTTATTATGAACATGAAACTATATCCAAAAATTATGGTTAAACTCAAAGTGGAAGTATGTTTTCTAAAATGGTCATCTAGACGTCGTTCTTTCGACTGAAATAACTACCTTTACAAAAACGACTTGTAACTTATTTTTCCGACTATAAACCTATACTTTTTCTGTTTAGATTCATAAAATAGAGTTCAACATGAAACCATAGCAATTTGATTCACTAAAAACGGATTTAAAATGAAGAAGTTATGGGTAAAACAAGATTGGATAATTTTTCTCATTTTAGCTACGTGAAAATTGGTAACAAATCTATTCCAACCATAACTTAATCAACTTGTATTGTATATTATGTAATCTTGAGATACCATAGACACGTATACAATGTTTCGACCTATCATGTCGATACATCTATATATATTTCGGAACAACCATAGACACTCTATATGTGAATGTTGGAGTTAGCTATACAGGGTTGAGGTTGATTCCAAAATATGTATAGTTTGAGTTGTGATCAATACTGAGATACGTATACACTGGGTCGTGGATTGATTCAAGATAATATTTATCGTTTTATTTCTGTATATCTAACTGTGGACAACTAGTTGTAGGTTACTAACGAGGACAGCTGACTGAATAAACTTAAAACATCAAAATATATTAAAAGTGTTGTAAATATATTTTGAACATACTTTGATATATATGTATATATTGTTATAGGTTCGTGAATCAACCAGTGGCCAAGTCTTACTTCCCGAAGAAGTAAAAATCTGTGAAAGTGAGTTATAGTCCCACTTTTAAAATCTAATATTTTTGGGATGAGAATACATGCAGGTTTTATAAATTATTTACAAAATAGACACAAGTACGTGAAACTACATTCTATGGTTGAATTATCAAAATCGAATATGCCCCTTTTTATTAAGTCTGGTAATCTAAGAATTAGGGAACAGACACCTTAATTGACGCGAATCCTAAAGATAGATCTATTGGGCCTAACAAACACCATCCAAAGTACCGGATGCTTTAGAGGTCAAAACCTCGCAACGAAATCAATTAATATGGAACGTTTTTAATCAATAAGAACGGGACATTTCAGTTGGTATCCGAGCGTTGGTCTTAGAGAACCAGAATTTTGCATTAGTGTGTCTTATCTAGTTTGTTAGGATGCATTAGTGAGTCTGGACTTCGACCGTGTTTACTTGAAAAATGATTGCTTAACAAATTTTGTTGGAAACTATATATTTTTAACATGTGAATATTATGTGATATATTAATCTCTTAACGCATTTGATATTATGTGATAGATGTCTACCTCTAGAACAAGTCCCATTGACTCACCTAATAATAATGAAGAGTCAAATGTAAATTAGAATGATTCGTGGACTGATTCACAAGTTCCCGAAGAGGAACCGGAAGAAGAGTCGGAACCGGAAGAAGAATCGGAACCGGAAGAAGAATCGGAACCGGATGAAGAAATAGAACTGGTGGGGGAAATAATAAAACGGTTAAGTAAAAGAAAATCCTCAACCAACCGACCAAGGTTAATTATGGTCAATGGTGTTTCCGCCAAGGAAGCAAAATATTGGGAGGATTACCAATTCTCCGATGAATCGGATTCCGACGAGAATTCCGATGATGTTATAGAAATTACCCCAACTGAATTTAAAAAGGCAAAAGAAAATAATAAGGGAAAGGGCATAAAAATAGAGAAATCTAATTCCAACCCCGATGAACTTTATATGTATCGTCAACCCCCGAAGTCCTTAAGTTGTAACAATGACCCGGGAACCTCTAAACCACCAGGTTTTTCTAAACCAATGTGGATAACGACGGCTCGTATTAGGGGAACATCATATATCCCTAGAAACTTGGCAAAATGAACCAAAACCGAAGAAGAAGAAACAAGCGAGTCGGAATAAGATAGTTGTATTCGTGTGGTGTAATATAAGTAATATAGTGTGCTTATGCTTTATGATATATGTAAAAATTGCTTGTATTAATAAGTATTTTTTTTTATGAATCTAACTCTTGTCTATTTTACAGTATAAAAACACAAAATGGATAGACAACCCAATATTTTAAGAGACCTACCCGGAGACATGATTGATGAAATCTTGTCTAGAGTCGGTCAGAATTCTTCGGCACAACTATTTAAGGCGAGATCAGTTTGTAAGACATTCGAAGAACGTTCCAAGAATGCCTTGGTTTATAAAAGGCTTTCGTTCGAAAGATGGGGGATATCACATTGGGAAATCCATAAGTTACGATGTGTTTACTTTGACGCATATATTGCGGGGAACCCAAATGCTATTTTACGCAATGGGTTAAGAAATTATTTTGACTCAATATATCCGAATATTGGACTTCGTGATTTAGAAAAAGCGGCTAACATGCAACATAAAGAAGCATGTTATGCTTACGGATTAGTAATGTTCTCTTCTCACCAAAGTGAGAACAAGAACATCGGGCTACAACTATTAAACAAAACGTTCCCACAAGTGACGGAGTCGGTAATTGAGGTAAGAAATGAGGTTTTTAGATTGTTACGGGACTGTTGGACATTACGTAACCCTCGTCCCTTTAACGACGTTACAACACGCTGTCTTATCAACGGTCATAACAGTTATGTTCCACAAGACCAAGGATGGGAAGTAGTCCTAGTAAAACCAGAATGCATGACTTGTTTCTGGACGTATGAATTACGTGTCTTTATTGCCTTTGCTGAACGACTTGTGTACTAGCTAGAATTATCTTCACAACTATCTTGTATCAAAGTTATTGTGTGCTATATTTCATGCTTTATGTAAAATAAGCGGTATTGTAAGTTTGTAAAATATTGTGTAAAAGTTTGAACGCGAAATATTATTATGATCAGTTTTTCATATAGAATTGTAGTAGTTGAATTGTATATTAGCTACTAAGTATGAACTTAACGGGTAGGTACTACCCGAATTTAAACTTATAAAATGCTAATATGAAGAAAAAGCTTTTATAAATGAGTTCATATTATGCTACGAAATACTATTAACTACTCTTAATATTCTGTATGAATAACTTGTTCCATTTGACTATTTTGAAGGAAATGGCACCGACTACTCGACACACCGTGAATATGAATGAAGAGGAATTCCGTACTTTTTTAGCTTCAAACATAGCCGCAGTACAGGCTGCGCTACATACCAACAATAACCTTGGATCTAGCAGTACAGGAAATCGTGTAGGATGCACCTACAAAGAATTCACTGCCTGCAAACCTTTGGAATTTGATGGAACCGAAGGACCGATCGGATTGAAACGGTGGACCGAGAAGGTCGAATCGGTGTTTTCCATAAGTAAGTGTACTGAAGAGGACAAAGTAAAGTACGCTACGCATACCTTCACAGGTTCTGCGTTAACATGGTGGAATACCTATCTAGAGCAAGTGGGACAAGATGATGCGTACGCACTACCGTGGTCAGCATTCAAGCACTTGATGAACGAGAAGTACCGTCCCAGAACCGAGGTCATTAAGCTCAAGACAGAACTTAGAGGGTTACGAACCCAAGGATTTGATATTACCACGTACGAAAGACGATTCACAGAATTGTGCCTATTGTGTCCGGGAGCATTCGAAGATGAGGAAGAGAAGATCGACGCGTTTGTGAAAGGATTACCAGAAAGAATCCAAGAAGATATAAGTTCACACGAGCCCGCCTCCATACAACAGGCATGTAGAATGGCTCACAAACTAGTGAACCAGATTGAAGAAAGAATTAAAGAACAGACTGCTGAAGAGACCAATGTAAAGCAAGTCAAAAGAAAGTGGGAGGAAAATGGTGATAAGAATCACCAATACAACAACAACAGCAATTACAACAATAATCGCAACAATTATCCCAACAATCGCAACATCAATCGCAACTACAACAAACGGCCCAACAATAACAACAACAACAACAACAACAACAACAACAACAGCAACTACAACAATCATCCCAACAACAATAATAACCGCAACAACAACAACAACAATCAGAAGCAGCTATGCCAAAGGTGTGAAAAGTATCACTCGGGGTTCTGCACCAAATTTTGCAACAAGTGTAAAAGAAATGGTCATAGCGCGGTGAAGTGTGAGGTCTACGGACCAGGGGTTAATAGAATGAAAGGAACAAATGGTGTCGGAACGAGTAATGGCGGAGCAAGTAGTGTCAGAGCAAGTTATGCCAATGTATTTTGTTATAAATGTGGAAAACTGGGCCACATTATTAGAAATTGCCCGAACCAGGAGAACACGAATGGAAAAGGCCACGGAAGAGTTTTCAATATTAATGCGGCAGAGGCACAAGAAGACCCGGAGCTTGTTACGGGTACGTTTCTTATTGACAATAAATCTGCTTACATTTTATTTGATTCGGGTGCGGATAGAAGCTATATGAGTAGAGATTTTTGTGCTAAATTAAGTTGTCCATTGACGCCTTTGGATAGTAAATTTTTACTCGAATTAGCAAATGGTAAATTAATTTCAGCAGATAATATATGTCGGAATCGAGAAATTAAACTGCTTAGCGAAACATTTAAGATTGATTTGATACCAGTAGAGTTAGGGAGTTTTGATGTGATAATCGGTATGGACTGGTTGAAAGAAGTGAAAGCAGAGATCGTTTGTTACAAAAATGCAATTTGCATTATACGAGAAAAAGGAAAACCCTTAATGGTGTACGGAGAAAAGGGCAACACGAAGCTACATCTTATTAGTAATTTGAAGGCACAAAAACTAATAAGAAAAGGTTGCTATGCTGTTCTAGCACACGTCGAGAAAGTACAAACTGAAGAAAAGAGCATCAATGATATTCTCATTGCAAAAGAATTTCCCGATGTATTTCCGAAAGAATTACCGGGATTACCCCCACATCGATCCGTTAAATTTCAAATAGATCTTGTACCAGGAGCTGCACCAATAGCTCGTGCTCCTTACAGACTCGCACCCAGCGAGATGAAAGAACTGCAAAGCCAATTACAAGAACTTTTAGAGCGTGGTTTCATTCGACCAAGCACATCACCGTGGGGAGCTCCTGTTTTGTTTGTCAAGAAGAAAGATGGTACATTCAGGTTGTGTATCGACTACCGAGAGTTGAACAAACTTACCATCAAGAACCGCTACCCACTACCGAGAATCGATGACTTATTTGATCAACTACAAGGCTCGTCTGTTTATTCAAAGATTGACTTACGTTCCGGGTATCATCAAATGCGGGTGAAAGAAGATGATATTCCAAAGACTTCTTTCAGAACACGTTACGGTCATTACGAGTTTATGGTCATGCCATTTGGTTTAACTAATGCACCAGCTGTGTTCATGGACCTTATGAACCGAGTGTGTGGACCATACCTTGACAAGTTTGTCATTGTTTTCATTGATGACATACTTATTTACTCAAAGAATGACCAAGAACACGGTGAACATTTGAGAAAGGTGTTAGAAGTATTGAGGAAGGAAGAATTGTATGCTAAGTTTTCAAAGTGTGCATTTTGGTTAGAAGAAGTTCAATTCCTCGGTCACATAGTGAACAAAGAAGGTATTAAGGTGGATCCGGCAAAGATAGAAACTGTTGAAAAGTGGGAAACCCCGAAAACTCCGAAACACATACGCCAGTTTTTAGGACTAGCTGGTTACTACAAAAGGTTCATCCAAGACTTTTCCAGAATAGTAAAACCCTTGACTGCATTAACGCATAAAGGGAAGAAATTTGAATGGAATGATGAACAAGAGAAAGCGTTTCAGTTATTGAAGAAAAAGCTAACTACGGCACCTATATTGTCATTGCCTGAAGGGAATGATGAATTTGTGATTTATTGTGACGCATCAAAGCAAGGTCTCGGTTGTGTATTAATGCAACGAACGAAGGTGATTGCTTATGCGTCTAGACAATTGAAGATTCACGAACAAAATTATACGACGCATGATTTGGAATTAGGCGCGGTTGTTTTTGCATTAAAGACTTGGAGGCACTACTTATATGGGGTCAAAAGTATTATATATACCGACCACAAAAGTCTTCAACACATATTTAATCAGAAACAACTGAATATGAGGCAGCGTAGGTGGATTGAATTGTTGAATGATTACGACTTTGAGATTCGTTACCACCTGGAAAAGGCAAATGTGGTAGCCGATGCCTTGAGCAGGAAGGACAGAGAACCCATTCAAGTAAAATCTATGAATATAATGATTCATAATAACCTTACTACTCAAATAAAGGAGGCGCAACAAGGAGTTTTAAAAGAGAGAAATTTAAAGGATGAAATACCCAAGGGATCGGAGAAGCACCTTAATATTCGGGAAGACGGAACTCGGTATAGGGCTGAAAGGATTTGGGTACCAAAATTTGGAGATATGAGAGAAATGGTACTTAGAGAAGCTCATAAAACCAGATACTCAATACATCCTGGAACGGGGAAGATGTACAAGGATCTCAAGAAACATTTTTGGTGGCCGGGTATGAAAGCCGATGTTGCTAAATATGTAGGAGAATGTTTGACGTGTTCTAAGGTCAAAGCTGAGCATCAAAAACCATCAGGTCTACTTCAACAACCCGAAATCCCGGAATGGAAATGGGAAAACATTACCATGGATTTCATCACTAAATTGCCAAGGACTGCAAGTGGTTTTGATACTATTTGGGTAATAGTTGATCGTCTCACCAAATCAGCACACTTCCTGCCAATAAGAGAAGATGACAAGATGGAGAAGTTAGCACGACTGTATTTGAAGGAAGTCGTCTCCAGACATGGAATACCAATCTCTATTATCTCTGATAGGGATGGTAGATTTATTTCAAGATTCTGGCAGACATTACAGCAAGCATTAGGAACTCGTCTAGACATGAGTACTGCCTATCATCCACAAACTGATGGGCAGAGCGAAAGGACGATACAAACGCTTGAAGACATGCTACGAGCATGTGTTATTGATTTCGGAAACAGTTGGGATCGACATCTACCGTTAGCAGAATTTTCCTACAACAACAGCTACCATTCAAGCATTGAGATGGCGCCGTTTGAAGCACTTTATGGTAGAAAGTGCAGGTCTCCAATTTGTTGGAGTGAAGTGGGGGATAGACAGATTACGGGTCCGGAGATTATACAAGAAACTACCGAGAAGATCATCCAAATTCAACAACGGTTGAAAACCGCCCAAAGTCGACAAAAGAGCTACGCTGACATTAAAAGAAAAGATATAGAATTTGAAATTGGAGAGATGGTCATGCTTAAAGTTGCACCTTGGAAAGGCGTTGTTCGATTTGGTAAACGAGGGAAATTAAATCCAAGGTATATTGGACCATTCAAGATTATTGATCGTGTCGGACCAGTAGCTTACCGACTTGAGTTACCTCAACAACTCGCGGCTGTACATAACACTTTCCACGTCTCGAATTTGAAGAAATGTTTTGCTAAAGAAGATCTCACTATTCCGTTAGATGAAATCCAAATCAACGAAAAACTTCAATTCATCGAAGAACCCGTCGAAATAATGGATCGTGAGGTTAAAAGACTTAAGCAAAACAAGATACCAATTGTTAAGGTTCGATGGAATACTCGTAGAGGACCCGAGTTCACCTGGGAGCGTGAAGATCAGATGAAGAAGAAATACCCGCATCTATTTCCAGAAGATTCGTCAACACCTTCAACAGCTTAAAATTTCGGGACGAAATTTATTTAACGGGTAGGTACTGTAGTGACCCGAACTTTTCCATGTTTATATATATTAATTGAGATTGATATTTACATGATTAAATGTTTCCAACATGTTAAGCAATCAAACTTGTTAAGACTTGATTAATTGAAATATGTTTCATATAGACAATTGACCACCCAAGTTGACCGGCGATTCACGAACGTTAAAACTTGTAAAAACGACATGACGATATATATATATGGATATACATATGGTTAACATGAGATTATGATAAGTAAGTATCTCCATAAGTATATTAACAATGAGTTATATACGTATAAACAAGACTACTAACTTAAGGATTTCGAAACGAGACATATATGTAACGATTATCGTTGTAACGACATTTAAATGTATATATATCATATTAAGATATATTAATATATCATAATATCATGATAATATAATAATTTAACATCTCATTAGATATAATAAACAATGGGTTAACAACATTAATTGAGATCGTTAACTTAAAGGTTTCAAAACAACACTTACATGTAACGACTAACGATGACTTAACGACTCAGTTAAAATGTATATACATGTAGTGTATTTAGATGTATTAAAATACTTTTGGAAGACTTCAAGACATATATCAAAACACTCATACTTAATGAAAATGGTTACAGTTACTTTCCCATTCTTTTCTTTCATCAAGAATTCTAGTCGTATTCTTACCCGTATTATACACAGCTTCAAAACGTACTTACTATGGGTATATTTTAACAACCCGTCCTAATCCTCCTGGACGAAATCATCAATCTGGTCTCATTGCGATGATCGACTCCAAGTAATGTCCTTAACATGAGCAAATGCACAACGGAAGACTTAATTCGTACCTGAGAATAACATGCTTTAAAACGTCAACATAAAGTTGGTGAGATATATAGGTTTGATGCTAGCAGCGTTATAACTATGGACCACAAGATTTCATATATATAATCATTTTAATAAAAATATTCTAAGTTGTTGAGCACTTGATAACCATACTTAACATTTAATCAACGTCGCATATTCCCTTTATTATGAAATCTTACTACACCGTACCAAGTGTAGTCACCGAAACGAAGTACTGTGCAACCGTTGAATACTGGTCGTCCAGTCCGGTTGGGGTTGTCAGGCCCGATAGATCTATCAACAGGATTCGCGTTTACAATACCGCTTGTAAATAGTAGTTACCAAGTTATAGGGAGATATGCAGTGGTACAACTCAACGTAGAATGTAATTTTAGTCACTTGTGTCCATAACGTAAATCATAAAATGCATGTATTCTCATCCCAAAATATTTAAAGTTAAAAAAAAGGGACTATATACTCACCTAATGTATTTTGTAGTAAAAATACATATAACACCATTGGTAACTTATAAGGTTGGCCTTCGATTCACGAACCTATATCATGTGTATATCTATTAAAACATATACTCGTAATCGAACAATTTCATATAGTATATCTTTAAGGTATGTATATTATATATATATATATATATATATATATATATATATATATATATATATATATATATATATCTAATTAGTATTATATTCAGAACACTTTATTTATTATATATGAATATTTATGTAGAATTTGTTAATAAAATTAATACATACTTATATGTAATATAAATATATTCTTACATGTTTAATATTCGTTTATCATAAAAATAATAATGATAATAATTTTAAATAAAAAGATAGTTTTAATAACATGATAATTTTTAATAATACTAATAATGATATTAATAATAATAACTATAATAATAATAATAATAATAATAATACTTATAGATAATATTAGTAATAATGATAATATTATTAATTACGTAATTGATAATAATATTTAGACTCCTAATTCTAAGGAAATAATAACCATAATAACTATAATTACACTCATAATAATAATAATAATAATAAAACTAATGACAATGATAGTAATATTCATAATGTTTATAATTATGTTAATAATAATAATAATAATAATAATAATAATAATAATAATAATAATAATCATAAAAAGAATTATAATAAAGCTTTATACCCTTTTAAATCCTTGGATAAAAAGAATAGCCACAGACGGGACTCGAACACCCGACCCCTCGCTTAAACCGAAACACACCATACCAGTTGGGCTGTTGCCCTTTTTCTGAATTATTACGCCTTTTAATTGTTATAACCCGTAATTTAAATGTTTAAAGTCCATCTCCTTCCCCACGTTAACAGTCAAGCTTTCATCAAATCATAACCATAGTAATCTTATTGGTTTTAGAAATCAAGAACGAACCAAGAGCAAATTGCAACACTTTAAATTTAATTAACAGAAAATAAAAAAAAATGAAGAACAAGAGCCTACTGCTCGACGGATACCCCAAAAAAAAAATATGATTTTGAAATTTAGGGCTTCTTGGACAATAATTATAACACGAAAAAGATTTGAAATCATCATTAGAAACTTTCTAAGTTAACAATTTAACTCAAGTCATAGTACACAACTCGAATTTAATGATGAACATAAAGATTGACTTTTTGAGATAAGATTTGACTCGTAAAATTCGAACTCGTTAATATGAATTGGAATCCGAGATTTTGTAAATAGCTTGAGTAAAGGATTACTATTACTTCTGCTATTTTAGTTTTGGCTAATTGCTTCGGAAATGAATTAAGAGAAAAAAAAAATTTGAAGCTTACAGCGAAAATATATATATATATATATATATATATATATATATATATATATATATATATATATATATATATATATATATATATATCTGTGGTTTTCTGTTTCGACTGGCAATCATAAAAAAAAAGGAACGTTCTAAATAAATACTAGTAATTGATTAGCTGTAATCCGTTGGAAGTGGTAGGCACAACATCACGAGCAAACAGGAAAAAAAAATGAAGATGACAGGTACCTAAACTAATACGTGAATATATATGTGTTATCAATATTCTGTTTTGGTCGAATATATATAGAGAGATATTGACAGATCCTTTAAAAAAACATATGCTGGATAAAAAAAAATTACGCGAGGTAAACCTGTTTCCTTATATGTAACTTTTAATTTTTAATAATTAAATAATTTTATTAATAAAAATATTGATATTGTTACAATATACATACCAATAATAATAATACAAATGTTTTAAAAGAATACTAACCAAATTCTAATAATAATAATATTTATACTACTAGTAAGTAATAGCGATGATATTATCTATACAATTGATACTAATAATCTTATTTATGATAATAATACTATCTATAATATAATTGATATCATAAATGATAAGAATAATAACAATATTAGTACTAATATTAACATATCAATTTATGTATATCAAACTCCATATTTCTATTTTAAAATAATAATATGACTAATACTGATTTCAATATTAATTTTAATATTAATAATTATAATAATAATGAAAGTAATAATAATATTCGTACAACACTCATATTTCTAATTTGTAACTATATTTAATTTATTAACCATACATTTTATTAATTTTATAATATATATATATGATATGATCACACATATGTATATACACATTCTTATATATTTACACACCATTGTTCGTGAATCGTCGGGCATGGTCAAAGGGTATCTAATTATCTAAATATAGATTTCAAACTTTCTAGACTCAATATTACAGATTTTGCTTATCGTGTCGGAAATATATAAAGATCATAGTTTAAATTCGGTCGGAAATTTCCGGGTCGTTACAGTACCTACCCGTTAAAGAAATTTCGTCATCGAAATTTGATAGAGATCATTATAAATAGTAATAAGGATGTTTTCAGGATGAATATAAGGTTATAATAGAGTTTTATCATTATTGATAGATATAGATAAAACGTCTCGATCATGTGAAGCGTACAAGTGAAGCTATCACAAAAGAGTGAAATGAGTAATATAGAATTGTTTGAACCGATGATGGGGTTAGGATTGATTTTCGGATTTTAAAGGATTTAAAGAAAATCTTATGTAATAAGATTTGGTTTTTCGGTGATCAGGATCTTCTTTGATTAAATGAAATAATCTGTTTCGATTTCTCTGTCGGATATTTCACTATAAAACTACCTCCTTCAATTTTCTTATTTCCATATCCCACATTTTCTACTCTTTCTTCTTATTCCTACCTTAAAACATTCGTCAATATGCTTCATCCCATTCTAATTCTTGATATACTTCTAACTTTTGTATCTGTAATTCTTCTTTTCTATCTACCACCAGAAGAATCCATTTACTCCTACTATACTCTTGTGTTTATAGTGTTTCTAGTTCTCCCGTGTCTCTATATTGCTATCTGCATCGATATACACGGTTTATAATTTCGGGGTTATTATCAGGCTTTATATTCTTCATTATTTTTCGGAGCTTTATGCTTTCGTTTTCTCTTCCCGACTTCGAGTCAAGCGAGCAATGGTCCGGAATTCGTAGATATAAAATTTGGAATGAACATAGCTAATGCTCTTAGAAAGAAATGGTAATGGCACGATTTTGATTTGTCAAATTACCAGAATATCTTGGAAAAAACCGAATCATCAAGAAATATTTTCTTGATATTTTTAGAATTTAGATAGAATGTAAGAGCCGTGTAACATGACACATGATGATGGTACTGTGAATCATCACATTCCATTAGAAACTTAACATGACTTACCATAATAAAATGAAGTTGATCAAGTTTCATTATATTATACTAATTCATGCATCAGTTCCCAACACTACTTCAAAGCATTCATATTTTAATTTCGAAGGTTTTAGAATTTAGAAACTAACACCGTTTCTTTTATAACGCAGATATTACGGAGAGATACATGATCGCAGATAGGAATAGTTGTGAAAATATCTCCAGGAATATGGAGAATATATATAACGGAAGATATGAAGATATCTTATAATATCTAAAATAAGATAATGATGAAGAATATCATCCAGAAAGGTTTAGAATAAGGAGTAGGGTTCTTACTAACGGTTTCAGCAGGCACTGAATCGTTTGGATTCTTTGAAGTCAGGTTTAGTTTTTGATAGTGCTCCAAATGAACATATATTTAGTAGCAATATCGTTCCAATATGTAAAGTTTTTAAATGTAATTTCCTTATTTTTAGTTGTAATAGTTAAATAAATAAGTGCGAAGACGAAAGACGCAAATCGCTCGAAAATGAAGATTTAAAGACAAAAACAAAGATTTGAAAGACCAAAACGTCCAAAAAGCTCAAATGTACAAGATACAATTCAAAAGGTTCAATTTATTGATGAGAAACATCTAAAAATGACAAGAGTACAAGTTACAAAATGCAAAGTACAAGATATTAAATTATACGAAAGGACGTTCGAAAATCCGGAACCGGTACCCGAGCCAACTATCAACGCTCGACGCAACGGAGCTGAAAGTACAAGTCAACTATGCACAAGAATATAATATAATATTTAAATAATTCATAATAAGAATAATAATAAATAATAAAAAGTTGTTAATTGAGCATAGTTAAGGGGTCATAAGTGAAAATTTCAAATCAACATTTGCCTATAAAATGGAATTCACGTAGTAATGAAAAAGAACACCTTCACTTCATTTTTCTTTCTTTCCCTCTGTAAGAATATATATATTTATATTTATAATATTAAGTTTAATTTAAGTTTAATAATAATTGGGTTATTGTAAGAAATATTTTACGGGTTTTAAAGTCGAAACTCTGCCCGTGTAACGCTACGCGATTAATCACCACTGTAAGCTATGTTCTTCCTTTTTAAATTAATGTATCGTAACTAAGTTATTATTATGCTTATTTGAGCCGAAGTAATCGTGATGTTGGGCTAAAATATTAAGAAGGGGTTATTGAACTTTGGACCATAATTAAGGTTTGGGCAAAAGACCGACACTTGTGG
Source organism: Rutidosis leptorrhynchoides (assembly GCF_046630445.1). Classification (NCBI taxonomy): domain Eukaryota; kingdom Viridiplantae; phylum Streptophyta; class Magnoliopsida; order Asterales; family Asteraceae; genus Rutidosis; species Rutidosis leptorrhynchoides. The sequence goes on along the minus strand of NC_092334.1, from coordinate 174,786,872 downwards.
AAATTGAACTATTGACTATTAATAGATGGGGGGTATTGTCTAATTGAGTGACAACTCATTGGAGTCTGTCGAACCTATCTTCAAATTAATTAACCTAATAATTAATAATGATTATGGTTGTCCTATTTAGTGATGTTCATATGGAATCTGTTATAATCATTTAATTAATCAATTGGGTTGGGTAATTGATTATTCATTCTGATCAAGTGGATGAATTAATATTCATAAACTAATTAAAACAGGGGTGGATTACATACAGTGATAACTGGTGTAATTGTTGACAGAAGTGATAACTGCGTCACAGTTTAAATCCTTAATCAGGTGGAATATTTGACTTCGGGTATAAGGGTAATTTGACGAGGATACTCGCACTTTATATTTATGACCGATGGACTATTATGGACAAAAACCAGATAGACGTATCAAATAAACCAGGACAAAGGACAATTAACCCATGGTAATAAATTAAAATCAACACGTCAAACATCATGATTACGGAAGTTTAAATAAGCATAATTCTTTTATTATATTTCTCATCGTATCTTTATTTACTGTCATTTTATTACTCGCAATTTTATTTACTGTCATTTTATTTATTGTCATTATTTTACGCACTTTAATTATCGTCATTTATCTTTACGCTTAAAATATAGAATCGACAAACCGGTCATTAAACGGTAAAACCCCCCTTTTATAATAATATTACTACTTATATAATTATATATATTTTGTATAAATATAGTTAAAAATATAGTAAGTATCACCAGCTCCCTGTGGAACGAACCGGATTTACTAAAAACTACACTACTCTACGATTAGGTACACTGCCTATAGTGTTGTAGCAAGGTTTAGGTATATCCCATCCGTAAATTAATAAAACTTGTGTCATATTTTGTAGTATTTTGTATTAAAAATAATACTATTTCGTACCCTCACGCTACATCATCAAGTTTTTGGCGCCGCTGCCGGGGAGCGCTAAAACGCTATATTTTTAATTATAATAATATTGAAATAAAATATAATAATATAATAATATTGAAATAAAATATAATAATATAATAATATTGAAATAGAATATAATAATATAATAATATTTTAGAATCAAATTTGATACGTAAAGTTTTAAAAAGTCGTATTTATTAAATACTTCAGGGGTATATTATGTAACTTATAATTAATAATTTCTATCATGTCGCTTTCATGTGAATAGTAAATTAATTAATTTATTTTCATTTACTATTCATGAATAGTAAATGAATTAAAAAAAGTTTTGAAAAAAAAATTATAATTATAAAAAAATTATTAATTTGTAAAAAAAAAATCGTTTTTTTAAAAAAAAAAAATCTTTTTTTTAAGAAAAAAAAGTTCGTTTTTAAAAAAAAAAAAAATTTAAAATCCTTAAAAAACGAAATAAAAAAAAATTAAAAAAAAGTTTTTTTTTTTTTTTTTTTTTTTACCTTTAGATTTTTAGACTTTAGTTACAATTTTTAGTATTAAGTTTAGTTTTGCCATAGTTATTTTTATTTCTAGAATTTTTAGGTTTGCCGTAAAATCTCTTAAGTGCTTATTCCTTAGACTAAGATTTATGTGCTTTAGAATTTTGCGACGCCGTTTTTCGCGCTACTTTCTTATTTTTATTTTTCGACGCCTATTTTTCGACCTTTTATTTTTCGACCTTTTTCGACGCGCAATCTTTTTCTTTCTTATTTCTCGCTATTCTAGTTTTAGGATAAGATTTTTATTCTACTTCTTATCTAAATTTCTTAAAATTACGAAAATTTATTTTAAGTGGTTAAATTGATAGACATCAAAATTTTCTGGTTCGTAGTAATAGTTGGATTTGTACGTGGACCGGGTTATTGGAGCCAAACAGTCCTCAATTATATTGAGACCAAACGAATCCTGCCCCTCTGCTGCATCTTTTGGCTATTCGAAACGTGGGCAAAATCAGAAAAGTCTATTAATTGGACAACTTATATAAGTTTTTCTATTTTTATAACTAATAGGATATTCTGTGAATGCACCGAGCAAAACGTTCACCACCTTTCATACATTCACTACCTGTAACTCGATCAAGACATCAAGCCAATATTATCGCCGTTGATTTTTCTTTAGAATCATCATCTAGACGACCAAGTACTCCAACTCAAATTTCCGATAATCCAATTTTTAAACCCTAAATATAAAGGCTCTCACAACCAAGAACCCGGAGGATATTTAAGGACAATTCCAAGATCCTGAACCACTAATCATTCCTCCTGAACCACAAACCGTTAAATCAGAATCTTCTAGTGATTCGTATTCAACAAATTCAATTATGGAAGTAACGAAACCTCTAAGTATGGAAGATCGAATGAGAGCCACACGCACGGGCCAAGGTCACGCCATTATTCAGCCAGATGTTAGAGCATCAGATTTTGAAATCAAAGGACAAATCCTACACATGATCACCAATCAGTGCCAATTTGGTGGTACAACAAAAGAAGATCCAAACGAACATCTTCGAACTTTTAATCGGATTTGTAATCTCTTTAAAATCCGAGAAGTTGAGGATGAAACTATTTATCTTATGTTGTTCCCATGGACTTTAAAGGGAGAAGCCAAAGATTGGTTAGAATCATTACCTGAAGGAACGATTGACACATGGGATGTTTTAGTTGAGAAATTTCTTCAAAAATTCTTTCCGGCATCTAAAGCCGTGAGACTTCAAGGAGAAATTGTTACGTTCACACAAAAGTCAAATGAAACTCTATATGAGGCGTGGACAAGATTTGGAAAGTTGTTGAGAGGATGTCCTCAACACGGTTTAGACACTTATCAAATAGTACAAATATTCTACCAAGGTGTCAACGTTGCTACACGAAAAGACATCGACATAACAGCTGGTGGTTCCATTATGAAGAAAACCGCAACTGAAGCTTACAAAATTATTGATAACACAGTCTCCCACTCTCATGAGTGGCACCAAGAGAAAGATATATATCTCTCATCTAAAGCGGCTAGAGCCGATTCTAGCCATAACTTTGATTCCGTTTCCGCAAAAATAGATGCTTTCGAGAGACGAATGGAAAAGATGAATAAAGATATTCATGCAATACGAATCAATTGTGAGCAATGCGGTGGACCACACTTAATGAAAGACTGTCACATTGAACAAACGATGGAACAACGTGAGAATGTTGTCTACATGAACCAAAGGCTGGAAAATAGTTATCAGAATAATTATCAACCGCCAAGGCCAAACTTCAATCGAAATCAAAACATTCTTTACAATCCAAAAGGACCCGACAATAACTCGTATAACCAACAAGGTCCGAATAACCAACCAACTTAAAACAACACTTTCAATCAACAAAGACCTGGCTTGTATAAACCACCACAACAAACCGACGAGAAGAAGTCAAATCTGGAAGAAGTGGTATTTAAGCTAGTTGAATCTCAAACACAATTTATTGAAACTCAAACCCAAACGAATGAGAGGTTTGATCAGTCATTTAGAACTCAACAAGCTTCCATTTTGAATCTAGAAAAACAAGTAGGTACTCTTGTTAGATTGATGAGTGAAAGGGAACAAGGAAAGCTACCGAGTAATAATGAAGTAAATCCTAGGAATGAAAATGTTAACATGATATCAACAAATTCGGAAAAACCAATACCAGAAGATGGGAAAGTTTTAGATGTAAGTAACAATGAAGAAGTTACACCACCACCACCACCCGAGTATGTAAAGCCAGTGGTGGCACCATACAGACCACCCATCCCGTTTCCAAGAAAAGGAGTTGAGTATGAGCAAGTAATAGGTAATAAAGTTTGTGATACCTCTGGAAAGAAGAAGAAGAAGAATAAAAAAGTGCAAGAAACAAAAACAGTAGAAGTAAACCCGGTGAAGACAGTTTCACCAAATCCTCCACCTAGGGTAGGTGATCCGGGTGAATTTATTGTTCCTTGTCTACTTAGTGACTGTGTCATGTATGATGCACTAGCAGATTTAGGTTCAAGTGTGAGTGTTATGCCTCTTTCATTATATAAGAGATTAGGTGTAGGTGAGTTAACTCCAACGGATATGAGTGTTCGACTCCTTGATCAAACCATTAAGCACCCAGTTGGAATTGCTGACAACCTACCCGTTCAAGTAGGTAATTTAACCTTTCTAGTCGAATTCATTGTCATTGACATAGAAGAGGACTCAAACGTTCCTCTAATTTTAGGTCGACCATTCTTAGCGTCCACCGGGGCGTTATTTGATGTAAGAAAGGGTAGAATGACACTTAGTAATGATGAGAAATCGATCACCTTTATGATTCGACAGTCTAAATATCCACAAACCAAAACCGTTGAACCGACAAAAACGATTGGTAAGAACCATGTTGTTTTACCAACTCCAACGGTAATGCATAACAATAATAGAACGCCTAAGTGTGGGGAAAATGAAGTAACACCTAATGATGACTTGATAATAAAGAACCCCATAGTTGATACGAAATTAAATAACCCCATTATTAACAGTTCAATGAAGAAACTTTTTAAACGGGTTATTGATGCTAAAAGTAAGGGAAACTTTAAGTTATATAACCGGTTAGTATCCAATCTGTCGCCTAAAGAAAAGGCGAAGCTAGTTGAATTTGTGGATATTACGGAAAAAGCTGGTCGCTGGCTTAAAGCAAAAGTCACAGATATGCAAGTTGATTATGGTCCAAGAGAAATTGACGATGAAGTTAATCACAATTTCGACACCACATCTACCTAAGTGTGAGGAGATTCAAATATTATAAAAAGAAAATGCTGTTTGGAGTTAGTTGTTCTGTTCTCGTGTAGTTCCGAGAATGGAATTCGATTGGTCTTTTCCGCTAGCAGACACTAAAGAACTAGTTTTCTCCCCCCATTCTCATTTTTTTTTTTTTTATTTTGTAGGTTTTATATGAAATTAATATGCTTTTTAAATTTAAGTTTTGTGTGAATTTAAAAACAAAATTTACTTTATTTCATTAAGTAAAAAAATGATTTCTAAAATTCGTCGTGAGTTGAAGATTAGGTAGTTGAACCGAAATTATTTTAACCGAGGGCGGGACGAGAAATTTTGTTATCATTATTTTTAATTTAATTGATTTAAAGTATGCCAAAAAAAAAATATTAGATTTTATAAATTTTTGAACGTGGGGTAATATACCCAACTTCAAAATTATGTATGTTTGTATTTTATGTTATATACAAAACAGGGTAAAATAACGCACTTTCAAAGACTGTCATTAAGTTCAGAAAAAGGTACTAATTTTGACGACAAGAAACAAAATATCAAATGTGAAATAACAACAATATGTTTGCAAACTCGGTATTTTTAATCATTTTTCTACACTAATCACCCTCATGAATTTAAATTTTTACTGATTTCTTGCAAATGAGGGCATTGCAAGATCTCAAGTGTTGGGAAGGGTTATAAATTCTTTCGGGTTTACACTTGTTTTAATTGCCAAATTTTGTGAAAATTTGAAAAAAAATTTCAACTAAATGAATTCAAAATCATGTTTATACATATTTATGAACGATAAAACTAGGTGTTAATGCCGAAATTATTGTTACCTCGAGGACATAAATTGAGAAACAACCCAAAACGCTTGAATTCATTTAAAATGGGATAGAAGAGAATAAAAAGGCAAAGAAAAGAATAAATAAAAGCTAAGTGTGGGGAGAATGTACCAAGTTATTCAATTAAAAACTATCTATCACATTTTTGTATAAGAATTATTGCAGGTACTTTTGCTTTGGACGATACTAATTAGTTTTACCCGGTTTACTGTAATATATTTTAATGAAAGATGGATCTACACGATGAATCAATTCCATCATTAAAAGGAAGTAAAGTCTTCCGAAAAAGACACGCGCTTCTTGATTTAGGTCAAGAAGTTGTCGTCCAGACCAGCTGTAGGTTGACGAAAAATCTAGAAAAGTCATCTCTAAAATCAGCAGGAAATCCACGGACCTCAGCATCAAACAGGGTCGCCATGTGGTCAGATTTATCCTAACCATGAGAAGGATTTATCTCGCATAATGGGGGGGCACCGTGCAAATTAGCTTGATAATACTAATGAATCAAATCCCCAGAAAGGATAATCTCCTTAAAGATCAAAAATCAGCTTTTAAGACTGATATTACTCAATCCTAGAGATTGACCTTAAAGATTGAGAATTACAAATTCATGGAATTCAATGATATCTAAACTCGAGCTTGAACGAGAAAATATTTTGATCAAAAATAAAACCGATTTGTTTTCTGAAAACCTATTTTCAATGCGTTCATTACCATTGAACGTAAAATCCTGAGAATTCATTGGAATTCATTAGGTCACCTGAACCAAATCGGGTGTCAACTGTAAGAACGGTGGTTGCATAGCATGGTCGGAGACAGGACCTTGTGTCAAACCGACAAATTATAAGGGTGAGCTTTACTATTGCTCCTACAAAGGATAGTAAAAGCATCCGACACGTTTTTGGACCATAATTAAAAGCATGTCACGGGACATTGCCTTAACAGTTTCTTGTTCATCGCTTTCCTTTACAACCGGACGGTAGTTTGCCGAAAGGTAATATACGGGACAAGTAAACTGGACGTGTTGCTTTCCTAATACAAGGTTAGCAAGTGGGTAACACAAAACCACAAGTGTTGAGCTAAAATTTTCAAATCTGAAACCCACACAACCCACAAAAATATTTTGCAAACACCGGTGAAGGGTTATTCCGGAAAACTTATCTAGGGTAAAAGCTAGATTAAATTTTCAAAAAGATCAAATGTTTTCATAAAGATCCAATTTCCTTAAGGATCTACATTTTCATAGTCATGTGGGACTGTAAACCACCTTTCAAATGTGCACTTTGCTTTGGAAACCGAAAGTAAATCGGCTATTTGATTGCAAGTGTCGTTGACCTAAACCCGAGGCAACTGTGGATGACACACCCACCTTTAACCATCATTACTGTCATTGTTTATACCGCTATATCAAAATCACTGATGTACAAAATGTGATGAATAAAAAAGTGATTCATGTATGTTTTTATTTCAAGTTCTGTATTGCTTGAGGACAAGCAACGCTCAAGTGTGGGGATATTTGATAGTGCTCCAAATGAACATATATTTAGTAGCAATATCGTTCCAATATGTAAAGTTTTTAAATGTAATTTCCTTATTTTTAGTTGTAATAGTTAAATAAATAAGTGCGAAGACGAAAGACGCAAATCGCTCGAAAATGAAGATTTAAAGACAAAAACAAAGATTTGAAAGACCAAAACGTCCAAAAAGCTCAAATGTACAAGATACAATTCAAAAGGTTCAATTTATTGATGAGAAACGTCTAAAAATGACAAGAGTACAAGTTACAAAATGCAAAGTACAAGATATTAAATTATACGAAAGGACGTTCGAAAATCCGGAACCGGTACCCGAGCCAACTATCAACGCTCGACGCAACGGAGCTGAAAGTACAAGTCAACTATTCACAAGAATATAATATAATATTTAAATAATTCATAATAAGAATAATAATAAATAATAAAAAGTTGTTAATTGAGCATAGTTAAGGGGTCATAAGTGAAAATTTCAAATCAACATTTGCCTATAAAATGGAATTCACGTAGTAATGAAAAAGAACACCTTCACTTCATTTTTCTTTCTTTCCCTCTGTAAGAATATATATATTTATATTTATAATATTAAGTTTAATTTAAGTTTAATAATAATTGGGTTATTGTAAGAAATATTTTACGGGTTTTAAAGTCGAAACTCTGCCCGTGTAACGCTACGCGATTAATCACCACTGTAAGCTATGTTCTTCCTTTTTAAATTAATGTATCGTAACTAAGTTATTATTATGCTTATTTGAGCCGAAGTAATCGTGATGTTGGGCTAAAATATTAAGAAGGGGTTATTGAACTTTGGACCATAATTAAGGTTTGGGCAAAAGACTGACACTTGTGGAAATTGAACTATTGACTATTAATAGATGGGGGGTATTGTCTAATTGAGTGACAACTCATTGGAGTCTGTCGAACCTATCTTCAAATTAATTAACCTAATAATTAATAATGATTATGGTTGTCCTATTTAGTGATGTTCATATGGAATCTGTTATAATCATTTAATTAATCAATTGGGTTGGGTAATTGATTATTCATTCTGATCAAGTGGATGAATTAATATTCATAAACTAATTAAAACAGGGGTGGATTACATACAGTGATAACTGGTGTAATTGTTGACAGAAGTGATAACTGCGTCACAGTTTAAATCCTTAATCAGTTGGAATATTTGACTTCGGGTGTAAGGGTAATTTGACGAGGATACTCGCACTTTATATTTATGACCGATGGACTATTATGGACAAAAACCAGATAGACGTATCAAATAAACCAGGACAAAGGACAATTAACCCATGGTAATAAATTAAAATCAACACGTCAAACATCATGATTACGGAAGTTTAAATAAGCATAATTCTTTTATTATATTTCTCATCGTATCTTTATTTACTGTCATTTTATTACTCGCAATTTTATTTACTGTCATTTTATTTATTGTCATTATTTTACGCACTTTAATTATCGTCATTTATCTTTACGCTTAAAATATAGAATCGACAAACCGGTCATTAAACGGTAAAACCCCCCTTTTATAATAATATTACTACTTATATAATTATATATATTTTGTATAAATATAGTTAAAAATATAGTAAGTATCACCAGCTCCCTGTGGAACGAACCGGACTTACTAAAAACTACACTACTCTACGATTAGGTACACTGCCTATAGTGTTGTAGCAAGGTTTAGGTATATCCCATCCGTAAATTAATAAAACTTGTGTCATATTTTGTAGTATTTTGTATTAAAAATAATACTATTTCGTACCCTCACGCTACATCATCAGTTTTCATGATTTGTCCACGGTCTCCTTCATACTTTGCTCAATCCATTTTCCAGTTTCAACCCTTTTCTTTTTCTGGGCTTTTCCAACATACTGTACTTCATCGTAAACTTTTGACTATTAAGGTCGTTTATGAATTTTTTTTTTACTGCTTCATCAGCATTTCAAGAACTACTTCATAGTCCAGGGTGTTTTTCAGAAACTTCACATTCGAATTATTTAATTCTTAGGGATAGACGTTTTCGGTATAACTGGGAGAATTTCTACGAGATTTTCAAAATACTGAATGCGGATTTCGCCAAAGAGATAACTAGTTGCTGGTACATCTGCTGATGATGTTGTGAAATATAAAAGGTTCTCCGGTAACGACGGCGAAAGGACAAGGTATAATTATCGAGGTTATATTAGGAGTAGTCTCACTGAGAAGTCGAAGTGGAGCTGTGACAAAATTAACTTCTTGAAAAGGAACTCTAGGGTTGTTTTTGCTAATAAATGGCAAAAGATTCAACACGGTATGTGTTAAACTATGAATTTGGATTCGAGAGTTTTTCAGGTGCATAAATCTTTTCTTCCGTAGATGACGTGTGGCTGGTTCATCCTTCCGATCGAGGTGTTTTCAAATATTATGAAAGATTTGAACGCGGATTGTAATTGTCAAGGTACAAATAAGGTTTAAGATGAAATCAAGTGGCAAACTTGAAGAATTGTTTAGTTTCATATGTTATAATCAATATTTTAATTCATTTTAATTGTTCAAAGTTAGCAGTCCAAGAGTCCAATAGTCCAATAGTTCAATAATTCATATATAATTTAATATATAATATTCGAATTAATTAATACGTATCGTGACCCGTGTACCGGTCTCAGTATTGATCACAACTCAAACCATATATATATTTTGGAATCAACCTCAACCCTGTATAGCCAACTCCAACATTCACATATAGAGTGTCTATGGTTGTTCCGTAATATATATATAGATGGGTCGATATGATAGGTCGAAACATTGTATACGTGTCCCGTTATTTAAAGTACGTAAAATAAAGTGCATAAAAGTAAATAAAAGAAATTAAATGACGATAAATAAAATTGCGAGAATGTAAATTGCAATAAATAAAATGTAATACGGAATTAACAGTTAGCTGGGAACAGTTAGCTAGGAACAGTTAGCGTGGAATCTTAACAATATTTCAATTAATTAATCCGTTTGTTTCTAATAAATTTTATTTTGTCCAATGTTTTCTTCATTATGCCACTTGTTGGATTCTGATAGATCAAAATCCAAATATGAAATTTGAATGGAAATGGTTATTCTGTGGTGAACGGATACGTATATTGGTGGTTGTAAGTAGGATAGTAAATGACCGTTGAATCAGATTCGAAGAATGTACAGTGTAACTTATTAATGTGAAATTTAATTATTCCTCAGGTACTACCTACCCGTTAAAATATTTTCATCATTAACAGTTTGTACGAAAGAATTTTTAATTACAATCTTTATGAAAATATACTTACATATATATTTTCTTCAGATGTAATCATGGATTTAATGAGTCAATAAGATATTAAACTCATTTGATTTATCATTATTACTAGATTACATGATCTCTAAAACATTAGAGATTACATAATCGTCATGTCGAACGAAGATAAATGAGGTAGAACGATACGTAAAAAGAAGGTAATCGATGTAGAACAGTATGTAGAACAAAAATCATACTCGAAGTTCAGATGGTGATATTGAGGCACGTGGTGCGGATGTGATTGTTGGTGGTGGTAATGATACGGTTGGTGTTGATGATGATGATGCCGTTGATGTCGGTGATGCTACTGATACCGAAGCTTGCGATGTTGATGTTGCTGGCGGTACTGGTTATGCTGCCGGTGCTACTGCTGGTGTTTGTAATCTTTGTACCATGTTCTCCAAAGCCGTTACGCGAGCGCGAAGTTCGTTAACTTCTGTTAGTACACCAGGATGATTGGCGGTTGGAGTGAGTGAATGAACAAGATCCGAAATATGGGATAGTATATAATCGTGACGAGATACTCTAGAAATGAGAGAGAAAATGGTTTCTCGAACAGGTTCGCCGGTAAGTGCTTCAGGTTCATCGCCAAGAGGGCAATTTGGTGGATGAAATGGATCACCTTCTTCTTGTCTCCAGTGATTTAGTATATTACGAACCCATCCCAAATTCATCCAAAATAGATGATGGGAAATTGGTTGATCCATTCCGGTGACGCTGCCTTCGGAGCTCGAATGAAAATCCATATCGGCATAGCTATCGAAATCCGAGGAATTCGAACTAGATGCGGAATCCATCTTGTATAATCGGGGAAAATGAATTTTTTGATTTGGAATAGATTATAGAAGTTAGATTTGATACCCTTCAATACATAATTTACATATGTATATATAATACCAAAATCCCGTAAATTACGGAGAATCTTTGAAATGCAACAGGCAATGTCTACAGTAACAGATACACTAGGATATGAATTTTGTCTATACACTATCGATGCACTAAATGCAGTAAGACGTGTCTAGACTTAAGAATAATAAGCAGGCAATTCCCTAAGGATGATAAGTAGATGATTTCCGACTAGATAAGATAAGCAAAACTTTTGACATGTTGACGCGGTCAAAGTCCAGACTCATTAATGTATCTTAACAACTACTAGTCAGACACACTAATGCAAGACCTGGTTCGCTAAGACCACCGCGCTGATACCAACTTTAACAACCCATCCTAATCCTCCTGGACAAAATCATCAATCTGGTCTCATTGCGATGATCGACTCCAAGTAATGTCCTTAACATGAGCAAATGCACAGCGGAAGACTTAATTCGTACCTGAGAATAACATGCTTTAAAACGTCAACATAAAGTTGGTGAGATATATAGGTTTGATGCTAGCAGCGTTATAACTATGGACCACAAGATTTCATATATATAATCATTTTAATAAAAATATTCTAAGTTGTTGAGCACTTGATAACCATACTTAACATTTAATCAACGTCGCATATTCCCTTTATTATGAAATCTTACTACACCGTACCAAGTGTAGTCACCGAAACGAAGTACTGTGCAACCGTTGAATACTGGTCGTCCAGTCCGGTTGGGGTTGTCAGGCCCGATAGATCTATCAACAGGATTCGCGTTTACAATACCGCTTGTAAATAGTAGTTACCAAGTTATAGGGAGATATGCAGTGGTACAACTCAATGTAGAATGTAATTTTAGTCACTTGTGTCCATAACGTAAATCATAAAATGCATGTATTCTCATCCCAAAATATTTAAAGTTAAAAAAAAGGGACTATATACTCACCTAATGTATTTTGTAGTAAAAATACATATAACACCATTGGTAACTTATAAGGTTGGCCTTCGATTCACGAACCTATATCATGTGTATATCTATTAAAACATATACTCGTAATCGAACAATTTCATATAGTATATCTTTAAGGTATGTATATATATATATATATATATATATATATATATATATATATATATATATATATATATATATATATATATATATATATATATATATATATATATATTTATCTAATTAGTATTATATTCAGAACACTTTATTTATTATATATGAATATTTATGTAGAATTTGTTAATAAAATTAATACATACTTATATGTAATATAAATATATTCTTACATGTTTAATATTCGTTTGTCATAAAAATAATAATGATAATAATTTTAAATAAAAAGATAGTTTTAATAACATGATAATTTTTAATAATACTAATAATGATATTAATAATAATAACTATAATAATAATAATAATAATACTTATTGATAATATTAGTAATAATGATAATATTATTAATTAGGTAATTGATAATAATATTTAGACTCCTAATTCTAAGGAAATAATAACCATAATAACTATAATTACACTCATAACAATAATAATAATAATAAAACTAATGACAATGATAGTAATATTCATAATGTTTATAATTATGTTAATAATAATAATAATAATAATAATAATAATAATAATAATAATAATCATAAAAAGAATTATAATAAAGCTTTATACCCTTTTAAATCCTTGGATAAAAAGAATAGCCGCAGACGGGACTCGAACACCCGACCCCTCGCTTAAACCGAAACACACCATACCAGTTGGGCTGTTGCCCTTTTTCTGAATTATTACGCCTTTTAATTGTTATAACCCGTAATTTAAATGTTTAAAGTCCATCTCCTTCCCCACGTTAACAGTCAAGCTTTCATCAAATCATAACCATAGTAATCTTATTGGTTTTAGAAATCAAGAACGAACCAAGAGCAAATTGCAACACTTTAAATTTAATTAACAGAAAAAAAAAAAATGAACAACAAGAGCCTACTGCTCGACGGATACCCCAAAAAAAAAATATGATTTTGAAATTTAGGGCTTCTTGGACAATAATTATAACACGAAAAAGATTTGAAATCATCATTAGAAACTTTCTAAGTTAACAATTTAACTCAAGTCATAGTACACAACTCGAATTTAATGATGAACATAAAGATTGACTTTTTGAGATAAGATTTGACTCGTAAAATTCGAACTCGTTAATATGAATTGGAATCCGAGATTTTGTAAATAGCTTGAGTAAAGGATTACTATTACTTCTGCTATTTTAGTTTTGGCTAATTGCTTCGAAAATGAATTAAGAGAAAAAAAAAATTTGAAGCTTACAGCGAAAAAAAAAAATATATATATATATCTGTGGTTTTCTGTTTCGACTGGCAATCATAAAAAAAAAGGAACGTTCTAAATAAATACTAGTAATCGATTAGCTGTAATCCGTTGGAAGTGGTAGGCACAACATCACGAGCAAACAGGAAAAAAAAAATGAAGATGACAAGTACCTAAACTAATACGTGAATATATATGTGTTATCAATATTCTGTTTTGGTCGAATATATATAGAGAGATATTGACAGATCCTTTAAAAAAAACATATGCTGGATAAAAAAAAAATTACGCGAGGTAAACCTGTTTCCTTATATGTAACTTTTAATTTTTAATAATTAAATAATTTTATTAATAAAAATATTGATATTGTTACAATATACATACCAATAATAATAATACAAATGTTTTAAAAGAATACTAACCAAATTCTAATAATAATAATATTTATACTACTAGTAAGTAATAGCGATGATATTATCTATACAATTGATACTAATAATCTTATTTATGATAATAATACTATCTATAATATAATTGATATCATAAATGATAAGAATAATAATAATATTAGTACTAATATTAACATATCAATTTATGTATATCAAACTCCATATTTCTATTTTAAAATAATAATATGACTAATACTGATTTCAATATTAATTTTAATATTAATAATTATAATAATAATGAAAGTAATAATAATATTCGTACAACACTCATATTTCTAATTTGTAACTATATTTAATTTATTAACCCTACATTTTATTAATTATATAATATATATATATGATATGATCACACATATGTATATACACATTCTTATATATTTACACACCATTGTTCGTGAATCGTCGGGCATGGTCAAAGGGTATCTAATTATCTAAATATAGATTTCAAACTTTCTAGACTCAATATTACAGATTTTGCTTATCGTGTCGGAAATATATAAAGATTATAGTTTAAATTCGGTCGGAAATTTCCGGGTCGTTACATATATACCAATAGGAACTAGCATGGGATTCCACTCTTGATTATGTCATGTATGACTAATCAATTTTAACTTCTACCATGAGCTAGTCAACTAACTAGAACTCCTTTTAACCCCACTCACCACTCACCAATTACCACTCATCATTCATTCCATTTCACTTCCAATTCTCTTTCTAATTCTCTCTCAACACACACACACACTATTATGAACGTATTTTTCCAGTAGTTAATCATCATCTTCATCAAAAATCACTTCAAGAATCAAGCTATAATCATCATAGGAAGAACACTTCAAGAACACTTCAAAAATCCCTTCAAGTTTACTAATTTACTTCCAAGCTTTCTAATCCATTCCAAGTAATCATCTAAGATCAAGAAACCTTTGTTATATACAGTAGGTTATCTTTCTTATTCAATGTAATATTCATATTCAAACTTTGATTCAATTTCTATAACTATAAACTATCTTAATTCGAGTAAAAATCTTACTTGAACTTGTTTTTGTGTCATGATCCTACTTCAAGAACTTTCAAGCCATCCAAGATCCTTTGAAGCTAGATCATTTCTTGTCACTTCCAGTAGGTTTACCTACTAAACTTGAGGTAGTAATAATGTTCATAACATCATTCGATTCATATATATAAAACTATCTTATTCGAAGGTTTAAACTCGTAATCACTAGAACATAGTTTAGTTAATTCTAAACTTGTTCGCAAACAAAAGTTAATCCTTCTAACTTGACTTTTAAAATTAACTAAACACATGTTCTATATCTATATGATATGCTAACTTAATGATTTAAAACCTGAAAACACGAAAAACACCGTAAAACCGGATTTACGCCGTCGTAGTAACACCGCGGGCTGTTTTGGGTTAGTTAATTAAAAACTATGATAAACTTTGATTTAAAAGTTGTTATTCTGAGAAAATGATTTTTATTATGAACATGAAACTATATCCAAAAATTATGGTTAAACTCAAAGTGGAAGTATGTTTTCTAAAATGGTCATCTAGACGTCGTTCTTTCGACTGAAATGACTACCTTTACAAAAACGACTTGTAACTTATTTTTCCGACTATAAACCTATAATTTTTCTGTTAGATTCATAAAATAGAGTTCAATATGAAACCATAGCAATTTGATTCACTAAAAACGGATTTAAAATGAAGAAGTTATGGGTAAAACAAGATTGGATAATTTTTCTCATTTTTGCTACGTGAAAATTGGTAACAAATCTATTCCAACCATAACTTAATCAAATTGTATTATATATTATGTAATCTTGAGATACCATAGACACGTATACAATGTTTCGACCTATCATGTCGACACATCTATATATATTTCGGAACAACCATAGACACTCTATATGTGAATGTTGGAGTTAGCTATACAGGGTTGAGGTTGATTCCAAAATATGTATAGTTTGAGTTGTGATCAATACTGAGATACGTATACACTGGGTCGTGGATTGATTCAAGATAATATTTATTGATTTATTTCTGTATATCTAACTGTGGACAACTAGTTGTAGGTTACTAACGAGGACAGCTGACTTAATAAACTTAAAACATCAAAATATATTAAAAGTGTTGTAAATATATTTTGAACATACTTTGATATATATGTATATATTGTTATAGGTTCGTGAATCAACCAGTGGCTAAGTCTTACTTCCCGAAGAAGTAAAAATATGTGAAAGTGAGTTATAGTCCCACTTTTAAAATCTAATATTTTTGGGATGAGAATACATGCAGGTTTTATAAATGATTTACAAAATAGACACAAGTACGTGAAACTACATTCTATGGTTGAATTATCAAAATCGAATATGCCCCTTTTTATTAAGTCTGGTAATCTAAGAATTAGGGAACAGACACCCTAATTGATGCGAATCCTAAAGATAGATCTATTGGGCCTAACAAACCCCATCCAAAGTACCGGATGCTTTAGTACTTCGAAATTTATATCATATCCGAAGAGTGTCCCGGAATGATGGGGATATTCTTATATATGCATCTTGTTAATGTCGGTTACCAGGTGTTCACCATATGAATGATTTTTATCTCTATGTATGGGATGTGTATTGAAATATGAAATCTTGTGGTCTATTGTTACGATTTGATATATATAGGTTAAACCTATAACTCACCAACATTTTTGTTGACGTTTTAAGCATGTTTATTCTCAGGTGATTATTAAGAGCTTCCGCTGTCGCATACTTAAATAAGGACGAGATTTGAAGTCCTTGCTTGTATGATATTGTGTAAAAACTGCATTCAAGAAACTTATTTTGTTGTAACATATTTGTATTGTAAACTATTATGTAATGGTCGTGTGTAAACAGGATATTTTAGATTATCATTATTTGATAATCTACGTAAAGCTTTTTAAACCTTTATTGATGAAATAAAGGTTATGGTTTGTTTTAAAATGAATGCAGTCTTTGAAAAACGTCTCATATAGAGGTCAAAACCTCGCAACGAAATCAATTAATATGGAACGTTTTTAATCAATAAGAACGGGACATTTCATCTACTAGACATGGCTCAGGCCTTATGTATATATACGCCTGAGGAGTTAGCATCTGCCGATTGTAGAGGGTTGATACTAAATGGTAGAAAGATAGACGAAAATTTTGATACGCATGGTGTATGGAGTCAAATGACTAGCCATTGAAATATCCCGTTCTTATTGATTAAAAACGTTCCATATTAATTGATTTCGTTGCGAGGTTTTGACCTCTATATGAGATGTTTTTCAAAGACTGCATTCATTTTAAAACAAACCATAACCTTTATTTCATCAATAAAGGTTTAAAAAGCTTTACGTAGATTATCAAATAATGATAATCTAAAATATCTTGTTTACACACGACCATTACATAATGGTTTACAATACAAATATGTTACAACAAAATAAGTTTCTTGAATGCAGTTTTTACACAATATCATACAAGCATGGACTCCAAATCTCGTCCTTATTTAAGTATGCGACAGCGGAAGCTCTTAATAATCACCTGAGAATAAACATGCTTAAAACGTCAACAAAAATGTTGGTGAGTTATAGGTTTAACCTATATATATCAAATCATAATAATAGACCACAAGATTTCATATTTCAATACACATCCCATACATAGAGATAAAAATCATTCATATGGTGAACACCTGGTAACCGACATTAACAAGATGCATATATAAGAATATCCCCATCATTCCGGGACACCCTTCGAATATGATATAAATTTCGAAGTACTAAAGCATCCGGTACTTTGGATGGGGTTTGTTAGGCCCAATAGATCTATCTTTAAGATTCGCGTCAATTAGGGTGTCTGTTCCCTAATTCTTAGATTACCAGACTTAATAAAAAGGGGCATATTCGATTTCGGTAATTCAACCATAGAATGTAGTTTCACGTACTTGTGTCTATTTTGTAAATCATTTATAAAACCTGCATGTATTCTCATCCCAAAAATATTAGATTTTAAAAGTGGGACTATAACTCACTTTCACAGATTTTTACTTCGTCGGGAAGTAAGACTTGGCCACTGGTTGATTCACGAACCTATAACAATATATACATATATATCAAAGTATGTTCAAAATATATTTACAACACTTTTAATATATTTTGATGTTTTAAGTTTATTAAGTCAGCTGTCCTCGTTAGTAACCTACAACTAGTTGTCCACAGTTAGATGTACAGAAATAAATTGATAAATATTATCTTGAATCAATCCACGACCCAGTGTATACGTATCTCAGTATTGATCACAACTCAAACTATATATATTTTGGAATCAACCTCAACCCTGTATAGCTAACTCCAACATTCACATATAGAGTGTCTATGGTTGTTCCGAAATATATATAGATGTGTCGACATGATAGGTTGAAACATTGTATACGTGTCTATGGTATCTCAAGATTACATAATATACAATACAAGTTGATTAAGTTATGGTTGGAATAGATTTGTTACCAATTTTCACGTAGCTAAATGAGAAAAATTATCCAATCTTGTTTTACCCATAACTTCTTCATTTTAAATCCGTTTTGAGTAAATCAAATTGCTATGGTTTCATATTGAACTTTATTTTATGAATCTAAACAGAAAAAGTATAGGTTTATAGTCAGAAAAATAAGTTACAAGTCATTTTTGTAAAGGTAGTCATTTCAGTCGAAAGAACGACGTCTAGATGACCATTTTAGAAAACATACTTCCACTTTGAGTTTAACCATAATTTTTGGATATAGTTTCATGTTCATAATAAAAATCATTTTCTCAGAATAACAACTTTTAAATCAAAGTTTATCATAGTTTTTAATTAACTAACCCAAAACAGCCCGCGGTGTTACTACGACGGCGTAAATCCGGTTTTACGGTGTTTTTCGTGTTTCCAGGTTTTAAATCATTAAGTTAGCATATCATATAGATATAGAACATGTGTTTAGTTTGTTTTAAAAGTCAAGTTAGAAGGATTAACTTTTGTTTGCGAACAAGTTTAGAATTAACTAAACTATGTTCTAGTGATTACAAGTTTAAACCTTCGAATAAGATAGCTTTATATGTATGAATCGAATGATGTTATGAATATCATTACTACCTTAAGTTCCTTGGATAAACCTACTGGAAAAGAGAAAAATGGATCTAGCTTCAATGGATCCTTGGATGGCTCGAAGTTCTTGAAGCAGAATCATGACACGAAAACAAGTTCAAGTAAGATCATCACTTGAAATAAGATTGTTATAGTTATAGAAATTGAACCAAAGTTTGAATATGATTATTACCTTGTATTAGAATGATAACCTACTGTAAGAAACAAAGATTTCTTGAGGTTGGATGATCACCTTACAAGATTGGAAGTGAGCTAGCAAACTTGAAAGTATTCTTGATTTTATGAAACTAGAACTTTTGGAATTTATGAAGAACACTTAGAACTTGAAGATAGAACTTGAGAGAGATCAATTAGATGAAGATAATTGAAGAATGAAAGTGTTTGTAGGTGTTTTTGGTCGTTGGTGTATGGATTAGATATAAAGGATATGTTATTTTGTTTTCATGTAAATAAGTCATGAATGATTACTCATATTTTTGTAATTTTATGAGATATTTCATGCTAGTTGCCAAATGATGGTTCCCACATGTGTTAGGTGACTCACATGGGCTTCTAAGAGCTGATCATTGGAGTGTATATACCAATAGTACATACATCTAAAAGCTGTGTATTGTACGAGTACGAATACGGGTGCATACGAGTAGAATTGTTGATGAAACTGAACGAGAATGTAATTGTAAGCATTTTTGTTAAGTAGAAGTATTTTGATAAGTGTATTGAAGTCTTTCAAAAGTGTATAAACACATATTAAAACACTACATGTATATACATTTTAACTGAGTCGTTAAGTCATCGTTAGTCGTTACATGTAAGTGTTGTTTTGAAACCTTTAGGTTAACGATCTTGTTAAATGTTGTTAACCCAATGTTTATAATATCAAATGAGATTTTAAATTATTATATTATAATGATATTATCATGTATGAATATCTCTTAATATGATATATATACATTAAATGTCTTTACAACGATAATCGTTACATATATGTCTCGTTTAAAAATCATTAAGTTAGTAGTCTTGTTTTTACATATGTAGTTCATTGTTAATATACTTAATGATATGTTTACTTATCATAGTATCATGTTAACTATATATATATCCATATATATGTCATCATATAGTTTTTACAAGTTTTAACGTTCGTGAATCACCGGGCAACTTGGGTGGTCAATTGTCTATATGAAACATATTTCAATTAATCAAGTCTTAACAAGTTTGATTGCTTAACATGTTGGAAACATTTAATCATGTAAATATCAATCTCAATTAATATATAAAAACATGGAAAAGTTCGGGTCACTACAGTACCTACCCGTTAAATAAATTTCGTCCCGAAATTTTAAGCTGTTGAAGGTGTTAACGAATCTTCTGGAAATAGATGTGGGTATTTCTTCTTCATCTGATCTTCACGCTCCCAGGTGAACTCAGGTCCTCTACGAGCATTCCATCGAACCTTAACAATTGGTATCTTGTTTTGCTTAAGTCTTTTAACGTCACGATCCATTATTTCGACGGGTTCTTCGATGAATTGAAGTTTTTCGTTGATTTGGATTTCATCTAACGGAATAGTGAGATCTTCTTTAGCAAAACATTTCTTCAAATTCGAGACGTGGAAAGTGTTATGTACAGCCGCGAGTTGTTGAGGTAACTCAAGTCGGTAAGCTACTGGTCCGACACGATCAATAATCTTGAATGGTCCAATATACCTTGGATTTAATTTCCCTCGTTTACCAAATCGAACAACACCTTTCCAAGGTGCAACTTTAAGCATGACCATCTCTCCAATTTCAAATTCTATATCTTTTCTTTTAATGTCAGCGTAGCTCTTTTGTCGACTTTGGGCGGTTTTCAACCGTTGTTGAATTTGGATGATCTTCTCGGTAGTTTCTTGTATAATCTCCGGACCCGTAATCTGTCTATCCCCCACTTCACTCCAACAAATCGGAGACCTGCACTTTCTACCATAAAGTGCTTCAAACGGCGCCATCTCAATGCTTGAATGGTAGCTGTTGTTGTAGGAAAATTCTGCTAACGGTAGATGTCGATCCCAACTGTTTCCAAAATCAATAACACATGCTCGTAGCATATCTTCAAGCGTTTGTATCGTCCTTTCGCTCTACCCATCAGTTTGTGGATGATAGGCAGTACTCATGTCTAGACGAGTTCCTAATGCTTGCTGTAATGTCTGCCAGAATCTTGAAATAAATCTGCCATCCCTATCAGAGATAATAGAGATTGGTATTCCATGTCTGGAGACGACTTTCTTCAAATACAGTCGTGCTAACTTCTCCATCTTGTCATCTTCTCTTATTGGTAGGAAGTGTGCTGATTTGGTGAGACGATCAACTATTACCCAAATAGTATCAAAACCACTTGCAGTCCTTGGCAATTTAGTGATGAAATCCATGGTAATGTTTTCCCATTTCCATTCCGGGATTTTGGGTTGTTGAAGTAGACCTGATGGTTTCTGATGCTCAGCTTTGACCTTAGAACACATCAAACATTCTCCTACGTATTTAGCAACATCGGCTTTCATACCCGGCCACCAAAAATGTTTCTTGAGATCCTTGTACATCTTCCCCGTTCCAGGATGTATTGAGTATCTGGTTTTATGAGCTTCTCTAAGTACCATTTCTCTCATATCTCCAAATTTTGGTACCCAAATCCTTTCAGCCCTATACCGGGTTCCGTCTTCCCGAATATTAAGATGCTTCTCCGATCCTTTGGGTATTTCATCCTTTAAATTTCCCTCTTTTAAAACTCCTTGTTGCGCCTCCTTTATTTGAGTAGTAATGTTATTATGAATCATTATATTCATAGATTTTACTCGAATGGGTTCTCTGTCCTTCCTGCTCAAGGCATCGGCTACCACATTTGCCTTCCCCAGGTGGTAACGAATCTCAAAGTCATAATCATTCAATAATTCAATCCACCTACGCTGCCTCATATTCAGTTGTTTCTGATTAAATATGTGTTGAAGACTTTTGTGGTCGGTATATATAATACTTTTGACCCCATATAAATAGTGCCTCCAAGTCTTTAATGCAAAAACAACCGCGCCTAATTCCAAATCATGCGTCGTTTAATTTTGTTCGTGAATCTTCAATTGTCTAGACGCATAAGCAATCACCTTCGTTTGTTGCATTAATACACAACCGAGACCTTGCTTTGATGCGTCACAATAAATCACAAAATCATCATTCCCTTCAGGCAATGACAATATAGGTGCCGTAGTTAGCTTTTTCTTCAATAACTGAAACGCTTTCTCTTGTTCATCATTCCATTCAAATTTCTTCCCTTTATGCGTTAATGCAGTTAAGGGTTTTGCTATTCTGGAAAAGTCTTGGATGAACCTTCTGTAGTAACCAGCTAGTCCTAAAAATTGGCGTATGTGTTTCGGAGTTTTCGGGGTTTCCCACTTTTCAACAGTTTCTATCTTTGCCGGATCCACCTTAATACCTTCTTTGTTCACTATGTGACCGAGGAATTGAACTTCTTCCAACCAAAATGCACACTTTGAAAACTTAGCGTACAATTCTTCCTTCCTCAATACTTCTAACACCTTTCTCAAATGTTCACCGTGTTCTTGGTCATTCTTTGAGTAAATAAGTATGTCATCAATGAAAACAATGACAAACTTGTCAAGGTATGGTCCACACACTCGGTTCATAAGGTCCATGAACACAGCTGGTGCATTAGTTAAACCAAATGGCATGACCATAAACTTGTAATGACCGTAACGTGTTCTGAAAGCAGTCTTTGGAATATCATCTTCTTTCACCCGCATTTGATGATACCCGGAACGTAAGTCAATCTTTGAATAAACAGACGAGCCTTGTAGTTGATCAAATAAGTCATCAATTCTCGGTAGTGGGTAGCGGTTCTTGATGGTAAGTTTGTTCAACTCTCGGTAGTCGATACACAACCTGAATGTACCATCTTTCTTCTTGACAAACAAAACAGGAGCTCCCCACGGTGATGTGCTTGGTCGAATGAAACCACGCTCTAAAAGTTCTTGTAATTAGCTTTGCAGTTCTTTCATCTCGCTGGGTGCGAGTCTGTAAGGAGCACGAGCTATTGGTGCAGCTCCTGGTACAAGATCTATTTGAAATTCAACGGATCGATGTGGGGGTAATCCCGGTAATTCTTTTGGAAATACATCGGGAAATTCTTTTGCAATGGGAACATCATTGATGCTCTTTTCTTCAGTTTGTACTTTCTCGACGTGTGCTAGAACAGCATAGCAACCTTTTCTTATTAGTTTTTGTGCCTTCAAATTACTAATAAGATGTAGCTTCGTGTTGCCCTTTTCTCCGTACACCATTAAGGGTTTTCCTTTTTCTCGTATAATGCGAATTGCATTTTTGTAACAAACGATCTCTGCTTTCACTTCTTTCAACCAGTCCATACCGATTATCACATCAAAACTCCCTAACTCTACTGGTATCAAATCAATCTTAAATGTTTCGCTAACCAGTTTAATTTCTCGATTCCGACATATATTATCTGCTGAAATTAATTTACCATTTGCTAATTCGAGTAAAAATTTACTATCCAAAGGCATCAATGGACAACTTAATTTAGCACAAAAATCTCTACTCATATAGCTTCTATCCGCACCCGAATCAAATAAAACGTAAGCAGATTTATTGTCAATAAGAAACGTACCCGTAACAAGCTCCGGGTCTTCCTGTGCCTCTGCCGCATTAATATTGAAAACTCTTCCGCGGCCTTGTCCATTCGTGTTCTCCTGGTTCGGGCAATTTCTAATAATGTGGCCCGGTTTTCCACATTTATAATAAACTACATTGGCATAACTTGCTCCGACACTACTTGCTCCGCCATTACTCGTTCCGACACCATTTGTTCCTTTCGTTCTATTAACCCCTGGTCCGTAGACCTCACACTTCGCCGCGTTATGACCATTTCTTTTACACTTGTTGCAAAATTTGGTGCAGAACCCTGAGTGATACTTTTCACACCTTTGGCATAGCTGCTTCTGATTGTTGTTATTGTTGTTGTTGCGGTTATTATTGTTGTTGGGATGATTGTTGTAGTTGCTGTTATTGTTGTTGTTGTTGTTGTTGTTGGGCCGTTTGTTGTAGTTGCGATTGATG
This sequence comes from Rutidosis leptorrhynchoides, assembly GCF_046630445.1. Classification (NCBI taxonomy): domain Eukaryota; kingdom Viridiplantae; phylum Streptophyta; class Magnoliopsida; order Asterales; family Asteraceae; genus Rutidosis; species Rutidosis leptorrhynchoides. The sequence continues at coordinate 174,762,512 of NC_092334.1, read as the reverse complement.
TTGCGATTGTTGGGATAATTGTTGCGATTATTGTTGTAATTGCTGTTGTTGTTGTATTGGTGATTCTTATCACCGTTTTCCTCCCACTTTCTTTTGACTTGCTTCACATTGGCCTCTTCAGCAGTCTGTTCTTTAATTCTTTCTTCAATCTGGTTCACTAGTTTGTGAGCCATTCTACATGCCTGTTGTATGGAGGCGGGCTCGTGTGAACTTATATCTTCTTGGATTCTTTCCGGTAATCCTTTCACAAACGCGTCGATCTTCTCTTCTTCATCTTCGAATGCTCCCGGACACAATAGGCACAACTCTGTGAATCGTCTTTCGTACGTGGTAATATCAAATCCTTGGGTTCGTAACCCTCTAAGTTCTGTCTTGAGCTTATTGACCTCGGTTCTGGGACGGTACTTCTCGTTCATCAAGTGCTTGAATGCTGACCACGGTAGTGCGTACGCATCGTCTTGTCCCACTTGCTCTAGATAGGTATTCCACCATGTTAACGCAGAACCTGTGAAGGTATGCGTAGCGTACTTCACTTTGTCCTCTTCAGTACACTTACTTATGGCAAACACCGATTCGACCTTCTCGGTCCACCGTTTCAATCCGATCGGTCCTTCGGTTCCATCAAATTCCAAAGGTTTGCAGGCAGTGAATTCTTTGTAGGTGCATCCTACACGATTTCCTGTACTGCTAGATCCAAGGTTATTGTTGGTATGTAGCGCAGCCTGTACTGCGGCTATGTTTGAAGCTAGAAAAGTACGGAATTCCTCTTCATTCATATTCACGGTGTGTCGAGTAGTCGGTGCCATTTCCTTCAAAATAGTCAAATGGAACAAGTTAATCATACAGAATATTAAGAGTAGTTAATAGTATTTCGTAGCATAATATGAACTCATTTATAAAAGCTTTTTCTTCATATTAGCGTTTTATAAGTTTAAATTCGGGTAGTACCTACCCGTTAAGTTCATACTTAGTAGCTAACATACAATTCAACTACTACAATTCTATATGAAAAACTGATTATAATAATATTTCGTGTTCAAACTTTTACACAATATTTTAGAAACTTACAATACCGCTTATTTTACATAAAGCATGAAATATAGCACACAATAAATTTGATACAAGATGGTTGTGAAGATAATTCTAGCTAGTACACAAGTCGTTCAGCAAAGGCAATAAAGACACGTAATTCATACATCCAGAAACAAGTCATGCATTCTGGTTTTACTAGGATTACTTCCCATCCTTGGTCTTGTGGAACATAACCGTTATGGCCGTTGATAAGACAGCGTGTTGTAACGTCGTCAAAGGGACGAGGGTTACGTAATGTCCAACAGTCCCGTAACAATCTAAAAACCTCATTTCTTACCCCAATTACCGACTCCGTCACTTGTGGGAACGTTTTGTTTAATAGTTGTAGCCCGATGTTCTTTTTCTCACTTTGGTGAGAAGCGAACATTACTAATCCGTAAGCATAACATGCTTCTTTATGTTGCATGTTAGCCGCTTTTTCTAAATCACGAAGTCCAATATTCGGATATATTGAGTCAAAATAATTTCTTAACCCATTGCGTAAAATAACATTTGGGTTCCCCGCAATATATGCGTCAAAGTAAACACATCGTAACTTATGGATTTCCCAATGTGATATCCCCCATCTTTCGAACGAAAGCCTTTTATAAACCAAGGCATTCTTGGAACGTTCTTTGAATGTCTTACAAACTGATCTCGCCTTAAATAGTTGTGCCGAAGAATTCTGACCGACTCTAGACAAGATTTCATCAATCATGTCTCCGGGTAGGTCTCTTAAAATATTGGGTTGTCTATCCATTTTGTGTTTTTATACTGTAAAATAGACAAGAGTTAGATTCATAAAAAAAAATACTTATTAATACAAGCAATTTTTACATATATCATAAAGCATAAGCACACTATATTACATATATTACACCACACGAATACAACTATCTTATTCCGACTCGCTTGTTTCTTCTTCTTCGGTTTTGGTTCGTTTTGCCAAGTTTCTAGGGATATATGATGTTCCCCTAATACGAGCCGTAATTTTCCACATTGGTTTAGAAAAACCTGGTGGTTTAGAGGTTCCCGGGTCATTGTTACAACTTAAGGACTTCGGGGGTTGACGATACATATAAAGTTCATCGGGGTTGGAATTAGATTTCTCTATTTTTATGCCATTTCCCTTATTATTTTCTTTTGCCTTTTTAAATTCAGTTGGGGTAATTTCTATAACATCATCGGAATTTTCGTCGGAATCCGATTCATCGGAGAATTGGTAATCCTCCCAATATTTTGCTTCCTTGGAGGAAACACCATTGACCATAATTAACCTTGGTCGGTTGGTTGAGGATTTTCTTTTACTTAACCGTTTTATTATTTCCCCCACCGGTTCTATTTCTTCATCCGGTTCCGATTCTTCTTCCGGTTCCGATTCTTCTTCCGGTTCCGACTCTTCTTCTGGTTCCTCTTCGGGAACTTGTGAATCAGTCCACGAATCATTCCAATTTGCATTTGACTCTTCATTATTATTAGGTGAGTCAATGGGACTTGTTCTAGAGGTAGACATCTATCACATAATATCAAACGCGTTAAGAGATTAATATATCACATAATATTCACATGTTAAAAATATATAGTTTCCAACAAAATTTGTTAAGCAATCATTTTTCAAGTAAACACGGTCGAAGTCCAGACTCACTAATGCATCCTAACAAACTAGATAAGACACACTAATGCAAAATTCTGGTTCTCTAAGACCAACGCTCGGATACCAACTAAAATATCCCGTTCTTATTGATTAAAAACGTTCCATATTAATTGATTTCGTTGCGAGGTTTTGACCTCTATATGAGACGTTTTTCAAAGACTGCATTCATTTTAAAACAAACCATAACCTTTATTTCATCAATAAAGGTTTAAAAAGCTTTACGTAGATTATCAAATAATGATAATCTAAAATATCCTGTTTACACACGACCATTACATAATGGTTTACAATACAAATATGTTACAACAAAATAAGTTTCTTGAATGCAGTTTTTACACAATATCATACAAGCATGGACTCGAAATCTCGTCCTTATTTAAGTATGCGACAGCGGAAGCTCTTAATAATCACCTGAGAATAAACATGCTTAAAACGTCAACAAAAATGTTGGTGAGTTATAGGTTTAACCTATATATATCAAATCATAATAATAGCCACAAGATTTCATATTTAAATACACATCCCATACATAGAGATAAAAATCATTCATATGGTGAACACCTGGTAACCGACATTAACAAGATGCATATATAAGAATATCCCCATCATTCCGGGACACCCTTCGGATATGATATAAATTTCGAAGTACTAAAGCATCCGGTACTTTGGATAGGGTTTGTTAGGCCCAATAGATATATCTTTAGGATTCGCGTCAATTAGGGTGTCTGTTCCCTAATTCTTAGATTACCAGACTTAATAAAAAGGGGCATATTCGATTTCGATAATTCAACCATAGAATGTAGTTTCACGTACTTGTGTCTATTTTGTAAATCATTTATAAAACCTGCATGTATTCTCATCCCAAAAATATTAGATTTTAAAAGTGGGACTATAACTCACTTTCACAGATTTTTACTTCGTCGGGAAGTAAGACTTGGCCACTGGTTGATTCACGAACCTATAACAATATATACATATATATCAAAGTATGTTCAAAATATATTTACAACACTTTTAATATATTTTGATGTTTTAAGTTTATTAAGTCAGCTGTCCTCGTTAGTAACCTACAACTAGTTGTCCACAGTTAGATGTACAGAAATAAATCGATAAATATTATCTTGAATCAATCCACGACCCAGTGTATACGTATCTCAGTATTGATCACAACTCAAACTATATATATTTTGGAATCAACCTCAACCCTGTATAGCTAACTCCAACATTCACATATAGAGTGTCTATGGTTGTTCCGAAATATATATAGATGTGTCGACATGATAGGTCGAAACATTGTATACGTGTCTATGGTATCTCAAGATTACATAATATACAATACAAGTTGATTAAGTTATGGTTGGAATAGATTTGTTACCAATTTTCACGTAGCTAAATGAGAAAAATTATCCAATCTTGTTTTACCCATAACTTCTTCATTTTAAATCCGTTTTGAGTAAATCAAATTGCTATGGTTTCATATTGAACTTTATTTTATGAATCTAAACAGAAAAAGTATAGGTTTATAGTCGGAAAAATAAGTTACAAGTCATTTTTGTAAAGGTAGTCATTTCAGTCGAAAGAAGGACGTCTAGATGACCATTTTAGAAAACATACTTTCACTTTGAGTTTAACCATAATTTTTGGATATAGTTTCATGTTCATAATAAAAATCATTTTGTCAGAATAACAACTTTTAAATCAAAGTTTATCATAGTTTTTAATTAACTAACCCAAAACAGCCCGCGGTGTTACTACGACGGCGTAAATCCGGTTTTACGGTGTTTTTCGTGTTTCCAGATTTTAAATCATTAAGTTAGCATATCATATAGATATAGAACATGTGTTTAGTTGATTTTAAAAGTCAAGTTAGAAGGATTAACTTTTGTTTGCGAACAAGTTTAGAATTAACTAAACTATGTTCTAGTGATTACAAGTTTAAACCTTCGAATAAGATAGCTTTATATGTATGAATCGAATGATGTTATGAATATAATTACTACCTTAAGTTCCTTGGATAAACCTACTGGAAAAGAGAAAAATGGATCTAGCTTCAATGGATCCTTGGATGGCTCGAAGTTCTTGAAGCAGAATCATGACACGAAAACAAGTTCAAGTAAGATCATCACTTGAAATAAGATTGTTATAGTTATAGAAATTGAACCAAAGTTTGAATATGATTATTACCTTGTATTAGAATGATAACCTACTATAAGAAACAAAGATTTCTTGAGGTTGGATGATCACCTTACAAGATTGGAAGTGAGCTAGCAAACTTGAAAGTATTCTTGATTTTATGAAACTAGAACTTTTGGAATTTATGAAGAACACTTAGAACTTGAAGATAGAACTTGAGAGAGATCAATTAGATGAAGAAAATTGAAGAATGAAAGTGTTTGTAGGTGTTTTTGGTCGTTGGTGTATGGATTAGATATAAAGGATATGTTATTTTGTTTTCATGTAAATAAGTCATGAATGATTACTCATATTTTTGTAATTTTATGAGATATTTCATGCTATTTGCCAAATGATGGTTCCCACATGTGTTAGGTGACTCACATGGGCTGCTAAGAGCTGATCATTGGAGTGTATATACCAATAGTACATACATCTAAAAGCTGTGTATTGTACGAGTACGAATACGGGTGCATACGAGTAGAATTGTTGATGAAACTGAACGAGAATGTAATTGTAAGAATTTTTGTTAAGTAGAAGTATTTTGATAAGTGTATTGAAGTCTTTCAAAAGTTTATAAACACATATTAAAACACTACATGTATATACATTTTAACTGAGTCGTTAAGTCATCGTTAGTCGTTACATGTAAGTGTTGTTTTGAAACCTTTAGGTTAACGATCTTGTTAAATGTTGTTAACCCAATGTTTATAATATCAAATGAGATTTTAAATTATTATATTATAATGATATTATCATGTATGAATATCTCTTAATATGATATATATATATACATTAAATGTCTTTACAACGATAATCGTTACATATATGTCTCGTTTAAAAATCATTAAGTTAGTAGTCTTGTTTTTACATATGTAGTTCATTGTTAATATACTTAATGATATGTTTACTTATCATAGTATCATGTTAACTATATATATATCCATATATATGTCATCATATAGTTTTTACAAGTTTTAACGTTCGTGAATCACCGGTCAACTTGGGTGGTCAATTGTCTATATGAAACATATTTCAATTAATCAAGTCTTAACAAGTTTGATTGCTTAACATGTTGGAAACATTTAATCATGTAAATATCAATCTCAATTAATATATAAAAACATGGAAAAGTTCGGGTCACTACAGCCATCACCGATTTAAAGGGGGAAATTACTCTTATTTGGATATAGATAGAGCAGAGTTATGAGTAATTCATAGATTTTTAGCCAATTCGATTACACAACGAGGTAAGAACAAGGAAAAGGTAAATGAACAGGATTTATTTTACCACATGTGTATTCGAGACCCACAAAGCACTGTAAGTATACCTTATTGTGTGGGTTATTATTTATCAGCTATGGTTAGGGGGATGAGACCGCATAGCATAATAGGAGGTGGTATATTTATTACTTTGATTGCTGAATATCTCGGTGTGGATATAAGTCAGGGGGGACTATTAGTCGAAGAACCAGAACCCCACGATACAATAGGTTTAAATGTATACCATGGTGCGAAGATTTTGAAGAGGCGAAATAACGCCGCAGTACAATACCATGGTAGACATCCACAGGTTGAGAGAAACCAACAGCCAGGTAATGTGGGAGGAGGAAATGAAATGACAGAAATGCAAAGGTTTATAGCTTCACAAGAGTATGAAAATGCTAGACATCGAGCATTTGAAGATTGGCAAGTTCATCAAAACCAAATCATAGCTCATTGCCAACATGTAGGTAGAAACTATATTCCTACTCCATCGCCCGTATTTCCTCCCTGGTCTATAGAGATCCAACCACCGTATCTTACGTATAACCCAGCCGAAGCATTTTATAACACATATGGTTATGCATGGAACCCCTACTGGTATCAGTATCATCCCTAGTTTACTTAGTTTTATTTATTTTATTATTTAGAATGTTAATACATTTAATACTTATGTTAATATTGTAATAGTTTTTATAATTTTTTAATTTTTATTTTTAGATTTTAATAATGTTTGAATGTGGGGTAATATACCAAACTTCAAAAATATGTATATATGTTTGCAGTTTATCTTATGTACACAACAGGGTAAAACAATGCATTTTCAAAGACTGGCATTAAGTTCAGCAAAAGCAACTAATTTTGACGACAAGATGCAAAATAAATGTGATATAACAACAAGACGGAATGAACAAATGATGTGCACCATTTATCATTCAACACAAACACAAATATGTTTAGAAACTTTGATAAAATTTAATCATTTCTACGCTAATCACCCTCAATAATTTAAATTGTTACTGATTTCTTGCAAATGAGGGCATTGCAAGATCTTAAGTGTGGGAAGGGGTTAAATTCTTTCGGATTTTAAAATTTTTACTTTATACACTTGGTTACCATTAGAAATACTAGTAAAGTAGTAGTTGTATTAGAATCTAGTGCTCTCTGATAATAAAGAACAGCCCTAGTCTTATATACTGACTACCCAATTCTAGTAAAATTTTTCAAAATTTTTAATTAAATGAACTCAAAATCATGTTTATACATATTTATGAACGATAAAACTAGGTGTTAACACCGAAATTATTGTTACCTCGGAAAGGACATAAATTGAGAAACAAACCAAATTGTTAAAATTCATTTAAAATGGAATAGAGGACAATAAAAAGGAAAATAAAAGCCAAGTGTGGGAAAATTTACCAAGATATTTTAAACATATGTCACATATTTCTGTAACAAATAACTGAAAATACTTTTGCTTTGGACTAAACTAAACTGTTTTACCCGATGAAAGAAAAGAAGAGATGGATCTACACGATGAATCAATTCCATCATTAAAAGGAAGTAAAGTCTTCCGAAAAAGAAACGCGCTTCTTAATTTAGGTCAGGAAGTTGTCGTCCAGACCAGCTGTAAGTTGACGAAAAATCTAGAAAAGTCATCACTAAAATCAGCAGGAAATCCACGGACCTCAGCATAAAACAGAGTCGCCAAGTGGTCAGATTTATCCTAACCATGAGAAGGATTTATCTCGTAAAATGGGGGGGGGGGCACCGTGCAAATTAGCTTGATAAGACTAATAAATCAGATCCCCAGAAAGGATAATCTCCTTAAAAGATCAAAAATCAGCTTTTAAGCCTGATATTACTCAATCCTAGAGATTGACCTTAAAGATTGAGAATTCAAACTCATGGAATTCAATGATATCTAAACTCGAGCTTGAACGAGAAAATATTTTGATCAAATTATAAACCGATTTGTTTTCTGAAAACCCATTTTCAATGCGTTCATTACCATTGAACGTAAAATCCTAGGAATTCACCTGGAATTCATTAGGTCACCTGAACCAAATCGGGTGTCAACCGTAAGAACGGTGGTTGCATAGCATGGTCAAAGACAGGACCTTGTGCCAGACCGAAAAATCATAAGGGTGAGCTTTCCTATTGCTCCTACCAAGGATAGTAATTGCATCCGACACGTTATAGACCATAATTAAAAGCATGTCAGGGGACATTGCCTTAACAATTGCTTGTTCAACGCTTTCCTTTACAACTGGACGGTAGTTTACCGAAAGGTAATATACGAAACAAGTATACTGGACGTGTTGCTTTCCTAATACAAGGTTAGCAAGTGGGTGACACAAAACCGCAAGTTTTGGGCTAAAATTTTCAAATCTGAAACCCACCAAACCCACAAAAATATTTTGCAAACACCGATGAAGGGTTATTCTGGAAAACTTATCTAGGGTAAAAGCTAGATTAAAATTTTCAAAAGATCAAATGTTTTCATAAAGATCCAATTTCCTTAATGGATCTAAATTTTATAGTCATGTGGGACTGTAAACCATATCGTTACTACCATTGTTTATACCTCCGTAAAGAAATCACTAATGTACAAAGTGTGAAGAATAAAGAAGTGATTCTAGTATTTCAAGACTATATTGCTTGAGGACAAGCAACGTTCAAGTGTGGGAATATTTGATAATGCTAAAAACGAACATATATTTCATAGCATTATTCCTCAAGAAAGACAAGCTTTTAGTTGCAATTGTTCTATTTAAAAGTGATATTCGTTTAAATAATAAAAGGTGAAGACAAAAGACAGATTCGACGAATTGAAGACGCAAAGGTCCAAAAAGCTCAAAAGTACAAAATACAATCAAAGTGGTTTCAATTATTGATAAGAAACGTCTCGAAATTACAAGAGTACAAGATTCAAAACGCAAAGTACAAGATATTAAATTGTACGCAAGGACGTTCGAAAATCCGGAACCGGGACATGAGTAAACTCTCAACGCTCGACGTAACGGACTAAAAATTACAAGTCAACTATGCACATAAATATAATATAATATTTAAATAATTACTAAAATTATTTATATATTATATTTATTTATATAATCGTCGGCAAACAAAGAGCCAAAGTTGAGTGAGCTGTAAAATGGAACTCCGTGACTTGCGGAGTTCGAAGACCAAATGGGCCGCGACTCGTGGAGCCCCCAATTTTGAAACAGCCTATAAAAGCAACGCAGTTCGACGAGTAAAAATATCCAAAAAAATTCAATCTCTCTATATATGTATACGTAATATATATATATATATATATATATATATATATATATATATATATATATATATATATATATATATATATATATATATATATATATATATATATATATATATTTTAATTTTAATTCTAATAATAAGGGTATGTTAGCGAATGTTGTAAGGGTGTAAGTCAAAATTCTGTCCGTGTAACGCTACGCTATTTTTAATCATTGTAAGTTATGTTCAACCTTTTTAATTTAATGTCTTGTAGCTAAGTTATTATTATGCTTATTTAATCTGAAGTAATCATGATGTTGGGCTAAAAATATTAAAATTGGGTAATTGGGCTTTGTACCATAATTGGGGTTTGGACAAAAGAACGACACTTGTGGAATTAGACTATGGGCTATTAATGGGCTTTATATTTGTTTAACTAAATGATAGTTTGTTAATGTTAATATAAAGATTTACAATTGGACGTCCCTATAAATAACCATATACACTCGATCGGACACGATGGGCGAGGTATTTATATGTACGAATAAACGTTCATTTAACCGGACACGGGAATGGATTAATAGCCACTAGAATTATTAAAACAGGGGTGAAATTATGTACAAGGACACTTGGCATAATTGTTAACAAAGTATTAAAACCTTGGGTTACACTCAGTCGACATCCTGGTGTAATTATTAAACAAAGTATTAAAATCTTGTTACAGTTTAAGTCCCCAATTAGTTGGAATATTTGACTTCGGGTATAAGGATAATTTGACGAGGACACTCGCACTTTATATTTATGACTGATGGACTGTTATGGACAAAAACTAGACGGACATATTAAATAATCCAGGACAAAGGACAATTAACCCATGGGCATAAAACTAAAATCAACACGTCAAACATCATGATTACGGAAGTTTAAATAAGCATAATTCTTTTATTTCATATTTAATTTCCTTTATTTTATATTTAATTGCACTTCTAATTATCGCACTTTTATTTATTGTTATTATATTTAATTGCAATTTTAATTATCTTACTTTTTAATTATCGCAAGTTTATTTTATCGCAATTTCATTATCGTTATTTACTTTACGCTTTAAATTAAGTCTTTTATTTATTTAATATTTTACATTTTGTTTTAACTGCGACTAAAGTTTTAAAATCGACAAACCGGTCATTAAACGGTAAAACCCCCCTTTTAAAATAATAATATTACTTATATATATATTCGTATTTTTATAAATTAAACTAATATAGCGTTAAGCTTTGATTAAAAGATTTTCCCTGTGGAACGAACCGGACTTACTAAAAACTACACTACTGTACGATTAGGTACACTGCCTATAAGTGTTGTAGCAAGGTTTAAGTATATCCATTCAATAAATAAATAAATATCTTGTGTAAACTTGTATCGTATTTAATAGTATTTCCTGCTAAAATTTAATAGTATTTTATATACACCTCGCATAACATCAACTGTAAACGACCTTAACAGTCAAAAGTTTGATGATAAAGAATAGTATGGTGGTAAAGCATAGAAAAAGAGAAGGTTTGGAATTGAAAAACGGATTGAGCAGACCATGAAGGAGGCTGTGGACAAATCACAAAGACTAAATCTACCTTCAAAGAATCCAAATGATTCAGAGTCTGCTGAAATCATTAGCGAATACCTTGCTCCTTACTCTAAAACCTTTGCGGATAATATCCTTCATCATCATCTTATCTTAAATATTCTAAGATATCATCGTATCTCCCATTATAAATATCCTCCATAATTCTGAAGATATTTTTCGAAAGCATTCTTATCTGAAATCATTACCTCTTCGCGCTATCTGTGTTACATCATAAAAGAAACTATTTTAGTTTCTAAAATCTGAAAAATTCGAAAAAAAAATGGATGTTTTGAAGTAATGTTGGGAACTGAAGCATGAGTTAGTATAATATAATGACACTTGATCAACGTGATTATATTACAGTAAGTTATGCTGAGTTTCTAATAGAACGTGATAAAGGTTCACATATCATACCCTCATCATGAACCATGTTACATAACTCTTTCATTCTATATAATCTCTAAAAATATCAAGAAAATATTTTCTTAATGATTCGGTCTTTTTCGAGGTATTCTGGTAATTTGACAAGTCAGATTGTGCTATTACCATTTCTTTCTTAGAACATTAGTTATGTTCATCTGAAACTTCATACCTACGAATTCTGGACCATTATCAGCTTGACTTAAGGTCGGGAAGAGAAAACGAAAGCATGAAGCTCCGAAATATAATGGAGAATATAAAGCCCGATAACAACCCCGAAATTACAAACCGTGTATATCAATGCGTATAGCAAATATAAAGACACGGGAGAATGAAAAACACTATAACCCCAAGGTAATAGTAGAAGAAAATAACTTCCTCTGGTGGCAGATGAAAAAGAAGAATGAAGGATACGATAGCCAGGAAAATATCAAGAATCAGAACTAGATTAAGCATTTTCACAATCTATTGGGATGTATGAAATAATAAAGAAGATTATAGGAGTGTTGAAAATATATGAAACGGAAGAGGTCAATTTATAGCAAAATATCGGACGCAGCAATAGAGGCAGGTTACGCATTTAATCAAAGAAAATCCTAATTTCCGCAAATTCCGAAAAATCAAATCTTATTTAAATTATGAAGATTTTCTATTCCTTAAAATCCGAAAATCAATCGTTACTACATCAAGAGATAAGACGCATCTCTATTCTCCATTTCACTTGATTACGATAACTTCTCTCATACGCTTCGAGTAATTGGATTATTTTATCCATATTATTCAAATATAGATAAAACTCTATTATCAACTCATATTCGTCATTAAAACATTTTTATTGTTAGCCATGACGACCTCACTCAAATTTTGGGACGAAATTTCTTTAACGGGTAGGTACTGTGATGACCCGGAAATTTCAGACCAAATTTAAACTTAATCTTTATATGATTAACATTTCCGACACGATAAGCAAAGTCTGTAAAACTGAATCTCAAAATTTTTGAACTACTTTTATATATATTAAATACCCTTCGGTTGTTTTCGACGATTCGCGAACAATTATATGTAAATAGATACATATATACTATAACTTGAAAAGGTAACAATGTATTAATTATTTGATACCGTACATTAAACTTATTGGTTTAAATATCTATTTGAATATATATGATAAGTTGAAATATTTATTATTAAAATTTAATTATAAATAACTTCTAATGTGTATTTAAAAACTGATTTATATATATTAAAAAGATATATACATATATATAATTTCAAGTTATTTAGTAAACGATAGTAACATTTTCAAATTGCTACAGTACCCAAAATGCTACATTGTTTTTGAAAATCACTATTTGCTACAGTAGAAATTGACTTTGCTACAGTGGTATAGTTTATGGATGATTTAAGACTATATTTTGACAAAGATACGATTCACTAAACGTAAAGTACAAGTTTTCTAAGTATACGATAGGACGTTCGAAAAATCGGAATCGAGACATAAGTCGAGTGACGACGTACGACTTATCGGAACAAAAATTACAAGTCAACTATGCATGTGAATTTAATATAATATATAATTAATTATATAAATTAAATATATTATATTAATAACTAAAAAATATGTCGACAAACTAGAAGTTAAAAGATCATGAGCTGGAAATCCATCCCATGCAATCGCATGGGAAATGGTCTTGGAGGCCATGCGATCGCATGGCAGTCCTGGACAGGCCACACCTATAAAGCTCGAGATATCTGCCTCTGTTTTAATTTAAAAATTACTCCGTATTATATTTATTAATTATATTATTATTATTATTATTATTATTATTATTATTATTATTATTATTATTATTATTATTATTATTATTATTATTATTATTATTATTATTAATCTTATTATTATTAGTAGTATTTGGATTATTATTAGTATTATACATAAAATACTACGACGAGGTCATGAGCGTGTCACTTTCAAAATAGTTTTATGAGCGGGATAAAGCTAAGGAAATTATGGGTTATTGCCAAGGAGGTTATGGGTAATATTCATGGGTATTATTTGCAAGTCAAACCTAGTGTTATCATCTCCGTTACGTCTACGTACTTTTCTACAATATTGAATCTCAATATTGATATGTAAGTACTTATATTTTATCTTTTATATAATAATTGTGTATCCATGTCTAGTGCTCGAGTATATATATTTATACATGCTTGTATGCTAAATTTCCTTGTTAAACAGTTTATGATGTACCACGAATTAAATACATATATTACTGGTAAAAGGTATATGATATACATGTTTTTGGAAAGCTGACGAAAAATCAATAACTTTTCATTTAGATATCAAATAATTTCGATGAACGGATTAAAAGATATGAGCAACTGAATTATGATTGAAGTTAATTGAAATTGCTTTTGAATCTACAATTAAGATTTAAACAACTTGTTTACGAGATTGATAAATTAGATTTTTGAATATTACCAACCGAGTAAATGAATCCTTATATAAGGTACGTCTCGTTTTGTTAAACTATTGTCAAAATTGACTTTTTGAAACAACATTGGATAACTTTTGTATGTCAATATCGAGCATTAGGATTGTGATACACTATGACCCGACCTAGCTTGATAGACATTTATTGACCAACATATGTTCTCTAGGTTGAGATCTACAGTTATTTGTTAATCCGTGTTTCGATCACATTTTGGTGAACGACTTTATATGCTGCTAAGGTGAGTTTCATTGATTCCTTTTTAATTGCTTTTGCAATATATATTTTTGGGCTGAGAATACATGCACTTTATTTTAAACGCAATGGATACAAGTACATACTAAATTCTACACTGAGTTTGAACCGAAAATCCCTTAGCTTTGGTAACTGTTAACTGCCAATTATAAGAACTGGTGGGCGCGAGTAGTAGTATATAGATCCATAGGGCTTGATATCCCCGTCCGAGCTAGAGCACTAGCCTTTTAACGGACGTATGTTATTTGAGAAGCGTACACGTTGGTTTGCGTGTATTATTAAGATGATTATACAAAGGGTACAAATTATATATACGTTAAGTTTAGTTACCAGGGTGCTTAATTTCGTAGAATATTTTGATAAACATTTCTGGTTTGAACAACTGAAATCTTGTGATCCACCTTTATATACAGATTATGCGCAACATTAAAACTATGAACTCACCAACCTTTGTGTTGACACTTGTTAGCATGTTTATTCTCAGGTTTCCTAGAAGTCTTCCGCTGTTTGCTTAGATGTTAAATAAGCTATGTGCATGGAGTCTTACATGACATATTTTTCAAGGAGACGTTGCATTCACCAAATCATCACCATGTATCTTATTTTGACTGCATTGCCAACGAAAATACTGTTGTAAACTATTATTTATGGTGATTGTCTATATGTAGAAATCATAAGAAGTCGAAAACCTTTGATTTAAATATTCATTTATGGTGTGCCTTTTCAAAAGAATGCAATGTTTACAAAATGTATCATATAGAGGTCAAATACCTCGCAATGAAATCAATGAATGACGTGTTCGTCCATATGGATTTGGAGCGATCGTCACAATATATCATATTAAGATATATTAATATATCATAATATCATGATAATATAATAATTTAACATCTCATTAGATATAATAAACATTGGGTTAACAACATTTAACAAGATCGTTAACTTAAAGGTTTCAAATCAACATTTACATGTAACGACTAACGATGACTTAATGACTCAGTTAAAATGTATATACATGTAGTGTTTTAATATGTATTCATACACTTTTGAAAGAATTCAAGACACATATCAAAGTACTTCTACTTAACAAAAATGCTTACAATTACATCCTCGTTCAGTTTCATCAACAATTCTACTCGTATGCACCCGTATTCGTACTCGTACAATACACAGCTTTTAGATGTATGTACTATTGGTATATACACTCCAATGATCAGCTCTTAGCAGCCCAGGTGAGTCACCTAACACATGTGGGAACCATCATTTGGCAACTAGCATGAAATATCTCATAAAATTACAAAAATATTAGTAATCATTCATGACTTATTTACATGAAAACAAAATTACATATCCTTTATATCTAATCCATATATCAACGACCAAAAACACCTACAAACACTTTCATTCTTCAATTTTCTTCATCTAATTGATCACTCTCAAGTTCCATCTTCAAGTTCTAAGTGTTCTTCATAAATTCCATAAGTATAGTTTCATAAAAATCAAGAATACTTCCAAGTTTGCAAGTCTACTTCCAAGCTTTCTAATCCATTCCAAGTAATCATTTAAGATCAAGGAACCTTTGTTATTTATAGTAGGTTATCTTTCTAATTCAAGGTAATATTCATATTCAAACTTTGATTCAATTTCTACAACTATAACAATCTTATTTCAAGTGAAAATCTTACTTGAACTGTTTTCGTGTCATGATTCTACTTCAAGAACTTTCAAGCCATCCAAGGATCCTTTGAAGCTAGATCCATTTTTCTCATTTTCAGTAGTTTTATCCAGAAAACTTGAGATAGTAATGATGTTCATAACATCATTCGATTCATACATATAAAGCTATCTTATTCGAAGGTTTAAACTTGTAATCACTAGAACATAGTTTAGTTAATTCTAAACTTGTTCGCAAAAAAAAGTTAATCCTTCTAACTTGACTTTTAAAATAAACTAAACACATGTTCTATATCTATATGATATGCTAACTTAATGATTTAAAACCTGGAAACACGATGAACACTATAAAATCGGATATACGCCGTCGTAGTGAAACCGGGGGCTGTTTTGGTTTGGATAATTAAAAACTATGATAAACTTTGATTTAAAATTTGTTCTTCTGGGAAAATAATTTTTCATATGAACATGAAACTATATCCAAAAATCTTGGTTAAACTCAAAGTGAAAGTATGTTTTTCAAAATGGTCATCAAGATGTTGTTCTTTCGACGGAAATGACTACCTCTTTAGTAATTGACATGTAACTTAAATTTTTGACTATAAACCTATACATTTTCTGTTTGGATTCTTAAATTAGAGTTCAATATGAAACCATAGCAATTTGATTCACTCAAAACGGATTTAAAATGAAGAAGTTATGTTTAAAACAAGATTGGATATTTTTTATCTTTTTAGCTACGGGAAATGTTTAACAAATCTATACAAATCATATCCTAGCTAACTTATATTGTATTATACATGTATTCTAATATATTATGTAATCTTGGGATACCATAGACACGTATGCAAATGTTTTGACATATCATATCGACCCATGTATATATATTATTTGGAACAACCATAGACACTCTATATGAAGTAATGTTGGAGTTAGCTATACAGGGTTGAGGTTGATTCCAAAAATATATATACTTTGAGTTGTGATCTAGCCTGAGACATGTATACACTGGGTCGTGGATTAATTTAAGATAATATATATCGATTTATTTCTGTACATCTAACTGTGGACAACTAGTTGTAGGTTACTAACGAGGACAGCTGACTTAATAAACTTAAAATATCAAAATGTATTAAAAGTGTTGTAAATATATTTTGAACATACTTTGATATATATGTACATATTTGTTATAGGTTCGTGAATCGACCAGTGGCCAAGTCTTACTTCCCAACAAAGTAAAAATCTGTGAAAGTGAGTTATAGTCCAACTTTTAAAATCTAATATTTTTGGGATGAGAATACATGCAGGTTTTATAAATGATTTACAAAATAGACACAAGTACGTGAAACTACATTCTATGGTTGAATTATCGAAATCGAATATGCCCCTTTTTATTAAGTATGGTAATCTAAGAATTAGGGAATAGACACCCTAATTGACGCGAATCCTAAAGATAGATCTATTGGGCCTAACAAATCCCATCCAAAGTACCAGATGCTTTAGTACTTCGAAATTTATATCATATCCGAAGGGTGTCCCGGAATGATGGGGATATTCTTATATATGCATCTTGTTAATGTCGGTTACCAGGTGTTCACCATATGAATGATTTTTATCTCTATGTATGGGATGTGTATTGAAATATGAAATCTTGTGGTCTATTGTTACGATTTGATATATATAGGTTAAACCTATAACTCACCAACATTTTTGTTGACGTTTAAAGCATGTTTATTCTCAGGTGAATACTAAGAGCTTCCGCTGTTGCATACTAAAATAAGGACAAGATTTGGAGTCCATGTTTGTATGGTATTTTGTAAAAACTGCATTCAAGAAACATATGTCGATGTGATATATTTCTATTGTAAACCATTATGTAATGGTCGTGTGTAAACAGTATATTTTAGATTATCATTATTTGATAATCTACGTAATGTTTTTAAAACCTTTATTGATAAAATAAAGGTTATGGTTGTTTTAAAAATGAATGCAGTCTTTGAAAAAAGTCTCATATAGAGGTCAAAACCTCGCAAAGAAATCAATTAATATGGAACGTTTATAATCAATATGAACGGGACATTTCAGTTGGTATCCGAGCGTTGGTCTTAGAGAAACAGAAAATTGCATTAGTGTGTCTTACCAAGTTTGTTAGGATGTATTAGTGAGTCTGGACTTCGACCGTGTTTTTCTTCAAAAACCTTAACATTTTTTTGTTGGAAACTATATATTATTAACATGTAAATATTATGTGATATATTAATCTCTTAACGTGTTTGATATTATGTGATAGATGTCTAACTCTAGTATAAATCCCATTGATTCACCTAATAATAATGAAGAGTCGAATATATTTTGGGAAGATTCACAAATTCCCGAAGAGGAACCGGAAGAGGAGGAACCGGAAGAGGAGGAACCGGAAGAAGAGGAACTAGAAGAGGAGGAATCGGAAGAGGAGGAAAAAGAAGAAGAAGAGGTTCCGGAGGAAGAAATATTGATACCTATAGTAAATCGATTAAATAAAAGAAAATCCTCAACCAACGGACCAAAGTTAATAATGGTCAATGGTGTTTCCGCCGAGGAAGCAAAATATTGGGAAGATTAGCAATTTTCCGATGAATCAGATCCCGATGAGGATTCCGATGATGTTATAGAAATTACCTCGACCCAATTTAATAAAGCGAAAGAAAATAATAAGGGAAAAGGTATAAAAATAGAGAAACCCGATTCCAACCCCGATGAACTTTATATGTATCGACAACATCCGTATTTCCTAAAATGTAACAATGACCCGGGAACCTCTAAACCACCAGGTTTTTCTAAACCATTATATAAAACGACGGCTCGTATTAGAGGAACACCATATATTCCTAGAAAATTAGGAAAACGAACCAAGTCCAAAGAAGAAGAAATCAGTGATTCAGATTAGAGGGTTGTAATCATGTTGTGTATTATATGTATTGTAGTGTGCTTGTATTTTTTTTGTTCTATGTAAAAATTGCTTGTATTATTTGTTAATTATCTTTTACGAATCTAATTCTTATTTATTTTACAGTATAAAAACAAAATGGACGTTAAGGGTAGACAACCCAATATTTTAGAAGACCTGCCAGAGGATATGATTGAGGAAATCTTGTCTAGAGTCAGTCAGAATTCATCAGCACATTTAGTTATGGCGAAATTAACTTGTCAAATATTTGAAACACTTTCCAGAAATGCCTTAGTTTATAAAAGGCTTTCCTTTGATAGGTGGGGTATATCACATTGGGGAGACCGTAAGTTACGCCGTGTTTTCTTTAAAGCGTTAAATGCGGGGAACCCAAATGCAATTTTATGCTACGGGTTAAGAACCTATTTTGACTCAACATATCCAAACATAGGATTTCATGAATTAGAAAGAGCTTCTAACATGCAACATAAAGAAGCATGTTATGCTTACGGGTTAGTGATGTTCACTTCTTACCAAAGTGAGAAAAAGAATATCGGATTGCAACTTTTAAATAAAACCTTCCCACAAGTGACGGATTCAGTAGTTGGGGTGAGAAATAAGGTTTTTAGATTATTACGGGGCTGTTGGACATTACGAAACCCTCGTCCTTTTGACGACGTTACAACATGCGGCCTAGCCAATGGTCATAACGGTTATTTTCCACAAGACCAAGGATGGGAAGTCATCTTAGTAAAACCAGAATGCATGACTTGTTTCTGGACTTATAAATTACGTGTCTTTATTTCCTTTGCTGAACAACTTGCGTATTAACTAGATTTATCTTCAAAACTATCCTGTATCATAGTATACTATATTTCATGTTATATGTAATATAGCGAAGTTGTAAGTTTGAAGAATATTTGTATGTGATATATTATTATAATCAGATTTTCATATGGAATTGTAGTAGTTGAATTGTATATTAGCTAATAAGTATGAACTTAACGGGTAGGTAGTACCTGAATTTAAACTTATAAAACGCTAATATGAAGAAAAAGCTTTTATAAATGAGTTCATATTATGCTACAAAATACTATTGACTACTCTTAATATTCTGTATGATTAACTCGATTCAGTTGTCTATTTTGAAGGAAATGGCCCCGACTACTCGACACACCATGAATATGAACGAAGAGGAATTTCGTACCTTTCTTGCTGCAAACATAGCCGCAGTACAGGCTGCGCTACATACCAACAATAACGCTGAATCTAGCAATGCAGCTAACGGCGCAAGAAATCGTGTAGGATGCACCTACAAAGAATTCACTGCCTGCAAACCTTCAGAATTTGATGGGACCGACGGACCAATCGGATTGAAACGGTGGACCGAGAAAGTTGAATCGGTGTTTGCCATAAGTAAGTGTGCTGAAGGAGACAAAGTGAAGTACGCTACGCATACCTTCACAGGTATTGCGTTAACATGGTGGAATACCTATCTAGAGCAAGTGGGACAAGATGCTGCTTACGCGCTACCGTGGTCAGCATTCAAGCACTTGATGAACGAGAAGTATCGTCCCAGAACCGAGGTCAATAAGCTCAAGTCAGAACTTAGAGGGTTACGAACACAGGGATTCGATATTACTTCGTACGAAAGACGATTCACAGAATTGTTCCTATTGTGTCCGAGAACGTTTGAAGATGAGGAAGAGAAGATCGACGCATTTGTGAAAGGGTTACCGGAGAGAATCCAAGAAGATATAAGTTCACACGAGCCTGCCTCCATACAAAAGGCATGTAGAATGGCTAACAAACTAGTGAACCAGATTGAGGGAAGAATTAAAGAACAGGCAGCCGAAGAGGCCAACGTGAAGCTATTCAAAAGAAAGTGGGAGGAAAACGGTGATAAGAGTCACCAATACAACAACAACTATTCCAACAATCGCAACATCAATCGCAACTACAACAAACGGCACAACAACAACAACAACAACTATAACAATCATCCCAACAACAATAACAACCGCAACAACAATCGCAACAATAACCGCAATCCTAATAATAACAACAACAAACATCCCAATAACAACAACAACTACAACAACCGTTTCAACAACAATAACAATCCCAACAACAACCTCAATAACAACAACGACAACAAAAACCAAAAACAGCCATGTCATAGGTGTGAAGAAAATCACCAGGGGTTTTGCACGACATTTTGAAAAAGGTGTAAAAGAAATGGTCATAGCGCGACAAACTGTGAGGTCTACGGACCAAAGTTTAACATAACTAAGGGAGCAAATAATACCGGAACAAGTAATGCTGAAACGAATAGTGTCGGAGCAAGTAATACCAACGCTGTTTGTTATAAATGTGGAAAATCGGGCCACATTATTAGAAATTGCCTGAATCAGGGGAATACTAATGGGCAGGGCCGTGGAAGAGTTTTCAATATTAATGCGACAGAAGCACAGGAAGACCTGGAGCTTGTTACGGGTACGTTTCTTATTGACGATAAATCTGCTTATGTTTTATTTGATTCGGGTGCGGATAGAAGCTATATGAGTAGAGAATTTTGTGATAAATTAAGTTGCCCATTGACGCCTTTGGATAGTAAATTTTTACTCGAATTAGCAAATGGTAAATTAATTTCAGCAGATAATATATGTCGGAATCGAGAAATTAAACTGGTTAGCGAAACATTTAAGATTGACTTGATACCAGTAGAGTTAGGGAGTTTTGATGTGATAATCGGTATGGACTGGTTGAAAGAAGTGAAAGCAGAGATCGTTTGTTACAAAAATGCAATTCGCATTATACGAGAAAAAGGAAAACCCTTAATGGTGTACGGAGAAAAGAGCAACGCAAAGTTAAATCTTATTAGTAACTTGAAGGCATAAAAACTAATAAGAAAAGGTTGCTATGCTGTGCTAGCACACATCGAGAAAGTCAATTCCGAAGAAAAGAACATCAATGATATTCCCGTCGCAAAAGAATTTTCCGATGTATTTCCGAAAGAATTACCGGGACTACCTCCACACTGATCCGTTGAATTTCAAATAGACCTTGTACCGGGAGCTGCACCAATAGCTCGTGCTCCATACAGACTCGCACCTAGAGAAATAAAGGAACTTCAGAGCCAATTACAAGAACTTTTAGAGCATGGTTTCATTCGACCAAGCACATCACCGTGGGGAGCTCCTGTTTTGTTTTTCAAGAAGAAGGATGGTACATTTAGGTTATGTATCGACTACCGAGAGTTGAACAAACTTACCATCAAGAACCGCTACCCACTATCGAGAATCGACTACTTATTTGATCAACTACAAGGCTCGTCTGTTTATTCGAAGATCGATTTACGTTCTGGATATCATCAAATGCGGGTGAAGGAGGATGATATTCCAAAGACTGCTTTTAGGACGTGTTACGATCATTACGAGTTTATGGTTATGCCGTTTGGATTGACTAACGCACCAGCTATGTTCATAGACCTCATGAACCGAGTGTGTGGGCCATATCTTGACAAGTTTGTCATTGTTTTCATCGATGACATACTTATTTACTCAAAGAATGATCAAGAGCACAAAGAACATTTGAGAAAAGTGCTAGAGTTACTGAGAAAAGAAAAACTGTACGCTAAGTTTTCAAAGTGTGCATTTTGGTTGGAAGAAGTTCAATTCCTCGGTCACATAGTGAACAAAGAAGGTATTCAGTTGGATCCAGCAAAGATAGAAACCGTTGAAAAGTGGGAAACCCCGAAAACTCCGAAACACATACGCTAGTTTTTAGGACTAGCTGGTTACTACAGAAGGTTCATCCAAGACTTTTCCAGAATAGCAAAACCCTTGACTGCATTAACGCATAAAGGGAAGAAATTTGAATGGAAAGATGAACAAGAAAAAATGCTTCAATTGCTAAAGAAAAAGTTAACTACGACACCTATATTGTCATTACCTGAAGGGAATGATGATTTTGTGATATATTGTGACGCCTCAAAGCAAGGTCTCGGTTGTGTTTTAATGCAACGAATGAAAGTAATTACTTATGCATCTAGACAATTGAAGATTCACGAACAGAATTATACGACGCATGATTTGGAATTAGGCGCGGTTGTTTTTGCATTAAAGACTTGGAGGCACTACTTATATGGGGTCAAAAGTATTATATATACCGACCACAAAAGTCTTCAACACATATTTAATCAGAAACAACTGAATATGAGGCAGCGTAGGTGGATTGAATTGTTGAATGATTACGACTTTGAGATTCGTTACCACCCGGGGAAGGCAAATGTGGTAGCCGACGCCTTGAGCAGAAAGGACAGAGAACCCATTCGTGTATAATCTATGAATATAATGATTCACACTAACCTTACTACTCAAATAAAGGAAGCGCAACAAGGAGTTTTAAAAGAGGGAAACTTAAAGGATGAAATACCCAAAGGATCAGAGAAGCATCTTAATATTCGAGAAGACGGAACCCGGTATAGGGCTGAAAGAATTTGGGTACCAAAATTTGGAGATATGAGAGAAATGGTACTTAGAGAAGCTCATAAAACCAGATACTCAATACACCCTGAAACGGGGAAGATGTACAAGGATCTCAAGAAACATTTTTGGTGGCCAGGTATGAAAGCCGATGTTGCTAAATACGTAGGGGAATATTTGACGTGTTCTAAGGTCAAAGCGGAGCATCAGAAACCATCAGGTCTACTTCAACAACCCAAAATCCAGGAATGGAAATGGGAAAACATTACCATGGATTTCATCACTAAATTGCCAAGGACTGCAAATGGTTTTGATACTATTTGGGTAATAGTTGATCGTCTCACCAAATCAGCACGCTTCCTGCCAATAAGAAAAGATGACAAGATGGAGAAGTTAGCACGACTGTATTTGAAGGAAGTCATCTCCAGACATGGAATACCAATCTCTATTATCTCTGATATGGATGACAGATTTATTTCAAGATTCTGGCAGACATTACAGCAAGCATTAGGAACTCGTCTAGACATGAGTACTGCCTATCATCCACAAACTGATGGGCAGAGTGAAAGGACGATACAAACACTTGAAGACATGCTACGAGCATGTGTTATTGATTTCGGAAACAGTTGGGATCGACATCTACCGTTAGCAGAATTTTCCTACAACAACAGCTACCATTCAAGCATTGAGATGGCGCCATTTGAAACACTTTATGGTAGAAAGTGCAGGTCTCTAATTTTTTGGAGTGAAGTGGGGGATAGACAGATTACGGGTCCGAAGATAATACAAGAAACTACCGAGAAGATCATCCAAATTCAACAACGGTTGAAAACCACCCAAAGTCGACAAAAGAGCTACGCCGACATTAAAAGAAAAGATATAGAATTTGAAATTGGAGAGATGGTCATGCTTAAGGTTGCACCTTGGAAAGGCGTTGTTCGATTTGGTAAACGAGGGAAATTAAATCCAAGGTATATTGGACCATTCAAGATTATTGATCGTGTCGGACCAGTAGCTTACCGACTTGAGTTACCTCAACAACTCGCGGCTGTACATAACACTTTCCACATCTCGAATTTGAAGAAATGTTTTGCTAAAGAAGATCTCACTATTCTATTAGACGAAATCCAAATCAACGAAAAACTTCAATTCATCGAATAACTCGTCGAAATAATGGATCGTGAGGTTAAAAGACTTAAACAAAACAAGATACCAATTGTTAAGGTTCGATGGAATGCTCGTAGAGGACCCGAGTTCACCTGGGAACGAGAAGATCAGATGAAGAAGAAATACCCACACTTATTTCCAGAAGATACGTCAACACCTCCAACTGCTTAAAATTTCGGGACGAAATTTATTTAACGGGTAGGTACTGTAGTGACCCGAACTTTTCCATGTTTATATATATTAAATAAAATTTATATTTACATGATTACGTGTTTTCATCATGTTAAGCAATCAAACTTGTTAAGACTTGATTAATTGAAATAGGTTTCATGTAGACAATTGACCACCCAAGTTGACCGGTGATTCACGAACGTTAAAACTTGTAAAAACTATATGATGACATATATATGATTATATATATAGTTAACATGATATTATGATAAGTAAGTATCTCATTAGGTATTTTAACAATGAGTTATATACATAAAATTGTGTTTATTGAATTAAGAAACTCGAAATGATATATATAACGATTATCGTTATAACAACGTCTTACTAATTACATATGAATCATATTAAGATATTGTTACACTATGTTTAATCATGATAAATGATAAGTAAACATGTCATTATGTATATTAACAATGAACTACATATGTAAAAACAAGACTACTAACTTAAGGATTTCGAAACGAGACATATATGTAACGATTATCGTTGTAACGACATTTAAATGTATATATATCATATTAAGATATATTAATATATCATAATATCATGATAATATAATAATTTAACATCTCATTAGATATAATAAACATTGGGTTAACAACATTTAACAAGATCGTTAACTTAAAGGTTTCAAATCAACATTTACATGTAACGACTAACGATGACTTAACGACTCAGTTAAAATGTATATACATGTAGTGTTTTAATATATATTCATACACTTTTGAAAGACTTCAAGACACATATCAAAGTACTTTTACTTAACAAAAATGCTTACAATTACATCCTCTTTCAGTTTCATCAACAATTCAACTCGTATGCACCCGTATTCGTACTCGTACAATACACAGCTTTTAGATGTATGTACTATTGGTATATACACTCCAATGATCAGCTCTTAGTAGCCCATGTGAGTCACCTAACATATGTGGGAACCATCATTTGGCAACTAGCATGAAATATCTCATAAAATTACAAAAATATTAGTAATCATTCATGACTTATTTACATGAAAACAAAATTACATATCTTTTATATCTAATCCATATATCAATGACCAAAAACACCTACAAACACTTTCATTCTTCAATTTTCTTCATCTAATTGATTTCTCTCAAGTTCTATCTTCAAGTTCTAAGTGTTCTTCATAAATTCCATAAGTATAGTTTCATAAAAATCAAGAATACTTCCAAGTTTGCAAGTCTACTTCCAAGCTTTCTAATCCATTCCAAGTAATCATCTAAGATCAAGGAACCTTTGTTATTTACAGTAGGTTATCTTTCTAATTCAAGGTAATATTCATATTCAAACTTTGATTCAATTTCTACAACTATAACAATCTTATTTCGAGTGAAAATCTTACTTGAACTGTTTTCGTGTCATGATTCTACTTCAAGAACTTTCAAGCCATCCAAGGATCCTTTGAAGCTAGATCCATTTTTCTCATTTCTAGTAGTTTTATCCAGAAAACTTGAGGTAGTAATGATGTTCATAACATCATTCGATTCATACATATAAAGCTATCTTATTCGAAGGTTTAAACTTATAATCACTAAAACATAGTTTAGTTAATTCTAAACTTGTTCGAAAACAAAAGTTAATCCTTCTAACTTGACTTTTAAAATAAACTAAACACATGTTCTATATCTATATGATATGCTAACTTAATGATTTAAAACCTGGAAACACGATGAACACCATAAAATCGGATATACGCCGTCGTAGTGAAACCGGGGGCTGTTTTGGTTTGAATAATTAAAAACTATGATAAACTTTGATTTAAAAATTGTTCTTCTGGGAAAATGATTTTTCATATGAACATGAAACTATATCCAAAAATCTTGGTTAAACTCAAAGTGAAAGTATGTTTTTCAAAATGGTCATCAAGATGTCGTTCTTTCGACGAAAATGACTACCTCTTTAGTAATTGATATGTAACTTAAATTTCTGACTATAAACCGATACTTTTTCTGTTTGATTCTTAAATTAGAGTTCAATATGAAACCATAGCAATTTGATTCACTCAAAACGGATTTAAAATGAATAAGTTATGGGTAAAACAAGATTGGATATTTTTGATCTTTTTAGCTACGGGAAATGTTTAACAAATCTATACAAATCATATCCTAGCTAACTTATATTGTATTATACATGTATTCTAATATATTATGTAATCTTGGGATACCATAGACACGTATTCAAATGTTTTTACATATCATATCGACCCATGTATATATATTATTTGGAACAACCATAGACACTCTATATGCAGTAATGTTGGAGTTAGCTATACAGGGTTGAGGTTGATTCCAAATATATATATACTTTGAGTTGTGATCTAGCCTAAGACGTGTATACACGGGTCGTGGATTGATTCAAGATAATATATATTGATTTATTTCTGTGCATCTAACTATGGACAACTAGTTGTAGGTTACTAACGAGGATAGCTGACTTAATAAACTTAAAACATCAAAATGTATTAAAAGTGTTGTAAATATATTTTGAACATACTTTGATATATATGTACATATTTGTTATAGGTTCATGAATCGACTAGTGGCCAAGTCTTACTTCCCGACGAAGTAAAAATCTGTGAAAGTGAGTTATAGTCCCACTTTTAAAATCTAATATTTTTGGGATGAGAATACATGCAGGTTTTATAAATGATTTACAAAATAGACACAAGTACGTGAAACTACATTCTATGGTTGAATTATCGAAATCGAATATGCCCTTTTTTATTAAGTCTGGTAATCTAAGAATTAGGGAACAGACACCCTAATTGACGCGAATCCTAAAGATAGATCTATTGGGCCTAACAAACCCCATCCAAAGTACCAGATACTTTAGTGCTTCGAAATTTATATCATATCCGAAGTGTGATGACCCGGAAATTTCTGACCAAATTTAAACTTAATCTTTGTATGATTAACATTTCTGACACGATAAGCAAAGTCTGTAAAACTGAATCTCAAAATTTTTGAACTACTTTCATATATTCAAATACCTTTCGGTTATTCTTGATGATTCGCGAACAATTATATGTATATAGATACATATATATATATATACTATAACTTGAAAATGTAACAATGTATTAATTGTTTGATACCGTACATTAAACTTATTGGTTTAAATATTTATTTGAATATATATGATAAGTTGGAATATTAATTATATGAATAACTTGCGACGTATATTTAAAACGTGTTTATGAATGTTGAAAATATATATTAACTTGGTCATAAAATGATTTGTTATTATATATATATTAACAAATAGCGAGACAATGATTTATAGAAGTAAATGACCAAAACACTCGAAAGTTTAAGATACACTTTGAATGATATAGTTTATTGATAATCTAAGACTATATTTTGACAAAGGTACGAGTCACAAAACGTAAATTGCGAGTTTTCTAAGCGTACGAAAATGCGTTCGAGAAACCGGAACCGGGACATAAGTCGAGTGACAACGTACGAGTCATCGGAACGAAAATTACAAGTCAACTATGCGCATGAATTTAATATAATATATAATTAATTATTTAAATTATATATATTATATATATTATATAATAATATGTCGACAAACAAGAAAACAAAAATATTTTGAGCTGGATCAGGCGGCCATGCGATCGCATGGAAAATACACTAAAAACCCATGCGATCGCATGGGCATCAGATTCCAAAAAGTTGCCTATAAAAGGCCAGTTTCTGCTCGAGTTTAAATTTCACATATACTACTCCCTCTAATATTATTATTATTTATTATTTATATTAATATTATTAATATTATTATTATTAATATTATTATTATTAAGATTATTATTATTATTTATTTTATTATTATTAGTAGTATTATTATTATTACTAATTATATCACTTAAAATACTACGACGAGGTCATGAGGGTGTCACTTTCAAAATGGGTTTTCAAGCGGGATAGAGCTAAGGAAACTATGGGTTATTACTAAGGAGGTTTTGAGTATTGTTCAAGTGTTTTGCTCGTGAGTCAAACTAGTATTTATCATCTCCGTTGCGTCTACGTACTTTCCTACAATATTGAATCACAATATTGATACGTTGAGATCTACGGTTAATTTTGCATTCCGAGTTTCGGTCACTTTTTGGTAAATGACCTTATGTGCTGCTAAGGTGAGTTTCATTTGCTCCATTTTTAATTGCTTTTGCAATATATATTTTTGGGCTGAGAATACATGCAATTTATTTTAAACGCAATGGATACAAGTACATACTTAATTCTACACTGAGTTTAAACCGAAAATCCCTTAGCTTTGGGTACTAGTAACTGCCAGTACATAGGATGTGGACTGGTGGGCGCGAATAACAGTATATGGATCCATAGGGCTTGACATCCCCGTCCGAGCTAGAACGCTAGCCTTTTAACGGACGTGTGTTATTTGAGTTTAGGACACGTTGGTTTGCGTGTATTAAAACGAATGGGGTATTTATCATTATAACGTTAAAGTTTAGTTACCAGGGTGCTCTGTTATGTAGAATCTATTGATAAACGTTTCTGGATGAAACAACTGAAATCTTGTGATCCACTTTTATATAATCTATTGATAAACGTTTCGGATGAAACAACTGAAATCTTGTGATCCACCTTTATATACAGATTATGTGAAACACTAAAACTATGAACTCACCAACCTTTGTGTTGACACTTGTTAGCATGTTTATTCTCAGGTTCCCTAGAAGTCTTCCGCTATTTGCTTATATGTTAGACAAGCTATGTGCATGGAGTCTTACATGGCATATTTATCAAGGAAACGTTGCATTCACCAAATCATCACCATGAATCTTATTTTGACTGCATTGTCAACGGAATTACTATTGTAACTATTATTTACGGTGATTGTCCATATGTAGAAATCATCAGATGTCGAAAACCTTTGATTTAAATATTCATTTATGGTGTGCCTTTTCAAGAGAATGCAATGTTTACAAAACGTATCATATAGAGGTCAAATACCTCGCAATGAAATCGATGAATGACGTGTTCGTCCATATGGATTTGGAGCGATCGTCACAGTTGGTATCAGAGCGTTGGTACTAGTGAACCAGGTCTTGCATAAGTGTGTCTAACTAATAGTTGTTAGGATGCATTAGTAAGTCTGGACTTCGACTATGTCTGCATGTCAAAAGTTTTGCTTATCATTTCTTGTCAGAAATTACCTGTCTATCATCTTAAATCTAAACGCATCTTATTGCATTGATTGCATAGATAGTGTATTGATAAGGCTAAAAAGGAACAGATATTTCATAGCATTATCCCCCAAGAAAGACAAGATTTTAGTTGCAATTGTTCCATTTTCAAGTAATATTCGTTTATTTTAAATAAGTGCGAAGACAAAAGGCGAAAACGACGAATTGAAGACACAAAGGTCCAAAAAGCTCAAAAGTACAAGATACAATCAAAAAGGTTCAAATTATTGATGAAGAACGTCTAAAAATGATAAGAGTACAAGTTACAAAACGCAAAGTACACGATATTAAATTGTACGAAAGGGCGTTCGAAAATCCGGAACCGAGGCATGAACCAACTTTCAGCGCTCGACGCAACGGTGTAAAAATTACGAGTCAACTATGCACAAGAATAAAATATAATATTTAAATAATTCATAATAAGAATAATATTAAATAATAAAAAGTTGTTAATTGAGCATAGTTCAGGGGTCGTAAATGAAAATTTCAATTCTAATTTCGCCTATAAAAGCTATGTAATACGATCAATTGAATATACCTTTTTTCGATCATTTTTTCTATCTTTTTCTTATTTTTCTATCTATCAATATCAATATCTATAATTTATATCTATAATTCTCTATCATAATGTTAATGTAATCAGATATAACAATAATCTTAATTTTAATTTTAAATTATGATAATAATAAGATTTATGATAGAGATCGTTTGAGTGTGTAAGTCGAAATTATGTCCGTGTAACGCTACGCTATTTTTAATCATTGTAAGTTATGTTCAACCTTTTTACATTAATGTCTCGTAGCTAAGTTATTATTATGCTTATTTAAAACGAAGTAATCATGATGTTGGGCTAATTACTAAAATTGGGTAATTGGGCTTTGTACCATAATTGGGGTTTGGACAAAAGAACGATACTTGTGGAAATTAGACTATGGGCTATTAATGGGCTTTATATTTGTTTAACTAAATGATAGTTTGTTAATGTTAATATAAAGATTTACAATTGGGCGTCCCTATAAATTACCATATACACTCAATCGGACACGATGGGCGGGGTATTTATATGTACGAATAATCGTTCATTTAACCGGACACGGGAATGGATTAATAGCCACTAGAATAATTAAAACAGGGGTGAAATTATGTGCAAGGACAGTTGGTATAATTGATAACAAAATATTAAAACCTTGGGTTACACTCAGTCGACATCCTGGTGTAATTATTAAACAAAGTATTAAAATCTTGTTACAGTTTAAGTCCCCAATTAGTTGGAATATTTAACTTCGGGTATAAGAATAATTTGACGAGGACACTCGCACTTTATGTTTATGACTGATGGACTGTTATGGACAAAAACCAAACGGACATATTAAATAATTCAGGACAAAGGACAATTAACCCATGGGCATAAAATTAAAATCAACACGTCAAACATCATGATTACGGAAGTTTAAATAAGCATAATTCCTTTATTTTATCTCTTTTTCGCATTTTTAATTATCGCACTTTTATTTTATGTCATTTAATTTATCGCACTTTATTTATTGTTATTTACTTTACTCTTTA
Organism: Rutidosis leptorrhynchoides; assembly: GCF_046630445.1. Taxonomy (NCBI): domain Eukaryota; kingdom Viridiplantae; phylum Streptophyta; class Magnoliopsida; order Asterales; family Asteraceae; genus Rutidosis; species Rutidosis leptorrhynchoides. The sequence goes on along the minus strand of NC_092334.1, from coordinate 174,731,016 downwards.
AATTAAGTTATTTTTATATTTTACATTAGGTTATAATTGTGACTTAAGTCTTAAAAATCGACAAACCGATCATTAAACGGTAAAAAAAACCCCCTTTTATAATAATAATACTACTAGTACATATATATTTTTGTATTTTTTACAAATATTGTGTGTAAAAATATAGCGTTAAACTTCACTAGCTCCCTGTGGAACGAACCGGACTTACTAAAAACTATACTATAATACGATTAGGTACACTGCCTATAAGTGTTGTAGCAAGGTTTAAGTATATCCCACTCGATAAATAAATAAATAACTTGTGTAAAATTGTAGCATATTTAATAGTATTTCGCACTAAAAATAATACTATTTTGTATACACCCCCTACAACATCAAGTATTTTTGGCGCCGCTGCCGGGGACCTGCTAAAACACTATATTTTTAATTTATATTTGTAAAAATATAAAAAAAAAACCAAAAAAAAAAAAACGTAAAAAAAAAAAAAAATTGTAAAAAAAAAAACGTTTTTTTTTAAGAAAAAAAAATCTCGTTTTTTAAAAAAAAAAAAATTTAAAAAAGAAAAAAAAAATCTCGTTTTTAAAAAAAAAAAAATTTAAAAAAAAAAATTTACACTAAAAAAAAAAAAAAAAATTTACGAAAAAAATAAGGTTTTTTTTTAGTGTTTGCCACCCCTTCGATTAGTTTTTTACCCCATTCAATTAGTTTCGCCCCCTCTCGAGTCGGAGTCAAGTTCCGCCACTGTTTGTAGTTATTCAATCAAACAATATTTTAAACCAATAATTGGTTGTTTCTATTTAAAAAAAAAAAAATCACAAAAAAGGATTTCAATTGGCTTGTTCCAATTGTGGGTTATCTCGGCCAACATAAAGTAGAAAGCAAGTAAGAAGCAATTTGGTGACAATTTTTGATTTCTAATTCTTTAAATTGTCTACATTTAAATTCGTACAATTTGGTGACACCCTATGGCCAACTACTCTCAAAAATCTACCGAAAAAAAAAATTAAAATAAAAATAAAAATAAAAGAGTGATAGGATCAGTAGGCTAGCTAGTTCACTGGGACTTGTGACTACCTACACAAAATTCAATGAATCACACACAAAAACCAATATTCAACCCCATGTGATTTACAAGTTCAAAGCATTCAAAGAAAGATTCTGCCAACCCATTTTTGCCTACTCCGTAATATTTTCTTTTTATTAGTTGTAAGTATTGTACTAAAAAAAAAAAATAATTTAAGTTTTATTACCTTTAGATTTTTAGAATCTAGTTACAACTTTTAGTATTAAGTATAGTTTTTGCCTTAGTATTTATTTTTACTTCTAGAATTTTTAGGCTTTGCCGTAAAATCCCTTAAGTGCTTTTTCTTTAGACTAAGATTTAGGTGCCTTAAAATTTTGCGACGCTATTTTTCGTGCTACTTTCTTATTTTTATTTATCTTTCGACGCCGTTTACCTATGTATCAATTACAATTCCAATTAGTGATCTCTATTTGTAGTTTTAATTTTAAGATAGTGATAGTTATAAGGTTGGATTAACCGCGTGTTTACAAACCACTCTTCGTCTTTTTCATTTTTCGACACTTTTCGACGCGCAATCTTTTTCTCTCTTATTTCTCGCCATTCTAGTTTTTAGGACTTAGAATTTTTTCTACTTCTTCTCTAAATTTCTTAAAATTACGAAAATTTATTTTAAGTGGTTAAATTGATAGACATCAAAATTTTCTGGTTCGTAGTAATAGTTGGATTTGTACGTGGACCGGGTTATTGGAGCCAAACAGTCCTCAATTATATTGAGACCAAACGAATCCTGCCCCTCTGCTGCATCTTTTGGCTATTCGAAACGTGGGCAAAATCAGAAAAGTCTATTGATTGGATAACTTATATAATTTTTCTTTCTTTTTTTTAAAAACTAATAGAATATTCAGTGAATGCACCGAGCAAGACGTTCACCGCCGGTCATACGTTCACCACCTGTAACTCGATCAAGACATCGTTTAACAAATATCGCCGCCGTTGATTTTTCTTTAGAATCGTCATCTAGTCGACCAAGTACTCCAATTCAAATTTTCGATAATCCATCTTTTGAACCCGATTTCACAACTAAGAACCCGGAAGATATTCAAGGACAATTCCAAGATCCTGAACACCAAACCGTTAAATCAGAATCCTCTAGTGATTCGGATACAACAAATCCAATCATGGAAAATCTAGAACCTCTAAGTATGGAAGAACGAATGAGAGCTAAGCGCACTGGCCAAGGTCACGCCATTATTAAACCAGAAGTTAATGCTCCAGATTATGAAATTAAAGGACAAATTCTACACATGGTAACTAATCAGTGCCAATATAGTGGTACGCCGAATGAAGACCCAAACGAACATCTTCGTACGTTTAATAGGATCTGTACACTATTCAAAATCCGAGAAGTGGAAGACGAACAAATTTATCTCATGTTATTTCCCTGGACTTTAAAGGGAGAAGCCAAAGATTGGTTAGAATCGTTACCTGAAGGGGCGATTGATACATGGGATGTTTTAGTTGAAAAATTTCTTAAACAATTCTTTCCGGCATCTAAAGCCGTGAGACTTCAAGGAGAAATTGTTACGTTCGCGCAAAAGCCAAATGAAACATTATATGAGGCGTGGACAAGATTCGGAAGGATGTTGAGAGGATGTCCTCAACACGGATTAGATACTTTTCAAATAGTGCAAATCTTCTATAAAGGCGTAGACATCGCTACAAGAAAAGACATCGACATAACAGCTGGTGGTTCCATTATGAAGAAAACCGCAACTGAAGCTTACAAGATCATTGATAACACAGCATCCCACTCTCATGAGTGGCACCAAGAAAAAGATATCTTTCGATCATCTAAAGCGGCTAGAGCCGATTCTAGCCATGACTTTGATTCCGTTTCCGCAAAAATAGATGCTTTCGAAAGAAGAATGGAAAAGATGAATAAAGATATTCATGCAATACGAATCAGTTGTGAGCTATGCGGTGGACCACACTTATTGAAAGATTGTCACATTGAACCAACCATGGAACAACGAGAGAATGTTTTCTATATGAACCAAAGGCCGGGAAATAATTATCAAAATAATTATCAACCGCCAAAGCTAAACTTCAATCGAAATCAAAACATTCTTTACAATCCAAAAGGACCCGAAAATAACTGGTATAACCAACAAGGTCCGAATAACCAACCAACTCAAAACAACACTTTCAATCAACAAAGACCTGGCTTATATAAACCACAACAACAAACTGAAGAGAAAAAGTCAAATATGGAAGACGTGGTATTCAAGCTAGTTGAATCTCAAACACAATTTATTGAAACTCAAACCCAAACGAACGAGAGGTTTGATCAGTCATTAAGAACTCAACAAGCTTCCATTTTGAATTTAGAAAAACACGTAGGTACTCTTGCTAGCATGATGAGTGAGAGGGAACAAGGAAAGCTACCGAGTAATACTGAAGTAAATCCTCGGAAAGAGAATGTTAATATGGTGTCAACAAATTCTGAAAAACCAGCTCCAGAAGATGGGAAGGTTTTAGATGTGAGTAACAATGAAGAAGTTACACCACCACCACCACCCGAGTATGTAAAGCCAGTGGTGACACCATACAAACCACCCATCCCGTTTCCAAGAAAAGGAGTTGAGTATGAGCAAGTAATAAGTAATAAATATTGTGATACTTCTGGAAAGAAGAAGAAGAAAAAGAATAAGAAAGTACAAGAAACAAAAGCCGTAGAAGTAAACCCGGTGAATACAGTTCCACCAAAACCTCCACCTAGGGTAGGTGATCCGGGTGAATTTATTGTTCCTTGTCTACTTAGTGATTGTGTCATATATGATGCACTAGCAGATTTAGGTGCGATTGTGAGTGTTATGCCTCTTTCCTTATATAAGAGATTAGGTGTAGGTGAGTTAAGTCCAACGGATATGAGTGTTCGACTCTTTGATCAAACCATTAAGCACCCAGTTGGAATTGCCGACAACCTACCCGTTCAAGTAGGCAATTTAACCTTTCTAGTCGAATTCATTGTCATTGACATAGAAGAGGACCCAAACATTCCTCTAATTTTAGGTCGACCATTCTTAGCGTCCACCGGGGCGTTCTTTGATGTAAGAAACGGTAGAATGACACTTAGTAGTGGTGACAAATCGATCACCTTTATGATTCGAAAGTCTAAATCTCCACCAACCAAAACCGTTGAACCAGCAAAAACGATTGGTAAGAACCATGTTGTTTTACCAACTCCAACGGTAGTGCTTAACAATAATAAAACGCCTAAGTGTGGGGAAAATGAAGTAACACCTAATGATAACATGATAACAAAGAACCCCGTTGTTGATACGAAATTAAATGACCCCGTTATTAATAGTTCAATGAAGAAACTTATTAAACGGATTCGCGATGCTATAACCAAGGGGAACTTTAAGTTATGTAACCGGTTAGTATCCAATCTATCGCCTAAAGAAAAGGTGAAACTAGTTGAAATTGTGGATACTACACAGGAATCCGACCAATGGCTTAAAGAAAAAGTCACGGATACGCAAGTTGATTATGGACCAAGAGAAATTGACGATAAAGTTAATCACAATTTCGACACCACAGCTACCTAAGTGTGGGGAGATTCAAATGTTCTAAAAAGAAAATGCTATCTAGAGTTAGTTGTTCTGTTCTCGTGTAGTTCCGAGAATGGAATCCGATTGGTCTTTTCCGCTAGCAGACACTAAAGAACTAGTTTTCTCCCTCCATTCTGAATTTTTGTTTTGTAGGTCTTATATGAAATTAATATGCTTTTAAGTTTTGTGTGATATTTAAAAACAAAATTTACTTTATTACATTAAGTTTAAAAAAATTGATTTCTGAAATTCGTCGTGAGTTGAAGACTAGGTCGTTGAGCCGAAATTGCTTTACCCGAGGGCGGGGCGACAAATTTTGTTATCATTATTTTTAATTTTATTGATTTAAAGTATGCCAAAAAAATATTAGATTTTTTTATATAAATTTTTGAATGTGGGGTAATATACCAAACTTCAAAAATATGTATATATGTTTGTATTTTATGTTATGTACAAAACAGGGTAAAACGATGCGTTTTCAAAGATTGGCATTAAGTTCAGCAAAAGCAAGTAATTTTGACGGCAAGATACAAAACATATGTGAAATAGCAACAAGACGGAATGAACAAATGACGTGCACCATTTATCATTCAACACAAACGACAATATGTTTGAAACTTTGGTAAAATTTAATCATTTTTTCTACGCTAGTCACCCTCAATAATTTAAATTGTTACTGATTTCTTGCAAATGAGGGCATTGCAAGATCTTAAGTGTGGGAAGGGGTTAAATTCTTTCAGATTTTTAAAATTTTTTTGATTTAAACACTTGGTTACCATTAAAAATACTAGTAACGCAGTAGTTGTATTAGAATCTAGTGCTCCCCGATAACAAGGAACAGCCCTAGTCTTATATACTGACTACCCACTTCTAGTAAATTTTTCAAAATTTTCAACAAAATGAATTCAAAATCATGTTTATACATATTTATGAACGATAAAACTAGGTTTTAACACCGAAATTATCGTTACCTCGAAAAGGACATAAATTGAGAAACAACCCAAAATGTTAGAATTCATTTAAGAATGGAATAGAGGAGAAAAAGGCAAAGAAAAACATAAATAAAAGCCAAGTGTGGGAAAACTTTACCAAGTTATTCAAAATATATCACATATTTTTGTACAAACAATTGAAATCACTTTTGTTTTGAACGATAATCAACTGTTTTACCCAATGAAAAGAAAGAATAGATGGATCTACACGATGAATCAATTCCATCATTTGAAGGAAGTAAAGTCTTCCGAAAAAGACACGCGCTTCTTGATTTAGGTCATGAAGTTGTCGTCCAGACCAGCTGTAGGTTGACGAAAAATCTAGAAAAGTCATCACTAAAATCAGCAGGAAATCCACGGACCTCAGCATCAAACAGGGTCGCCAAGTGGTCAGATTTATCCTAACCATGAGAAGGATTTATCTCGTACAATGGGGGGGCACCATGCAAATTAGCTGGATAAGACTAATGAATCAGATCCCCAGAAAGGATAATCTCCTTAAAGATTAAAAATCGGCTTTTAAGCCTGATATTACTCAATCCTTGAGATTGACCTTAAAGATTGAGAATTAAAACTCATGGAATTCGATGATATCTAAACTCGAGCTTGAACGAGAAAATATTTTGATCAAAATTATAAACCGATTTGTTTTCTGAAAACCCATTTTCAATGCGTTCATTACCATTGAACGTAAAATCCTAGGAATTCACCTGGAATTCATTAGGTCACCTGAACCAAATCGGGTGTCAACCGTAAGAACGGTGGTTGCATAGCATGGTCGGAGACAGGACCTTGTGCCAGACCGAAAAATCATAGGATGATCTTTACTATTGCTCCTACCAAGGATAGTACTAGCATCCGACACGTAATTAGACCATGAACAAATGCATGTCATTAGACATTGCCTTAACAGTTTCTTGTTCATCGCTTTCCTTTACAACCGGACGGTAGTTTACCGAAAGGTAATATACGGAACAAGTAAACTGGATGTGTGCTATTCGATACCGGGATAGCAGTGGATTACACGAACCTAAAAGTTTTAGCCAAAATATTGATCCACAAATATATTTTGCAACACCGATGATGGATCAAATCAGAAAACTTGTCTAGGGTAAAATCTAGCATGAATTTTCAAAAGATCAAATGTTTTCATAAAGATCCAATTTCTTTGAAGGATCTAAATTTTTATAGTCATGTGGGACTGTAAACCGCCTTTCAAATGTGCACTTTGCTTTGGAAACCGAAAGTAAATCGGCTATTTGATTGCAAGTGTCGTTGACCTAAACCCGAGGCAACTATAAAAGACACACCCACCTTTAACCACATCGTTACTACCATTGTTTATACCGCCGTATTGAAATCACTGATGTACAAAGTGTGAAGAATAAAGAAGTGATTCAAGTGTTTTTCAAGACTATATTGCTTGAGGACAAGCAACGCTTAAGTGTGGGAATATTGATAAGGCTAAAAAGGAACAGATATTTCATAGCATTATCCCCCAAGAAAGACAAGATTTTAGTTGCAATTGTTCCATTTTCAAGTAATATTCGTTTATTTTAAATAAGTGCGAAGACAAAAGGCGAAAACGACGAATTGAAGACACAAAGGTCCAAAAAGCTCAAAAGTACAAGATACAATCAAAAAGGTTCAAATTATTGATGAAGAACGTCTAAAAATGATAAGAGTACAAGTTACAAAACGCAAAGTACACGATATAAAATTGTACGAAAGGGCGTTCGAAAATCCGGAACCGAGGCATGAACCAACTTTCAGCGCTCGACGCAACGGTGTAAAAATTACGAGTCAACTATGCACAAGAATAAAATATAATATTTAAATAATTCTTAATAAGAATAATATTAAATAATAAAAAGTTGTTAATTGAGCATAGTTCAGGGGTCGTAAATGAAAATTTCAATTCTAATTTCGCCTATAAAAGCTATGTAATACGATCAATTGAATATACCTTTTTTCGATCATTTTTTCTATCTTTTTCTTATTTTTCTATCTATCAATATCAATATCTATAATTTATATCTATAATTCTCTATCATAATGTTAATGTAATCAGATATAAGAATAATCTTAATTTTAATTTTAAATTATGATAATAATAAGATTTATGATAGAGATCGTTTGAGTGTGTAAGTCGAAATTATGTCCGTGTAACGCTACGCTATTTTTAATCATTGTAAGTTATGTTCAACCTTTTTACATTAATGTCTCGTAGCTAAGTTATTATTATGCTTATTTAAAACGAAGTAATCATGATGTTGGGCTAATTACTAAAATTGGGTAATTGGGCTTTGTACCATAATTGGGGTTTGGACAAAAGAACGACACTTGTGGAAATTAGACTATGGGCTATTAATGGGCTTTATATTTGTTTAACTAAATGATAGTTTGTTAATGTTAATATAAAGATTTACAATTGGGCGTCCCTATAAATTACCATATACACTCAATCGGACACGATGGGCGGGGTATTTATATGTACGAATAATCGTTCATTTAACCGGACACGGGAATGGATTAATAGCCACTAGAATAATTAAAACAGGGGTGAAATTATGTACAAGGACACTTGGTATAATTGATAACAAAATATTAAAACCTTGGGTTACACTCAGTCGACATCCTGGTGTAATTATTAAACAAAGTATTAAAATCTTGTTACAGTTTAAGTCCCCAATTAGTTGGAATATTTAACTTCGGGTATAAGAATAATTTGACGAGGACACTCGCACTTTATGTTTATGACTGATGGACTGTTATGGACAAAAACCAAACGGACATATTAAATAATTCAGGACAAAGGACAATTAACCCATGGGCATAAAATTAAAATCAACACGTCAAACATCATGATTACGGAAGTTTAAATAAGCATAATTCCTTTATTTTATCTCTTTTTCGCATTTTTAATTATCGCACTTTTATTTTATGTCATTTAATTTATCGCACTTTATTTATTGTTATTTACTTTACTCTTTAAATTAAGTTATTTTTATATTTTACATTAGGTTTTAATTGTGACTTAAGTCTTAAAAATTGACAAACCGGTCATTAAACGGTAAAAAAAACCCCCTTTTAAAATAATAATACTACTAGTACATATATATTTTTGTATTTTTTACAAATATTGTGTGTAAAAATATAGCGTTAAACTTCACTAGCTCCCTGTGGAACGAACCGGACTTACTAAAAACTATACTATAATACGATTAGGTACACTGCCTATAAGTGTTGTAGCAAGGTTTAAGTATATCCCACTCGATAAATAAATAAATAACTTGTGTAAAATTGTAGCATATTTAATAGTATTTCGCACTAAAAATAATACTATTTTGTATACACCCCCTACAACATCATGTATAGACAAAATTCATATCTTGACATATCTATTACAGTAAACTTTGACTGCCATCTTCCGAAAATCTCTCCGTAATTTACGAGATTTTGGTATTATATATACATATGTAAATTATGTATTGAAGAGTACCAATCAAATTCTATAATCTATTTCATATCAAAAATTATCTCTCTAATTATACAAGATGGATCCCGTATCTAGTTCAAATTCCTTAAATTTCGATAGCTATTCCGATATGGATATTCACCTGAACTCTGAAGAAAGTGTAACCGGAATGGATCAACCAATCAGCCATCACCTATTCTGGATGAATTGGGGATGGGTTCGTAGCCTACTTAATCATTGGAGACAAGAAGAAGGTGATCCCTTCCATCCACCACATTCACCTCTTGGCGAAGAACCTGAAGCACTTACCGGCGAACCTATTCGTAATACTATTTTCTCTCTCATTTCCAGAATATCTCATCATAATTATACACTATCCCATATTATAAATCTTATTTATCCGATCCTCCGAACCACCGATCATCCCGATATAATAGAAGAGGTCAACGAGCTTCGTGCTCTGGTAGTGGCTTTGGAGAATATGGTGCAAGGGTTACGAACACCATCAACAGCACCCGCAGCATAACCGGTACCACCATCATCCACACCAACAGGATCATTACCACCACCAACAACCACATCCGCATCACACGCCTCAACATCACAATTTGTACCTCGGTTATCAACATCATACGCACCATAGGTACCAAGAAGTACCAGCAACGACAAACGATGAAGTATGGATTCATAACTTCATCGGAGAAACATTCTACGGTGATTATGTAATTTCTAAAGTTTAGAGATTATCTATTCTAGCCTTAACCCTAAATCAAATAGAGTAGAAACCCTTATCCGAATGGTGTAAGATACAAGCTAGACTTGTTTTACCAACAGCATCAACAGTACCCTTAGCCTCACCAGCACAGTCAGTGCTGTCAACATCGTCAGAATCAGCAGCACCTCTAATATCACAAGCTCCGTCAGTTCAAGAAAGCACCGTGGACATCATTACGAGTCAACAACGAGTATATTGTATCAATGAGTTATGAAGTAATAACTCAATTCATCTAAAGAATTTATATGTATATCTTATATATATAAATTTTAAAACCATCATGAATCTTTTCGTACTAAGCTATTACGTGTGAATTTTAAGGGGTAGATACTACTCGATTAATTCATATTACTAATATGCTATGATGTACATCCTTCGTTAACAACTTAACCATCGTTAACTACAAATATCTGTTTCAACTCAATGAATTCCATTTCATAATGAACTTAGTGTATTAATCAATTACATGTTTGATTTTACACTTTTATCTTCGATGTACTCAAAACTTTCTAGAAAATATCATTTATATCTTATGAAGTTCATAAGAATTCCACGAGCATCAACATCCTTCACCGAGGAATAAGAATAAATAATGAAGTATTGATTTCATTAGTGAAATACTCCGCGAAGATTATGTAATCCTTAATGTTTTAGAGATTATTCATTCAATTCAAAAATCAAATGATCTTAATATGATATTAACTCATCAAATCTGTATTACATCTGAAGAAAATATACATACATATATTTTCATAAAGACGGTAATAAAAAAAAATTCTTTTGTACAAAGTATTAATTGTGAAATCTTTAACGGGTAGGTAATACTCTGGAAATATATAAGTTCACAATTAATATGTTATACTGTACATTCTTCAACTTTGATTCAAAAATTATTAACTATGCTCACAGCGATATACAATCATTTCCATACAAATTCAATTACATATTCTGATTTTGAAAAATCAGAATCCAAGCCAAGATTTAATAGAAAACATCACTCTTAGATTCTTAAATCTTTCAAATGCTATACTTTGACTTCAAAACTGTGCTAGAACATCACTTCTATTCATAAACCCAGAAAAAAAAAGAAAAAAAAAAATTTGTATCGTTCAAAATTCTAGAACATCATATGTATCTTGACAATTACAATCTTCATGCAAACCCTTCAAACTTTTGAAAACACCTCGGATTGATAACCAACGATTCAGTTATGATAACTTTGAATGCTGATGAAGCAGCAAAAAAAAACTGTAAACGACCTTAGCAGCCAAAAGTTTGATGATAAAGAATAGTGTGTTGGCAAAGCTCAGAAAAAGAGAAGGTTTGGAACTGGAAAATGGATTGAGCAAAGTATGAAGGAGGCTATGGATAAATCACAAAGACTAAACCTGCCTTTAAAGAATCCAAATTATTCAGTATCTGCTGAAGCCATTAACGAATACCTTGCTTCCGAATCTAAACCCTTGCGGACAATATTCTTCATCATCCTCTGATATTAGAAATTCTAAGATATCATCGTATATTTCATTATAAATATCCTCCATATTTCTGGAGATAATTCCATAATCATTTTCATCGGAAATCAATTTTCTCCTTGCAATATCTGTGTAACATCATAAAAGAAACTATTTTAGTTTCTAAATTCTGAAACCTTCGAGTTTAAAATATGAATATTTTTGAAGTGGTGTTGGGAACTGAAGCATGAGTTAGTATAATATAATGACACTTGATCAACGTGATCATATTACAGTAAGTCATGCTGAGTTTCTAATGGAACGTGATAAAGGTTCACAGATCATACCCTCATTATAAACCATGTTACATAACTCTTTCATTCTATTTAACCTCTAAACTATCAAAAAAATATTTTCTTAATGATTCGATCTTTTTCGAGGTATTCTGGTAATTTGACAAGTCAGATTGTGCTATTACCGTTTTTTTTAGAACATTACTTATGTTCATTCCGAAATTCATACCTACGAATTCTGGACCATTATTCGCTTGATTTAAAGTCGGGAAGATAAAACAAAAGCATGAAGCTTCAAAATATCAATGGGAGTATATATAAATCATAGTAAATTGGAGAGAGTATTAACTGTGGATGTCAATGATTATGGAAAGACAGAAGCAGAGACATCGAAATATAAGGGAAGATACAAAACCCAACAACCACCCAGAAATTACAAACCGTATATATCAATGCGTATAGCAATATAAAGACACGGGAGAATGAAAAACACTATAACTCCAAGGTAATGGTAGAAGAAAATAACTTCCTCCGGTGGTAGATGAAAAAGAAGAATGACAGATATGAAAGTTAAGAGTATATCAAGAATCAGAACTGGATGAAGCATTTTTACAATCTTTTGAAAATAGGAAATGAGGAAGAAGATGTAAGAGTGATGAAAATAATGAAACGGATGAGGTCAATTTATAGCGAAATATCAAACATAGCAATCGAGGCAAATTACGCATTTAATCAAAAGAAATCTTAATTTCCTTAAATTCCGAAGAATCAAATCTTATTTAGATTATGAAGATTTTCTATTCCTTAAATTACGGAAATCAATCGTTAATACGTCAAGAGTTAAGACGAATCTCTATTCTCCATTTCACTCTTTTACGATAACTTCTCTCATACGCTTCAAATAATCGGATTGTTTTATCCATATTATTCAACGGTGATAAAACTCTATTTATCAACACATATACGTCATGAAAATATTTTTATTGTTAGTCATGACGACCTCACTCAAATTTCGGGACGAAATTTCTTTAACGGGTAGATACTGTGATGACCCGAAAATTTCTGACCAAATTTAAACTTAATCTTTGTATGATTAACATTTCCGACACGATAAGCAAAGTCTGTAAAACTGAATCTCAAAATTTTTGAACTACTTTCATATATTCAAATACCTTTCGGTTATTCTTGATGATTCGCGAACAATTATATGTATATAGATACATATATATATATATATATATATATATATATATATATATATATACTATAACTTGAAAATGTAACAATGTATTAATTGTTTGATACCGTACATTAAACTTATTGGTTTAAATATTTATTTGAATATATATGATAAGTTGGAATATTAATTATATGAATAACTTGCGACGTATATTTAAAACGTGTTTATGAATGTTGAAAATATATATTAACTTGGTCATAAAATGATTTGTTATTATATATATATTAACAAATAGCGAGACAATGATTTATAGAAGTAAATGACCAAAACACTCGAAAGTTTAAGATACACTTTGAATGATATAGTTTATTGATAATTTAAGACTATATTTTGACAAAGGTACGAGTCACAAAACGTAAATTGCGAGTTTTCTAAGCGTACGAAAATGCGTTCGAGAAACCGGAACCGGGACATAAGTCGAGTGACAACGTACGAGTCATCGGAACGAAAATTACAAGTCAACTATGCACATGAATTTAATATAATATATAATTAATTATTTAAATTATATATATTATATATATTATATAATAATATGTCGACAAACAAGAAAACAAAAACATTTTGAGCTGGATCAGGCGGCCATGCGATCGCATGGGCATCAGATTCCAAAAAGTTGCCTATAAAAGGCCAGTTTCTGCTCGAGTTTAAATTTCACATATACTACTCCCTCTAATATTATTATTATTTATTATTTATATTAATATTATTAATATTATTATTATTAATATTATTATTATTAAGATTATTATTATTATTTATTTTATTATTATTAGTAGTATTATTATTATTACTAATTATATCACTTAAAATACTACGACGAGGTCATGAGGGTGTCACTTTCAAAATGGGTTTTCAAGCGGGATAGAGCTAAGGAAACTATGGGTTATTACTAAGGAGGTTTTGAGTATTGTTCAAGTGTTTTGCTCGTGAGTCAAACTAGTATTTATCATCTCCGTTGCGTCTACGTACTTTCCTACAATATTGAATCACAATATTGATACGTTGAGATCTACGGTTAATTTTGCATTCCGAGTTTCGGTCACTTTTTGGTAAATGACCTTATGTGCTGCAAAGGTGAGTTTCATTTGCTCCATTTTTAATTGCTTTTGCAATATATATTTTTGGGCTGAGAATACATGCAATTTATTTTAAACGCAATGGATACAAGTACATACTTAATTCTACACTGAGTTTAAACCGAAAATCCCTTAGCTTTGGGTACTAGTAACTGCCAGTACATAGGATGTGGACTGGTGGGCGCGAATAAAAGTATATGGATCCATAGGGCTTGACATCCCCGTCCGAGCTAGAACGCTAGCCTTTTAACGGACGTGTGTTATTTGAGTTTAGGACACGTTGGTTTGCGTGTATTAAAACGAATGGGGTATTTATCATTATAACGTTAAAGTTTAGTTACCAGGGTGCTCTGTTATGTAGAATCTATTGATAAACGTTTCTGGATGAAACAACTGAAATCTTGTGATCCACTTTTATATAATCTATTGATAAACGTTTCGGATGAAATAACTGAAATCTTGTGATCCACCTTTATATACAGATTATGCGAAACACTAAAACTATGAACTCACCAATCTTTGTGTTGACACTTGTTAGCATATTTATTCTCAGGTTCCCTAGAAGTCTTCCGCTGTTTGCTTATATGTTAGACAAGCTATGTGCATGGAGTCTTACATGGCATATTTATCAAGGAAACGTTGCATTCACCAAATCATCACCAAGAATCTTATTTTGACTGCATTGTCAACGGAATTACTATTGTAACTATTATTTACGGTGATTGTCTATATGTAGAAATCATCAGATGTCGAAAACCTTTGATTTAAATATTCATTTATGGTGTGCCTTTTCAAGAGAATGCAATGTTTACAAAACGTTTCATATAGAGGTCAAATACCTCGCAATGAAATCGATGAATGACGTGTTCGTCCATATGGATTTAGAGCGATCGTCACACGAAGGGTGTCCCAGAATGATGGGGATATTCTTATATATGCATCTTGTTAATGTCGGTTACCAGGTGTTCACCATATGAATGATTTTTATCTCTATGTATGGGATGTGTATTGAAATATGAAATCTTGTGGTCTATTGTTACGATTTGATATATATAGGTTAAACCTATAACTCACCAACATTTTTGTTGACGTTTAAAGCATGTTTATTCTCAGGTGAATACTAAGAGCTTCCGCTGTTGCATACTAAAATAAGGACAAGATTTGGAGTCCATGTTTGTATGATATTGTGTAAAAACTGCATTCAAGAAACATATGTCGATGTAATATATTTCTATTGTAAACTATTATGTAATGGTCGTGTGTAAACAGTATATTTTAGATTATTATTATTTGATAATCTACGTAATGTTTTTAAAACCTTTATTGATAAAATAAAGGTTATGTTTGTTTTAAAAATGAATGCAGTCTTTGAAAAACGTCTCATATAGAGGTCAAAACCTCGCAACGAAATCAATTAATATGGAACGTTTATAATCAATATGAACGGGACATTTCAATAAAAGCTAGGCAGAGAGAAACCAATTCTAAATTTATATTTTAATTTACACTTTTAAAATAAAATGAAAACCAATGTTATTTCTTATTATTGGATGTGGATTGTTTAATATGCATTTTAGGTGTTTGATGAAATGTTCAGTTGACGAGTTTCTTAGTTGGACTCTGTGGTTCCACGGGTCATTAAACTAAATAACTTTAACATTTACGTTTACTTAATACCTAAAACATATCATTAAACTGTTTCATTTAAACAAACCCGTAGTTCTACGGGTCATTTCAATGTTTATTTTTCTCAAATTTTTCAACGATAGCCTTAAGAATTGGTGCTAAATTGCATAAAAGTTATGTTGAATTGTATACGACTTTTGTGAACTTTTAAAACCACCCTTAATGCTATCGTTAAAACTAATTCATGCTTTTAAAACATGTATAATTTAATTGTGAACACTATGAGACGAATAAAATGTTAATTATAGCTAAATTATAAGTGAACAAACACTCTACCGTTAATTTTAGTTACTAACTAGTGGACAAAGTTTGTGAGTTGCAGGGTTTGTCCAACATTTGAATATTTTAATATTCATGTTTTGAATGCTAGCATAATTGAATATTCATGTTCTGAATATTTTCATAATTAGATTAGCTAAAATCCTTGATGTGGCCGAGAATGTTGTTAATACGACCAGAGGTGAAGCTAGGAATACAGAATAGGGGATGCTTACGAACAGTGGCGGAAGCAGTAATTTTTTTCATCGGGAAAAAAAACTAGCAATTTTTTTGGGAAAAATATGGAGGTTTTGGGGAAAAAATGGAGGTTTTTATGGAAATTATGAAGTTTTTGGGGTAAATTTGGAGATTTTTGAGCAAAATTTGATGATTTTGGGCAAAATATGTAGGTTTGGGGCAAAATTTGATGATTCACGGATAGGGGATGAATTAAGGGATGCTTATGTTTATTTGTTAGGGGATATTTTCAACTAATATACAATTTTTAACACAATATATTTCGCTTATTTGAAGAGTTGGGGGATGCAAAGCATCCCTAAACATCCCCTATCTTCGCCTCTGAATGCGGCGATGAACGTTTTCCAACATTTTTAAAGTTGCATCGAATATGCGTATACTTTTCACGGACTTGGTTCAGAAGCAATTTCTAATCACCACACCAATAGGCAATCACAAATTCTTGTAAACCAAATATGAAACATCAATAATAATAAATTTTTTTTGAAGAGTTGAAAGAAATATAATTTTGAAGGCTTTTTTTTAGAACGAAAATTTTGGCATCGAATCCTCTCATTTGCCACCCACACACCAGTTAAAAAAGAAACTCCTTGCATCCATCGCGCAAAGCATACCTGAATGTTTTAGGTTAACTGCTTGACCTGCACAGAGTGAAGGATTTCAGAGGCACAACCTTGGAGAAAACTCCCCCCACATAATTTGAACATGCACATATTTTTTCAAAGATACATGCCCAGAACCAACTGAGGCTTTTTACCACTCCACCAATAGTTCGGTGGTATAATTTTGAAGATTTGGTATGTTAGTCCAGTGGTATGACTCATACCTCTTTGTTAGAGGTTGAGAGTTCAATTCTGTTATAACCCTGTGATGAGTGAAACGAGTTTCCTAAGCCTTGTACGGTGGGATCTATAGTGAGGGCTATATATACATCCCCAAGGCTCTGTTATTCATGTAATAGCCACCACACTTCAATGTATTCAAGAGAGATGTGGAAAGTCAACCTTAACCAATTGACTTTCCCTCTCTAGATTCTTATGGTTATACACCATATTCATCGTGTTCATGAGTTCTAGGGTCCTAACATGTGGTATCCGAGCTGGATCTTCAACGAATCGAAGGAGATCCATATGAACTCGATGAATATCTTCATATGTCCGGTTTTCAATCTTCGTCCAACTTGAAAACACTCAGAATTCGAGTTTGATTTTTCAAGTTCAAAAATGGCGGTTTGAGTTCTTCAATTATTCTACTAATTGGTTATTATTTTGGTGACGATTGACTTAAAATATATGTTAATCACTGGTTAATGAGTTAATTTATTGTAAGTTATTTGGAGTTCTGATTCAATCGATTGAAGATTTTGTCAAAAATCACGTATGAACATGAAGCAGTTGCAGGAATCGGACGTTGAAGATGAAGAAAACGAACAACAATGGTTACTCTGATCAAAATAAGACAAGAATTAGAAGTAGTTATTTGTCCGATTTTTGATTATCGGGTTTCACGAAACAAGTGCAATCTTTAATTGTTGTCTGGTTTCTGTTTACAGGTTGAACTATCGGACACGATGAACAAAACGTACATAAACAGACATGGATATTGGATCTGGATTATGGGCCTTTAATAAAGCTTGTCTGATTATGTTAAGGCCCAAGTATCCCATGGTCTGTCTGCTTCTTCTTTTCTAAATGGCATATGCGTTTGTTCCATGCCCAAGATGTCCGATTTTGATTTGTGTTATGATAATTTGGCTGTCCGTTTTATGAGGCCAAATTACAATGGCTTGTCTGATTTTTACAAGTCACTTGGACTGTCCGGTTTTAAGCTTAATGTCCGATTTTCCCCCACCTGACCTACTTTGATAAAAAAACGGACAAGGACTGACTATGCGAATATTTCAGAAAATTTCAAAAGTTGATATTTTCAACTTTGAGGACCGGTTTTGCGTATGAATATCTCGTCCGCTTTCGTGATCGATTTTGGAGTCCGACATTTGACGTCCGATTTCAATGTCCAGTTTTGGCGTGCCCGGTTTCTCTCTCGGCTTTCTCACATACGATATTGATACCACCTGTTTCAATTTTGGGGATTGGTGATCACATCAATCATAATTACAATGATGTTTTATTTCATTTAAGCATCAATGTGGGGGATATGTATATGATTGAGGTACGTACGAGTTGTTGCTTGCATTGATAGAAAAGTGAAAGACAACAAAAGTGAACAACGTCTTCACTGAGGTGTTGTAACACCATACTTTTCTTATAATATACACAACGTAATATAATTCAAAAAACATTACATATGTTTAAAACATAATAGTATTACACGTCACTTAAAATCCGGTGTTACGTTTTAAAGTAGTTTCATAATATTAATTCATACATCAGAGTTCTGAACTAGTCAAACATGCAAAATACAATTCCTTCTTCTCCCGTTCCATCAAACAAAACATTCTAACATGCAGAGGAGAAGATGTGGGGGATTAACATGAAGCTATGTGAATGAAATAATACTAATAGATACAAGCATTCACCATCAAGCTATCATACTACAACATAGCAATTCAAACAAGATACAATAAGAGGCTTGACGACTTGTACACGCGAACAACCACTAGCTGATTGGGCTAGAGCTTACCGGTAGTTCCTGTTAAGGGCTCCCTCGCATAGTAATCAGGACGCAGGTGATGCGTCACTCAAACAATACTACACGAATAGTAACATTTGAAGTTAACTTCACAAATCAAAGTTGACCCCTTTTTGTCTAGGATTACAATTCAAATCATAAAATTATCTAGCTTCTTAATTCAAAATCGAAAAACACAATATGCATATAATGAACATATACAAACATAGTATATATAATAATAACATAATCAGGTCGGGCCGAACATGGCAATAGTAGCAAACCAGCTACTCTATATAAATAACTGAAAGGATAGTCCCACTCACCTGATATCAGCAGAACTTAGTGGCATAATATTACTCAATCTTCATATCCATTTTATCACCTGAGAATGATATAACCAAGTCAATAATCATATCTCAGTCACTTTATTAAAACATACAGAAACATACATCAAACATGAAATATCCCGTTCATATCGATTATAAACGTTTCATATTAATTGATTTTGTTGCAAGGTTTGACCTCTATATGAGACGTTTTTCAAAGACTGCATTCGTTTTATTAAAAAAAAAACCATAACCATTATTTTATCAATAAAGGTTCAAGAACCATAACGTAGATTATCAAGTAATGATAATCTAAAAGATAACATTTTACACACGAATATTACATATTGGTTTACAACAATATTACACATCGATTTAAATCTCCGAATGCAGTTTTTAAACAATATATTACAAGCATGCTGACTCCAATTCTTGTCCTTAAATTAGCATGCAATAGCGGAAACTCTTAATAATCACATGAGAATAAACATGCTTAAAAGTCAACAAAAATGTTGGTGAGTTATAGGTTTAACCTATATATTTATCAAATCGTAATAATAGGCCACAAGATTTCCATTTCTATTTTTCAATAACATGCGATCTACATAAAAACCATTCATATGTTGAACATCTGGTAACCGACATTAATAAAATGCATATAAAATATCCCCAAAATAGAAATCCATCTGTATTAATAACTCGAAGTACTAAAGCATACCATTTTCCAGTATGAGGGGAGTTAGTGCCCGTAGATCTACCTTTAGGATTCGCGTCAATTAGGGTGTCTGTTCCCTAATTCTTAGGTTACCAAGCTAAAAGGGTGACATTCGGTATTCATAATCCAACATAGAATGTAATTTCAAGTACTTGTGTCTATTTTGTAAAACATTTACAAATTGCATGTATTCTCATCCCAAAATATTAGATAGTAAAAATGGGACTATAACTCACTTTCACAGATTTTCACTTCGTCGAAAAATAAGACTTGGCCACGGGTCGATTCACGAACCTATAAAAAATATGTACATATATATCAAAGTATGATCGAAATATATTCACAACATTTTTTATTACCTTTTAACGATTTAAGTTTGTTAAGTTAGCAGTCCAACGTTAGTAATCTACAACTAGTTGTCCACAGTTAGATGTACAGAAATAAATCAATATATATTATCTCGAATCAATCCACGACCCAGTGTATACAAGTCTCAGGCTAGATCACAACTCAAAGTATATATATTATTTTGGAATCAACCTCAACCCTGTATAGCTAACTCGAGCATCACTGCATATAGAGTGTCTATGGTTGTTTCCAAATAATATATATAGATGGGTCGATATGATATGTTAAAACATTGTATACGTGTCTATGGTATCCCAAGATTACATAATATATGTTAGAATACATGTATAATACAATATAATTTAGTTAAGTTATGATTTGTATAGATTTGTTACAAATTTCACGTAGCTACAACAAGAAAAATTATCCAATTTTGTTTTACCCATAACTTCTTCGTTTTAAATCCGTTTTGAGTGATTCAAGTTGCTATGGTTTCATAATGAACTGAAATTTATGAAACTAAACATAAAAAGTATAATTTTATAGTCAAAAATACAGGTTACGAGTCAATATTGTAAGAGGTAGTCATTTCAGTCGAAAGAACGACGTCTTGATGACCATTTTGAAAAACATAATTCTACTTTGAGTTTAACCATAATTTTTGGATATAGTTTCATGTTAATAAGAAAAATCATTTTCCCAGAAGAACAATTTTTAAATCAAAGATTATCATAGTTTTTAATTATCAAACCCAAAACAGCCCGCGGTTTTACTACGACGGCGTATGTCCGATTTTACGGTGTTCATCGCGTTTCCAAGTTTTAAATCATTAAGTTAGCATATCATATAGATATAGAACATGGGTTTAGTTGATTTTAAAAGTCAAGTTAGAAGGATTAACTTTGTTTGCAAAAAAGTTTAGAATTAACTAAACTATGTTCTAGTGATTACAAGTTTAGATCTTCGAATAAGATAGTTATATATATATGAATCGAATGATGTTATGAACATCATTACTACCTAAAATTTATTAGGTAAACCTACTGGAAGTGACAAGAAATGATCTAGCTTCAAAGGATCTTGGATGGCTTGAAAGTTCTTGAAGTAGAATCATGACACGAAAACAAGTTCAAGTAAGATTTTTACTCGAATTAAGATAGTTTATAGTTATAGAAATCGAATCAAAGTTTGAATATGAGTATTACCTTGAATAAGAAAGATAACCTACTGTAAATAACAAAGGTTTCTTGATCTTAGATGATTACTTGGAATGGATTTGAAAGCTTGGAAGTAGACTTGTAAACGTGAAAGTGTTCTTGATGTGTTCTTGAGTTGTATTTTTGTAAGTTGTTTTATGTTAGGATTTTTGAACTAGATTGAGCTAGATTTTGATGAAGATGATGAAGAACACTTAGAAAATCAAGATAGAACTTGAGAGAGAGTAGTTTGATGCATGGAAATTGAAAAATGAAAGTGATGATGGTGATGGTGAAAAACGTGAATGAGGTACTCCATATATGGTCACATTAGTTTGTAATTTAGTTAGATATTTCATGCTAGTAGCCAAATAGTTGGTTTCACATGTTTTTTGACTATCCAGGGCTTCTAAGAGCTGAATTATTATGTGTATATACCAATAGTAAGTACATTTAGAAGCTGGGTATTGTACGAGTACGAATACATTTGTATACGAGTAGAATTGTTGATGAAAATGAATGAGAATGCAATTGTAAGCATTTTTTTAAGTAGAAGTACTTTGATATATGTCTTGAAGTCTTTCAAAAGTGTACTAATACATCTTAATATACTACATGTATATACATTTTAACTAAGTCGTTAAGTCATCATTAGTCGTTATATGTAAGTGTTATTTTGAAACTTTTAAGTTAACGATCTCATTTAATGTTATTAACCCATTATTTATTATATCTAATGAGATGTTAAATTATTACATTATCATGATATTATAATGTATGAATATATCTTAATATGATATATATACATTAAAATGTCGTTACAACGATAATCGTTACATATATGTCTTGTTTCGCAATTCTTAAGTTAGTAGTCTTGTTTTACAAATGTAGTTCATTGTTAACATACTTAATGATATATATAATTATCATTTTATCATGTTAAATATAGTGTATCAATATCTTAATATTATTCATATGTAGTTAGTAAAACGTTGTTATAACGATAATCGTTATGTATATCGTTTCGAGCTTCATAATTCAATAATCTCGTTTTTTATATATATCACACATTGTTAATATACTTGGTGAGATACTTACTTATCAAAATCTCATGTTAACCATATATATGTCCATATATATATCATCATGTCATTTTTACAAGTTTTAACGTTCGTGAATCGCCGGTCAACTTGGGTGGTCAATTGTCTACATAAAACTCATTTCAATTAATCAAGTCTTAACAAGTTTGATTGCTTAACATGTTGGAAACATTTAATTATGTAAATATCAAATTCATTTAATATAAATATATATATATATATATATATATATATATATATATATATATATATATATATATATATATATATATATATATATATATATAAACATGGAAAAGTTCGGGTCACTACAGTACCTACCCGTTAAATAAATTTCGTCCCGAAATTTTAAGCTGTTGGGGGTGTTGACGCATCTTCCGGAAATAGGTGCGGGTATTTCTTCTTCATCTGATCTTCACGTTCCCAGGTGAACTCGGGTCCTCTACGAGCATTCCATCGAACCTTAACGATTGGTATTTTATTTTGCTTAAGTCTTTTAACCTCACGATTAATTATTTCGACGGGTTCTTCAATGAATTGAAGTTTTTCATTGATTTGGATTTCGTCTAAAGGAATGGTGAGACCTTCTTTAGCAAAACATTTCTTCAAATTCGAGATGTGGAAGGTATCATGTACCCCGACGGGTTGTTGAGGTAAGTCAAGTCAGTAAGCTACTGGTCCAACACGATCAATAATTTTGAATGGCCCAATGTATCTCGGGTTTAATTTTTCCCGTTTTCCAAAACGAACAACGCCTTTCCAAGATGAAACCTTAAGCATGACCATCTCCCCAATCTCAAGTTCTATATATTTTCTCTTACTGTCCGCGTAGCTCTTCTGTCGACTTTGGGCGGTTTTCAATCGCTGTTGAATTTGAATGATTTTCTCTGTAGTTTCTTGGAGAATTTCTGGACCCGTAATTTGTCTATCCCCCACTTCACTCCAAAAAATCGAAGACCTGGACTTTCTACCATAAAGTGCCTCAAACGGTGCCATCTCAATACTCGAGTGGTAACTGTTGTTGTAGGAAAATTTTGCTAACGGTAGATGTCGATCCCAACTGTTTCCAAAATCTTTAACACATGCTCGTTGCATGTCCTCAAGTGTTTGTGTCATCTTTTCGCTCTACCCATCAGTTTGTGGGTGATAAGCAGTGCTCATGTCTAGACAAGTTCCCAATGCTTGTTGCAACATCTGCCAGAATCTTGAAACAAATCTGCCATCCCTATCAGAGATAATAGAGATTGGTATTCCATATCTGGAGACAACTTCCTTCAAGTATAATCGCGCCAACTTCTCCATTTTATCATCCTCTCTCATTGGCATAAAGTGTGCTGACTTGGTGAGACGATCGACTATTACCAAAATTGTATCATAACCACTTGCAGTCCTTGGCAATTTAGTAATGAAATCCATGGTAATGTTTTCCCATTTCCATTCTGGGATTTTAGGTTGTTGAAGTAGACCTGATGGTTTCTGATGTTTAGCTTTGACCTTAGAACACGTCAAACATTCTCCTACATATTTAGCAATATCAGCTTTCATACCCGGCCACCAAAAGTGTTTCTTAAGATCTTTGTACATCTTCTTCGCTTCGGGACGTATTGAATATCTGGTTTTATGGGCTTCCTTAAGTACCATTTCTCTCACATCTCCAAACTTTGGTACCCAAATTCTATCAGCCCTATATCGGGTTCCATCTTCCTGAATATTAAGATGTTTCTTCGATCCTTTGGGTATTTCATTCTTCAACTTTACTTCTTTTACAACTCCCTGTTGCGCCTCCTTTATTTAAGTAGTAAGGTTAGCAAGAATAATTATATTCATAGCTTTTACCCGCATAGGTTCTCTGTCCTTTCTACTCAAAGCGTCGGCTACCACATTCGCTTTCCCCGGATGGTAATGAATCTCAAAGTCGTAATCGTTCAACAGTTCAATCCACCTACGTTGCCTCATGTTCAGCTGTTTCTGATCAAATATATGTTGGAGACTTTTGTGGTCGGTATATATGATATTTTTGACCCCATATAAGTAGTATCTCCAAGTCTTTAATGCAAAAACAACCGTGCCTAATTCCAAATCATGTGTCGTATAATTCTGCTCGTGAATCTTCAATTGTCTAGACGCATAAGCAATTACCTTCGTTCATTGCATTAATACACAACCGAGGCTTGCTTTGAGGCGTCACAATATATCACAAAATCATCATTCCCTTCAGGCAATGACAATATAGGTGCCGTAGTTAACTTTTTCTTCAACAATTGAAACGCTTTCTCCTGCTCATCCTTCCATTCAAATTTCTTCCCTTTATGCGTTAATGCAGCCAAGGTTTTCGCTATTTTAAAAAAATCTTGGATGAATCTTCTGTAGTAACTAGCCAATCCTAAAAATTGGCGTGTCTGCGTAGGAGTTTTCGGTATTTCCCACTTCTCAACTGTTTCAATCTTTGCTGGATCAACTTGAATACCTTCTTTGCTCACTATATGACCGTGGAATTGAACTTCTTTCAATTAAAATACACACTTTGAAAATTTAGCGTACAATTTTTCCTTCCTCAACAATTCTAGCACTTTTCTCAAATGTTCTTCGTGCTCTTGATCATTTTTAGAGTAAATAAGTATGTTATCGATGAAGACAATGACAAACTTGTCAAGATATGGTCCACACACTCGGTTCATGAGGTCCATGAACACAGCTGGTGCGTTAGTCAACCTAAACGGCATAACCATAAAATCGTAATGATCGTAACGCGTTCTGAAAGCAGTCTTAGGAATAACATCCTCCTTCACCTGCATTTGATGATGCCCAGAATGTAAATCTATCTTCGAATAAACTGACGAGCCTTGTAGTTGATCAAATAAGTCGTCGATTCTTGGTAGTGGATAACGGTTCTTGATGGTAAGTTTGTTCAACTCTCTGTAGTCGACACACAACCTGAATGTACCATCCTTCTTTTTGACAAACAAAACAGGAGCTTCCCATGGTGATGTGCTTGGTCGTATGAAATCACGCTCTAAAAGTTCTTGTAATTGACTCTGGAGTTCTTTCATCTCACTGGGTGTGAGTCTGTAAGGAGCACGAGCTATTGGTGCAGCTCCCGGTACAAGATCTATTTGAAATTCAACGGATTGATGTGGAGGTAGTCCCGGTAATTCTTTCGGAAATACATCGGAAAATTCTTTTTTGCGACGGGAACATCATTGATGTTCTTTTCTTCGGGTTTGACTTCCTCGATGTGTGCTAGAATGACATAGCAACCTTTTCTTATTAGTTTTTGCTCCTTCAAACTACTAATAAGATTTAACTTCGCGTTTGATATGCCACTAACGGACGGTTTTATTTGTGCAGTGTTGTTGAGTCGCAGGATGTCCGATTCGGTAGCACACAGTGTCTTCTGTAGTGACCCGAACTTTTCCATGTTTATATATATTAATTGAGATTGATATTTACATGATTAAATGTTTCCAACATGTTAAGCAATCAAACTTGTTAAGACTTGATTAATTGAAATAGGTTTCATATAGACAATTGACCACCCAAGTTGACCGGTGATTCACGAACGTTAAAACTTGTAAAAACTATATGATGACATATATATGGTTATATATATAGTTAACATGATATTATGATATGTAAACATATCATTAAGTATATTAACAATGAACTACATATGTAAAAACAAGACTACTAACTTAATGATTTTGAAACGAGACATATATGTAACCATTATCGTTGTAACGACATTTAATGTATATATATCATATTAAGAGATATTCGTACATCATAATATCATGATAATATAATAATTTAAAATCTCTTTTGATATTATAAACATTGGGTTAACAACATTTAACAAGATCGTTAACCTAAAGGTTTCAAAACAACATTTACATGTAACGACTAACGATGACTTAACGACTCAGTTAAAATGTATATACATGTAGTGTTTTAATATGTATTCATACACTTTTGAAAGACTTCAAGACACTTATCAAAATACTTCTACTTAACAAAAATGCTTACAATTACATCCTCGTTCAGTTTCATCAACAATTCTACTCGTATGCACCCGTATTCGTACTCGTACAATACACAGCTTTTAGATGTATGTACTATTGGTATATACACTCTAATGATCAGCTCTTAGCAGCCCATGTGAGTCACCTAACACATGTGGGAACCATCATTTGGCAACTAGCATGAAATATCTCATAAAATTACAAAAATATGAGTAATCATTCATGACTTATTTACATGAAAACAAAATTACATATCCTTTATATCTAATCCATACACCAACGACCAAAAACACCTACAAACACTTTCATTCTTCAATTTTCTTCATCTAATTGATCTCTCTCAAGTTCTATCTTCAAGTTCTAAGTGTTCTTCATAAATTCCAAAAGTTCTAGTTTCATAAAATCAAGAATACTTTCAAGATTGCTAGCTCACTTCCAATCTTGTAAGGTGATCATCCAACCTCAAGAAATCTTTGTTTCTTACAGTAGGTTATCATTCTAATACAAGGTAATAATCATATTCAAACTTTGGTTCAATTTCTATAACTATAACAATCTTATTTCAAGTGATGATCTTACTTGAACTTGTTTTCGTGTCATGATTTTGCTTCAAGAACTTTGAGCCATCCAAGGATCCATTGAAGCTAGATCCATTTTTCTCTTTTCCAGTAGGTTCATCCAAGGAACTTAAGGTAGTAATGATGTTCATAACATCATTCGATTCATACATATAAAGCTATCTTATTCGAAGGCTTAAACTTGTAATCACTAGAACATAGTTTAGTTAATTCTAAACTTGTTCGCAAACAAAAGTTAATCCTTCTAACTTGACTTTTAAAATCAACTAAACACATGTTCTATATCTATATGATATGCTAACTTAATGATTTAAAACCTGGAAACACGAAAAACACCGTAAAACCGGATTTACGCCGTCGTAGTAACACCGCGGGCTGTTTTGGGTTAGTTAATTAAAAACTATGATAAACTTTGATTTAAAAGTTGTTATTCTGAGAAAATGATTTTTATTATGAACATGAAACTATATCCAAAAATTATGGTTAAACTCAAAGTGGAAGTATGTTTTCTAAAATGGTCATCTAGACGTCGTTCTTTCGACTGAAATGACTACCTTTACAAAAACGACTTGTAACTTATTTTTCCGACTATAAACCTATACTTTTTCTGTTTAGATTCATAAAATAGAGTTCAATATGAAACCATAGCAATTTGATTCACTCAAAACGGATTTAAAATGAAGAAGTTATGGGTAAAACAAGATTGGATAATTTTTCTCATTTTAGCTACGTGAAAATTGGTAACAAATCTATTCCAACCATAACTTAATCAACTTGTATTGTATATTATGTAATCATGAGATACCATAGACACGTATACAATGTTTCGACCTATCATGTCGACACATCTATATATATTTCGGAACAACCATAGACACTCTATATGTGAATGTTGGAGTTAGCTATACAGGGTTGAGGTTGATTCCAAAATATATATAGTTTGAGTTGTGATCAATACGGAGATACGTATACACTGGGTCGTGGATTGATTCAAGATAATATTTATCGATTTATTTCTGTACATCTAACTGTGGACAACTAGTTATAGGTTACTAACGAGGACAGCTGACTTAATAAACTTAAAACATCAAAATATATTAAAAGTGTTGTAAATATATTTTGAACATACTTTAATATATATGTATATATTGTTATAGGTTCGTGAATCAACAGTGGCCAAGTCTTACTTCCCGACGAAGTAAAAATCTGTGAAAGTGAGTTATAGTCCCACTTTTAAAATCTAATATTTTTGGGATGAGAATACATGCAGGTTTTATAAATGATTTACAAAATAGACACAAGTACGTGAAACTACATTCTATGGTTGAATTATCGAAATCGAATATGCCCCTTTTTATTAAGTCTGGTAATCTAAGAATTAGGGAACAGACACCCTAATTGACGCGAATCCTAAAGATAGATCTATTGGGCCTAACAAACCCCATCCAAAGTACCGGATGCTTTAGTACTTCGAAATTTATATCATATCCGAAGGGTGTCCCGGAATGATGGGGATATTCTTATATATGCATCTTGTTATTGTCGGTTACCAGGTGTTCACCATATGAATGATTTTTATCTCTATGTATGGGATGTGTATTGAAATATGAAATCTTGTGGTCTATTGTTACGATTTGATATATATAGGTTAAACCTATAACTCACCAACATTTTTGTTGACGTTTAAAGCATGTTTATTCTCAGGTGAATATTAAGAGCTTCCGCTGTTGCATACTAAAATAAGGACAAGATTTGGAGTCCATGTTTGTATGATATTGTGTAAAAACTGCATTCAAGAAACTGATTTCGATGTAACATATTTGTATTGTAAACCATTATGTAATGGTCGTGTGTAAACAGGATATTTTAGATTATCATTATTTGATAATCTACGTAAAGCTTTTTAAACCTTTATTTATGAAATAAAGGTTATGGTTTGTTTTAAAAATGAATGCAGTCTTTGAAAAACGTCTCATATAGAGGTCAAAACCTCGCAACGAAATCAATTAATATGGAACGTTTTTAATCAATAAGAACGGGACATTTCAGTTGGTATCCGAGCGTTGGTCTTAGAGAACCAGAAAATTTGCATTAGTGTGTCTTATCGAGTTTGTTAGGATGCATTAGTGAGTCTGGACTTCGACCGTGTTTTCTTTAAAAATGATTGCTTAACATTTTTGTTGGAAACTATATATTTTTAACATATGAATATTATGTGATATATTAATCTCTTAACGTGTTTGATATTATGTGATAGATGTCTACCTCTAAAACAAGTCCCATTGACTCACCTAATAATAATGAAGAGTCAAATGTAAATTGGAATGATTTGTGGACTGATTCACAAGTTCCCGAAGAGGAACCGGAAGAAGAGTCGGAACCGGAAGAAGAATCGGAACCGGAAGAAGAATCGGAACCGGATGAAGAAATAGAACCGGTGGGGGAAATAATAAAACGGTTAAGTAAAAGAAAATCCTCAACCAACCGACCAAAGTTAATTATGGTCAATGGTGTTTCCGCCAAGGAAGCAAAATATTGGGAGGATTACCAATTCTCCGATGAATCGGATTCCGACGAGAATTCCGATGATGTTATAGAAATTACCCCAACTGAATTTAAAAAGGCAAAAGAAAATAATAAGGGAAAGGGCATAAAAATAGAGAAATCTAATTCCAACCCCGATGAACTTTATATGTATCGTCAACCCCCGAAGTCCTTAAGTTGTAACAATGACCCGGGAACCTCTAAACCACCAGGTTTTTCTAAACCAATGTGGACAACGACGGCTCGTATTAGGGGAACATCATATATCCCTAGAAACTTGGCAAAACGAACCAAAACCGAAGAAGAAGAAACGAGCGAGTCGGAATAAGATAGTTGTATTCGTGTGGTGTAATATATGTAATATAGTGTTCTTATGCTTTATGATATATGTAAAAATTGCTTGTATTAATAAGTATTTTTTTTTATGAATCTAACTCTTGTCTATTTTACAGTTTAAAAACACAAAATGGATAGACAACCCAATATTTTAAGAGACCTACCCGGAGACATGATTGATGAAATCTTGTCTAGAGTCTGCCAGAATTCTTCGGCACAACTATTTAAGGCGAGATCAGTTTGTAAGACATTCGAAGAACGTTCCAAGAATGTCTTGGTTTATAAGAGACTTTCGTTTGAAAGATGGGGGATATCACATTGGGAAACCCATAAGTTACGATGTGTTTACTTTGACGCATATATTGCGGGGAACCCAAATGCTATTTTACGCAACGGGTTAAGAAATTATTTTGACTCAATATATCCGAATATTGGACTTCGTGATTTAGAAAAAGCGGCTAACATGCAACATAAAGAAGCATGTTATGCTTACGGATTAGTAATGTTCGCTTCTCACCAAAGTGAGAACAAGAACATCGGGCTACAACTATTAAACAAAACGTTTCCACAAGTGACGGAGTCGGTAATTGGGGTAAGAAATGAGGTTTTTAGATTATTACGAGACTGTTGGACATTACGTAACCCTCGTCCCTTTGATGACGTTACAACACGCTGTCTTATCAACGGCCATAACGGTTATGTTGCACAAGACCAAGGATGGGAAGTAGTCCTAGTAAAACCAGAATGCATGACTTGTTTCTGGACGTATGAATTACGTGTCTTTATTGCCTTTGCTGAACGACTTGTGTACTAGCTAGAATTGTCTTCACAACTATCTTGTATCAAAGTTATTGTGTGCTATATTTCATGCTTTATGTAAAATAAGCGGTATTGTAAGTTTGTAAAATATTGTATAAAAGTTTGAACGCGAAATATTATTATAATCAGTTTTTCATATAGAATTGTAGTAGTTGAATTGTATATTAGCTACTAAGTATGAACTTAACGGGTAGGTACTACCCGAATTTAAACTTATAAAACGCTAATATGAAGAAAAAGCTTTTATAAATGAGTTCATATTATGCTACGAAATACTATTAACTACTCTTAATATTCTGTATGATTAACTTGTTCCATTTAACTATTTTGAAGGAAATGGCACCGACTACTCGACACACCGTGAATATGAATGAAGAGGAATTCCGTACTTTTCTAGCTTCAAACATAGCCGCAGTACAGGCTGCGCTACATACCAACAATAACCTTGGATCTAGCAGTACAGGAAATCGTGTAGGATGCACCTACAAAGAATTCACTGCCTGCAAACCTTTGGAATTTGATGGAACCGAAGGACCGATCGGATTGAAACGGTGGACCGAGAAGGTTGAATCGGTGTTTGCCATAAGTAAGTGTACTGAAGAGGACAAAGTGAAGTACGCTACGCATACCTTCACAGGTTCTGCGTTAACATGGTGGAATACCTATCTAGAGCAAGTGGGACAAGATGATGCGTACGCACTACCGTGGTCAGCATTCAAGCACTTGATGAACGAGAAGTACCGTCCCAGAACCGAGGTCAATAAGCTCAAGACAGATCTTAGAGGGTTACGAACCCAAGGATTTGATATTACCACGTACGAAAGACGATTCACAGAATTGTGCCTATTGTGTCCGGGAGCATTCGAAGATGAGGAAGAGAAGATCGACGCGTTTGTGAAAGGATTACCGGAAAGAATCCAAGAAGATATAAGTTCACACGAGCCCGCCTCCATACAACAGGCATGTAGAATGGCTCACAAACTAGTGAACCAGATTGAAGAAAGAATTAAAGAACAGACTGCTGAAGAGGCCAATGTGAAGCAAGTCAAAAGAAAGTGGGAGGAAAACGGTGATAAGAATCACCAATACAACAACAACAGCAATTACAACAATAATCGCAACAATTATCCCAACAATCGCAACATCAATCGCAACTACAACAAACGGCCCAACAACAACAACAACAACAACAACAACAACAGCAACTACAACAATCATCCCAACAACAATAATAACCGCAACAACAACAACAATCAGAAGCAGCTATGCCAAAGGTGTGAAAAGAATCACTCGGGGTTCTGCACCAAATTTTGCAACAAGTGTAAAAGAAATGGTCATAGCGCGGCGAAGTGTGAGGTCTACGGACCAGGGGTTAATAGAACGAAAGGAACAAATAGTGTCGGAACGAGTAATGGTGGAGCAAGTAGTGTCGGAGCAAGTTATGCCAATGTAGTTTGTTATAAATGTGGAAAACCAGGCCACATTATTAGAAATTGCCCGAACCAGGAGAACACGAATGGACAAGGCCGTGGAAGAGTTTTCAATATTAATGCGGTAGAGGCACAGGAAGACCCGGAGCTTGTTACGGGTACGTTTCTTATTGACAATAAATCTGCTTACGTTTTATTTGATTCGGGTGCGGATAGAAGCTATATGAGTAGAGATTTTTGTGCTAAATTAAGTTGTCCATTGACGCCTTTGGATAGTAAATTTTTACTCGAATTAGCAAATGGTAAATTAATTTCAGCAGATAATATATGTCGGAATCGAGAAATTAAACTGGTTAGCGAAACATTTAAGATTGATTTGATACCAGTAGAATTAGGGAGTTTTGATGTGATAATCGGTATGGACTGGTTGAAAGAAGTGAAAGCGGAGATCGTTTGTTACAAAAATGCAATTCGCATTATACGAGAAAAAGGAAAACCCTTAATGGTGTACGGAGAAAAGGGCAACACGAAGCTACATCTTATTAGTAATTTGAAGGCACAAAAACTAATAAGAAAAGGTTGCTATGCTGTTCTAGCACACGTCGAGAAAGTACAAACTGAAGAAAAGAGCATCAATGATGTTCCCATTGCAAAAGAATTTCCCGATGTATTTCCGAAAGAATTACCGGGATTACCCCCACATCGATCCGTTGAATTTCAAATAGATCTTGTACTAGGAGCTGCACCAATAGCTCGTGCTCCTTACAGACTCGCACCCAGCGAGATGAAAGAACTGCAAAGCCAATTACAAGAACTTTTAGAGCGTGGTTTCATTCGACCAAGCACATCACCGTGGGGAGCTCCTGTTTTGTTTGTCAAGAAGAAAGATGGTACATTCAGGTTGTGTATCGACTACCGAGAGTTGAACAAACTTACCATCAAGAACCGCTACCCACTACCGAGAATCGACGACTTATTTGATCAACTACAAGGCTCGTCTGTTTATTCAAAGATTGACTTACGTTCCGGGTATCATCAAATGCGGGTGAAAGAAGATGATATTCCAAAGACTGCTTTCAGAACACGTTACGGTCATTACGAGTTTATGGTCATGCCGTTTGGTTTAACTAATGCACCAGCTGTGTTCATGGACCTTATGAACCGAGTGTGTGGACCATACCTTGACAAGTTTGTCATTGTTTTCATTGATGACATACTTATTTACTCAAAGAATGACCAAGAACACGGTGAACATTTGAGAAAGGTGTTAGAAGTATTGAGGAAGGAAGAATTGTACGCTAAGTTTTCAAAGTGTGCATTTTGGTTGGAAGAAGTTCAATTCCTCGGTCACATAGTGAATAAAGAAGGTATTAAGGTGGATCCGACAAAGATAGAAACTGTTGAAAAGTGGGAAACCCCGAAAACTCCGAAACACATACGCCAGTTTTTAGGACTAGCTGGTTACTACAGAAGGTTCATCCAAGACTTTTCCAGAATAGCAAAACCCTTGACTGCATTAACGCATAAAGGGAAGAAATTTGAATGGAATGATGAACAAGAGAAAGCGTTTCAGTTATTGAAGAAAAAGCTAACTACGGCACCTATATTGTCATTGCCTGAAGGGAATGATGATTTTGTGATTTATTGTGATGCATCAAAGCAAGGTCTCGGTTGTGTATTAATGCAACGAACGAAGGTGATTGCTTATGCGTCTAGACAATTGAAGATTCACGAACAAAATTATACGACGCATGATTTGGAATTAGGCGCGGTTGTTTTTGCATTAAAGACTTGGAGGCACTACTTATATGGGGTCAAAAGTATTATATATACCGACCACAAAAGTCTTCAACACATATTTAATCAGAAACAACTGAATATGAGGCAGCGTAGGTGGATTGAATTATTGAATGATTACGACTTTGAGATTCGTTACCACCCGGGGAAGGCAAATGTGGTAGCCGATGCCTTGAGCAGGAAGGACAGAGAACCCATTCGAGTAAAATCTATGAATATAATGATTCATAATAACATTACTACTCAAATAAAGGAGGCGCAACAAGGAGTTTTAAAAGAGGGAAATTTAAAGGATGAAATACCCAAAGGATCGGAGAAGCATCTTAATATTCGGGAAGACGGAACCCGGTATAGGGCTGAAAGGATTTGGGTACCAAAATTTGGAGATATGAGAGAAATGGTACTTAGAGAAGCTCATAAAACCAGATACTCAATACATCCTGGAACGGGGAAGATGTACAAGGATCTCAAGAAACATTTTTGGTGGCCGGGTATGAAAGCCGATGTTGCTAAATACGTAGGAGAATGTTTGACGTGTTCTAAGGTCAAAGCTGAGCATCAGAAACCATCAGGTCTACTTCAACAACCCGAAATCCCGGAATGGAAATGGGAAAACATTACCATGGATTTCATCACTAAATTGCCAAGGACTGCAAGTGGTTTTGATACTATTTGGGTAATAGTTGATCGTCTCACCAAATCAGCACACTTCCTACCAATAAGAGAAGATGACAAGATGGAGAGGTTAGCACGACTGTATTTAAAGGAAGTCGTCTCCAGACATGGAATACCAATCTCTATTATCTCTGATAGGGATGGCAGATTTATTTCAAGATTCTGGCAGACATTACAGCAAGCATTAGGAACTCGTCTAGACATGAGTACTGCCTATCATCCACAAACTGATGGGCAGAGCGAAAGGACGATACAAACGCTTGAAGACATGCTACGAGCATGTGTTATTGATTTCGGAAATAGTTGGGATCGACATCTACCGTTAGCAGAATTTTCCTACAACAACAGCTACCATTCAAGCATTGAGATGGCGCCGTTTGAAGCACTTTATGGTAGAAAGTGCAGGTCTCCGATTTGTTGGAGTGAAGTGGGGGATAGACAGATTGCGGGTCCGGAGATTATACAAGAAACTACCGAGAAGATCATCCAAATTCAACAACGGTTGAAAACCGCCCAAAGTCGACAAAAGAGCTACGCTGACATTAAAAGAAAAGATATAGAATTTGAAATTGGAGAGATGGTCATGCTTAAAGTTGCACCTTGGAAAGGCGTTGTTCGATTTGGTAAACGAGGGAAATTAAATCCAAGGTATATTGGACCATTCAAGATTATTGATCGTGTCGGACCAGTAGCTTACCGACTAGAGTTACCTCAACCACTCGCGGCTGTACATAACACTTTCCACGTCTCGAATTTAAAGAAATGTTTTGCTAAAGAAGATCTCACTATTCCGTTAGATGAAATCCAAATCAACGAAAAACTTCAATTCATCGAAGAACCCGTCGAAATAATGGATCGTGAGGTTAAAAGACTTAAGCAAAACAAGATACCAATTGTTAAGGTTCGATGGAATGCTCGTAGAGGACCCGAGTTCACCTGGGAGTGTGAAGATCAGATGAAGAAGAAATACCCGCATCTATTTCCAGAAGATTCGTCAACACCTTCAACAGCTTAAAATTTCGGGACGAAATTTATTTAACGGGTAGGTACTGTAGTGACCCGAACTTTTCCATGTTTATATATATTAATTGAGATTGATATTTACATGATTAAATGTTTCCAACATGTTAAGCAATCAAACTTGTTAAGACTTGATTAATTGAAATAGGTTTCATATAGACAATTGACCACCCAAGTTGACCGGTGATTCACGAACGTTAAAACTTGTAAAAACTATATGATGACATATATATGGTT
This sequence comes from Rutidosis leptorrhynchoides, assembly GCF_046630445.1. Lineage (NCBI taxonomy): Eukaryota > Viridiplantae > Streptophyta > Magnoliopsida > Asterales > Asteraceae > Rutidosis > Rutidosis leptorrhynchoides. The sequence goes on along the minus strand of NC_092334.1, from coordinate 174,695,091 downwards.
ATATATATAGTTAACATGATATTATGATATGTAAACATATCATTAAGTATATTAACAATGAACTACATATGTAAAAACAAGACTACTAACTTAATGATTTTGAAACGAGACATATATGTAACGATTATCGTTGTAACGACATTTAATGTATATATATCATATTAAGAGATATTCGTACATCATAATATCATGATAATATAATAATTTAAAATCTCTTTTGATATTATAAACATTGGGTTAACAACATTTAACAAGATCGTTAACCTAAAGGTTTCAAAACAACATTTACATGTAACGACTAACGATGACTTAACGACTCAGTTAAAATGTATATACATGTAGTGTTTTAATATGTATTCATACACTTTTGAAAGACTTCAAGACACTTATCAAAATACTTCTACTTAACAAAAATGCTTACAATTACATTCTCGTTCAGTTTCATCAACAATTCTACTCGTATGCACCCGTATTCGTACTCGTACAATACACAGCTTTTAGATGTATGTACTATTGGTATATACACTCCAATGATCAGCTCTTAGCAGCCCATGTGAGTCACCTAACACATGTGGGAACCATCATTTGGCAACTAGCATGAAATATCTCATAAAATTACAAAAATATGAGTAATCATTCATGACTTATTTACATGAAAACAAAATTACATATCCTTTATATCTAATCCATACACCAACGACCAAAAACACCTACAAACACTTTCATTCTTCAATTTTCTTCATCTAATTGATCTCTCTCAAGTTCTATCTTCAAGTTCTAAGTGTTCTTCATAAATTCCAAAAGTTCTAGTTTCATAAAATCAAGAATACTTTCAAGATTGCTAGCTCACTTCCAATCTTGTAAGGTGATCATCCAACCTCAATAAATCTTTGTTTCTTACAGTAGGTTATCATTCTAATACAAGGTAATAATCATATTCAAACTTTGGTTCAATTTCTATAACTATAACAATCTTATTTCAAGTGATGATCTTACTTGAACTTGTTTTCGTGTCATGATTTTGCTTCAAGAACTTTGAGCCATCCAAGGATCCATTGAAGCTAGATCCATTTTTCTCTTTTCCAGTAGGTTCATCCAAGGAACTTAAGGTAGTAATGATGTTCATAACATCATTCGATTCATACATATAAAGCTATCTTATTCGAAGGCTTAAACTTGTAATCACTAGAACATAGTTTAGTTAATTCTAAACTTGTTCGCAAACAAAAGTTAATCCTTCTAACTTGACTTTTAAAATCAACTAAACACATGTTCTATATCTATATGATATGCTAACTTAATGATTTAAAACCTGGAAACACGAAAAACACCGTAAAACCGGATTTACGCCGTCGTAGTAACACCGCGGGCTGTTTTGGGTTAGTTAATTAAAAACTATGATAAACTTTGATTTAAAAGTTGTTATTCTGAGAAAATGATTTTTATTATGAACATGAAACTATATCCAAAAATTATGGTTAAACTCAAAGTGGAAGTATGTTTTCTAAAATGGTCATCTAGACGTCGTTCTTTCGACTGAAATGACTACCTTTACAAAAACGACTTGTAACTTATTTTTCCGACTATAAACCTATACTTTTTCTGTTTAGATTCATAAAATAGAGTTCAATATGAAATCATAGCAATTTGATTCACTCAAAACGGATTTAAAATGAAGAAGTTATGGGTAAAACAAGATTGGATAATTTTTCTCATTTTAGCTACGTGAAAATTGGTAACAAATCTATTCCAACCATAACTTAATCAACTTGTATTGTATATTATGTAATCTTGAGATACCATAGACACGTATACAATGTTTCGACCTATCATGTCGACACATCTATATATATTTCGGAACAACCATAGACACTCTATATGTGAATGTTGGAGTTAGCTATACAGGGTTGAGGTTGATTCCAAAATATATATAGTTTGAGTTGTGATCAATACTGAGATACGTATACACTGGGTCGTGGATTGATTCAAGATAATATTTATCGATTTATTTCTGTACATCTAACTGTGGACAACTAGTTATAGGTTACTAACGAGGACAGCTGACTTAATAAACTTAAAACATCAAAATATATTAAAAGTGTTGTAAATATATTTTGAACATACTTTAATATATATGTATATATTGTTATAGGTTCGTGAATCAACAGTGGCCAAGTCTTACTTCCCGACGAAGTAAAAATCTGTGAAAGTGAGTTATAGTCCCACTTTTAAAATCTAATATTTTTGGGATGAGAATACATGCAGGTTTTATAAATGATTTACAAAATAGACACAAGTACGTGAAACTACATTCTATGGTTGAATTATCGAAATCGAATATGCCCCTTTTTATTAAGTCTGGTAATCTAAGAATTAGGGAACAGACACCCTAATTGACGCGAATCCTAAAGATAGATCTATTGGGCCTAACAAACCCCATCCAAAGTACCGGATGCTTTAGTACTTCGAAATTTATATCATATCCGAAGGGTGTCCCGGAATGATGGGGATATTCTTATATATGCATCTTGTTATTGTCGGTTACCAGGTGTTCACCATATGAATGATTTTTATCTCTATGTATGGGATGTGTATTTAAATATGAAATCTTGTGGTCTATTGTTACGATTTGATATATATAGGTTAAACCTATAACTCACCAACATTTTTGTTGATGTTTAAAGCATGTTTATTCTCAGGTGAATATTAAGAGCTTCCGCTGTTGCATACTAAAATAAGGACAAGATTTGGAGTCCATGTTTGTATGATATTGTGTAAAAACTGCATTCAAGAAACTGATTTCGATGTAACATATTTGTATTGTAAACCATTATGTAATGGTCGTGTGTAAACAGGATATTTTAGATTATCATTATTTGATAATCTACGTAAAGCTTTTTAAACCTTTATTTATGAAATAAAGGTTATGGTTTGTTTTAAAAATGAATGCAGTCTTTGAAAAACGTCTCATATAGAGGTCAAAACCTCGCAACGAAATCAATTAATATGGAACCTTTTTAATCAATAAGAACGGGACATTTCATCTTCGTTTATTTATATTTTGTGGGGCCTAAATTTACTTTTACTTTCTAAGGTGTAGAAGGTGTAAGTTAACCTAGTGTCGTATTTTTATGCTGATTAACGAATTGAAGATCAAGTGGATAATTGTCTTTTAGTTAAATTACCTGGATAAAAGATATTAGTTGATTTTAGCTAAAGGTCCTAAATGCAGAAAAGTAAATAAAGTGGAAGGATATCCGGAGTATGCAGATCAGAGAAATGTTGGCTAAGATATCAGTTATGGGTTAGGGAAAGGTATTATGCTTATGTCACAACTATGCTTGGAATGATGTAGATCGGGTTGGATGAGCCAATTACACAGACCTACTTATCTCTGAACTCTTGGAGTTCTCTTTGAGCAGTGAGAAGTATGTGTGATGCCCCGTACAAAACCATCGTGTACGAATCATCAACAACAGGATCATTACAAGGTCAAACACTATATGCTATTTCAAAAATAAGTTTGCATTCACGATAAAAGGTGACGTCATAACGAACGTCAAGTGTTTTACAATAACAGTATGCTTCTACGAATAGCAAGCATGAATAAATGTATGTGACCCTTAGGTCGTTACAAACATAGTTTTAAATGTATTAAATTTTGAATGCAAGATAAACAGTTCATGCGGTGATAACACTAGAGCAGCGGGTGTCTACGGCAAGACTAGTACACAGCGGAAGCAACCTTAAGCACCTGAGAAAAACATGCTTAAAAACGTCAACACAAAGGTTGGTGAGCTATAGTTTAAGTATAACAGTATGTAAGGTAGGCCACGAGATTTCAGTGCTACAAAGAGCGTTTCAAAAACAGTATGATAAAGTATATGTTAACCGTGGGCACTTGGTAACTAACTTAACGTTTATACCCCCTGAAAGTACACTTGGCAAGTGCGTATGTCTACGAAGTATTAAACACTCATTAAATGCTAGCGCGACTAGCCCGAGTGGGGATGTCAAACCCTATGGATCCATATCTAAGATTCGTGTTAACCGGTTCAAAACCAATGACTAAACGTTACCGAGCTAAAGGGAATGTTTCTGCCGTTATATAACCCACACATATATAAAGTTTAAGTACTCATGCCTAGTATGTAAAACATAAAATCCGCATGTATTCTCAGTTCCCAAAATAAGTTAAACTAAAAAGGGAATGCTATAACTCACAATGATAAAGTAGCGGTAAAGTATGACTCGGAAAGTAAGCAAGTAATGAAGGTTATCCAAACGGGTCCTCAACCTAAGTCAAATAGTACTAAGTCAATAAATCGTCTGAATAGGTTTAAAAGTATGTAAATAAGGTCTTAAGGGTCATCATCATTCATCATTCATCAAAAGGTGTAAAGTAAGTTTCGTTCATGAAATGAGTTTAAAACAAAGGCTGAGTTCGGTCAGTCACCACGGCCTCTATACCTACTGAAATAAGGTAAGACCAGTGGCCATGGCTACGTATAGGATTCCTTTAGTTGTGGTAAAAATTACAGAAGCAAACTCGTCTTCCTTTGACCGTGGCGACGGTCTAAGTGCGAGTAGGTCAGAATTTTCAGCACAACGTTAAATGGACATAGTGACGATCGGAGGGCCATAAATCCTAAACTGTAACTCGGATTAAGACAAGTCCTATATGAAAAGTTATCTACTCGAATAGAGCCATTTGAAAATCATAATTATAGTAGCCCAGGTCATACGGGTCCGACACAGAAACAGTAGAACAGTAGGGTCAGTAGGTTCCGGTGGTTCTTGGTGCTCGATGCTTATCATGGTTTGTCATCCTTGATGCATATAGCTTCAAGTGTACAACTCATTGATGTGTTTGCATCATTTTCACCAAGGTTTGATCATCATAACCCAAGTGTCAGTCTAAGACATGAAGCACAACTCACTTAAGTGTTGCAAGTGTTTTGATGAACCGAAGTTACATCAAAGTCTTAGATCTAACACATACATGAACTTTAAAACTAATAATAAGTTACAAACTTGAAAGTGAACTTATGAAATCAAGATCTTAAGTTGTAGAACATAGTTCTTAGTTTGATCTTGAAGATCCAAGACTCAAAAGTCTAGATCTAACATAAGTGTACAAAGTTATAATTAAAGAAAACTTACTTACATGTTCTTGAACTTTTAAAGTTAACTTTTAGTTCAAGATTAATGAGATCAAAGTTAACTAGTAACACTTGACCAATAACAACCAACAAACATGAAATTTAAGTGCATAATGTAAAGAATAAACTAAGTAAACAAGTAACTAGTTCATGAGTTTCATACTTTAAAGATTCAAGCCTAGGTCTTGATCTTTAAGAAAGTAAACTTTAAAGTTTACTAACATGAATTACAAGTATGCTTTCACAACTCATGAACTTAAATCTTTTTAAAGCAATATATGTAGAACATAAAATAAAGAGTTTTGTTCTTGTATGTCTTTTAAGAACAAGATAAATGAAGAATGAAACTAGTAAGTTTGAATCTTGAAAACATGTAAGTAATAACTACAAGTAAGTAACAACTACAACAAGTAACAAAACAATAATCAAAGAACAAGTGATGATGATGATTAAGGGGTGTTTTGGTTCGGTTTTATCAAGGAGAAAGAAGGGAGAGTTGTTCATAATACTTACAAGAATTAGAGAGAAAATGAGAGAAAAGTTAAGAGGTAAGTTTGAAGTGAAGTTTGAGAATGAGATTGCAAGTAATGAAGTAGTAAAAAAAAATTGAAACTCCCCTAAAAGCCAATGAAGGCCGACGGTTTCAACATCCCAAGGGGAGGAGGGAAAGATCCATGAGGTTATTGCATGCTAAAGCTTAAAAATATGGATATTAGAGTTGATTTCAGGGGGATAAGGTGATAACTAGATTCCAATTGCACTAACCAAACTAGTTACACATAAATGGGTTACTTACATGTAAGTATGGGCTAATAAGTCCACTAAAGAAGTAGGGTGGGCTTCATAGGTCCATTAATACTAATAAAGGCCCAAGTTCAAGTAATTAACAATTAAATCCCATAAAGCTCAAGTAATTAACTAATAACCTTAGTTAATTAAAATGATTAATAAAACTTAATCATGAATGTAAATAATACTTGAAAATATTATTCGTGCAAGTTTCGTGTGTCACAAGGACGTTTCGGGCAATTTAAAGTCAAGTACGGTTAATCATGGCAACAAGTAAATGTAATAACATACATTCGTTTTATCACAAGTATTAATAATAATAATTATTAATAAATGAACGTTGGAAAATCCAAGGTCGTTACATTACCCACCTGTTAAAGAAAATTTCGTCCCGAAATTTTAAGCTGAGGTAGATGGAGGAGTTAGGAAAAGGTGAGGATACTTCCGCATCATTTGATCCTCTCGCTCCCAGGTAAACTCAGGTCCTCGTTTGGCATTCCATCGTACTCGGACGACTGGAATCTTGTTGCGTTTCAAATTTTTGATCTCACGATCCATAATTTCAACAGGTTCTTCCACAAAGTGGAGTTTGTCATCAATTGTAAGTTCTTTCAGTGGTATGATAAGTTCAGGTGCAGCAAGACACTTCTTCAAGTTTGACACGTGGAAGGTAGGATGAACTGAGCTCAATTGTGCTGGTAGATCCAAACGGTAAGCAACGGGTCCAACACGTTCCAAGATTTCAAAAGGACCAATGTATCGTGGGTTTAACTTTCCACGTTTTCCAAAACGGATTACACCTTTCCAAGGTGCAACCTTCAACATTACGCGGTCACCAATGTTGAATTCAAAGTCTTTACGTTTGAGGTCTGCATAATTCTTTTGACGATCGCGGACAGTCTTAAGTCTAGCTTGAATCTGAGCAATCTTCTCCGTGGTTTCATGGACTACCTCGGGTCCGATGATTTGCTTTTTTCCTACTTCGGCCCAACAAATAGGAGATCGGCACTTACGACCATACAATGCTTCAAAAGGTGCAGCATTAATGCTCGAGTGATAACTGTTGTTGTACGAGAATTCGGCTAACGGCAAATGCCTTTCCCAGGCCTTTCCAAAATCAATGACACATGCACGCAACATGTCCTCCAAGGTCTGAATCGTTCATTCACTTTGCCCGTCGATCTGTGGGTGATAAGCAGTACTCATATCAAGACGAGTTCCCATGGCTTCTTGCAAAGAACGCCAAAATCTGGAAGCAAAACGGGGATCGCGATCGGAGATGATCGATAAAGGTACACCATGACGAGATACAACCTCCTTGATGTATAGTTGAGCAAGTCTCTCCATTATATCCGTCTCCTTCATCGCTAGGAAGTGTGCAGATTTGGTAAGGCGGTCAACAATAACCCAAATAGTATCGTATCCACCCACCGTCTTTGGTAGCTTAGTAATGAAATCCATTGTGATCCTTTCCCACTTCCATTGTGGGATTTCCGGTTGCTGAAGTAACCCAGAAGGTCTCTGATGCTCGGCTTTAACCTTCGAGCAAGTCAAACACTTACCAACATAAGTCGCAACGTATTTCTTAAGATTCGGCCACCAATACTGTTCTTTAAGATCATGGTACATCTTGCCCGCTCCGGGATGAATCGAATATCTCGACTTGTGGGCTTCATCAAGTATAAGGTTCCGTAGATCTCCATAATAAGGTACCCAAATTCTTCCGGCATAACATCGGAGTCCAGACTCCCTAACCTCGAATCGAGAGACAAGTATGTTCAAATGTTCGTGAGAAATATTCTCCTCCTTGAGAGCCTCATCTTGGGCTACTATGATCTGGCTGTTGAGGTTCGAATGGATGGTGATGTTCAGAGCCCTAACACGAAGAGGTTCCGTCCTCTCCTTTCGGCTTAAAGCGTCAGCTACAAAATTGGCCTTGCCAGGATGATAACGAAGTTCACAATCGTAGTCGTTGAGCGTCTCGATCCTGTTGGGTTTTAACAAGTTTCATAATACTTAAAACATTTTAAGAAACAAATTAAAGCGGAAGCATGTAAGTATTATCATTTTAAACTTGTAAATCTTTAACCAATTAAAGTTAAAACCCAATTAGGATCAAGTTATGAAACATGCTTACAAACTACAAGCAAGTAAAGAGATTATACCTACTCCAAGCTAGGTAATGAATGTAGAAGATGATGACGATAAATGGAGCTTCAAAATGATGAAACCTCAAGTAGTTATACCCCAAGCTAACCACCAACACCTTTGCTTTTAGTTAGGATTTAATTGTAACACTTGAATGAACTTGCAAAAAAGATTTTGAACCCTTCTTTGCCCCTAAAAGCTCACGGCAGCAGCAGCATAGGAGAGCAAAAAAAAAATGCAGTTTTTTGATGTGTTTATTTGTGTACTAGCATGTGTGTCTTTTGTTCCAAGAGCCTAGACACATGTATATGGAATTATGGAAAGCATGGTCAAGGAATCTTGGTCATAAGCATGTGTACTTCAACTCCAAGGCCACTACCATCTTACTTATAAAAAATTAGTTTTATAAAAGTATTAGTTTTATAAAACCATATTTTTTTATAAACCTCCATATATGGATATATATTTATATACATTTTATATAAAACCAAATTATATAAAATGTTACATAAATTTATTAATTATTTAACCTATAAATAATTAAATCCATAATATATAAATTATTCCATAATTTATATATATATATATATATACACATCAAGTAATATTTCAGAAAACCGTTTTTCTTAAAGTTCAAGTGTCGCGTATTTAATCAATGATCCAATCGTTAAGAATAAATACGTATAAGGTGTCGATAAGCTTGTTATTGGGTATGACCTGACTTGGATCAAAACATATTAGCCACGTTAATTTAATATGTCTCTCGGGCATATGAAATACTTTCAATCTCCCACTTGCACGAGAAACATAAGAAATTAATGCAAGTGACGGATACCACCTAACGACCGTCCATCACCCCAATATGTTATGACTTTGTGCCATTCAATAACATCATCCTTTTTGAGTTCCCATCTCGAATATGAATAGGTGAATCTTTTCATTATAACCTTTCATCCTAGATGTCATGTTAAACCCAAGAGACACAGAATGATCACTCTCTTTTAGATTTAACTTTATCAGGCCTTAGACATCTGACTCTCAACGAATAAGAGGGACAAATTCCATCTTGACTACATACGTCCTAAATATGTACCTTGCATTATGCCTGAGTTCTTCCTTGTGAACTACCATATTTCAGAATAGCGAAGGAAAGACTCAAGGAACGATACATGGTAAATATCCGAACCCAATATGTATCTCAGGTCAGAGGATACAATGATATTTGCCTTTACTCAAGATTACATGTGATCAACCACAAAGGCTCCATTTAGTAAATATTGAGGGCGGGTCTTCCAATATTTGTATCCCACAAATATCTATGAACCTTGGTTGCAACCTTGCCCCACATTCATCCCCTGAATGTATACCAATCCAAGTTCATAATAGTCTAAACCTCACACTTGTTCCCACAAATGCGATCGACTACGGAATTTAGAATAATTACTTATTCATGGATAAAATATGCAAAATAGGAACTTGACTCAAGATAAATTAATACCATAATTATATTAATGAGTTTGAACAATTTTGTTCTGATACAATACTTAAAATAGATCATGACCAATTACTAGAATATCGAAGCCCTAATGCACAAACATGTCCAGTATGTTTTGCTCCATGTAAGAGCTTCGTGAGAGGATCCGCTATATTAAGATCTGTGTGAACTTTGCGAATACATATCTTTCCCTTTTCAACTTCATCTCTTATGTAGTTGAATCTCCGCTCAATGTGACGGGTCTTTTGGTGAGCACGAGGTTCTTTGATTTGAACAATCGCACCCTCGTTGTCACAAAAGATTTCAAGAGGGTCCTGAATTTAAGGGACTTCTCCTAAGTCGTTGATGAATTTCTTCATCCATGCAGCTTCCTGAGCTGCCAATGATGCGGCGATGTACTCCGACTCTGTAGTGGATAAAGCAACAACATCCTGTTTTGAACTCTTCCAAGAGACCGCACCTCCATTTAACGTGAAGACATAACCGGATTGTGATCGAGAATCATCTCGATCAGTTTGGAAACTCGCATCTACGTAACCTTTTACAGCGAGTTCACGGTAGTCGATACACATACGGAAGGATCCATCCTTCTTCTTCACAAACAGAACAGGTGCGCCCCAAGGCGAGAAACTTGGTTGGATAAACCCTCGGTCAAGTAGTTCTTGTAGTTGGCTCTGTAATTCTTGCATCTCGGAAGGTGCGAGTCTATAAGGTGCGCGAGCTACAGGTGCAGTCCCTGGCACTAAATCAATTTGAAACTCTACTGCTCTCGACGGCGATAATCCAGGCAATTCCTCTGGGAAGACATCGGAAAATTCGTTCACAATTCGAACGTCGTTCACATTCTTCACCTCGGTTTCTACCGTTTTCACATGCGCTAGGACAGCAAGACGTCCCTTCTTCATAATCTTTTGCGCTTTTACGCAACTAATGAGGTTCAGCTTCGAGGTACATCTCTCTCCGTAGATGATTAGTGGCTCACCGTCTCCTTGTGGTATACGAAGAGCTTTATCTCTACAAATAATATCAGCCTTTATCTTGCTCAACCAATCCATACCGACTATCACATCAAAACTTCCCAGTTTGATGGGTATCAAATCAATTTCGAAATCTGTACCAGCTATGTTGATGATAGCTCCTCGACTAATATGGTCAACTTTCTCAAGTTTTCCATTGGCGACCTCGACAAGCATACTCTCTTTTAACGGGACTAAAGACCAATTAATCTTATCGCAAAAATGTCTACATACATAACTTCTACCCGCACCAGTATCAAACAAGACAGAAGCTAAAAGATTGTTGATTTTGAATATACCTGTCACCAAGTCGGGGTTTTTGCGTGCGTCCCTTACATTAACATTGAAAGCTCTACCACGGGGGGGTCCGCCGTCTTTTCTTTTGTTGGGGCATGCATTTCTGAAATGGCCCATCTGTACGCATTCGTAGCACTTCCTCGGCCCTGTGGGGTTCGGCTTCCCATTCAAAGTGGTGACCTTGCAGTCTTTTCCAACATGCCCAGTCCGTTGGCACTTCTCACAAACAACATTGCAATACCCAGTGTAGTGTTTGTAACAACTCTTGCATTGTGGTAAGGTTCCCTTGTAGTTCGAGTTGGAGTTGGTGTTGTTTTTTGGGTTGGGGTTTCCACCGTTGTTGTTTCCTCTAAAACCCTCATGTCGTTTCGCCGGGTTCTGTTCATAGTTCCTTCCCCTGTTGTTGTTGTTGTGGTTATCCCATTTGCGCTTCTCACTAGTACCTGCTTCAGTCTTAGTTTTCTCCGGTTCATCGATGGTTATTTGATTCATTAAAGTATGCGCCATGCGCATCGCTTCTGGGACATTTGGTGGTTTGGACGAGGTGACGTTTCCATTAATGCTCTTAGGGAGTCCCCAGAAGTATCTCTCCATTCGCTTGAATTCTGGGGTGACCATTGTCGGACACATCAGGGCTAGTTCCAAAAATCTCCTGTTGTAACCATCAAGGTCGTTCCCAACAGCCTTTAACTGCATGAATTCCATTTCCATCTTTTGGATTTCGGTTCTCGAACAATACTCCTCAATCATGGCACACTTAAATTCTTCCCATGGCGTAGCGTACGCCTCATCAATGCCTTGTGCCTGTGCCATTGTGTTCCACCACGTGAGTGCGCCGTCAGATAGCGTGCAAGAAGCAAATTTGGTTTTGCTGTCCTCCGAACAGTTGCTAAGTCGGAATACTGATTCAAGTTTCTCGAACCATCTGGTGAGACCAACCGGTCCCTCAGTGCCGCTGAAGTTATGTGGTTTACAGCTCTGGAATTCCTTGTAAGTGCACCCATTTCGAATGGGCTGAATAACCGGTGGTGGTGGCGGTGGCGGTGGAGCTTGGGGTTGCATTTCCACAATGGCTGCGGCTACACGTTCTTGGATCATCTCTTCAATTTGAGCAGCAGTAGGTGTGGATCGACCGTTAGCCATGATGTTCTAAACAAAAATTTTGACTCAAGTCAAAATCCAGTATTCAAATAGTAATAATACAGTATATAGTAACCAACATGGAATCAAAACATCACATGTTCTTTAAATAACGCATCTAGGTACAAATACCACAGAATCATCGTACAGTAATGTAAATAGAACATCGTGCAAGAATTTAATAACGCAAAGTTCCATTAATAATAATAAGTTTCATATATCTGAATAAGTCCGTACAATAGATAAGTGAAACATAAAACTACAACTAGATTACATAATGAAATCTAAAATACAAAAACCCTACGGTGAAGGTGGGTGAAGGATGTCCATAACATGGGCCATCTAGTCCTCTAGCTCAGCAACTCGAGCTCGGAGGATCTCCACCTCCCTTGTTAATTCCTCGACAGTGGGAGATGGTGGGGCAGGCGGTGCTGGCGGTGCGGGTGGTGCCGGTGGTGCAGACATTACATAACGGGGTGCAGATGTTCCGGCTCCAGAAATATTCAGTACGTAACAGGGTACCTTACGCACTTGTGGGTCGGCAGGGTACGACACAAGCCACTTACGAGCAGTAACCCTACGACGCCGACCAAATGCGTCAGTGAAAGCACGACCTCCATTTACCCCTGGAATGACGGTGCCATCAAAACGGTACCGCTTCTTCGGCGGGGTGGAGGGTGCATGTATAGGTAAATCAGCAGGGTCCTCATCATCACTGGAGTCGTCTGAGGAGGTGTCATCGAATGAAGCATCAGTGGATGACGGGTCGTCCGAATCATGTGGCGGCTGTACGGGTGGCTGAACTGGCCGTCCTTGAGCGGCCATCATCTGTTGGTAACGAGCGGGTCCGATCGGAATGAGACGTCCATCAGGGGCGCGTCGGCACCAATGGAGATACCGGTTACGGAATGGACCTTCCCCGAACTCCGCGGGAATCACAATCTCGCTGGAGCGGGGCTGTGATCCTGAAGGTCCGAGGGCAGATGGAGCTGGAATCTCCGAAGGGTCCTGGGCTCCGCTAGAAGTATCCACTGGGGCAGGCGCCTGGCTGCTAGTCCCGGAAGATGAAGCGCCGGGGTCACTCGTGGGTAGCGGGATCGGTGTATCGGCAGCAGCAGCAGGTGGGGTGGCTGACGAGTCTGAACTGCCCAAAATGATAGCAGGTGGAGTATCCGACATCTGAACAAGGGAAAATAAATTTTTCCATGTCAGTAAGTCATAAAGCAAGCACGTATTAGGCCAACAGTTTAAGTTATGTATAACAATAAGTAGCATGGCAATAATAATGAATCGTACAGAAATAGCATGCAATCGAAAGCAAATAATATCATACAGTAGTGAAATCATGTAATAGCATACAGCATATAGCAGTATAAGTAAGCAGCAGCATGCAGTAAGTTCAGCGGAAACAAGTAAACTAGCAAGTTGTAGATTAGTCCTATTAGCGAATCCTACTCGGGTCGGTCTTAGACTCACTAATGCAACCTAATTCCCTATAACCAATGCTCTGATACCAAATGTGATGCCCCGTACAAAACCATCGTGTACGAATCATCAACAACAGGATCATTACAAGGTCAAACACTATATGCTATTTCAAAAATACGTTTGCATTCACGATAAAAGGTGACGTCATAACGAACGTCAAGTGTTTTACACCAACAATATGCTTCTACGAATAGCAAGCATGAATAAATGTATGTGACCCTTAGGTTGTTACAAACATAGTTTCAAATGTATTAAAGTTTGAATGCAAGATAAACAGTTCATGCGGTGATAACACTAGAGCAGTGGGTGTCTACGGCAAGACTAGTACACAACGGAAGCAACCTTAAGCACCTGAGAAAAACATGCTTAAAAACGTCAACACAAAGGTTGGTGAGCTATAGTTTAAGTATAACAGTATGTAAGGTAGGCCACGAGATTTCAGTGCTACAAAGAGCGTTTCAAAACAGTATGATAAAGTATATGTTAACCGTGGGCACTTGGTAACTAACTTAATGTTTATACCCCCTGAAAGTACACTTGGCAAGTGCGTATGTCTACGAAGTATTAAACACTCGTTAAATGCTAGCGCGACTAGCCCGAGTGGGGATGTCAAACCCTATGGATCCATATCTAAGATTCGCGTTCACCGGTTCAAAAACCAATGACTAAACGTTACCGAGCTAAAGGGAATGTTTATGCCGTTATATAACCCACACCTACATAAAGTTTAAGTACTCGTGCCTAGTATGTAAAACATAAAATCTGCATGTATTCTCAGTTCCCAAAATAAGTTAAAGTAAAAAGGGAATGCTATAACTCACAATGATAAAGTAGCGGTAAAGTATGACTCGGAAAGTAAGCAAGTAATGAAGGTTGTCCCAACAGGTCCTCAACCTAAGTCAAATAGTACTAAGTCAGTAAATCATTCGAATAGGTTTAAAAGTATGTAAATAAGGTCTTAAGGGTCATCATCATTCATCATTCATCAAAAGGTGTAAAGTAAGTTTCGTTCATGAAATGAGTTTAAAACAAAGGCTGAGTTCAGTCAGTCACCACGGCCTCTATACCTACTGAAATAAGGTGAGACCAGTGGCCTTGGCTCAGTATAGGAGTCCTTTAGTTGTGGTAAAAATTACAGAAGCAAACTCGTCTTCGTTTGACCGTGACGATGGTCTAAGTGCGAGTAGGTCAGAATTTTCAGCACAACGTTAAATGGACATAGTGACGATCGGAGGGCCATAAATCCTAAACCGTAAATCGGATTAAGACGAGTCCTATATGAAAAGTTATCTAATCGAACAGAGCGATTTTAAAATCATAATTATAGTAGCCTAGGTCATACGGGTCATACACAGAAACAGTAGAACAGTAGGGTCAGTAGGTTCCGGTGATTCTTGGTGCTCGATGCTTATCATGGTTCTCATCCTTCATGCATATAGCTTCAAGTGTACAACTCGTTGATGTGTTTGCATAATTTTCACCAAGGTTTGACCATCATAACCCAAGTGTAAGTCTAAGACATGAAGCACAACTCACTTAAGTGTTGCAAGTGTTTTGATGAACCAGAGTTACATCAAAGTCTTAGATCTAACACATACATGAACTTTAAAACTAATAATAAGTTACAAACTTGAAAGTGAACTTATGAAATCAAGATCTTAAGTTGTAGAACATAGTTCTTAGTTTGATCTTGAAGATCCAAGACTCAAAAATCTAGATCTAACATAACTGTACAAAGTTATAATTAAAGAAAACTTACTTACATGTTCTTGAACTTTTAAAGTTAACTTTTAGTTCAAGATTAATGAGATCAAAGTTAACTAGTAACACTTGACCAATAACAACCAACAAACATGAAATTTAAGTGCATAATGTAAAGAATAAACTAAGTAAACAAGTAACTAGTTCATGAGTTTCATACTTTAAAGATTCAAGCCTAGGTCTTGATCTTTAAGAAAGTAAACTTTAAAGTTTACTAACATGAATTACAAGTATGCTTTCACAACTCATGAACTTAAATCTTTTTAAAGCATTATATGTAGAACATAAACTAAAGAGTTTTGTTATTGTATCTCTTGTAAGAATAAGATAAATGAATAATGAAACTAGTAAGTTTGATTCTTGAAAACATGTAAGTAATAACTACAAGTAAGTAACAACTACAACAAGTAACAAAACAATAGTCAAAGAACAAGTGATGATGATGATTAAGGGGTGTTTTGGTTCGGTTTTATCAAGGAGAAAGAAGGGAGAGTTGTTCATAATACTTACAAGAATTAGAGAGAAAATGAGAGAAAAGTTAAGAGGTAAGTTTGAAGTGAAGTGTGAGAATGAGATTGCAAGTAATGAAGTAGTAAAAAAAAATTGAAACTCCCCTAAAAGCCAATGAAGGCCGACGGTTTCAACATCCCAAGGGGAGGAGGGAAAGATCCATGAGGTTATTGCATGCTAACGCTTAAAAAGATGGATATTAGAGTTGATTTCATGGGGATAAGGTGATAACTAGATTCCAATTGCACTAACCAAACTAGTTACACATAAATGGGTTACTTACATGTAAGTATGGGCTAATAAGTCCACTAAAGAAGTAGGGTGGGCTTCATAGGTCCATTAATACTAATAAAGGCCCAAGTTCAAGTAATTAACAATTAAATCCAACAAAGCCCAAGTAATTAACTAATAACCTTAGTTAATTAAAATGATTAATAAAACTTAATTATGAATGTAAATAATACTTGAAAATATTATTCGTGCAAGTTTCGTGTGTCACAAAGACGTTTCGGGCAATTTAAAGTCAAGTACGGTTAATCATGGCAACAAGTAAATGTAATAACATACATTCATTTTATCACAAGTATTAATAATAATAATTATTAATAAATAAACGTTGGAAAATCCAAGGTCGTTACAGTATGTCACTTGGTCGTATAGCTGAAGTGTAACAATACCTCGGAGGTTATCCTCAGTAGAGCACTAGGTTTATTAGTGAGTTAAGCTCTAATCCTAAACCTCATTATCACTTTAGGTAACTAGATAACAATGTGCCGTGTTGATTGAACACTGATCACAAACGGAAGGAGTCCGTCGGTTTAAGTTGGCAAAACCTTAAATGGAAACTAACAAGAATTTCATCATACTAATGAGATCACAACAATTCAAACATTATACAGCATCACAGTTAATATACTGATAGTAAAGCAGATAGAAACCTAATGAATACCTAAACAGTTGGTACGACTAAGACCTAGGGCAACAATCATACAAGAACATGCAATAGGCTTGGGTCATACAGTAAAGGCACTAACTAGATCTTAACAGCTCCTAAGAGGTCTCTTCGGAATAGTCAATAGGCATACTAGGTTATTCATATCTCAATTCCTAAATTCCGTGTCCTAAAAGTGCATCAGATGCCTCTTGGAAACTCCGGCCATACCGAGTTCATAGAATCTTCAGATACAGTATAACCAGGGGTCTTAATCCTATGAAGTAGCTAATTTCATATAGGTGGACAAGTCCTGATCACAACCTAGGTTGGTCAATTCTTAAGATGCAAGCATACAAATCTATCAGACTTCCTAGTATTATAACAGTAATCGTACTAAATTAACATAATTACGCTAACCCAAACTTCTATCATGGCAACATACAGATTAATTAAGCTATCATGGCAATATCAGAACGCATTATTAAACATAAAAAGTAAGAGTACATGTTTAATACAAAAGACAAGCGTTTCGGATAAAAACCTAAAAAGGCCGAACAAATCTGCCCGAGATCGCAGGGATTCGCTGGATATCCTCCGGAAAATAAAAGCTAAGCTAACTACTACTAAAACTAACTAAAAGATTAAAAATATAAAATGAATTGCAAGTTGAGTGTGTGTTGGAATGGATGGAGAGAGCCCTTTAAATAGACCTCATTTTTGCCTGCAAACGGCTGGCAAGCCGTATGGCAGGCCGTTTAGCAGGCCGTATTTGGTAGGCCATTGCATGGCAAGCAGTATTAAGGGGCCGTTTGCTGGACCATTTGGCAGGCCGTACCCCATACTGGAAGGCCGTATGGCAGGCCGTATTCGGTGCTGGTCAGCCTGGATTCACTGGATCGTAACTTGATTTCTTGTCTTTCACCGTTTTCGCTCTAGAATCTTCGTTTTAGCTCCATTTTACTTGATTCTTTTTGCATCACCTTTGTAATTACTTAATCTACAAAATTAATAGAAAAAGCAATAATTTTGCCGAAAATTTTTAATCTTTATTGTTCTAGGGCTTAATTTAGGGGGTAAAAACGTGACTTTTTGCCCGATATCAAATACCCCACACTTAGCTTTGCTTGTCCTCAAGCAAAAAGCGGGAATATAAGGATCTTTCTAATAGATTCTCCCTTGCCCTACCCGTAGATCTTTTAATTATGCCTTCATCAGAAGTCGGCACATCTTTCGAAAGTATTAGAAAAAGTTTCGAGCTTCGATGATTTGGTTGCTAGATTTCAATTGCGTCCATAGTGGAAAAGGCGTACTTTCTAACTCTCAGATGTAGAGTATACATGATCAGGCTCCTCACTGACGGATCACTCGTATCACTCAAGTGTTTAGGGTGTCCTATTCTAATTGTATTGTCGCTCAGAAGTCAGTCGTGTAACAGTTCTTGTAGTGACCCGAACTTTTCCATGTTTATATATATATTAAATGAAATTGCTATTTACATGATTAAGTGTTTCCAACATGTTAAGCAATCAAACTTGTTAAGACTTGATTAATTGAAATAGGTTTCATATAGACAATTGACCACCCAAGTTGACCGGTGATTCACGAACGTTAAAACTTGTAAAAACTATACGATGACATATATATGGTTATATATATAGTTAACATGATTTTATTATAAGTATGTATCTCATTAGATATTTTAACAATGAGTTATATACATAAAAATGAGACTATTAATTTAAGAAACTCGAAAACGATATATATAACGATTATCGTTATAACAACGTCTTACTAGGTACATATGAATCATATTAAGATATTGATACACTTGGTTAATTATGTTAAATTATAAGTAAATATATTATTAAGTGTATTAACAATGAAATACATATGTAAAAATAAGACTACTAACTTAATGATTTCGAAACGAGACATATATGTAACGATTATCGCTGTAACGAAATTTAACTGTATATATATAATACTAAGATATATTATATATCATAATATCATGATAATATAACAATTTAACATCTCATTTGTTGGGTTAACAACATTCAACAAGATCGTTAACCTAAAGGTTTCAAAAAAACATTTACATGTAACGACTAACGATGACTTAACGACTCAGTTAAAATGTATATACATGTAGTGTTTTAATATGTATTCATACACTTTTGAAAGACTTCAAGAAACTTATCAAAATACTTCTACTTAACAAAAATGCTTACAATTACATCCTCGTTCAGTTTCATCAACAATTCTACTCGTATGCACCCGTATTCGTACTCGTACAATACACAGCTCTTAGATGTATGTACTATTGGTATATACACTCCAATGATCAGCTCTTAGCAGCCCATGTGAGTCACCTAACACATGTGGGAACCATCATTTGGCAACTAGCATGAAATATCTCATAAAATTACAAAAATATGAGTAATCATTCATGACTTATTTACATGAAAACAAAATTACATATCCTTTATATCTAATCCATACACCAACAACCAAAAACACCTACAAACACTTTTATTCTTCAATTTTCTTCATCTAATTGATCTCTCTCAAGTTCTATCTTCAATTCTAAGTGTTCTTCATAAATTCCAAAAGTTCTAGTTTCATAAAATCAAGAATACTTCCAAGATTGCAAGTTTACTTCCAAGTTTTCTAAATCCATTCCAAGTAATCATCCAAGATCAAGATACCTTTGTTACTTACAGTAGGTTATCTTTCTAATACAAGGTAATAATCATATTCAAACTTTAATTCAATTTCTATAACTATAACAATCTTATTTCGAGTGGAAATCTTACTTGAAATTGTTTTCGTGTCATGATTCTGCTTCAAGAACTTTCAAGCCATCCAAGGATCCTTTGAAGCTAGATCTATTTTTCTCATTTCCAGTAGGCTTATCCAAGGAACTTGAGGTAGTAATGATGTTCATAACATCATTCGATTCATACATATGAAGCTATCTTATTCGAAGGTTTAAACTTGTAATCACTAGAACATAGTTTAGTTAATTCTAAACTTGTTCGCAAATAAAAGTTAATCCTTCTAACTTGACTTTTAAAATCAACTAAACACATGTTCTATATCTATATGATATGCTAACTTAATGATTTAAAACCTGGAAACACGAAAAATACCGTAAAACCGGATTTACGCCATCGTAGTAACACCGCGGGCTGTTTTGGGTTAGTTAATTAAAAACTATGATATACTTTAATTTAAAAGTTGTTATTCTGAGAAAATGATTTTTATTATGAACATGAAACTATATCCAAAAATTATGGTTAAACTCAAAGTGGAAGTATGTTTTCTAAAATGGTCATCTAGACGTCGTTCTTTCGACTGAAATGACTACCTTTACAAAAATGACTTGTAACTTATTTTTCCCACTATAAACCTATACTTTTTCTATTTAGATTCATAAAATAGAGTTCAATATGAAACCATAGCAATTTGATTCACTCAAAACGGATTTAAAATGAAGAAGTTATGGGTAAAACAAGATTGGATAATTTTTCTCATTTTAGCTACGTGAAAATTGGTAACAAATCTATTCCAACCATAACTTAATCAACTTGTATTATATATTATGTAATCTTGAGATACCATAGACACGTATACAATGTTTCGACCTATCATGTCGACACATCTATATATATTTCGGAACAACCATAGACACTCTATATGTGAATGTTGGAGTTAGCTATACAGGGTTGAGGTTGATTCCAAAATATATATAGTTTGAGTTGTGATCAATACTGAGATATGTATACACTGGGTCGTGGATTGATTCAAGATAATATTTATCGATTTAATTCTGTACATCTAACTGTGGACAACTAGTTGTAGGTTACTAACGAGGACAGCTGACTTAATAAACTTAAAACATCAAAATATATTAAAAGTGTTGTAAATATATTTTGAACATACTTTGATATATATGTATATATTGTTATAGGTTCGTGAATCAACCAGTGGCCAAGTCTTACTTCCCGACGAAGTAAAAATCTGTGAAAGTGAGTTATAGTCCCACTTTTAAAATCTAATATTTTTGGGATGAGAATACATGCAGGTTTTATAAATGATTTATAAAATAGACACAAGTACGTGAAACTACATTCTATGGTTGAATTATCGAAATCGAATATGCCCCTTTTTATTAAGTCTGGTAATCTAAGAATTAGGGAACAGACACCCTAATTGACGCGAATCCTAAAGATAGATCTATTGGGCCTAACAAACCCCATCCAAAGTACCGGATGCTTTAGTACTTCGAAATTTATATCATATCCGAAGGGTGTCCCGGAATGATGGGGATATTCTTAAATATGCATCTTGTTAATGTCGGTTACCAGGTGTTCACCATATGAATGATTTTTATCTCTATGTATGGGATATGTATTAAAATATGAAATCTTGTGGTCTATTGTTACGATTTGATATATATAGGTTAAACCTGTAACTCACCAACATTTTTGTTGACGTTTAAAGCATGTTTATTCTCAGGTGAATACTAAGAGCTTCCGCTGTTGCATACTAAAATAAGGACAAGATTTGGAGTCCATTTTTGTATGATATTGTGTAAAAACTGCATTCAAGAAACTGATTTTGATGTAACATATTTGTATTGTAAACCCTTATGTAATGGTCGTGTGTAAACAGGATATTTTAGATTATCATTATTTGATAATCTACGTAAAGCTTTTTAAACCTTTATTTATGAAATAAAGGTTATGGTTTGTTTTAAAAATGAATGCAGTCTTTGAAAAACGTCTCATATAGAGGTCAAAACCTCGCAACGAAATCAATTAATATGGAACGTTTTTAATCAATAAGAACGGGACATTTCAGTTCTCATCATAGGCTTGGTAAAGCATCGATATCTCTAACGGTTAAGTAAGGACGACACTGATCTTTTTCCTAAGCATTCTTTCAAGAGGAAGACGGGTTAGAGGGTTTGGTTGGAAATTTATGATTCAGTGAAAGGTATCCAGATCTTTTGATTTTTGAGAGAATTGATAGACTTTGATTCTTTAAAGTATCCATTTTGGATAGAGAATGGCTTAGAATTCCGTAAAGGTTTTCTTCGGAAGAGGCAGATTTTGCTAAGACTTTGTCTAGAATTTTTCTTTTGCTCTTCCAGCATTTTTCTTCAGGGCATCTCCTCGGGTTTCTTTTTGCCTTATTTAGAGACTTTGCTCTTTCAGATTAATCATTTTTTTTTCGGCATACCCTTTCTTCATAACTTTTGTTTTTCGTTCCTGGTGCCCAGAGAGGAAGTGATAATCCACTGAAAATAGGTCTTTGACCTATCAAAAACAATCAGGGGTTCGGAATCTTTCAACTAGTGCTTTTGAAGCGAATTTGATCGATCTATCTCTTTATTAATCTCTGGATCTTTTGGTAAATGGAAAGGGGAGTGAATGGTAAATGGTGTATTTTGGGAGTGAATATGGGGTGAATATTTCTAATTCGTCAACTCTTTATGTGAGTTGGTCGGTTTAAATTGTGTGGAGTGGAAATGGAAATGGAGGATTTTTGTCTTCTCTATTCAGAATGATTTCAGAAGGAGTATCGCACCTGCACCACGTATGGCCCTTACTAACCATTGGTCTTGAAATGTATGTCTGAATTGTTGTGACCTCTGCTTGTCCATTGGTCTGTAGATGATAGGCAGTGGACATTTTGTGGGTAACTCCGTATTGTTGCATCACCTTCATAAACCGAGTATTACAGAAGTGTGTGCCTCTATCACTTATTATCGTACGGGGAGCTCCAAATCTGCAGAAGAGTCTCTTCAGGAAATTTGTGACGACTTTGGCATCATTAGTTGGAAATGCTTGAGCTTCGACCCATCTGGAGACGTAATCTACTGCTACGAGGACATATTCTTTCCCGTTAGACTTTGGGAATGAGCCCATGAAGTCTAATCCCCATATATCGAAGATCTCGCAAGCTTGGATATTAGTCCGAGGCATCTCGTTCTTCATAGAGATAATACCTTGCCTTTGGCATGCGTCGCAACGCTTTACAAGCTCTTGCGCATCTCGGAATATAGACGGCTAGTAGAATCCTGATTCGTAGACTTTTCTCGCGGTTAAATTTGCTCCATGATGACCTCCAGTTGGTCCATGGTGACATTGGTGAAGAATTCCTACTGCTTGCTCTTCATCTACGTACCTCCTGATTATCTGATCAGGGAAAATACTAAACAGGTAAGGATCTTCCCAGTAGTAGTACTTGGCATCCCTGAAGAAATTCCTTCTTCGGGAGGTACTCATTCCCTTTTGTACTACTCCGGCAACTAGGTAGTTGGCCATGTCGACATACCAAGGAGTGTCAGTAAATTGTGATCATATGTGAGTTTGTCCTAAACTCATAAGCTGTTCTTCCCGAAATTTATCTCTGATATCTTGTTAAGCAAGTTTTTCCATCGCTGGGTTCTCCAAATGACTAAGATGATCTGCTGTGACGTTCTCTACTCCTTTCTTATCTTTAATCTCAATATTGAATTCCTGAAGGAGTAAGATCCATCGTAGGAGTCTTGGTTTCACGTTTTGCTTAGTGAATAGATATTTGAGGGCGGAATGATTTGTATAGACTTTAGTTTTGGATAGGATGAGATAGGAACGGAATTTGTCGAAGGCGAATACTACGGCTAGCAGCTCCTTCTCCGTGGTAGTTGTAACAACCCAAACTAAACCACGAACAACCCGCGTAAAAATAACAAATAAAAAAAAATGCTGGGACAGCATATGGCGCGGCGCGCCAAACTGGTCTGTCCCAAAAGTCATGAAACGCGAAAAAGATCGGTCACTTCCCGACATAATTAGACAAAACGCTTTTAACAACATATTCAAACACATAAAACTAACACAATTCAAACATAAAATAAGTTTTACAAAGTGGGGCCCACTTTGGCCGTTTTACGAGTTTAATACATAACGTGAGTTTCGGCCACCAAAAAGTTTAAGTACCAAACGACACGATGAGCATGGTGTTTGGGATTAAACTACCCAAGTCATGGTCAAACTCTAAAAGCTAACACATCCAAAAGGCGTCCCCTAACAAGCGGGATCTCTAATCCAACCGTATGCCCTTACCCTTATCCACGCCGAAACCTATAAAATGGTAAACAACGAGAGGGTAAGCTAATGCTTAGTGAGTAGAATAAATATATACATGCATATAAAACTTACCTACTCGCATCCACGATAGCATATAACGCATACAAACGCATAACGTCTCAATAAACGAGCTAGTATCGTCAGTTCGTACAACTAGCAATATCAATAGCATAATATTCATAATAATAATTAAATGCTAACGTCAACAACTATAAACCATGGTGAACCAAAATCTTCGCAAGGGAATGACTTCGCGAAACAAGTCATCGATGTTCATAACAACCGTTAGCTCCCAAAAATGGCTAAGGTATGCTAACCCCCGAGGTGTTCCAAAAACGGCTATGGCATCACCCCCAAGTGTTCCCAAAAATGGCTATGGCATCACTTGATCAACGTGTGAGTAAAACACGGCTATTACTCACAATCATGTACACAAACACGGCTTTGTGCACAATAACTCGGATAATAACTTGGGAGTAAAACACGGCTATTACTCGCCACTATATGCACAAATACGGCTATGTGCATAAATATAAAACGTGGACAAAACGGCTATGTCTCACAACTATGGTCACAAAACGGCTATGTGACACCATTAATACGGCACGTAAATCATATACATACATATATAGATTTTCCACTCACCTCAAAGTCTTGATGAGAGATAATCAAGCTCAGAAATCTTCAATGTAACGTACCTATTACATTATACATAATATCAATCACACACTCAAGTTGGTCAACCAACTAAAACTCCATTCTAGTGTTATCTTGACCCATGGTGCAATTTCGACCCCTTTACACCCTTAACCCTAATATTTGGGTTAACATCCCCAAAACCCTAATCATTAGCCAAGTTAGGTTTAAAACGCATTTCAACACAAGGTCTATGCATTGCACAACAACATTAACTAACTTAGGTCCATTTTGACCCATTTAACCAAATTAAGGTCAACACACCCATTTCGGGTCATCCACCAACCCACACAACGCCCATTTACTTATCTCTAGGTGTACTAGTAATTTACTAACTAAATTAAGCTCATAAACATCAATTAATACTTTGAAAAACCCTAGTTAATCATCTTTAGGTCTACACGATCCAAATTCACCCAAAACACCCAATTTACTAACAAAGTGGGTTTTAAGTTCACCATTAACCCTAACACTAACCCTTTTACAAAATTAAATTAGAAAATCAAGATTAGAGCATACCACTACAATCAAAACGTAGCTAGAGGATAGATGAACAACTTTAAAGCTCGCACTTAGACCCGAAATCGGCTTCTTCTTCCTTGATTTGAGTTCTCTCACTCTAGAAAACCCTTTCTCTCACTAAATTAATTTGGAAGAGGTGAAGTAGATGAAAATGGAGTTAATGAGGCTCCAAAACTGATCTAGAGCCTTTAATTCGGTCCCCCATGTGTAATTACCAAAAAGCCCTCAAAATATCTAATTAAAAAGGAATCTGTCACAGAACAATGGCGCGGGGCGCCTGTAGTGACCCGAACTTTTCCATGTTTATATATATTAATTGAGATTGATATTTACATGATTAAATGTTTCCAACATGTTAAGCAATCAAACTTGTTAAGACTTGATTAATTGAAATATGTTTCATATAGACAATTGACCACCCAAGTTGACCGGTGATTCACGAACGTTAAAACTTGTAAAAACTATACGATGATATATATATGGTTATATATATAGTTAACATGTTTTTATTATAAGTATGTATCTCATTAGGTATTTTAACAATGAGTTATATACATAAAAATGAGACTATTAATTTAAGAAACTCGAAAACGATATATATAACGATTATCGTTATAACAACGTCTTACTAGGTACATATGAATCATATTAAGATATTGATACACTTGGTTAATTATGTTAAATGATAAGTAAATATATTATTAAGTGTATTAACAATGAAATACATATGTAAAAATAAGGCTACTAACTTAATGATTTCGAAACGAGACATATATGTAACGATTATCGTTGTAACGACATTTAACTGTATATACATCATACTAAGATATATTATATATCATAATATCATGATAATATAATAATTTAACATCTCATTTGTTATAATAAACAATGGGTTAACAACATTCAACAAGATCGTTAACCTAAAGGTTTCAAAACAACATTTACATGTAACGACTAACGATGACTTAACGACTCAGTTAAAATGTATATACATGTAGTGTTTTAATATGTATTCATACACTTTTGAAAGACTTCAAGACACTTATCAAAATACTTCTACTTAACAAAAATGCTTACAATTACATCCTCGTTCAGTTTCATCAACAATTCTACTCGTATGCACCCGTATTCGTACTCGTACAATACACAGCTTTTAGATGTATGTACTATTGGTATATACACTCCAATGATCAGCTCTTAGCAGACCATGTGAGTCACCTAATACATGTGGGAACCATCATTTGGCAACTAGCATGAAATATCTCATAAAATTACAAAAATATGAGTAATCATTCATGACTTATTTACATGAAAACAAAATTACATATCCTTTATATCTAATCCATACACCAACGACCAAAAACACCTACAAACACTTTCATTCTTCAATTTTCTTTATATAATTGATCTCTCTCAAGTTCTATCTTCAAGTTCTAAGTGTTCTTCATATATTCTACAAGTTCTAGTTACATAAAATCAAGAATACTTTCAAGTTTGCTAGCTCACTTCCAATCTTGTAAGGTGATCATCCAACCTCAAGAAATCTTTGTTTTTTACAGTAGGTTATCATTATAATATAAGGTAATAATCATATTCAAACTTTGGTTCAATTTCTATAACTATAACAATCTTATTTCAAGTGATGATCTTACTTGAACTTGTTTTCGTGTCATGATTCTGCTTCAAGAACTTCGAGCCATCCAAGGATCCGTTGAAGCTAGATCCATTTTTCTATTTTCCAGTAGGTTTATCCAAGGAACTTAAGGTAGTAATTATGTTCATAACATCATTCGATTCATACATATAAAGCTATCTTATTCGAAGGTTTAAACTTGTAATCACTAGAACATAGTTTATTTAATTCTAAACTTGTTCGCAAACAAAAGTTAATCCTTCTAACTTGACTTTTAAAATCAACTAAACACATGTTCTATATCTATATGATATGCTAACTTAATGATTTAAAACCTGGAAACACGAAAAACACCGTAAAACCGGATTTACGCCGTCGTAGTAACACCGCGGGCTGTTTTGGGTTAGTTAATTAAAAACTATGATAAACTTTGATTTAAAAGTTGTTATTCTGAGAAAATTATTTTTATTATGAACATGAAACTATATCCAAAAATTATGGTTAAACTCAAAGTGGAAGTATGTTTTCTAAAATGGTCATCTAGACGTCGTTCTTTCGACTGAAATGACTACCTTTACAAAAATGACTTGTAACTTATTTTTCCGACTATAAACCTATACTTTTTCTGTTTAGATTCATAAAATAGAGTTCAATATGAAACCATATCAATTTGATTCACTCAAAACGGATTTAAAATGAAGAAGTTATGGGTAAAACAAGATTGGATAATTTTTCTCATTTTAGCTACGTGAAAATTGGTAACAAATCTATTCCAACCATAACTTAATCAACTTGTATTGTATATTATGTAATCTTGAGATACCATAGACACGTATACAATGTTTCGACCTATCATGTCGACACATCTATATATATTTCGGAACAACCATAGACACTCTATATGTGAATGTTGGAGTTAGCTATACAGGTTGAGGTTGATTCCAAAATATGTATAGTTTGAGTTGTGATCAATACTGAGATACGTATACACTGGTTCGTGGATTGATTCAAGATAATATTTATCTATTTATTTATGTACATCTAACTGTGGACAACTAGTTGTAGGTTACTAACGAGGACAGCTGACTTAATAAACTTAAAACATCAAAATATATTAAAAGTGTTGTAAATATATTTTGAACATACTTTGATATATATGTATATATTGTTATAGGTTCGTGAATCAACAGTGGCCAAGTCTTACTTCCCGACGAAGTAAAAATCTGTGAAAGTGAGTTATAGTCCCACTTTTAAAATCTAATATTTTTGGGATGAGAATACATGCAGGTTTTATAAATGATTTACAAAATAGACACAAGTACGTGAAACTACATTCTATGGTTGAATTATCGAAATCGAATATGCCCCTTTTTATTAAGTCTGGTAATCTAAGAATTAGGGAACAGACACCCTAATTGACGCGAATCCTAAAGATAGATCTATTGGGCCTAACAAACCCCATCCAAAGTACCGGATGCTTTAGTACTTCAAAATTTATATCATATCCGAAGGGTGTCCCGGAATGATGGGGATATTCTTATATATGCATCTTGTTAATGTCGATTACCAGGTGTTCACCATATGAATGATTTTTATCTCTATGTATGGGATGTGTATTGAAATATGAAATCTTGTGGTCTATTATTATGATTTGATATATATAGGTTAAACCTATAACTCACCAACATTTTTGTTGACGTTTTAAGCATGTTTATTCTCAGGTGATTATTAAGAGCTTCCGCTGTCGCATACTTAAATAAGGACGAGATTTGGAGTCCATACTTGTATGATATTGTGTAAAAACTGCATTCAAGAAACTTATTTTGTTGTAACATATTTGTATTGTAAACCATTATGTAATGGTCGTGTGTAAACAGGATATTTTAGATTATCATTATTTGATAATCTACGTAAAGCTTTTTAAAACCTTTATCTATGAAATAAAGGTTATGGTTTGTTTTAAAAATGAATGCAGTCTTTTAAAAACGTCTCATATAGAGGTCAAAACCTCGCAACGAAATCAATTAATATGGAACGTTTTTAATCAATAAGAACGGGACATTTCAGTTGGTATCCGAGCGTTGGTCTTAGAGAACCAGAAAATTTGCATTAGTGTGTCTTATCGAGTTTGTTAGGATGCATTAGTGATTCTGGACTTCGACCGTGTTTTCTTTAAAAATGATTAATTAACATTTTTGTTGGAAACTATATATTTTTAACATATGAATATTATGTGATATATTAATCTCTTAACGTGTTTGATATTATGTGATAGATGTCTACCTCTAGAACAAGTCCCATTGACTCACCTAATAATAATGAAGAGTCAAATGTAAATTGAAATGATTCATGGACTGATTCACAAGTTCCCGAAGAGGAACCGGAAGAAGAGTCGGAACTGGAAGAAGAATCGGAACCGGACGAAGAATCGGAACCGGAAGAAGAATCGGAACCGGTGGGGGAAATAATAAAACGGTTAAGTAAAAGAGAATCCTCAACCAACCGACCAAGGTTAATTATGGTCAATGGTGTTTCCGCCAAGGAAGCAAAATATTGGGAGGATTACCAATTCTCCGATGAATCGGATTCCGACGAGAATTCCAATGATGTTATAGAAATTACCCCAACTGAATTTAAAAAGGCAAAAGAAAATAATAAGGGAAAGGGCATAAAAATAGAGAAATCTAATTCCAACCCCGATGAACTTTATATGTATCGTCAACCCCCGAAGTTCTTAAGTTGTAACAATGACCCGGGAACCTCTAAACCACCAGGTTTTTCTAAACCAATGTGGACAACGACGGCTCGTATTAGGGGAACATCATATATCCCAAGAAACTTGGCAAAACGAACCAAAACCGAAGAAGAAGAAACGAGCGAGTCGGAATAAGATAGTTGTATTCGTGTGGTGTAATATATGTAATATAGCGTTCTTATGCTTTATGATATATGTAAAAATTGCTTGTATTAATAAGTATTTTTTTTTAATCTAACTCTTGTCTATTTTACAGTTTAAAAACACAAAATGGATAGACAACCCAATATTTTAAGAGACCTACCCGGAGACATGATTGATGAAATATTGTCTAGAGTCGGCCAGAATTCCTCGGCACAACTATTTAAGGCGAGATCAGTTTGTAAGACATTCGAAGAACGTTCCAAGAATGTCTTGGTTTATAAGAGACTTTCGTTTGAAAGATGGGGGATATCACATTGGGAAACCCATAAGTTACGATGTGTTTACTTTGACGCATATATTGCGGGGAACCCAAATTCTATTTTACGCAACGGGTTAAGAAATTATTTTGACTCAATATATCCGAATATTGGACTTCATGATTTAGAAAAAGCGGCTAACATGCAACATAAAGAAGCATGTTATGCTTACGGATTAGTAATGTTCGCTTCTCACCAAAGTGAGAACAAGAACATCGGGATACAACTATTAAACAAAACGTTTCCACAAGTGACGGAGTCGGTAATTGGGGTAAGAAATGAGGTTTTTAGATTATTACGGGACTGTTGGACATTACGTAACCCTCGTCCCTTTGACGACGTTACAACACGCTGTCTTATCAACGGCCATAACGGTTATGTTGCACAAGACCAAGGATGGGAAGTAGTCCTAGTAAAACCAGAATGCATGACTTGTTTCTGGACGTATGAATTACGTGTCTTTATTGCATTTGCTGAACGACTTGTGTACTAGCTAGAATTATCTTCACAACTATCTTGTATCAAAGTTATTGTGTGCTATATTTCATGCTTTATGTAAAATAAGCGGTATTGTAAGTTTGTAAAATATTGTATAAAAGTTTGAACGCGAAATATTATTATAATCAGTTTTTCATATAGAATTGTAGTAGTTGAATTGTATATTAGCTACTAAGTATGAACTTAACGGGTAGGTACTACCCGAATTTAAACTTATAAAACGCTAATATGAAGAAAAAGCTTTTATAAATGAGTTCATATTATGCTACGAAATACTATTAACTACTCTTACTATTCTGTATGATTAACTTGTTCCATTTGACTATTTTGAAGGAAATGGCACCGACTACTCGACACACCGTGAATATGAATGAAGAGGAATTCCGTACTTTTCTAGCTTCAAACATAGCCGCAGTACAGGCTGCGCTACATACCAACAATAACCTTGGATCTAGCAGTACGGGAAATCGTGTAGGATGCACCTACAAAGAATTCACTGCCTGCAAACCTTTGGAATTTGATGGAACCGAAGGACCGATCGGATTGAAACGGTGGACCGAGAAGGTCGAATCGGTGTTTGCCATAAGTAAGTGTACTGAAGAGGACAAAGTGAAGTACGCTACGCATACCTTCACAGGTTCTGCGTTAACATGGTGGAATACCTATCTAGAGCAAGTGGGACAAGACGATGCGTACGCACTACCGTGGTCAGCATTCAAGCACTTGATGAACGAGAAGTACCGTCCCAGAACCGAGGTCAATAAGCTCAAGACAGAACTTAGAGGGTTACGAACCCAAGGATTTGATATTACCACGTACGAAAGACGATTCACAGAATTGTGCCTATTGTGTCCGGGAGCATTCGAAGATGAGGAAGAGAAGATCGACGCATTTGTGAAAGGATTACCGGAAAGAATCCAAGAAGATATAAGTTCACACGAGCCTGCCTCTATACAACAGGCATGTAGAATGGCTCACAAACTAGTGAACCAGATTGAAGAAAGAATTAAAGAACAGACTGCTGAAGAGGCCAATGTGAAGCAAGTCAAAAGAAAGTGGGAGGAAAACGGTGATAAGAATCACCAATACAACAACAACAGCAATTACAACAATAATCGCAACAATTATCCCAACAATCGCAACATCAATCGCAACTACAACAAACGGCCCAACAATAACAACAACAACAACAACAGCAACAGCAACTACAACAATCATCCCAACAACAATAATAACCGCAACAACAACAACAATCAGAAGCAGCTATGCCAAAGGTGTGAAAAGTATCACTCGGGGTTCTGCACCAAATTTTGCAACAAGTGTAAAAGAAATGGTCATAGCGCGGCGAAGTGTGAGGTCTACGGACCAGGGGTTAATAGAACGAAAGGAACAAATGGTGTCGGAACGAGTAATGGCGGAGCAAGTAGTGTCGGAGCAAGTTATGCCAATGTAGTTTGTTATAAATGTGGAAAACCGGGCCACATTATTAGAAATTGCCCGAACCAGGAGAACACGAATGGACAAGGCCGCGGAAGAGTTTTCAATATTAATGCGGCAGAGGCACAGGAAGACCCGGAGCTTGTTACGGGTACGTTTCTTATTGACAATAAATCTGCTTACGTTTTATTTGATTCGGGTGCGGATAGAAGCTATATGAGTAGAGATTTTTGCGCTAAATTAAGTTGTCCATTGACGCCTTTGGATAGTAAATTTTTACTCGAATTAGCAAATGGTAAATTAATTTCAGCAGATAATATATGTCGGAATCGAGAAATTAAACTGGTTAGCGAAACATTTAAGATTGATTTGATACCAGTAGAGTTAGGGAGTTTTGATGTGATAATCGGTATGGACTGGTTGAAAGAAGTGAAAGCGGAGATCGTCTGTTACAAAAATGCAATTCGCATTATACGAGAAAAAGGAAAACCCTTAATGGTGTACGGAGAAAAGGGCAACACGAAGCTACATCTTATTAGTAATTTGAAGGCACAAAAACTAATAAGAAAAGGTTGCTATGCTGTTCTAGCACACGTCGAGAAAGTACAAACTGAAGAAAAGAGCATCAATGATGTTCCCATTGCAAAAGAATTTCCCGATGTATTTCCGAAAGAATTACCGGGATTACCCCCACATCGATCCGTTGAATTTCAAATAGATCTTGTACCAGGAGCTGCACCAATAGCTCGTGCTCCTTACAGACTCGCACCCAGCGAGATGAAAGAACTACAAAGCCAATTACAAGAACTTTTAGAGCGTGGTTTCATTCGACCAAGCACATCACCATGGGGAGCTCCTGTTTTGTTTGTCAAGAAGAAAGATGGTACATTCAGGTTGTGTATCGACTACCGAGAGTTGAACAAACTTACCATCAAGAACCGCTACCCACTACCGAGAATCGACGACTTATTTGATCAACTACAAGGCTCATCTGTTTATTCAAAGATTGACTTACGTTCCGGGTACCATCAAATGCGGGTGAAAGAAGATGATATTCCAAAGACTGCTTTCAGAACACGTTACAGTCATTACGAGTTTATGGTCATGCCGTTTGGTTTAACTAATGCACCAGCAGTGTTCATGGACCTTATGAACCGAGTGTGTGGACCATACCTTGACAAGTTTGTCATTGTTTTCATTGATGACATACTTATTTACTCAAAGAATGACCAAGAACACGGTGAACATTTGAGAAAGGTGTTAGAAGTATTGAGGAAAGAAGAATTGTACGCTAAGTTTTCAAAGTGTGCATTTTGGTTGGAAGAAGTTCAATTCCTCGGTCACATAGTGAACAAAGAAGGTATTAAGGTGGATCCGGCAAAGATAGAAACTGTTGAAAAGTGGGAAACCCCGAAAACTCCGAAACACATACGCCAGTTTTTAGGACTAGCTGGTTACTACAGAAGGTTCATCCAAGACTTTTCCAGAATAGCAAAACCCTTGACTGCATTAACGCATAAAGGGAAGAAATTTGAATGGAATGATGAACAAGAGAAAGCGTTTCAGTTATTGAAGAAAAAGCTAACTACGGCACCTATATTGTCATTGCCTGAAGGGAATGATGATTTTGTGATTTATTGTGACGCATCAAAGCAAGGTCTCGGTTGTGTATTAATGCAACGAACGAAGGTGATTGCTTATGCATCTAGACAATTGAAGATTCACGAACAAAATTATACGACGCATGATTTGGAATTAGGCGCGGTTGTTTTTGCATTAAAGACTTGGAGGCACTACTTATATGGGGTCAAAAGTATTATATATACCGACCACAAAAGTCTTCAACACATATTTAATCAGAAACAACTGAATATGAGGCAGCGTAGGTGGATTGAATTGTTGAATGATTACGACTTTGAGATTCGTTACCACCCGGGGAAGGCAAATGTGGTAGCCGATGCCTTGAGCAGGAAGGACAGAGAACCCATTCGAGTAAAATCTATGAATATAATGATTCATAATAACCTTACTACTCAAATAAAGGAGGCGCAACAAGGAGTTTTAAAAGAGGGAAATTTAAAGGATGAAATACCCAAAGGATCGGAGAAGCATCTTAATATTCGGGAAGATGGAACCCGGTATAGGGCTGAAAGGATTTGGATACCAAAATTTGGAGATATGAGAGAGATGGTACTTAGAGAAGCTCATAAAACCAGATACTCAATACATCCTGGAACGGGGAAGATGTACAAGGATCTCAGGAAATATTTTTGGTGGCCGGGTATGAAAGCCGATGTTGCTAAATACGTAGGAGAATGTTTGACGTGTTCTAAGGTCAAAGCTGAGCATCAGAAACCATCAGGTCTACTTCAACAACCCGAAATCCCAGAATGGAAATGGGAAAACATTACCATGGATTTCA
The DNA here is from genome assembly GCF_046630445.1 of Rutidosis leptorrhynchoides. Classification (NCBI taxonomy): domain Eukaryota; kingdom Viridiplantae; phylum Streptophyta; class Magnoliopsida; order Asterales; family Asteraceae; genus Rutidosis; species Rutidosis leptorrhynchoides. The sequence continues at coordinate 174,660,782 of NC_092334.1, read as the reverse complement.
TCACTAAATTGCCAAGGACTGCAAGTGGTTTTGATACTATTTGGGTAATAGTTGATCGTCTCACCAAATCAGCACACTTCCTGCCAATAAGAGAAGATGACAAGATGGAGAAGTTAGCACGACTGTATTTGAAGGAAGTCATATCCAGACATGGAATACCAATCTCTATTATCTCTGATAGGGATGGCAGATTTATTTCAAGATTCTGGCAGACATTACAGCAAGCATTAGGAACTCGTCTAGACATGAGTACTGCCTATCATCCACAAACTGATGGGCAGAGCGAAAGGACGATACAAACGCTTGAAGACATGCTACGAGCATGTGTTATTGATTTCAGAAACAGTTAGGATCGACATCTACCGTTAGCAGAATTTTCCTACAACAACAGCTACCATTCAAGCATTGAGATGGCGCCGTTTGAAGCACTTTATGGTAGAAAGTGCAGGTCTCCGATTTGTTGGAGTGAAGTGGGGGATAGACAGATTACGGGTCCGGAGATTATACAAGAAACTACCGAGAAGATCATCCAAATTCAACAACGGTTGAAAACCGCCCAAAGTCGACAAAAGAGCTACGCTGACATTAAAAGAAAAGATATAGAATTTGAAATTGGAGAGATGGTCATGCTTAAAGTTGCACCTTGGAAAGGCGTTGTTCGATTTGGTAAACGAGGGAAATTAAATCCAAGGTATATTGGACCATTCAAGATTATTGATCGTGTCGGACCAGTAGCTTACCGACTTGAGTTACCTCAACAACTCGCGGCTGTACATAACACTTTCCACGTCTCGAATTTGAAGAAATGTTTTGCTAAAGAAGATCTCACTATTCCATTAGATGAAATCCAAATCAACGAAAAACTTCAATTCATCGAAGAACCCGTCGAAATAATGGATCGTGAGGTTAAAAGACTTAAGCAAAACAAGATACCAATTGTTAAGGTTCGATGGAATGCTCGTAGAGGACCCGAGTTCACCTGGGAGCGTGAAGATCAGATGAAGAAGAAATACCCGCATCTATTTCCAGAAGATTCGTCAACACCTTCAACAGCTTAAAATTTCGGGACGAAATTTATTTAACGGGTAGGTACTGTAGTGACCCGAACTTTTCCATGTTTATATATATTAATTGAGATTGATATTTACATGATTAAATGTTTCCAACATGTTAAGCAATCAAACTTGTTAAGACTTGATTAATTGAAATATGTTTCATATAGACAATTGACCACCCAAGTTGACCGGTGATTCACGAACGTTAAAACTTGTAAAAACTATACGATGACATATATATGGTTATATATATAGTTAACATGTTTTTATTATAAGTATGTATCTCATTAGGTATTTTAACAATGAGTTATATACATAAAAATGAGACTATTAATTTAAGAAACTCGAAAACGATATATATAACGATTATCGTTATAACAACGTCTTACTAGGTACATATGAATCATATTAAGATATTGATACACTTGGTTAATTATGTTAAATGATAAGTAAATATATTATTAAGTGTATTAACAATGAAATACATATGTAAAAATAAGGCTACTAACTTAATGATTTCGAAACGAGACATATATGTAACGATTATCGTTGTAACGACATTTAACTGTATATACATCATACTAAGATATATTATATATCATAATATCATGATAATATAATAATTTAACATCTCATTTGTTATAATAAACAATGGGTTAACAACATTCAACAAGATCGTTAACCTAAAGGTTTCAAAACAACATTTACATGTAACGACTAACGATGACTTAACGACTCAGTTAAAATGTATATACATGTAGTGTTTTAATATGTATTCATACACTTTTGAAAGACTTCAAGACACTTATCAAAATACTTCTACTTAACAAAAATGCTTACAATTACATCCTCGTTCAGTTTCATCAACAATTCTACTCGTATGCACCCGTATTCGTACTCGTACAATACACAGCTTTTAGATGTATGTACTATTGGTATATACACTCCAATGATCAGCTCTTAGCAGCCCATGTGAGTCACCTAATACATGTGGGAACCATCATTTGGCAACTAGCATGAAATATCTCATAAAATTACAAAAATATGAGTAATCATTCATGACTTATTTACATGAAAACAAAATTACATATCCTTTATATCTAATCCATACACCAACGACCAAAAACACCTACAAACACTTTCATTCTTCAATTTTCTTCATCTAATTGATCTCTCTCAAGTTCTATCTTCAAGTTCTAAGTGTTCTTCATAAATTTCAAAAGTTCTAGTTTCATAAAATCAAGAATACTTTCAAGTTTGCTAGCTCACTTCCAATCTTGTAAGGTGATCATCCAACCTCAAGAAATCTTTGTTTCTTACAGTAGGTTATCATTCTAATACAAGGTAATAATCATATTCAAACTTTGGTTCAATTTCTATAACTATAACAATCTTATTTCAAGTGATGATCTTACTTGAACTTGTTTTCGTGTCATGATTCTGCTTCAAGAATTCGAGCCATCCAAGGATCCGTTGAAGCTAGATCCATTTTTCTCTTTTCCAGTAGGTTTATCCAAGGAACTTAAGGTAGTAATGATGTTCATAACATCATTCGATTCATACATATAAAGCTATCTTATTCGAAGGTTTAAACTTGTAATCACTAGAACATAGTTTAGTTAATTCTAAACTTGTTCGCAAACAAAAGTTAATCCTTCTAACTTGACTTTTAAAATCAACTAAACACATGTTCTATATCTATATGATATGCTAACTTAATGATTTAAAACCTGGAAACACGAAAAACACCGTAAAACCGGATTTACGCCGTCGTAGTAACACCGCGGGCTGTTTTGGGTTAGTTAATTAAAAACTATGATAAACTTTGATTTAAAAGTTGTTATTCTGAGAAAATGATTTTTATTATGAACATGAAACTATATCCAAAAATTATGGTTAAACTCAAAGTGAAAGTATGTTTTCTAAAATGGTCATCTAGACGTCGTTTTTTCGACTGAAATGACTACCTTTACAAAAATGACTTGTAACTTATTTTTCCGACTATAAACCTATACTTTTTCTATTTAGATTCATAAAATATAGTTCAATATGAAACCATAGCAATTTGATTCACTCAAAACGGATTTAAAATGAAGAAGTTATGGGTAAAACAAGATTGGATAATTTTTCTCATTTTAGCTACGTGAAAATTGGTAACAAATCTATTCCAACCAAAACTTAATCAACTTGTATTGTATATTATGTAATCTTAAGATACCATAGACACGTATACAATGTTTCGACCTATCATGTCGACACATCTATATATATTTCGGAACAACCATAGACACTCTATATGTGAATGTTGGAGTTAGCTATACAGGGTTGAGGTTGATTCCAAAATATATATAGTTTGAGTTGTGATCAATACTGAGATACGTATAAACTGGGTCGTGGATTGATTCAAGATAATATTTATCGATTTATTTCTGTACATCTAACTGTGGATAACTAGTTGTAGGTTACTAACGAGGACAGCTGACTTAATAAACTTAAAACATCAAAATATATTAAAAGTGTTGTAAATATATTTTGAACATACTTTGATATATATGTATATATTGTTATAGGTTCGTGAATCAACCAGTGGCCAAGTCTTACTTCCCGACGAAGTAAAAATCTGTGAAAGTGAGTTATAGTCCCACTTTTAAAATCTAATATTTTTGGGATGAGAATACATGCAGGTTTTATAAATGATTTACAAAATAGACACAAGTACGTGAAACTACATTCTATGGTTGAATTATCGAAATCGAATATGCCCCTTTTTATTAAGTCTGGTAATCTAAGAATTAGGGAACAGACATCCTAATTGACGCGAATCCTAAAGATAGATCTATTGGGCCTAACAAACCCCATCCAAAGTACCGGATGCTTTAGTACTTCGAAATTTATATCATATCCGAAGGGTGTCCCGGAATGATGGGGATATTCTTATATATGCATCTTGTTAATGTCGATTACCAGGTGTTCACCATATGAATGATTTTTATCTCTATGTATGGGATGTGTATTGAAATATGAAATCTTGTGGTCTATTATTATGATTTGATATATATAGGTTAAACCTATAACTCACCAACATTTTTGTTGACGTTTTAAGCATGTTTATTCTCAGGTGATTATTAAGAGCTTCCGCTGTCGCATACTTAAATAAGGACGAGATTTGGAGTCCATACTTGTATGATATTGTGTAAAAACTGCATTCAAGAAACTTATTTTGTTGTAACATATTTGTATTGTAAACCATTATGTAATGGTCGTGTGTAAACAGGATATTTTAGATTATCATTATTTGATAATCTACGTAAAGCTTTTTAAAACCTTTATCTATGAAATAAAGGTTATGGTTTGTTTTAAAAATGAATGCAGTCTTTGAAAAACGTCTCATATAGAGGTCAAAACCTCGCAACGAAATCAATTAATATGGAACGTTTTTAATCAATAAGAACGGGACATTTCAGCGCCAAACGGCCAGACCAGTTTTCTGCATTCTTTTTAATATGTACAACCAAAACCCCACTTCAAGTACATTAACTACACTTATGTACACTACAAATAAACGGGTCTTACAACTCTCCCCCACTTGAATCGGAGCGCGTCCTCGCGATCCACGTCGCATGACAAGAGGAAGATAAACCAACACAAACTCTTCGGGCTCCCAAGTAAACTCGAAACCTTTACTACGACGCCATTGAACTTTAAAAGTTCTCACCTCTTTATTTCTCAACATTTTCACCTTCTCATCAAGTATAGCAATCGGCTCTTCAACATATTCTAACTTATTGTTTAGCTCAATTTCGTCTAATGGCATCCATGGAGAATCATCCGTAAGACACTTACGGAGATGGGAAACATGAAATGTATTATGAATCCCCACAAGCTCTTCGGGTAATTCCAAACGATACGCGACTTCACCAACGCGAGCTAAAACCTTAAATGGCCCAATAAACCGAGGAGCTAACTTTCCCCGTTTTCGAAATCGAATAATACCTTTCCATGGCGAAACCTTAAGCATCACCATGTCACCTTCTTGAAATTCGATCGTTCGTCTACGTTTATCGGCATACGACTTTTGTCTATCTTGAGCCTTCTTCAAGTGATCCCGAATAATATCAATCTTGTTATTCGTCTCCAAAACTAAATCGGTACTCCCGATCTCTCTTTGACCAATTTCACCCCAACAAATCGGAGTTCGGCACCTTCCCCCATAAAGCATCTCGTAAGGTGGCATCCCGATTGTAACAACCCAACCCGTTAACCAACCAATAACGCGGATAAAAATTTTTTTGCTGGAACAACATATGGCGCGGTGCGCCAAATGGCCACGCGGCGCGCCAAAGTGGCCTGTCCAAAAAGTCATGAAATGCGAAAATGTTTGACCACTTCCCGACGTATTTAGACAAAACTCTTTTAACCATACAATAATATGTGTAGAACTAACACGTCCCATTAATAAAATTAGTCTTACGAAGACCGGGCCCACATCGGCCGTTTTACGACTTTCGTACGAAAATACAAGTTTTCAACCACATGATTTGTAATACAAAATAAAGGCCGACCATGGCGATTGGGGATACGCTACCCAATCCTAATCAATCCAAAAGCAAGCCTTCTAAAGCAACTACGCAAGTCCACTAGTCCCCGCTTACCCGAGCCTCCGCATCCATGCAATCTATAAAAGAGTCAACAACGAGAGGGTAAGCTAACGCTTAGTGAATGCAATACTTATACATATACATATGTAATTTACCTACACGCATCCACTTACAATACCATGCAAACAAAATGCATAAACGAGCTAGCAACATCAAACATACGACTAGCAACAACGTTAGTATATAAATCGCCACAATAATATACTAAATCACAATAATGCATAATTATAACATACCGTTCCCCGCTATGGCACTACCGACTTGTAGACGACCAATAACGTCGAGTCTCACTCGTATGATGTCACCGACTTGTGACTCATCAAAGGGTGTCACCGACTTGTGAACTACCCACTAATATCTATGGGTCACCGAATTGTGAACGCCATGTGACATCACCGACTTGTGAAGCGCCACTAAGTGTCACCGACTTGTAAACACTATAGGGTGTCACCGACTTGTGAATCACCCAAGGGTATCACCGACTTGTGAACCCCCATCAATACATATGGGTCACCGACTTGTGAACGCCATGTGACATCACCGACTTGTGAAGCGCCACTAAGTGTCACCGACTCGTGAACACTATAGGGTGTCACCGACTTGTGAATCACCCAAGGGTATTACCGACTTGTGAATAACCTGTCGAGACACTACCGACTTGTAGTTCCCATCCCATCATACCAACAAATATGTCACCGTCTTGTGACATAACGCCCACTACTTACGATGTGGCACCAAAGGCCCACATCGCGTACGAGTAAATAAACCACATACATACATGTATAAATATTCCACTCACCTTTTCGCCTTGAAGAAATGCCACCGAATAATCCGCAACACACCAATGGAATGTACCTATTCCATTATCACAAACACCACAACATAATTAGGGTGGATTTACAAATCAACCCATATTGACAACTAGTGCAATTTCGACCCAAATGCACTTCCAAGCACAAACCGTGCCCAAACTAACCAATAATCGCTAACACAAGTGAGAATGGTCCTAATACGCCAATTAGACCCAATCATAGGTGTTAAACACCTATCTTGCCCAAAATGGCACTTAAACACTAATTTGACCCATAAGAAGTCAATATCGCGCCATTATCAAGTTTTAACAACAAAACATATTTAACTCGGTTTTATACTTCAACTTAATCCATTTTAAGTTTATAAACCTTATTAAATCGACAATTGGGTTATAATCATCACCAAACCCTAATCTTTGACTCTAGTCAAAGTTAGTCAACCAAACATACCCAAAAGAGTTTCAACACTACTAGAATCACTAATACTAGAGATTACACACTACATACAAGCCTTAAACATGGTTAAATCATTAACCAACCCTAAACCCACCAACATCAACAATAACTAGTTACAATTTCCCATTTCACCTCCTAAATAGGTTTTATAACTAACTAGTTCAAAACCCTAAACTTGAATATCAAATTACAAAGATGAAGTTCGGAGTTTGAACTTACCAATACCGCCAAAATGATGCCGTTGACGAGTAGAACAACTTTAATACTGGAGGTTTGACCCGAAACACCCTTCTTCTTCTCCAATTGGAGCTCTCTCTCTCTCTAAAACTCTCCTCTCACTCTAGGGTTTGAAGATGAGAGTGTTTGATGAGTGAAAATGAGCTCCAATGGAGTTCTAGGTCAGTCTTGATGACCCCAAACCGACCCTAATTGAAAAGACCAAAGTACCCCTCATTTAAACCTTTTAAAAAGGCTGAAAATTGCCTCTGCAGCAATCGGCGCACCGCGCCAGAAGGTGGAGCGCCGCTCCAAATAACTGGAAATTGTGGTTGAGCCCAAAACAGGTTTCAGCAACTTGTTTTGGCCATAACTTTTCGACCGTAACTCCGTTTTCGATGAATCAAATATCGTTAGAAACGTAATAAGATATTCTATCCAATGGTAAGGCTTTGAAACATCAACTCAAACTTTATTTGGGGTTGAAAAGATACGTACACACCTTGTCACTTCGGACAACGTCCAGTTTCCTTCGACGTTCGAGCAAGCAACACGTACACTTCATACACGCATCGTACACCATAAATACATTATGTACAATAAATATTTGGGTCTTACAACTCTCCCCCACTTAAACTCGATCACGTTCTCGTGATCTTCTCCACTTAACCAATCCGGACCTACTCAACGATCCTCACTCAAGTCCCAATACGAACTTTCCTAGACAATTCTTCCCAATGGATCACTTTTAACAACTAAAATCGTCAACCATGATTTAACAAAACCACAATCCGAGCACTAAAACCTGCTCAATTTCCCATATCGGGAAAAACTCAACCAACCTCGTACCGAGATATAAATTCCTTAGCGTACCTTTACCACGGACAACGCTAAAAGTGACCAAGTCTCAACCTAAAGTCAACAATCCGAACGTTGAAGATCGAACCACATGAATCCTCACGGATTACTCTTACCACTAAACATCCTTTGTAGTGTGCAATATAACCAATACGCCACTATCCTAACATCATAAGCAACGACTAAAACCAAAAGCGCCCAAAACGACTATGGCAACGCTAATCCTAAGGTGTCCAAAATTGACTATTGTCACACCCGTAACAACACGTAAGCGAAACACGGCTATCGCCTCACTAATCCCACGACGTGGTCCTCACGAACCCACTCTCGACGTATAAAACCACCAATAGATCACACATCCAACAATCATGAAGACTGGCCGAAAACTACACACATCAAAGATAGTCAACATCCGTGACTCTTCTTGCGCACATACTTGGTCAACATAAACGCCTCTCGAACGGCATATCATTTCTACGCTAACCATTATGGAGAACAATACAAGTAACCCTCTAATCACCTCATGGTTACACCCGACTTGGTTAAGCCTCCACACCAAAACAATTAACCCGAACTGGTTAGTCAAACACGCTTGGTCAACCCGCCTCGATCAACACCTATCACCTAATTGATTAACCCGACTTGGTTAAGTCAAACTTACTTGGTCAACCCGACTTGGTCAAACCTATCATCTAATCGATTAACCCGACTTGGTTAGTCAAACTCGCTTGGTTAACCCGCCTCGGTCAACATCTAACATCTAATTGATTAACCCGACCCGGTTAGTCAAACTCACTTGGTTAACCCGCCTCGGTCAACACCTAACATCTAATTGATTAACCCTACTCGGTTAGTCAAACTCACTTGGTTAACCCGCCTCGGTCAACACCTAACATCTAATTGATTAACCCGACTCGGTTAGTCAAACTCGCTTGGTTAACCCGCCTCGGTCAACACCTAACATCTAATTGATTAACCCGACTCGGTTAGTCAAACTCGCTTGGTTAACCCGCCTCGGTCAACACCTAACATCTAATTGATTAACCCGACTCGGTTAGTCAAACTCACTTGGTTAACCCGCCTCGGTCAACACCTAACATCTAATTGATTAACCCTACTCGGTTAGTCAAACTCACTTGGTTAACCCGCCTCGGTCAACACCTAAGATCTAATTGATTAACCCGACTTGGTTAGTCAAACTCACTTGGTTAACCCGCCTCGGTCAACACCTAACATCTAATTGATTAACCCGACTCGGTTAGTCAAACTCACTTGGTTAACCCGACTCGGTCAACACCTAACATCTAATTGATTAACCCGACTCGGTTAGTCAAACTCACTTGGTTAACCCGCCTCAGTCAACACCTAACATCTAATTGATTAACCCGACTCGGTTAGTCAAACTGCAATGGACTAACTCGACCTAGCTAGTCACTACATCACACTAGAATACCTTCGTGCGAGAGTATAAACTCCCCCACCTAGAACTACGTTCCGTAAACACATCGTCGAAATAATAGCATCCCATGGAATGGCCACTCATCAACATACACAACCAATATCCTCATTGGTCATAGTCCTCGAATTCTCACGAATTCGTCACCAACAATAGCTCCCGACGATAAACACATGCTCACTCTCACGGAAAGAGTGACCACTAATCCGACAACTAATGCGCCAATCGCATTATCATAACTCCTAAAAGAAAGACGAGGTTCACCCATCTTGCATCTCTTAATACGCACGTCAACAAACCTTGCTCCAACCTTGAGCATACGAAGGATTTTGGATTATCCTTTGCTACTTCAACCGAAGCACTTACCGAACCGTACGGGTATTACTCTAGCAATCATCGAGTTGCTATCTCTTGTAACTTCCACATCGCCACTCAAACACCTAAGGGTTTTCTTGCCGGTACCCTATGCTCAATGTAATCGTAACACCATCGGAGTCGAATACCACGCTAGTAGGTATGAAAGAGGCACCTAACGTTGCGTCCCGTAGACTCCATTACCAACATTCATCTAGATCAAACACTTGATCTCAGGGGTTTCATCCACCCGACGAACCTCATGGATCATCAACTTCAACACGAAAGCGAACACGCTCTAACATCCGAATACTACTACAATCGCCTAACATACGTGTAACTCTAGCATTAAACTCAGCGTCGTTCGTCTCGATCCCATTTCCCGTCGCCATTCTAAGGAATGCAAAGCGATTAGATTACGAACGTATAAAGCACACACACAATACCACCCCATCTTGCTAAACACTCGTCGTACATCACTTGCTAGACACGATTTGAACCCGTAATAAGGTTTGCAAGTCCTTATTACGCATACATGTCGTATCGACTCGTTAGTACAATGACCGCCTCTCTTGATGATATATGCAACCGCAAACACAAACAAAACATAACACAAGAATCATTATCACAACACAATAGCATATTAATAATATCCGCATTACTAATATAAATGTTAGTCAACCTATAAACAAGGCACTAACTAAACCCATTCTGACCCGTAATCCTACAAGTCCCGCAACAATTAAGCACACACACAAGTCTAAGTCTAGGCACCTATCTCAAGTCACCTAAATCCCTTAGACCATGCTCTGATACCACTTGTAACAACCCAACCCGTTAACTAACCAATAACGCGGATAAAAATTTTTTTGCTGGAACAACATATGGCGCGGCGCGCCATATGGCCGCGCGGCGCGCCAAAGTGGCCTGTCCAAAAAGTCATGAAATGCGAAAATGTTTGACCACTTCCCGACGTATTTAGACAAAACGCTTTTAACTATACAATAATATATGTAGAACTAACACGTCCCATTAATAAAATTAGTCTTACGAAGATCGGGCCCACATCGGCCGTTTTACGACTTTCGTACGAAAATACAAGTTTTCAACCACATGATTTGTAATACAAAATAAAGGCCGAGCATGGCGATTGGGGATACGCTACCCAATCCTAATCAATCCAAAAGCAAGCCTTCTAAAGCAACTACGCAAGTCCACTAGTCCCCGCTTACCCGAGCCTCCGCATCCATGCAATCTATAAAAGAGTCAACAACGAGAGGGTAAGCTAACGCTTAGTGAATGCAATACTTATACATATACATATGTAATTTACCTACACGCATCCACTTACAATACCATGCAAACAAAATGCATAAACGAGCTAGCAACATCAAACATACGACTAGCAACAACGTTAGTATATAAATCGCCACAATAATATACTAAATCACAATAATGCATAATTATAACATACCGTTCCCCGCTATGGCACTACCGACTTGTAGACGACCAATAACGTCGAGTCTCACTCGTATGATGTCACCGACTTGTGACTCATCAAAGGGTGTCACCGACTTGTGAACTACCCACTAATATCTATGGGTCACCGAATTGTGAACGCCATGTGACATCACCGACTTGTGAAGCGCCACTAAGTGTCACCGACTTGTAAACACTATAGGGTGTCACCGACTTGTGAATCACCCAAGGGTATCACCGACTTGTGAACCCCCATCAATACATATGGGTCACCGACTTATGAACGCCATGTGACATCACCGACTTGTGAAGCGCCACTAAGTGTCACCGACTCGTGAACACTATAGGGTGTCACCGACTTGTGAATCACCCAAGGGTATTACCGACTTGTGAATAACCTGTCGAGACACTACCGACTTGTAGTTCACATCCCATCATACCAACAAATATGTCACCGTCTTGTGACATAACGCCCACTACTTACGATGTGGCACCAAAGGCCCACATCGCGTACGAGTAAATAAACCACATACATACATGTATAAATATTCCACTCACCTTTTCGCCTTGAAGAAATGCCACCGAATAATCCGCAACACACCGATGGAATGTACCTATTCCATTATCACAAACACCACAACATAATTAGGGTGGATTTATAAATCAACCCATATTGACAACTAGTGCAATTTCGACCCAAATGCACTTCCAAGCACAAACCGTGCCCAAACTAACCAATAATCGCTAACACAAGTGAGAATGGTCCTAATACGCCAATTAGACCCAATCATAGGTGTTAAACACCTATCTTGCCCAAAATGGCACTTAAACACTAATTTGACCCATAAGAAGTCAATATCACGCCATTATCAAGTTTTAACAACAAAACATATTTAACGCGGTTTTATACTTCAACTTAATCCATTTTAAGTTTATAAACCTTATTAAATCGACAATTGGGTTATAATCATCACCAAACCCTAATCTTTGACTCTAGTCAAAGTTAGTCAACCAAACATACCCAAAAGAGTTTCAACACTACTAGAATCACTAATACTAGAGATTACACACTACATACAAGCCTTAAACATGGTTAAATCATTAACCAACCCTAAACCCACCAACATCAACAATAACTAGTTACAATTTCCCATTTCACCTCCTAAATGGGTTTTATAACTAACTAGTTCAAAACCCTAAACTTGAATATCAAATTACAAAGATGAAGTTCGGAGTTTGAACTTACCAATACCGCCAAAATGATGCCGTTGACGAGTAGAACAACTTTAATACCGGAGGTTTGACCCGAAACACCCTTCTTCTTCTCCAATTGGAGCTCTCTCTCTCTCTAAAACTCTCCTCTCACTCTAGGGTTTGAAGATGAGAGTGTTTGATGAGTGAAAATGAGCTCCAATGGAGTTCTAGGTCAGTCTTGATGACCCCAAACCGACCCTAATTGAAAAGACCAAAGTACCCCTCATTTAAACCTTTTAAAAAGGCTGAAAATTGCCTCTGCAGCAATCGGCGCGCCGCGCCAGAAGGTGGAGCGCCGCTCCAAATAACTGGAAATTGTGGTCGAGCCCAAAACAGGTTTCAGCAACTTGTTTTGGCCATAACTTTTCGACCGTAACTCTGTTTTCGATGAATCAAATATCGTTGGAAACGTAATAAGATATTCTATCCAATGGTAAGGCTTTGAAACATCAACTCAAACTTTATTTGGGGTTGAAAAGATACGTACACACCTTGTCACTTCGGACAACGTCCAGTTTCCTTCGACGTTCGAGCAAGCAACACGTACACTTCATACACGCATCGTACACCATAAATACATTATGTACAATAAATATTTGGGTCTTACACCGATACTAGTATGATAACTATTATTGTACGAGAATTCCACCAAAGGTAAGTGCTCGTCCCAACTACCACAAAATCAATAATACACGCCCGTAACATATCCTTCAAAGTTTGATTCGTACGTTCGGTTTGACCATCCGTTTGAGGATGATACGCCGTGCTCAATTTCAATTGTGTACCCATATCTTCATGAAACTTTTCCCAAAACCGAGATGTAAAATGAGTATCTCGATCCGAAATAATCGATATAGGAACTCCGTGTCGAGAGATGACTTCCTTGATAAACAACTTAGCCAAGGTCTCCGACGATATCGCTTCCCGAATGGGAAGAAACAAAGCACTTTTCGTCAATCGATCAACTATAACCCAAATCGAATCAAATTGGGTTCTCGCCATTTTAGGTAACTTTGTGATGAAATCCATGGTAATGTGCTCCCATTTCCATTTCGGGATTTCCAACGGTTGTAACTTACCATACGGCTTTTGGTATTCGGCCTTAACTTGTAAACACGTGACGCATTGCTCAACATACTTCACAACATCACGTTTCATGCCCGGCCACCAATAACATTTTCTTAAATCTAGATACATTTTCGTCGCGCCCGGATGAATGGAATACTTTGACTTATGTGTTTCATCCAGTAGCACTTGTCGATAATCACCCATCTTAGGCATCCACACTCTTCCTTGAAAAGACAACAAACCATGCGAGCCCATAGTAATGAACTCCGATTGCCCCATGATTCATTCCGCATGCTTGTTGTGAACGTAAGCCTCTATTGGAACCACACCAAGTTTTTCAAGAAAATCGTTAGTAATAATCATACGTAACAATCCCAATCGTAACACCGGGTGATGACTCTTTCGACTTAACGCATCCGCGACCACATTCGCCTTGCCCGAATGATAAAGTATCTCACAATCATAATCTTTCACCACATCCATCCACCTACGTTGGCGATAGTTCAAATCTCGTTGATTGAAGAGGTGTTTCAAACTCTTATGATCCGAATAAATCGTACTCTTGACACCATACAAGTAATGGCGCCAAATTTTCAACGCATGCACAACCACCGCCAACTCAAGATCATGAGTCGGATATCTCGTTTCGTGTTCCTTTAGTTGTCGAGAGGCACAAGCGATGACTTTACCTCTTTGCATTAGAACACACCCGAGCCCATTTAACGAAGCATCACAATAAACCGTCATGTCTTCCACTCCTTCCGGCAACACTAACACCGGAGCTTGACACAATTTCTCTTTTAGCAATTGAAAAGCAATTTCTTGCTCGTTCTCCCAAGTAAATCTCGCGTTCTTCCTCGTCAATTTCGTCAACGAAGAAGCGATCTTAGAAAAGTCTTGGATAAATCGACGATAATAACCGGCCAATCCGAGAAAACTTCGGACCTCCGTAGGCGTAGTCGGTTGTCTCCAACTCTTCACCGTCTCGATCTTCCCCGGATCTACTTGAATACCGTCTTTGTTCACAATGTGGCCAAGGAATTGAACCTCCCTTAGCCAAAATTCACATTTGGAGAACTTAGCATACAACTTCTCCTTTCGTAACGTCTTCAATACTTCACGCAAATGAAGTTCATGTTCGTTCATACCTTTCGAGTAGACTAGTATATCGTCAATGAACACAATCACCGACTTGTCTAACATAGGTTGGCACACTTGGTTCATAAGATCCATGAATGCCGTCGGTGCATTCGTAAGACCAAAAGGCATAACTACAAACTCAAAATGCCCATAACGCGTTCGAAAAACCATTTTCTCGATATCTTCCTCACGGACCCGCATTTGGTGATAGCCGGACCGTAGGTCAATCTTTGAGAAATACGTCGCACCTTGGAGTTGGTCAAACAAATCGTCGATCCGAGGCAATGGATAACGATTTTTGATCGTCACTTTATTCAACTCCCGGTAATCGATGCACATCCGCATACTACCATCCTTCTTTTTCACGAATAAGACCGGAGCGCCCCATGGCGAAGCACTCGGTCGAATAAAACCCTTCTCAAGTAACTCTTGGGTTTGATTTAACAACTCTTGCATTTTCGTCGGCGCTAAACGATAAGGAGTTTTAGCAATGGGAGTAGCTCCCGGGACCAACTCAATGCGAAATGCAACTTGTCTTTTCGCCGGAACACCCGGTAACTCATCCGGAAAAACGTCTTCGAATTCACTAACCACCGGAATTTCACGAATGGGTGGTGGCTCATCACGAGTATCAACAACATGGGCAAGAAAAACCATGCCACCACTACCGAGGAGACGACGTGCCCGTGCAAAAGTGCATATCGGCACAAGTCTTCTACGCTTATCACCGTGAATAATTAACTCTCCCCCACTTGGGGCCTTTACACGAATAATTTTTCATGGCATGCAATATCGGCACTATTATGATCGAGCCAATCCATACCAACAACGATATCAAAATCGCCCAAAGTCATCGGGATAAGATCAATCTTAAAGTTTTCGGCACCAAAAATGACATCACAATTTTTACACACATCAACCACTAGCACTGTCTTGCCGTCCGCAATTTCGACTTCTACCGGACGACTTAACTTAGCTAACGGTCTATTAAGTCTAGGCACAAATTTTGGGGATACAAACGACAAATTTGCACCGCTATCAAATAGGATCCTTGCCGGATTAGAGTTAACCATAAATGTGACAACCCAGAAATTTCCAACCAAATTTAAACTTTATCTTTATATTATTCTGACACGATAAGCAAAGTTTGTTAAGTTGAATCTCAAGAATTTTAAACTGTGTCCATACATTCATTTAAACCTCGACCAAGTTCCAACGATTCACGAACCATTAAATTGAACGAACATGATTATATATGTATATGTGTATATATTATAACTTGAAAACATTAACAAAGTATTAGGCGTATAATACTTTATATAAACATATTTGTTTCAAAATATATTCTAATAGTTATCAACGGAATTAGAAGATAATATCAAATGACTGATTTATCAGATACATTGTGATATGATTACGGGTCTAAATTATGAGGTCCACTGTGATTTAAGAAATCTATTCTTTTTGACAACATTCGAAAAATGGTAAAGTGATTTATAAGTAAGAACATGGAGTGTAAATAACTTAGATGTTGGATATTGACAAGTTAAGTAACTCGACATTTTTCATTAAGATGATTTCATACGTTTATTTAACCTTTGGACTTTATCCCATGCTTCACCAACAGACTTTAATTTAAAAACTTGAAACCTATTATGAATATATATGATTCTACTTTTCTAAAACGTTTTATGATATAACGATTTCCATTATTTTAACCTTTAAACAAAATAATTCTTAAATATATTTAGTTTTGGAAAACAAAATTATCATATTTATTTGATTTAGTTTCAAACGTACAAAAACATTTTCAGTTTAAAAAGAACTTTATTATTAAAACGTATATAACTTTTATAAATATCTAGAACCACTTTTGACAACTCATTACTTAACCAGTATGATAAAGATAACGATATTTATATTTAATTTTATTAAGTATATATAATGATTTAAATTAATATTATATATATTTATACGCGTATTATATGTATATAGTTTTATACTTTTACTATACTTAAACTTTACCTTTACTTTATTTTTACTTTACTTTAAATTTAATAATTCACTTTAATAATTAATACTTTAATAATTCACTTTAATAATTCATACTTTAATAATTCACTTTAATAATTCATACTTTAATAATTCACTTTAATAATTCAAAAATCTATTATAAATAGAATTCAATAGGTTTCATTATTTCATATAAACTTGAAAATATTTTCTCTAAACTCTCTCAATCGATTTACATATATATATTTACTCCGTATTATTTCAAGATATTATTAGTATACATAAAATATTACGACGGAGTGCTGTCCGAGTGATTTTGAAATTGTTTTTCGAGCGGGATAGAGCTAAGGAAATTATGGGTTATAGCTATGGAGGTTATGGGTATGGTTCGGGAGTATTGCTCGTAAGTCAAACTAGTGTTTATCATCTTCGTTGCGTCTACGTACTTTTCCTGCAATGTTGAATCTCAATATTGATACGTGAGTACTCATAATTTAATTTTTATATATTAATAGTGTATCCCTGACTAGTGCTCGAGAATATAGGATTATGCATGCTTGTACTTTTGATATTACCATTAGATAGGATATGTTGAATCATGAATTAGTTACGTATGCGGTTGAGATAAGGTATAAGATATGCATGTCGTTGGAAAGCTAGCGAAAAATTAAGAACTTTTCATTTAGATATCGAATAGTTTCGATGAACGGATTTGAAGTTATAGTCAATTGAATTTTTGTATTATTATTAAAAATGATTATTATTATCGTTGTTATTATCATCGTTCTAGTTTTATATTATTATTACTATTATCATTATCAATAAAAGGAATTATCATTAAAAATTATTATTTTTATTATTATTACTATCGTTATTATCGTTAAAGTTATAATTAGTATTATTATTATTATTATCTAATTATTATTATTATTATTATTATTATTATTATTATTATTATTATTATTATTATTATTATTATTATTATTATTATTATTATTATTATTATTAACGTCATACGCACCATAGATACCAAGGAGTACCAACAACAATAACTGACGAAGTATTAATTCATAACTTCATTGGAGAAACATTCCGCGGCCATTATGTAATCTCTAAAGTCTTAGAGATTATCTAATCTAGCCCTAATCATAAATCAGTTAAGCGAACCAAAATGATAGAAGGAAGAGTAGAAACCCTGACAAAAATGGTGTGTGGTTAACAAACTAAACTTGTTTTACCAACAGACAGTACCATCAGCGTCACCAGCATCGTCAGTGCAGTCAGCATCAGAATCAGCAACACCTATAACATCACAAACTCCGTCAGTTCAAGAATCACTGTGGACATCATTACGAATCAATAACGCGTATATTTTATCAAGGAGTTATGAAGAATTAATTCATTCCCTCTGAAGAAATTATATGTATATTATATATATATATATATATATATATATATATATATATATATATATATATATATATATATATATATATATATATATATATATTTTGAAATAAAAATAAATCTTTCCGTGCTAAGCTATTGTGTGTGAATCTTAACTACTCGGTTAATTCATATTACAAATATGCAATAATGTACGTCCTTCGCCGCAACTTAACCATCGTTAACTACAATCTCTGTCTCAATTCAACAAATTCCAATTCATAATAAATCAAGTATATATTTGATTTTACACTTTCATCATCGATGTAGCCGAAACTTTTCAGATAACATCATTCGTACTTTGCAAAGTTCACATGAATTTAACGAAAACCAACATCGCGCCTCAACAAATAACGAAGTATTGATTCATAATTTCAATATTATTAAAGAAATACTTATGTAATCTCTAAAGCCTTTAAGGGATTATTCAATTCTAGTTCCAACCGTATATCGAATGAGTTTAATTTAGTATTAACTCATTAAAATCTATGTTACATCTGAAGAGAATATATACATATATATTTTCATAAAGACTGTAATAAAAATTCTTTTTTACAAAATATTAATTGTGAATTTTTTTTTAATGGGTAGGTAATACCCGATAGATATATAAATTCACAATTAATATGTTACATTCTTCGAATCTGATTAAGCAAATTATCAACTATACTTCCTACTTTCACAATAATATACATTCTTTCATAGAAATCAAAACAACCATACTCATTCAAACTCAATTACATATTCTGATTTTGAAACCTCAGAATTCAATTCGAGATATAACCGGTACCATCACTTTTAGATTCCTACATCTTTCAGAGCTATACTTTGACTTCAAAACTGTGTTAGAACATCAAATGTATATTAACGATTACAATCTGTGTTCAAGCCCTTCGAAAAATTTCTGAAGACATTTCAAATAATGAGCAATCGAGATGATGATCCAACCACATATTACCCACAGTTATATGCTTAAAAAGCTCTCGAAACCAAAGTCATAATTCAACACATATCTGTGTCAGATCCTTTGGCATTTATTAGCAAAAATAACTTTGCAATTCCTTTTCAAAGTAACAAATTCTATTATAGCTCCAGCAAGACAACTTCGATTTTTCATTTGGAGTAGTCTTATCATAATCTTGATATATATGATTACCCTTTTGTTACCAGAGAACCTTTCATGTTCCACCACATTAGCAATAAACTTATTCACAACTTCACTGATCTTTGACCTTCCGAAGAATCATTATATTTACCGAAACCCCATCATTTAATCATTCGCATCTTGTAATGAGAATTTCCATACGAATCATCGAGAATTAGCAATCAGTATTTTGAAATCTCGTAGTATGTCTACACCAACAGTTATATGTGTATATATAACGTCTATCTTCTAGACTTAATTTGAATGTGAAGTTTCTGAAAAACACTCCGAACTACGAATTGGTTCTCTGAAAATGGAAAAATGCTGATGAAGCATCAAAAACTATAAACAAATTTAACAGTAAAAGTTTGATGATAATAAATAAGTGTGCTGGCAAAGCGCAGAAAAAGAGAAGTCTTGGAACTGGAAACCGAATTGAGCAAAGTATGAAGGAGGCTGTGGACAAATCACAAAGACTGAACCTGACTTCAAAGAATTCAAATGATTCAGTACCTGCTGAAGTCATTAATGAATACCTTGCTCCTGACTCTAAACCCCTGCGGACAATATTCTTCATCATCCAGTGATATTAGAAATTCTAAGATATCATCGTATCTTTCATTATAAATATCCTCCATATTTCTGAAGATATTTTCATAATTATTCTTATCTAAAATCGTTTACCTTTTCTTGCTATCTGTATTACATCATAAAAGAAACTATTTTTGTTTCAAAATTCTGAAACATTCGAGTTTAAAATAGGAATACTTTTGAAGTAGTGTTGGGAGCTGAAGCATGAGTTAGTATAATATAATGACACTTGATCAACGTGATTATATTATAGTAAGTCATGCTGAGTTTTTAAATGGAACATGATGATTCACAGATCATAACATCATCATGTGCTATATTATACGACTCATGTATTCTACTTAATCTCTAAAAATATCAAGAAAATATTTTCTTGATGATTCGATCTTTTTCGAGGTATTCTGTTAATTTGACAAATCAAGATCGTGCCATTACGATTTCCTTCTTAGAACATTAACAATGTTTATTCTGAAATTTTTATCTGCGAATTATGGACCATTATAAGCGGTACTTACTCACAAGAAGAAGAAACGAAAGGACAAAACTCCAAAACAGAAATTGGGATATAAATCGCAGCAAATAAAAGAGAACATTAATTGGAGATGACAATGATTATAGAAGACAGAAGCAAGGACATCGAAATATAAGGGAAGATATAAAACTCAACAACAATCCAGAAATTACAAACCATATATATCGATGCATATAGCAATATAAAGACACGGGAGAACTAAAAATACTATAAAACCAAGAGTATAGTAGAAGTAAATAGATTCTTCCGGCGGCAGATGAAAAAGAAGAATGACAGATATGAAAGTTAGGAGTATATCAAGAATCAGAACTGGATGGAGCATATTAGCGAATGCTATAAAGTATGAATTGAGGGATAAAGAATAAAAGGTGTGAGTTGTGGAAATAAAGAAATGAAGGGGGTGGATATATATAGTAAAATATCCGACAAAGCAATCAAAACAGATTATCGCATTTAATCAAGCGGATCCTAACTTCCTTAATTACCAAAGAACCAAATCTTATTACGAAGATTTTCTCTAAATTCCTTGAATTCCGGAAATCAACCGTGACTATGTCATTGGTTAAAAAGAACGTGCATTTACTCATTTCATTCTTTTGTGATAACTTCACTCATACTCTTCACAAAAATCAAATTGCTTTATCTATATTACTTGATGATAATAAAAATCTAATTTTCAACTCGTGTACGTCATGAAAACATACTTATTGTCAGCCATGACCAATCCATTCAAATTTTGGGACGAAATTTCTTTAACGGGTAGGTACTGTGACAATCCGGAAATTTCCAACCAAATTTAAACTTTATCTTTATATTATTTTGACACGATAAGCAAAGTTTGTTAAGTTGAATATCAAGAATTTTAAACTGTGTCCATACATTCATTTAAACCTCGACCAATTTCCAACGATTCACGAACCATTAAATTGAACGAACATGTTTATATATGTATATGTGTATATATTATAACTTGAAAACATTAACAAAGTATTAGGCGTATAATACTTTATATAAACGTATTTGTTTCAAAATATATTCTAATAGTTATCAACGGAATTAAAAGATAATATCAAATGACTGATTTATCAGATACATTGTGATATAATTACGGGTCTATGTTATGAGGTCCACTGTGATTTAAGAAATCTATTCTTTTTGACAACATTCAGAAAATGGTAAAGTGATTTATAAGTAAGAACGTGGAGTGTAAATAACTTAGATGTTGGATATCGAAAAGTTAAGTAACTCGACATTTTTCATTAAGACAATTTCATACGTTTATTTAACCTTTGGACTTTATCCCATGCTTCACCAACAGACTGTAATTTAAAACCTTGAAACCTATTATGAATATATATGATTCTACTTTTCTAAAACGTTTTATGATATAACGATTTCCATTATTTTAACCTTTAAACAAAATAATTCTTAAATATATTTAGTTTTAGAAAACAAAATTATCGTATTTATTTGATTTAGTTTCAAACATACAAAAACGTTTTCAGTTTAAAAAGAACTTTATTATTAAAACGTATATAACTTTTATAAATATCTAGAACCACTTTTGACAACTCATTACTTAACCAGTACGATAAAGAAAACGATATTTATATTTTATTTTATTAAGTATATATAACGATTTAAATTAATATTATATATATTTATACACCTATTATACGTATATAGTTTTATACGTTTACTATACTTAAACTTTACCTTTACTTTATTTTTACTTTACTTTAAATTTAATAATTTACTTTAATAATTCACACTTTAATAATTCACTTTAATAATTCATACTTTAATAATTCATACTTTAATAATTCACTTTAATAATTCATACTTTAATAATTCACTTTAATAATTCAAAAATCTATTATAAATAGAATTCAATAGGTTTCATTATTTCATATAAACTTGAAAATATTTTCTCTAAACTCTCTCAATCGATTTACATAAACAAGCTAGTATCGTCAGTTCGTACAACTAGCAATATCAATAGCATAATATTCATAATAATAATTAAATGCTAACGTCAACAACTATAAACCATGGTTAACCAAAATCTTCACAAGGGAATGACTTCGCGAAACAAGTCATCGATGTTCATAACAACCGTTAGCTCCTAAAAATGGCTATGGTATGCTAACCCCCGAGGTGTTCCAAAAACGGCTATGGCATCACCCCCAAGTGTTCCTAAAACGGCCATGGCATCACTTGATCAACGTGTGAGTAAAACACGGCTATTACTCACAATCATGTACACAAACACGGCTTTGTGCACAATAACTCGGATAATATCGTGGGAGTAAAACACGGCTATTACTCGCCACTATATGCACAAACACGACTATGTGCATAAATATAAAACAAGGACAAAACGGCTATGTCTCACAACTATGGTCACAAAACGGCTATGTGACACCATTAATACGGCACGTAAATCATATACATACATATATAGATTTTCCACTCACCTCAAAGTCTTGATGAGAGATAATCAAGCTCGGAAATCTTCAATGTAACGTACCTATTACATTATACATAATATCAATCACACACTCAAGTTGGTCAACCAACTAAAACTCCATTCTAGTGTTATCTTGACCCATGGTGCAATTTCGACCCCTTTACACCCTTAACCCTAATATTTGGGTTAACATCCCTAAAACCATAATCATTAGCCAAGTTAGGTTTAAAACACATTTCAACACAAGGTCTATGCATTGCACAACAACATTAACTAACTTAGGTCCATTTTGACCCATTTGACCAAATTAAGGTCAACACACCCATTTCGGGTCATCCACCAACCCACACAA
The DNA here is from genome assembly GCF_046630445.1 of Rutidosis leptorrhynchoides. Taxonomy (NCBI): domain Eukaryota; kingdom Viridiplantae; phylum Streptophyta; class Magnoliopsida; order Asterales; family Asteraceae; genus Rutidosis; species Rutidosis leptorrhynchoides. The sequence goes on along the minus strand of NC_092334.1, from coordinate 174,637,428 downwards.
CGCCCATTTACTTATCTCTAGGTGTGCTAGTAATTTGCTAACTAAATTAAGCTCATAAACATCAATTAATACTTTGAAAAACCCTAGTTAATCATCTTTAGGTCTACATGACCCAAATTCACCCAAAACACCCAATTTACTAACAAAGTGGGTTTTAAGTTCACCATTAACCCTAACACTAACCCTTTCACAAAATTAAATTAGGAAATCAAGATTAGAGCATACCACTACAATCAAAACGTAGCTAGAGGATAGATGAACAACTTTAAAGCTCGCACTTAGACCCGAAATCGGCTTCTTCTTCCTTGATTTGAGTTCTCTCACTCTAGAAAACCCTTTCTCTCACTAAATTAATTTGGAAGAGGTGAAGTAGATGAAAATGGAGTTAATGAGGCTCTAAAACTGATCTAGAGCCTTTAATTCGGGCCCCCATGTGTAATTATCAAAAAGCCCTCAAAATATCTAATTAAAAAGAAATCTGTCACAGAACAATGGCGCGGCACGCCAAATGGCCACGCGGCGCGCCAAACGCCCATACCAGTTTTTTGCATTCTTTTTAATATGTACAACCAAAACCCCACTTCAAGTACATTAACTACACTTATGTACACTACAAATAAACGGGTCTTACAGTCGTGTAATTCTCTTGAGCTTCGGTTAAGGTTTTGCTTGCGTAATAGATTGGATGAAAGTGTTTATCTACCCGTTGTCCAAGCACAGATCCAACTGCAAAATCACTCGCATCACACATGATCTCAAAGGGTAGACTCGAATCAGGAGCTATCATGATGGACGCATGTGTTAGCTGCTCTTTCAGATAGTTGAATGCTTTTCGACATTCTTCATCGAAGACAAACGAGACTTCCTTCCCTAGGAGATGAGTGAGAGGTCGTGTGACCTTTGAAAAATCCTTAATGAAGCGTCGGTAAAAACCAGCGTGTCCTAGGAAACTCCTTACCGCTCTTACTGTGGTAGGTTCTGGAAGTTTAGTAATGGTCTTAATCTTAGCCTTATCAACTTCTATTCCTGCTTTTGAGATCTTATGTCCTAAAACTATCCCTTCTTTTACCATGAAGTGACATTTTTCCTAATTCAGAACTAAATTTGACTCTTCACACTGGGTGAGCATCTTGTCAAGGTTTGAAAGGCACGAATCAAAGGTACTACCAAAGACTGAGAAGTCGTCCATAAAGACTTCCATACAATGCTCAATCATGTTGTGGAATATTGCTACCATGCATCGCTGGAATGTAGCTGGCGCATTACATAACCCAAAGGGCATACGTCGATACGTAAATGTTCCATAAGGACAGGTAAAGGTTGTTTTCTCTTGGTCCTTTGGATCGAGGGGAATTAGATAGTAGCCAGAAAGACCGTCAAGGAAACAGTAGTATTCATTTCCTGATAGATGTTCCAACATTTGATCGATGAAAGGTAATAGAAAATGATCCTTCTGGGTTGCATCGTTTAGTTTACGATAATCTATGCAAAACCTCCAACCGGTGACTTCCCGAGTTGGAATAAGCTCATTATTCTCATTTTGAATTACGGTCGTCCCTCCCTTTTTGGGTACCATTTGAACAGGACTAACCCATGGTGAATCAGAGATGGGATAGATCAGACCGGCGTCCAGAAATTTGATTACTTCTTTCTTGACGACTTCTTGAATCATAGGGTTGACCCTTCTTTGCCTCTGAACTGAAGGTTTGAAATCGTCTTCCATGAAGATCTTGTGGGTGTAATAGTTGGGGCTGATTCCTTTGATGTCGGAGATCTTCCAATCAATTGTCTTCTTATGTGATTTCAAAACTTGAATCAATTTCGCCTTCTCTTGTGGCGTGAGGTCTTTCGATATGATCACAGGGAGTTGCGATTCTCCTTCTAAGAATTCATACTCCAGATTGTCGGGTAACTTCTTCAATTCCAATTCTGGAGGCTCCTCGATAGATGGCTTCATCCTAGCTATCTCCTTTCGGTCTAACGAGACGTACTTCTCCTAGAATTCTGATTCTTCAGTAGCGGTCACTGATGCTACCTGTTCTTCATTTCTGGAAATTGTCCTTCTTAATGCTTCCTCTTCAGAAACGTCTTCTTTAGTTTCGAAGGTAGGTTCGGGAAACTCCTTACAGTCTTCCCTTGACTGGGGTTCCTGATATACCAGAATGAAATCTGTTTCTTCATTCGGTCTTCTCCTTAATAGAGGTAAAGGAATGCCTTGTCCTAGTGGTGCTATTTAAATAGTATTGCCAAGAAAGTTACTTTTAGAGAGGGGAGATATGTATTGACTAAGGTCTATGGCTGAATGGTTGTCAAGATTTCCTTCAGGAGGTGTAAAGAACATATCCTTAAAAATTTGATCTTGACTACATATAGCCATAGTCTCTTCCAGGTATTCGTTGACGAGTTCTTGAAAAGAATCAGAGAGATTCACATCTTCTTCCTTAGGATGGTTCATGAGGCGATCAACATTGATTGTGATTTCTTCTCCTCCAATTCTTAACTTTAATGATTTCTCGTGAACATCAATTATGGCCTTGGCAGTATTCAGAAATGGTTTGCCAAGAATGATTGGGACCTTCGTGTCTTATCCACTCTAACTAGAACATCCTCAGCTATTCCCCGAAGAATTTTAACTGATCTGTTCGCGAGTTGGATAGTCATTCTGGTTGGCCTTAAGTCATTTAATCCTAGCTTTTTGAATAACGAATAGGGCATTAGGTTTACACTGGCTCCTAAGTCTGCTAACGCATTGCTAATTTGGACATCTTGCAGGTAGCAAGGTACCGTAAATCTTCCTGTATCTCCTAACTTAGGGGGAATTCCATGTTGTAACACTAACGAGCAATCTTCACTTAAGGGCAAGCTAACTATCTCTCTTAATCTCTCTTTATTTGAAAGCAGTTCTTTGAAAAATTTAGCGCAGTTTGGAATTTCTACTAAAGCATCTACTAGACGTACATTCAAATGTAAATTCTTAATAATATCCCAATACTTAGCGAATTGCGCTTCTTGTTTTTCCTTCCTAAGCCTACCTGGGAAAGGTATGCGGGCGCGCAGAATAATTTCCGGGGCCTTAGGAGAGATAGGTTCCGGTGGATTGACGACTGGGTCAATTGGCACAGGTTCCTTATCGGAAAAATCTTGTATGGGTATATTAACAGTTGTCTCCTTCCCTCCTCTAGTAATTACTAGGGCATCAAACTCACTACACTCTATATCAATTTTAGTGGTTAATCGTTTAAGCGTAAGTTGAAAATTAGTAATTAATTCTTCAAAAGTCTTTACTAAAGTGTCGAACTTGTTCTGGCATTCTATGACTTGAAGGTTTATCATGTATTGCTTTTTCATAAAATCAACTAAAATTTTCTTAGAGTGGAGAGTAGATTTGTGCAACGGGAATATTATATTATAATCTGAGCTATTTTGCTATTTGTGTGCCCATCTAGGGTAAGGATACCTTAGATTGGTTCTAGTAGCATCGGAGTTTCTAGGAATTGGTAAACTTTGAAGAGTGAGGGTGAGATCTTGTAACCTGGTTTCCAGCATTTTTACCGTATGAGCGAAGACGTCATCCTTCTCAGCAACTTTATTATTCCAATCTTCCTGTTGTGCAGCTATTGTGTCCAAGAGATCCCATGCTTCATCTGCTGTTCGGGACATGAAATTGCCTTGCGAGGCCATGTCTAGGAGAGACTTATCATCTTTGGTCAAACCATTGTAAAGCGTATAGATTATGTCTGCCTGACTTAACGAATGATTCAGACATCTTTTAAGCATCATCTTTATTCTATTCCATGCTAGACACAATGACTCATTTTCTTTTTGAGAAAAGTTTGTGATATCATTTCTTAAACAGGTTTGCAGGGAGGGTGGATAAAATTTGTTTAGAAATTTAGTGGCTAAATCCTCCTATGTATGGATTGAATTCGGGTTAAGTTCGTCAAACCATGCTGAAGCGTGTGCAGAAAGTGAATATTGAAAAAGATGAAGTTTTAAAATATTTTTCTCGTTTGATTCCTTCTTAAAAGAGTCAACCAGACTGATAAATTTGTTTATATGAAAGTTTGGATCGTCAGTCGGTAATCCTTGAAATTTACAGATCATACTGACTAGTTTAATCATGTGTGAACTGATTTCAGGAATTCCTTCGGTTCCTAAGGTGATTGGTCCTCCTCTTTCCTCTAAGCATGACTTATGTATAGAAGCAAGGGTATTTTGTTGTTCCATTTTTGTTTAGATTTTATGTTTAAAAGACTTAAAGTAACTTTTAGAAAATATTAATTCACTAAAATGATCGATAATTTAATAAAAACAATTATTCTTGAAATTCGGTCGCTAACCAGATTGGATATCTTAACTGATAGGACTTCTCACAGATTACTTGTGTCAAGGTGGCCAGGTCGACCACGAAGAGGCAGGATCCTTTTGGTTACAATATAATTGGAGACTGTTCGGAAAATCCAACAACCAAGTCCGTGTATAATTGTCTTTCTTAGACACCACCAAACAATACTTCGTCTATTTAAAATCTTTCTCGATCAAAATATTCGATCTCCGGCAGCGGTGCTAAGAAGAAGAGTAAGCAACTGATATGCCACTAACGGACGGTTTTATTTTTACGATGTCGTTAAGTCGCAGGATGTCCGATTCGGTAACACATAGTGTCTTCGTTTATTTATATTTTGCGGGGCCTAAATTTACTTTTACTTTCTAAGGTGTAGAAGGTGTAAGTTAACCTAGTGTCGTATTTTTATGCTGATTAACGAATTGAAGATCAAGTGGATAATTGACTTTTAGTTAAGTTACCTGGATAAAAGATAGTAGTTGATTTTAGCTAAAGGTCCTAAATGCAGAAAAGTAAATAAAGTGGAAGGATATCCGGAGTATGCAGATCAGGGAAATGTTGACCAAGATATCAGTATTGAGTTAGGGAAAGGTAATTATGCTTATGTTAAGACTATGCTTAGAATGATGTAGATCTGGTTGGATGACCCAATTACACAGACCTACTTATCTCTGAACTCTCGGAGTTCTCTTTGAGCAGTGAGAAGTATGTCACTTGGTCGTATAACTGAAGTGTAACAATACCTCGGAGGTTATTCTCAGTAGAGTACTAGGTTTATTAGTGAGTTAAGCTCTAATCCTAAACCTTGTTATCAGTTTAGGTAACTGAATAACAACGTACCGTGTTGATTGAACACTGATCACAAACGGAAGGAGTCCGTCGGTTTAAGTTGGCAAAACCTTAAATGGAAACTAACAACCAATTCATCATACTAATGAGATCACAACAATTCAAACATTATACAGCATCACAGTTAATATACTGATAGTAAAGCAGATAGAAACCTAATGAATACCTAAACAGTTGGTACGACTAAGACCTAGGGCAACAATCAAACAAGAATATGCAATAGGGTTGCGTCATACAGTAAAGGCACTAACTAGATCTTAACAGCTCCTAAGAGGTCTCTTCGGAACAATCAATAGGCATACTAGGTCATTCATGTCTCAATTCCTACGTTCCGTGTCCTAAAAGTGCATCAGATGCCTCTCGGGAACTCCGACCATACCGAGTTCATAGAATCTTCAGATACAGTATAACCAGGGGTCTTAATCCTATGAAGTAGTCAATTTCATATAGGTGGACAAGTGCTGATCACAACCTAGGTTGGTCAATCCTTAAGATGCTAGCATACAAATCTATCAAACTTCCTAGTTCAGTATTATAACAGTAATCGTACTAAATTAACATAATTACGCTAACCCAAACTTCTATCATGACAACATACAGATTAATTAAGCTATCATGGCAATATCGGAACGCATTATTAAACATAAAAAGTAAGAGTACATGTTTAATACAAAAGACAAGCGTTTCGGATAAGAACCTGAAAAGGCCGAACAAATCTGCCCGAGATCGCAGGGACTCGCCGGGATATCCTCCGGAAAATAAAAGCTAAGCTAACTACTACTAAAACTAAATAAAAGATTGAAAATATAAAATGAATTTCAAGTTGAGTGTGTGTTGGAATGGATGGAGAGAGCCCTTTAAATAGACCTCATTTTTGCCTGCAAACGGCTGGAAAGCCGTATGGCAGGCCTTTTGGCAGGCCGTATTTGGCAGGCTGTTTGCATGGTAGGCCGTATTAAGGGGCCGTTTGCTGGACCGTTTGGCAGGCCGTACCCCATACTGGCAGGTCGTATGGTAGGCCGTATTCGGTGCTGGTCAGCCTTGATTCACTGGATCGTAACTTGATTTCTTGTCTTTCACCGTTTTCGCTCTAGAATCTTTGTTTTAGCTCCGTTTTACTTGATTCTTTTTGCATCGCCTTTGTAATTACTTAATCTACAAAATCAACTGAAAAAGTGATAATTTTTTCGACAAAGTTTTAATATTTATTGTTCTAGGGCTTAATTTAGGGGGTAAAAACGTGACTTTTTGCCCGATATCAGCGTTGCTCTTTTCTTCGTACACTATTAAAGGTTTTTCCTTTTTCGCGTACAATACGTCGCATTTTTGTAACAAACGATCTCTGCTTTCACCTCTTTCAACCAGTCCATACCAATTATCACATCAAAACTCCCTAATTATACTGGTATCAAATCAATCCTAAACGTTTCGCTAACCAGTTTAATTTCTCGATTCTGACATATATTATCTGCTGTAATTAATTTACCGTTCACTAATTCGAGTAAAAATTTATTATCCAAAGGCGTCAGTGGACAACTTAATTTAGCACAAAAATCTCTACTCATATAGCTTCTATCCGCACCCGAATGAAATAAAACATAAGCTGGTTTTTCATCAATAAGAAGCGTACCCGTAACAAGCTCCGGGTCTTCCTGCGCTTCTACCGCATTGATGTTGAAGACTCTTCCACGACTTTGCCCATTTGTATTCCATTGGTTTGGGCATTTACTCTTGACGTTGCCCGGTTTCCCACATCCATAACAAATAAAGGCGGCATTATTTGTCCCGACATTATTTGTTGTATTATTTTTGTTAATCACCGGTCCGTAGACTTCACACTTCGTCACGCCATGACCACTTCTTTTACACTTAGTACACGTTGTCGGGCAGAACCCAGTCGGATGGTATCCTTCACACCTCTGGCATGGCTTCTGCCTTTTGTTATTATTGTTGGGACGTTTGTTGTTGTGGTTGTTGTTGTTGAATCGGTTGTTATAGTTGTTGTTGGGGTTGCGATTTTTGTTGTTGCGGTTGATGTTACGGTTGTTGGGATAGTTGTTGCGATTGTGATTGTGATTGTTGTCGTTGTTGTATTGGTGACCCTTGTCACTGGTTTCTTCCCACTTTCTCTTAACTTGTTTCGTGTTGGTCTCTTCGGCCGCCTGTTCTTTAATCCTTCTCTCAATCTGATTTATGAGTTTGTGAGCCATTCGACTTGCCTTTTGTATGGAGGCAGGTTCGTGCGAACTCACATCTTCTTGAATTCTTTCTGGTAACCCTTTTACAAATGCGTCGATCTTCTCTTCTTCATCTTCGAACGCTCTAGGACACAATAGGCACAACTCTGTGAATCGTTGTTCGTACATGGTGATGTCAAACCTTGCGTTCGTAATCCTCTAAGCTCAACCTTGAGCTTATTGACCTCGTTTCTGGGACGATACTGATCGTTCATCAAGTGCTTGAATGCTGACCACGGTAGTGTGTAAGCAGCATCTTGTCCCACCTGCTCGAGATAGGTGTTCCACCATCTTAATGCAATACCCGTGAAGGTATGCGTAGCATATTTTACTTTGTCTTCTTCAGTACATTTACTTATGGCAAACACCGATTCAACCTTCTCGGTCCACCGCTTCAATCCGATTGGTCCTTCGGTTCCATCGATTTCTAGAGGTTTACAAGCAGTGAATTCTTTGTAGGAGCATCCTACACGATTCCTTGTGGAATTAATTCCACTGCTAGATCCGGAGTTATTGTTGTTATTTTGCATTGCGGCATGCACTGCGGCTATGTTCGCAGTAAGAAAAGTATGGAAGTCTTCCTCACTCATGTTTAAGTTCTGACGAGTCGTCGGTGCCATTTCCTTCAAAAATAGCCAAAAGAATTGAGTTAATCATATAGAATATTAAGAGTAGTCAATAGTATTTCGTAGCATAATATGAACTTATTTATAAAATCTTTTTTTTCATATTAGCATTTTATAAGTTTTAATTCGGGTACTACCTACCCGTTAAGTTCATACTTAGTAGCTAACATACATTTCAACTACTATAATTCTATATGAAAAACTGATTACAATAAATTTCAGATTCAAATTTTTGTACACTAATTTACAAACGTACAATACCGCTATTTTACATGTAGCATGAAATATAGCACACAATAACTTTGATACAAGGAAATTGTGATGACAATTCTAGTTTAACGCAATTCGTTCCGCGAAGGGAATAAAGATACGTAATTCATAGGTCCAGAAGCAAGTCATGCATTCGGGTTTTACTAATACTATTTCCCATCCTTGGTCTTGTGGAAAATAGCCGTTATGGTTGTTGGCTAGACAGCATGTTGTAACGTCATCAAAAGGACGAGGGTTACGTAATGCCCAACAGCCCCGTAACGATCTAAAAACCTTATTTCTCACTTCAACTACTGAATTCGTCACTTGTGGGAATGTTTTATTTAGAAGTTGCAACCCGATGTTCTTTTTAACAATTTGGTGAGAAGCGAACATCACTAACCCGTAAACATAAAATGCTTCTTTATGTTGCATATTTGAAGCTCTTTCTAAAGAACGAATTCCTATGTTGGGATATGTGGAGTCAAAATAGGCTCTCAACCCATAGCGGAAAGTTGCAGTAGGGTTTCCCGCACTTAATGCCTTAAAGAAAACACGGCGTAACTTAGGTTCTCCCCAATGTGATATACACCATCTATTAAAGGAAAGCCTTTTATAAACCAAGGCATGCCTGGAACGTCTTTCAAATGTTCTACAAACTAATTTTTCCATAAATAATTGTGCCGATGAATTCTGACCAACTTTAGACAAGATTTCATCAATCATATACCCTGGTAAATCTTCTAAAATATTTGGTTGTCTATCCTTAACGTCCATTGTGTTTTTATATTGTAAAATAGACGAGGATTAGATTTATAAAAGATAATTATCACACAATACAAGCAATTTTTACATATAACATAAAAGTACAAGCACACTTCAATACATATATTACACATCATGGTTACTACTCTTCATTCCGACTCACTTGTTTCTTCTTCTTCAGACTCATTTCGTTTTGCTAATTTTCTAGGGATAGATGGTGCTCCTCTAATACGAGCCGTCCTTTTCACAAATGTTCTAGAAAAATCTGGTGGCTTAGATGTTCCCGGGTTATAGTGAAAGTTTAAGAAATACGGGTGTTTATGATATATCCCATCTGGATATTTCATGTTAACATAGAGTTCATCTGTTTTGGACTCGAGTTTTTTCTATTTTGATAGCTTTTCCTTTATTATTTTCTTTTGCCTTATTAAATTGAGCCAGGGTAAATTCTATCACATCATCGGAATCCTCGTAGGGATCCGATTCATCGAAAAATTGGTAATTTTCCCAATGTTTTTCTTCCTCGGCGGATACACCATTGACCATTTTTAACTTTGGTCCATTGGTTAAGGATTTTCTTTTATTTAACCGTTTTTCCGTAGTTATTAATATTTCTTCCTCCGAAACTTCTTCTTCTTCCGGTTCCTCCTCTTCGGGTTCCTCTTCTTCCGGTTCCTCTTCTTTCGGTTCCTCTTCTTTCGGTTCCTCTTCGGGAATTTGTGAATCTTCCCAAAATACATTCGGCTCTTCATTATTATTAGGTGAGTTGATGGGATTTGTACTAGGGGTAGACATCTATCACACAATATCAAACACGTTAATAGATTAATATATCACATAATATTTACATGTAAAAATATGTAGTTTCCAACAAAAGTGTTAAGCAATCGTTTTTCAAGTAAACACGGTCGAAGTCCAGACTCACTAATGCATTCTAACAAACTCGTTTAGAAACACTAATGCAAATTTCTGGTTCTCTAAGACCAATGCTCGGATACCAACTGAAATGTCCCGTTCATATCGATTATAAACGTTTCATATTAATTGATTTTGTTGCGAGGTTTGACCTCTATATGAGACGTTTTTCAAAGACTGCATTCGTTTTATCAAAAAAAAAACCATAACCTTTATTTTATCAATAAAGGTTCAAGAACCACAACGTAGATTATCAAGTAATGATAATCTAAAAGATAACGTTTTACACACGAATATTGCATATTGGTTTACAACAATATTACACATCGATTTAAATTTCCGAATGCAGTTTTTAAACAATATATTACAAGCATGCTGACTCCAATTCTTGTCCTTAAATTAGCATGCAACAGCGGAAGCTCTTAATAATCACCTGAGAATAAACATGCTTAAAAGTCACCAACAACGTTGGTGAGTTATAGGTTTAACATATATATTTATCAAATTATAATAATAGACCACAAGATTTCCATTTCCATTTTTCAATAACATGCGAACTGCATAAAAACCATTCATATGTTGAACACCTGGTAACCGACATTAACAAAATGCATACAGAATATCCCCAAAACGGAAATCCATCTGTATTAATAACTCGAAGTACTAAAGCATACCATTTTCCAGTATGGGGGAAGTTAGTGCCCATAGATCTACCTTTAGGATTCGCGTCAATTAGGGTGTCTGTTCCCTAATTCTTAGGTTACCAAGCTAAAATGGTGATATTCGGTATTCATAATCCAACATCGAATGTAATTTCAAGTACTTGTGTCTATTTTGTACAACATTTACAAAACTGCATGTATTCTCATCCCAAAATATTAGATAGTAAAAATGGGACTATAACTCACTTTCACAGATTTTCACTTCGTCGAAAAATAAGACTTGGCCACGGGTCGATTCACGAACCTATAAAAAATATGTACATATATATCAAAGTATGATCGAAATATATTCACAACATTTTTTATTACGTTTTAACAATTTAAGTTTGTTAAGTTAGCAGTCCAACGTTAGTAATCTACAACTAGTTGTCCACAGTTAGATGTACAGAAATAAATCAATATATATTATCTCGAATCAATTCACGACCCAGTGTATACAAGTCTCAGGCTAGATCACAACTCAAAGTATATATATTATTTTGGAATCAACCTCAACCCTGTATAGCTAACTAGAGCAGTACTGCATATAGAGTGTCTATGGTTGTTCCCAAATAATATATATAGATGGGTCGATATGATATGTCAAAACATTGTATACGTGTCTATGGTATCTCAAGATTACATGATATATGTTAGAATACATGTATTATACAATATAAGTTAGTTAAATAATGATTTGTATAGATTTGTTACAAATTTCACGTAGCTACAACAAGAAAAATTATCCAATTTTGTTTTACCCATAACTTCTTCGTTTTAAATCCGTTTTGAGTGATTCAAGTTGCTATGGTTTCATAATGAACTGAAATTTATGAAAATAAACAGAAAAAGTATAAGTTTATAGTCGGAAATACAGGTTACAAGTCAATATTGTAAGAGGTGGTCATTTCAGTCGAAAGAACGACGTCTTGATGACCATTTTGAAAAACATACTTCTACTTTGAATTTAACCATGATTTTTGGATATAGTTTCATGTTAATAAGAAAAATCATTTTCCCAGAATAACAACTTTTAAATCAAAGTTTATCATAGTTTTTAATTATCAAACCCAAAACAGCCCGCGGTTTTACTACGACGGCGTATGTCCGGTTTTACGGTGTTCATCGTGTTTTCAGGTTTTAAATCATTAAGTTATCATATCATTTAGATATATAACATGTGTTTATTTGATTTTAAAAGTCAAGTTAGAAGGATTAACTTTGTTTGCGAACAAGTTTAGAATTAACTAAACTATGTTCTAGTGATTACAAGTTTAGATCTTCGAATAAGATAGTTATATATATATATGAATCGAATGATGTTATGAACATCATTACTACCTAAAATTTAGTAGGTAAACCTACTGGAAGTGACAAGAAATGATCTAGCTTCAAAGGATCTTGGATGGCTTGAAAGTTCTTGAAGTAGAATCATGACACGAAAACAAGTTCAAATAAGATTTTTACTCGAATTAAGATAGTTTATAGTTATAGAAATCGAATCAAAGTTTGAATATGAGTATTACCTTGAATAAGAAAGATAACCTACTGTAAATAACAAAGGTTTCTTGATCTTAGATGATTACTTGGAATGGATTTGAAAGCTTGGAAGTAGAGTTGTAAACTTGAAAGTGTTCTTGATGTGTTCTTGAGTTGTAGTTTTGTAAGTTGTTTTATGTTAGGATTTTTGAACTAGATTGAGCTAGATTTTGATGAAGATGATGAAGAACACTTAGAACATCAAGAGAGAACTTGAGAGAGAGTAGTTTGATGCATGGAATTGAAAAATGAAAGTGATGATGGTGATGATGAAAAACGTGAATGAGGTACTCCATATATGGTCACATTAGTTTGTAATTTAGTTATATATTTCATGCTAGTAGTCAAATGGTTGGTTCCACATGTTTTTTGACTATCCAAGGCTGCTAAGAGGTGAATTATTATGTGTATATACCAATAGTAAGTACATTTAGAAGCTGGGTATTGTACGAGTACGAATACGTTTGTATACGAGTAGAATTGTTGATGAAAATGAATGAGAATGCAATTGTAAGCATTTTTGTTAAGTAGAAGTACTTTGATATATGTCTTGAAGTCTTTCAAAAGTGTACTAATACATCTTAATATACTACATGTATATACATTTTAACTGAGTCGTTAAGTCATCGTTAGTCGTTATATGTAAGTGTTGTTTTGAAACTTTTAAGTTAACGATCCCATTTAATGTTGTTAACCCATTGTTTATTATATCTAATGAGATGTTAAATTATTACATTATCATGATATTATAATGTATGAATATATCTTAATATGATATATATACATTAAAATGTCGTTACAACGATAATCGTTACATATATGTCTTGTTTCGCAATTCTTAAGTTAGTAGTCTTGTTTTACAAATGTAGTTCATTGTTAACATACTTAATGATATATATAATTATCATTTTATCATGTTAAATATAGTGTATCAATATCTTTATATGATTCATATGTAGTTAGTAAGACGTTGTTATAACGATAATCGTTGTGTATATCGTTTCGAGCTTCATAATTCAATAATATCGTTTTTTATGTATATCACACATTGTTAATATACTTGGTGAGATACTTACTTATCAAAATCTCATGTTAACCATATATATGTCCATATATATATCATCATGTAGTTTTTACAAGTTTTAACGTTCGTGAATTGCCGGTCAACTTGGGTGGTCAATTGTCTACATAATACTCATATCAATTAATCAAGTCTTAACAAGTTTGATTGTTTAACATGTTGGAAATATTTAATCATTAAATATCAAATTCATTTAATATATATATATATATATATATATATATATATATATATATATATATATATATATATAAACATGGAAAAGTTCGGGTCACTACAAAACAGGTCTGCATAGCGGAAGCACAACACCAAGAAAGTCTGTCAAATTAACTGCACAAGTGATTATAACTCGCACGAGTGAGTTACTTCACTCATATGGGTGACATCTGGATCATGCGTGTGAACCACCCTTAATCAACCAACACAAAACATATAGTGACTCGTATGGCCTAACTACTGACTCGCACCATTGACCATCTCACACGTACTAGTGGAATGTCAGTTGTACATGTCATTAATCATAAACAAGGGTTCAATAAAAACATCTCGATTATCCAAAACACACATATAAACTCGCAATTTTTACCCATTTATCACCAAATCTTCACTAAAATCATGATGAGAAGAATCCTACCAAGAAGTTTTTCAAGGAGATCGACTGAAAGGGGTGAATCTTCATACGCGTCCCAAGCTCATAATGCTCCTCCTGAGAATGCAGACGAACATGAGATTAACGATCAATACAGATAAAATCTACCTCATCAATTCATTTCATATTCAAATATACACGAGGCAGATTTACACCCTAATTTAAGATTTGACAAACGTTGGATAGATTATCCAAAATATCAGAGGAACTTACACATTCTTCAGTCAAAGGATGTTGAAGTACCCAGGGTGATAGATTGGGAACCGTTAGAAACAGTGGGATTGGCCGAACCAATCAGGGAATTACTTTACCAAAGGTATGGTAATTATACTTTTAATGATTGGGAACATTTATTCACTATACGTAGGCCTGTATATAGGAAACGGTGTGTGGAATTATTAAGTACTGTTGAAATAAATGATCAAGTAGCTAGCTTAACCGATCAAAGTTTTATTAGATTTTTGTTAGGAGGTGTGATGCGCCATATGTCTCTATTAGATATGGCTCGGGCCTTGTGTATATATACGCATGAGGAATTAGTATCTAATGATTGTCAAAGGTTGATAATTAATGGTAGAAGGGTTGATGAAAATTTTGATATGAATGGAATATGGAGTAGAATGACTAGCCATAACTGATTTTGTGGGGGATCTTACTCTTATATACTGATATTAATAGAGCTGAGCTAAGAGTGATCCATAGGTTTTTAGCAAACTCGATTACACAACGAGGTAGGAATAAAGAAAATGTAAATGAAAATGATCTATTTTACCTCATGTGTATTCGAGACCCACAGAGCGTTGTGAACATACCTTATTATGTGGGTTATTACTTATCGGTAATGGTAAGGGGTATGCGAAATAATAGTATAATAGGAGGTGGAATTTTCATTACTTTAATTGCTGAGTATCTCAATGTGGATAGAAGTCAGGGGATTATTAGTTGCAGTACCAGAACCCCATGATAGAATTGATTTACGTGTGTATCATGGTGCAAAGGTTTTAAAGAAATGACATAACGATGCAGTACCATATAATGGCACGCATCTACAGGTAGAATGAGATCAGGATCAAGGTAATGCGGGTGGAGGAAACCAGATGACAGATATACAAAGAATAATGGCCCAAAATGATTACATCAGGCTATGCAACAAGAGTTTCAGGCTTGGCAATATCATCAAGAATATATCAAAGCCTATTTAGCCTCCCAAGGTAGGAACTACATTCCTACCGAACTGGCCTATTTTCCTCCATGGACTGACGATACACAACCACCTTTTCCTACTTATGACCCATTCCAAGCGTATCAAAACATAGACCACGAAGCTTGGAACTCCTTCCGGTACAATCAGAATCAACCCTAATTTTCTTAGTCTTATTTATTTTATTATTTGTAATGTTACTACTTTTAATATTTATTTTGGTATTGTAATAGTTTTTATAGTTTTCCAACGTTTTAAATATTAGATTTTATAAATTTTTGAACGTGGGGTGATATACCCAACTTCAATATATATATATATATATATATATATATATATATATATATATATATATATATATATATATATATATATATATATATATATATATATATATATATATATATATATATATATATATATATATGTTTGTAGTTTATCTTATGTACAAAACAGAGTAAAACAGCACACTTTCAAAGACTGGCATTAAGTTCAGCAAAAGCTATTAATTTTGATGACAAGACGAAAAACAAATGTGATATAACAACTGCAGGAATGAACAAATGATGTGCACCATTAATCATTCAAACAAAGAACAATATATTTGGAAACTTTGGTAAATCTTAATCATCTTTTTACGCTAATCACCCTCAATAATTTAAATTGTTACTGATTTCTTGCAAATGAGGGCATTGCAAGATCTTAAGTGTGGGAAGGGATTAAATTCTTTTGGGTTTTAAACATTTGACTTATACACTTGGTTTAATAGCCACCGTTAAATTTTACTTGTAACGCAGTAGTTGTTTTAGAATCTAGTGCTCTCTGATAATAAAGAACAGCCCTAGTCTTATATACTGACTACCCACTTCTAGTAAAATTTTAAAAAATTTTAAACTAAATGAACTCAAAATCATGTTTATACATATTTATGAACAATAAAACTAGGTATTAACACCGAAATTATTGTTACCTTGGAAAGGACATAAATTGAGAAACAACCCAAAACGCTTGAATTTATTTAAAATGGAATAGAAGAGAATAAAAAGGCAAAGAAAGAAATATAAAAGCCAAGTGTGGGAAAAATTTACCAAGTTATTTAAATCACATATCACATATTTTTGTACAAATAATTGAAGGTACTTTTGTTTTGGACGATTTTAATCAGTTTTACCCGATTTCTTATAATATATTTGAAAGAAATGTGCCACTTGATTTAAAAGGAAGTAAAGTCTTTCAAGAAAAAGACACTCACTTCTTGATTTAGGTCAGGAAGTTGTTGTCCAGACCAGTTGTAGAGTCTACGAATAACCTTGAAAAGTTTTCTCGAAAATCAGCTGGAAATCCACGGACCTCATCATCAAACAGGGTCACCAAGTGGTCAGACTTATCTTAACCATGAGAGGATCTGTCTCGTACAATGGGGGAGCACCGTGCAAATTAGCTTATAAGACTAATGAATCAGATCCCTAGAAAGGATAATCCCCTTAAAAGATTAAAAAGCAGCATTTAAGCCTGATATTACTCAATCCTTGAGATTGATTTTAAGGATTGAGAATTACAAACTCATGAAATTCGATGATATCTAAACTTAAGCTTGAACGGGAAAATATTTTAATCAAATTATAAACCGATTTGTGTTCTGAAAACCTATTTTCAATGCGTTCATTACCATTGAACGTAAAATCCTAAGAATTCACCGGAATTCATTAGGTCACCTGAACCAAATTGGGTGTCAACCGTAAGAACGGTGGTTACATAGCATGGTCGAAGACAGGACCTTGTTTCAGACCGAAAAATTATAGGGTGATCTTTACTATTTCTCCTACAAAGGATAGTAATTGCATCCAACACGTTGTGGACCATAATCAAAAGCATGTCATTAGACATTGCCTTAACAGTTTCTTGTTCATCGCTTTCCTTTACAACCTGGCGGTAGTTTACCGAAAGGTAATATACGGAACAAGTAAACTGGATGTGTGATTTCCGATACAGGGATAGCAGTAGATTACACGAACCTAAAAGTTTTAGCCAAAATATTGATCCACAAAAAAATTTTGCAACACCGATGGTGGGTCAAATCAGAAAACTTATCTAGGGTAAAAGCTAGAATGAATTTTTAAAAGATCAAATGTTTTCATAAAGATCCAATTTCCTAAAGGATCTAAATTTTTATAGTCATGTGGGACTGTAAACCACATCGTTACTATCATTGTTCATATCGCCGTATCAAAATCACTGATGTACTAAGTGTGAAGAATAAAGAAGTGATCCTAGTAAAGTGTATATTCAAGTTCTATATTACTTGAGGACAAGCAATGCTCAAGTGTGGGAATATTTGATAATGCTAAAAACGAACATATATTTCATAGCATTATCCTTCCAGAAAGACAAGCTTTTAGTTGCAATTGTTCTATTTACAAGTGATATTCATTTAAATAATAAAAGGTGAAGACAAAAGATAGATTTGACGATTTGAAGACGCAAACGACCAAAACGCTAAAAAGTACAAAGTACAATCCAAGTGGTTCAGATTATTGATAAGAAACGTCAAAAAATGACAAGAGTACAAGCCGCAAAACGCAAAGTACAAGATATTAAATTATACGAAAAGGGAAAATCCGGAACTGAGACATGAACCAACTATCAATGTACGACTCAACGGACCTGAAATTACAAGTCAACTATGCACAAGAATATAATATAATATATAATTAATTATATATATATTATATTATAAAATAATCAGCAGCCCACGTTTAATTCATTTGGTGAGCTGGAATCTAAACCTCCGCGACTGTGGAGCTGTGAGGCACAAAAATATCGCGATTGCGGAGCAGCACATGATCAAATTGTCCTATAAAAGGCCGCGCATTCTTCCGAACTCACCACCCCTTTTTCTTTCTTTCTATTTACGAATTATATATATATAATTTTAATTATAATTTTAATTTAAGTTAATAATAATAATAAGGTTATTGTAGCGAATGTTTTAAGGTTTGTAAGTCGAAACTCTGTCCGTGTAACACTACGCGATTAATACTCATTGTAAATTATGTTCAACCTTTTTAAATTAATGTCTCGTAGCTAAGTTATTATTATGCTTATTTAAGATGGGGTTATTGGGTTTTCGACCATAATTGGGGTTTAGACAAAAGACCGACACTTGTGGAAATTGTACTATGGGCTATTAATGGACTTTATATTTAATTAGCTAAATGATATCTTGTTAATTTAATATAAAGGTTACAATTTGACGTATCTATATATAACCACATACGCTTGACTGGGTACGGTGGGCGGGATATTTATAAATACGAATAATTGTTCATTTGACCGAACACGGGGATGGATTAATAGTCAATGGACTCATTAAAACAGGGGTGGATTACATTCAAGGGTAATTGGTGTAATTGTTAGCAAAGTATTAAAACCTTGGATTACACGCAGTCGATAACCTGGTGTATTCATTAAATAAAGTATTAAGACCTTGTTACAGTTTGAATCCCCAATTAGTTGGAATATTTGACTTCGGGTATAAGGTTAATTTGGCGAAGACTCTCGCACTTTATAATTATGACTGATGGACTATTATGGACAAAACCAGATGGACTTATCAAATAATCCAGGACAAAGGACAATTAACCCATGGTAATAAATTAAAATCAACACGTCAAACATCATGATTACGAAAGTTTAAATAAGCATAATTCTTTTATTTTATATCTCATCGTACTTTTATTTATCGTCATTTTATTTATCGTACTTTAAATTATCGTAATTTTTATTATCGCACTTTTATTTATCGTCATTTACTTTACGCTTTAAATTAAGTTATATTTATTTTTAATATTTTGCATTAGGACTTAAAATCGACAAACCGGTCATTAAACGGTAAAAACTCCCCCTTTATAATAATAATAATACTACTTATATTCCCCCTTTATAATAATAATAATACTACTTATATATATATATATATATATATATATATATATATTATATATATATATACAAATATAGTTGTGAAAAATATAACGTTAAACTCAGCCAGCTCCCTGTGGAACGAACCGAACTTACTAAAAACTACACTACTTTACGATTAGGTACACTGCCTATAAGTGTTGTAGCAAAGTTTAGGTATATCCATTCTATAAATAAATAAATAACTTGTGTAAATTGTATCGTATTTAATAGTATTTTGTAGTAAAAAATAATAGTATTTCGTACTACCCCTCGCACACATCACGCAGTGTTATGCAACTCCCAATACTACCACCGAGTCTCAATAGCTCGACCCTTTCGGGGTCCATCCTCGGTGTCATACGTCACTTGACTACTCGAAGTCACACAATTCCAACGAACATTACAGCTCAACGCCCACAACTTTCTAGTGACACCCGCTAGTCACTATCTACTTAGGCCGCACAATTGGCCTATTTTCCTTTTACACATCGCTAAGGAGACGCTTAGAACACCAAGGCTTACACCCTAACTCGCACCGTCTCAACCGTTAACACGGATACTTACACACACTCACTGATAGTCAAAAACCGTGACTCTACTCGCACACATACATGGTCAACGTAAAACGCTTCTCAATCGACATACCTTTTCTACGCTAACAATTAAAGGAGAGCAATACAAGTAACCTCTAATCATATCACGGTTACACCCGACTTGGTTAAGCCTCCAACACCAAAACGATTAACCCGAACCGGTTAGTCAAACACGCCCGGTCAACCTACCTCGGCCAACCCTAACAACAATTGATTAACCCAACTCGGTAAAGTCAAATACACTAGGTCAACCCTACTTGGTCAAACCCCTAACAATAATTGATTAACCCGACCTGGTTAGTCAAACGACCCTAACAACAAATGATTAACCCGACTCGGTTAAGTCAAACACCCTTGGTCAACCCGACTCGGTCAACACCTAACATCTAATTGATTAACCCAACTCGGTTAAGTCAAAATACACTATGCCAACCCGCCTCGCTCAACGCCTAACAACAATTGATTAACCCGACTTGGTTAGTCAAACACCCTTGGTCAACCTGCCCTGGTCAACACCTATAATCTAATTGATTAACCTGACCCGGTTAGTCAAATTCACCAGGTTAACCCGCCTCGGTCAACATCTAACATCTATTTGATTAACCCCACTCGGTTAAGTCAAACTCACTTGGTCAACCCGACTTGGTCAAACCCCTAACGACAAATGATTAACCCAACTTGGTTAGTCAAACGCACTCGGTCAACCCGACTTGGTCAACACTCCTAACCACTTGCTGATTAACCCGACATGGCTAATCAAACCGCAATGGACTAACTCAACCTAGCTAGTCACTACATCACATGGATAAACTCAAATGTTACCCAAAAGTCACCCACATAAAGATAGTACTAAAATCAAATAGTACCTAAATCAAGCGTCGTTAGACTTTCACGCTCCGTCATTATTCCACTCGGGACACTCCGACTTTCGGTGTCCCTCTTTCAGTCATTACCCGACGGACATTCACGAGACTTATGTCCCGTTTGCCCACAATTATAACATGCGAATTTAGAACCACCCGCGCCACTCACCTTCACGCTTCCGACACCATCGGTAGCACTTTTACTTTTCTTGTTCGAAAACATCGTCGCTTCGAACTTCCACTTACTAACATCAGAAACACTTGCCTTCGAGATAAACTTCTCGAAACCCTTCGCCATGTCAAACAACTCGTCAAAAGTTTTCACCGAGTTCCTACTAATCTTTTCTTGGTAATGATCGCTCAAGGTTCGGTAAAAGTCTTCCTTCAACATGTGATCATTCCCGACATACTCCGGGCAAAATTGAGTCTTTGATAAGAAAACGGATTTGAGATTGTTTAAATCCATTGACCCTTGCCTCAAAGCACGCAACTCGTCCTTAAGCTTAGAAAGATCGGCCGAAGTTCGGTATTCCTTGAAAAATTATGCTTTGAACTCGTCCCATGTGAACTCCATACATTGTTCCTCACCATAGAGTTGGATTTTCGCATCCCACCACAACTTGGCGTCACCCCTTAACATACTACTACCATACCTCGTCTTCTTATCGAGAGGGCACTCACTAGTACGAAAGGCCCCCTCCATATCAGAGATCCATCGAGCACTCTTGAGTGGGTCTCGTTCGCCCTCAAAAGTGGGAGGTTGAGCATCCTTGAAGTTTTTGTAGTAAAAGTCTCGCCTTCCCACCTTATCTTCGTGAAGGACAATCTTAACTTGTTCCTTAACTAGACCAACTACTTCCTCGTTAATCGAATCTAGGAACATCTTCCTAACGTCCTCTAGAAAGGCCGCACGTTGCTTTTGTATAATGGCCTCAACCTTGGTCGTGAACTCGGAGTCATCGCCTTGATCTTCGTTATCATGTCAATTCCTCGTCTTCATTCTAAGAAATGAACCCGGTTAGGAACGCAACACAAGTAAATTATATACACCGCCACGATCAATATTCACAATCATATAAATATGCCAACGTTCTTACATCCCATCTGGTCCAATACTTGTTGTACATCACTTGCATGACTTGACTTGCAACCGTAATAATGGCCGCGAAGCATTATTACGCTCACACGCCATGCCGAGCTCATGAATACAACAACCATCTTGCTAGATATTCAACGCAAACAACATGATTAATAACAACATAATCAATACATAGCTATTTCAACTACAATCTAAGGCACTAGCTAAAACCCGAGCTGACCCGTAATCCTACAAGTCCCGCAACAAATAAGCACACACAATAAGTCTAAGTCTAGGCGCCTATCTCAACTCACCTAAATCCCTTAGTTCATGCTCTGATACCACTTGTAACGACCCAACCCGTTATCCAACCGAAATACGCGAAATAATTTTTTTTATTACAGGTAGGGTGCGCGGCGCGCAGCCCCTTGTGTGCGCGGCGCGCACAAGGTCTGGCAGCCCGCTGTCCAAAATATCAAATTTTCGTTTAATGATCTCCCACTTCCCGACACTTTTAGACTAAACACTTTTCACAACATTTTATAATATGTAAAACTAAAACGTTTCAATAATAAAACAAGTTTTACGACACCGGGCCCACATCGGCCGTTTTACGACTTTCGTACAAAATACAAGTTTTTGACTACATGAGTTTAAGTTCCAAACACAACTACGAGCATGATGTTTGGGGATAAACTACCCAATCCTAAGTCAAAACTAAAAGTAATCCATTCAAGCATCAAAAGGGGAAATCATCTAAATCCCGAGCATACCCTTGCCAAATCCGCTTCCGTACCTAAAAATGTAAACAACGAGAGGGTAAGCTAATGCTTAGTGAATGCAATACTTATACATATACATATATAGTTACCTACGCGCATCCACTTACAAATACCAAGCAAACAAACGTATAAACGAGCTAGCATCACCAAACATATAACTAGCAACAACATTAGTATATAAACCGCCACACTAATATAGTAAACATAAACAATGCATAAACATAACAAACCGTTCCCCGCTATGGCACTACCGACTTGTAGACGACCAATAACGTCGAGTCTCACTTGTATGATGTCACCGACTTGTGACTCATTATATGGTGTCACCGACTTGTGAATCACCAAAGGGTGTCACCGACTTGCGAACCACCCACTAATACGTATGGGTCACCGACTTGTGAATGCCATGTGGCATCACCGACTCGTAAAGCACCACCTAGTGTCACCAACTTGTGAACACTATGAAGTGTCACCTACTCGCGAATCACTTCCCCGACTTATGGTATCACCGACTTGTGACTCACCAACCAACTACTAAGGGGTCACCGCCTCGTGAACCACCATGAGGTGTCACCGACATGTGAGGCACCTAACGAGACACTACCAACCCGTAGTTCTCTTCACCCATAACCTCAATAAGCCACCATCTTGTGACATAACGCCCAACACTCACGATGTGTCACCTAAGTCCCACATCGCATATGAGTAAATAAACTATATATATACAAGTATAAATATTCCACTCACCTCGATTACAAGAAAGGCAACTCCCGCTTGAGCTCCTAATCGTCCAAATATGAATCACCTAGATAATTCACAAACAAGTAAGCTAAACACTCTAGCTTAAACCCAAAAACACCGTAAATGAAATTTCGACCCATTTGCACATACTCCACTTTGACTAAGTCAAATCTCGCCCAAAACAATCATAATCACAATTAACTAATGATTATGTTCCAACAACTCATTTTATTCAAGGTTTCATCATCAATACACATTACTTGCATCATTTGACACAAAACCCATTTTGACCAATCTCAAGTCAAAACATCCATTTGCAAGCTCATACATTTAATCACTTATAACCTTAATTAACTAGTGATTTTAACACCAGAACATAATGATCAACTAATCAATTTCACTAACCAACCCAAACCAACCAACAATGGTCATTAACACCATTTACTAGCTCAATCACCAAATTATCAACTAGTGGGTTTACTCAAGAACACCCAAATCAAAACCCCAATTATGAACACTAATCATACTATGAAAACTCGGAGTTAGAGCTTACCAATACTACCACAACATAGCCGTGAACGAGATGAACAACTTTAACACTTGCGACTTTAATCGATTTAAGCTTCTTCTTCTCCAAATGAAGAGCTCTCTCTCTCTCTCTAAACTCTTTTTCTCACTCTAGGGTTTGAGGTTGAAGATGAAAGAATGGGGATAAGATTGTAGACTTGATTGAGTCCACCAATCTTCCTTTTGTGGCCTAAAACCGTCCCCCAAGTGAAAAGACCAATATGCCCTTCATTTAACTTAATTAGAAAAGGCAGAATTCTGTTGCAGGAACAGTGCGCGGAGCCCACCCCTGAATGTGCGCGGCGCGCACACACTCAAAACCAGTCTGTGAGTTTCAGTTTAACACAGTTTGATTATTCGACGTTTATGTTCACCTGTACACTTGGGTTTAGGGTCTTACATGATGGCTTGGGTCATTACACAATTCTTTTCGTTTCTGACTGGTTCTAAAACATTCTTCAATGTACTCTCCATAGCCGTTGGCTCTGCCTCTCAATAGCCGGCGGCTTTGACTCTTTGTCTGCAGAATTCTGTTTTTATCATGTTTTATCACATTTACTAAACCAAAACATTAAAAATACATTTTTACATGAATTAATTGTATTTAGATAAGAAATTAGGTAAAATTATGATCAAATACCAAGATAATGCCAAAAAAATGATTATAAAAACATGTATAACTAAGGCGTTATTAACATGCAAGTCACATGAGGGTATTTCAATCTTTTTAATTTTTGGGATGCTTTATACGTGTGTTTTAAAGACGTACCTTTTTCCATTTTCATATATAACGTTTTAAACAATACAAAAATCCTAATTTTGTAATTAAATCCCCTCCAACCCACAATGGTTAATTGCTGGTGTGGAAGACCTGCTATAATCCACCTTTACTTCTACTTGCCTTCCTTTTTGTTCCACTAGATTCACCAACATTAAACTTACTTTTACAACCCATTTGGTTATGACCTTTTTGACCATACTTTCCACAACTAACTATTTTCCATTTCTTTAACAGCTTTCGACCTTCATCTATTCTTTCATTTCATTAAACTCTTTCCTTCTAACCTTTTATAATCTTCCAGCAATAACAAGATACTATGGTGGTAATAGATTTGTTGTAACCACGGATTTGGGCCACATTTCTCTTCCATTTAGTGGACCAATGGTAAACTCATAAGTTTTCTTCCATGTACTCAACATATGTACTGGGCATATCCAGTTCTCTGGAGCCCCAATCCTTTCATCATAGATTTTCATATTATGTAAACATGTAACTGCATGTTTACATGGTAGACCAGTGAGTTCTCACTTTCTGCACGTGTAAGTCTTGTTCTGTATATCAACTACCACTTGATCGTTATTCAATCCATTAACTTGATATTTCGTACTTCCACTCCACAAAACTTGTAATTTTTTAAGCATCCTTTTTAATGACTACAAACTGCTTGGTTGCAGCTGGTGTCAAGTAACCATCACACTTCGAATGACTTTGATGACATTTACAATCTTTTTCATCAGGTACTCCCTTACTTACTCTAAACAAGTTATAATTGACTTATTACTTGCATCAACTAGCCACAGAACTTCACACATATTGTTGAGGAGTACATCTGATTTTGATCTACCTACAACATTTAATCAAAGACAAATTACTAAAGTTACATCTAATATTACTAAAATTACTAACTGGCTAAAATAACTAATATTATTTTAACTAAAAATGACTAAAAGATATGGACTATAAGCAAACCTACCTGAAAAACGGCTTTTTACCCAATGTTTTGATGTGATATCAGCAATGACGGAATTTGAAACTTTTTATTAGGAGGGCGAAAAAGAACATACAATTTTTTTAAATGTTTAAACTAATTATTTAACTTGAATACGTGGATTTTAGAGGTTGAGCGAAAGAAGCAGGTGGTGACAATCGTATCCGTTAAATGAAACGACGAAGTAGAAGAAGCAATCGTAGACAAGAAAGCAGCTAGGAAAGCCTCCCATTATATGAATAGGTAGATATATACTTGATTCATACATATAATTGTATTTTGTTTGATGCTTTGTTTACTATATTTAGTATCCTTTTTAGCAAACAAACATTAAGCAATGATGTTTAAAAAATTCATAACTACCCTTTAATATCATTAATTCTAGCATAATCTTAAAGGCTTCAATAATATTATAAAGGGTCTTTTCTTAACACAACAACGCATCATTATTTCCCTATTTTTTAAGACTGAAGCCATAATAACATCAAATAAGTAAAATAGTAATAAAAGATACCTGAATAAATACCAATATTGAAAAAGGTGATTAATTATTTTTGAAATCTTCTTCTGTGAAAAAATTATGACCACTTATCCACTCAATTAAAATAAATGAAACATAGTTAATTCATCAGTTTCCCATATGGGCACGCTGTCTATTGAGTTGGGATTAGATTATGTGGGTAAAAATGATTGTGTAGACAAGGTGTTTGATGAAATGACTCAGTGAACATAATATCGTGATATACTTCTTCTCGTGTTCTTATTTCATCATGCATTTGTTTAGTGATCATCATAACGCTGCTAAGATTGCTACAATTATCTGTTACAAATTTTCCTCACTCTTTTGGTATTATCGATCTCAAAAATGCTTGTAAAGAACATGGTTCGCTTTTGTTCGATTCAATAATGTTGAATCTGTCCGATCTCTGGAACTCAAGTTATTGGTTATCTAGATTGGGAATTTTCAATTATAGACCACTCTTGCTAGATTCGGAAGGCAAGAGGCAAAGAAAAACATCGTCAAATTAAATACCAATGGAGCATCGATCCCGTTACACCCTTCTAGGGTTCATAACTTTGATAACTTTCCTCCGTTGTCGGGAAACTCTTATGTTTCTGCTGCTCGTGGAAATCTGGGTGGATCTTGGATTGATATAGTCTTTCCTAACTCTGAATCCTTGGATGGTTTTAAAACTAATGATTCGATACTTTCGTACATCAAGACTTACAAAGAATTCGATGAGCATTTTACGATTAATGAAAGAGCAGTTTGGATAGGCATTACTGGGCTACCAACTTGTGCCTGGACTGATTCCTCTTATAAGAAAATTGCCCATATATTTGGCTACTCTTCTTTCTCCACGAGTCATAATGGTGATCCAGATTGTTGCAAACTATGTATTGTCACTAAACGTTTGGACTACATTCTTAATGTCATATCAGTTACTGTTAAAGGAAAGGTGTATTAAGTTTTGGTCCGAGAAACCTTTAATTAGATTGCTACCATTTTAGGTTTGGAAGAGGATAATTCGTGGCTTCTCCCAGTTTCGAAACTGAAGGAAGTAATCACATCTCTTCTGATACCATCATAGCATTCATGACAATGATTCGGTGGCTGACTCTTTCAACCTTGAGAAGACCAATTTAAATGATGATACCAATTGTATTCATAATGAAATGGGTAATAATAAGATAGAGCAGAATGAAGAACACCATGTTCATATTCTGGACACTTTGGTTATTGAAGATCGGGTCACTAAACTTATTTATGTAGAACCAGAAAATGTCACACATATTTCAGATAGCAACTTTGTACAGGTTAATGTTAAGCATGATTATTCAGAAGCAGAGATTAAACATCCACCTATGGTGATGTTTAATTCATGGTTCAAGGAAGATGGCTTCGAGGAAACTATGATCGATGCGTGGAATGACCTTAATGCAATTAACTTACTAATGCAGTTAGTATTTCTAAAGGATTTTTATACAGTTCGAAGTACGTACAACATTATATGTAAAATTCGAATTAACAATATAGTGTTTGAAGTTCATAAATACTCAGAATTACTGCTCCTTTTAACACCCGAAACTCAAAACTGAACGCCAACTTAAATTTGTATAACTTAAATCAAGATGAAGGATTAGTGTTTCCAAGAAGATGTCGAGATGCATTTGAGTGGTGACTACATGTAAAGAATGCATTTTTGAAATCAGTTTTCACATCATCAATTACTCATTATAACAACATCTACAACTTATAAGACCAAATATAGCATTTAAACTTATATAGAGGTCACGCACATTCCTTCGCGTTCGTAGACATTCAACAATCTTTTCTTTATGGTCACCAATTCACGTATGTTTGTTGCGTAGATGGCGGGGCGTTGGTGTACCAATACTATTTTCACATTAGATTGTTATCCTAAACATAATCTCAAAAAGGCAGCCTCATTTCTTTGAATTATTCTTCGCCCTTGGAATTGTTCAACCTGCCAAACTGTTACAATAACACATAAACAAATGACATCCATTAATTTAGAGTTTAAAACATGCGTCTGGAAAGCTTTATGTCACTGATTGCATACATAATAGTACTCATAAATCACAAAAAGAATAGATAATAACTTGCTGCCATAGACATAAACATGAGCTTTTCGACTGGCCTCTTCTTTAACTATGCAAATCCAATATCAAAAAGTAGAATGGATACAACTTAATCAAAAACTACAAATCAAATGATTCATAAAAGAATATTAAAACCTGAAGCATATCATATGTTCCGATTTGTTTACATATATGGTAACCTAAAATTCCAATAATTAATAACAAAATAATTTTGAACAAAACCATTATGTGTATACAATTAAAAATTATTGATTTCAGAGTATATATACAGAAATCAATGGTTAAATTGGCCAATAGTACTTTACATTGTCTTTCTAGTGTAGTGAAATAGATAATACAAATTCAATGAGTCTTCATGATAATGAAAGTTTGAGCTCAAATTGAGAATGATTCAAAGTTCGAATGTAGATTTCGCATCCCATACAACCTGAAAGAAGCAAACACAAATGGATTATAACTTACTGCATACGCCATTTGAAATGTTAACCACTGTAACTAGCCACTTAATCTAAACTTATAGAATTAATCATATTAACATTTATATTAATGAGGGAGGGAAATACTTCAGCCCAGTTTACTTGTTCGATGAAGGTTCCACCATATCATGGGTCCGATGTGGGAGGAAGTTCACTTGTTCCTACCCTAGGATCAAATTTGCCTACGGGCCCTGTGATGCCCCGTACTAAATTATCATGTACGGACCATCAACAACAGGATCAATACAAGGTTAAGTACTATATGCTGTTTCAAAAGAGTTTGCATTCATAATAAAAGTGATGTCTTAACCAACATCAAATGTTTAACAATCCAAAGTATGCTTCTACGAATATCAAGCATAAGTAATAATATGTGACCCATAGGTCGTTACAATTATATCGTTTCAAAAGTATCATGTTTGAATGCAAAAATAACGTTTCATGCGGTGACATCTCTAACAAGCGCAGCGGGTGTCTACAAAGCATGACTAGTACAGCGGAAGCAAGTAACCTTAAGCACCTGAGAAAAACATGCTTAAAAACGTCAACACAAAGGTTGGTGAGCTATAGTTTAAGTATAACAGTAATGTAAGGTAGGCCACGAGATTTCAGTACTACAAAGAGCGTTTCAAAACAGTAATCCAAATCAGTATGTTTAAGTATATGCTCAACCGTGGGCACTCGGTAACTAACTTAACGTTTAATAATATATCACCCCCTGAAAGTACACTTGGCAAGTGCGTATGTTTACGAAGTATTAAACACTCGTTAAATGCTAGCGCGACTAGCCCGAGTGGGGATGTCAAACCCTATGGATCCATATCTAAGATTCGCGTTCACCTGTTCAAAAACCAATGACTAAACGTTACCGAGCTAAAGGGAATGTTTCTGCCGTTATATAACTCACACATATATAAAGTTTAAGTACTCGTGCCTAGTATGTAAAACATAAAATCCGCATGTATTCTCAGTTCCCAAAATAAGTTAAAGTAAAAAGGGAATGCTATTGTAGTGACCCGAATTTTTCCATGTTTATATATATTAATTGAGATTGATATTTACATGATTAAATGTTTCCAACATGTTAAGCAATCAAACTTGTTAAGACTTGATTAATTGAAATATGTTTCATATAGACAATTGACCACCCAAGTTGACCGGTGATTTACGAACGTTAAAACTTGTAAAAACTATATGATGACATATATATGGATATATATATAGTTAACATGATACTATGATAAGTAAACATATCATTAAGTATATTAACAATGAACTACATATGTAAAAACAAGACTACTAACTTAATGATTTTTAAACGAGACATATATGTAACGATTATCGTTGTAAAGACACTTAATGTATATATATCATATTAAGAGATATTCATACATGATAATATCATGATAATATAATAATTTAAAATCTCATTTGATATTATAAACATTGGGTTAACAACATTTAACAAGATCATTAACCTAAAGGTTTCAAAACAACACTTACATATAACGACTAACGATGACTTAACGACTCAGTTAAAATGTATATACATGTAGTGTTTTAATATGTATTTATACACTTTTGAAAGACTTCAATACACTTATCAAAATACTTCTACTTAACAAAAATGCTTACAATTACATCCTCGTTCAGTTTCATCAATAATTCTACTCGTATGCACCCGTATTCGTACTCGTACAATACACAGCTTTTAGATGTATGTACTATTGGTATATACACTCCAATGATCAGCTCTTAGCAGCCCATGTGAGTCACCTAACACATGTGGGAACCATCATTTGGCAACTAGCATGAAATATCTCATAAAATTACAAAAATATGAGTAATCATTCATGACTTATTTACATGAAAACAAAATTACATATCCTTTATATCTAATCCATACACCAACGACCAAAAACACCTACAAACACTTTCATTCTTCAATTTTCTTTATCTAATTGATCTCTCTCAAGTTCTATCTTCAAGTTCTAAGTGTTCTTCATATATTCTACAAGTTCTAGTTACATAAAATCAAGAATACTTTCAAGTTTGCTAGCTCACTTCCAATCTTGTAAGGTGATCATCCAACCTCAAGAAATCTTTGTTTCTTACAGTAGGTTATCATTCTAATACAAGGTAATAATCATATTCAAACTTTGGTTCAATTTCTATAACTATAACAATCTTATTTCAAGTGATGATCTTACTTGAACTTGTTTTCGTGTCATGATTCTGCTTCAAGAACTTCGAGCCATCCAAGGATCCGTTGAAGCTAGATCCATTTTTCTATTTTCCAGTAGGTTTATCCAAGGAACTTAAGGTAGTAATGATGTTCATAACATCATTCGATTCATACATATAAAGCTATCTTATTCGAAGGTTTAAACTTGTAATCACTAGAACATAGTTTAGTTAATTCTAAACTTGTTCGCAAACAAAAGTTAATCCTTCTAACTTGACTTTTAAAATCAACTAAACACATGTTCTATATCTATATGATATGCTAACTTAATGATTTAAAACCTGGAAACACGAAAAACACCGTAAAACCGGATTTACGCCGTCGTAGTAACACCGCGGGCTGTTTTGGGTTAGTTAATTAAAAACTATGATAAACTTTGATTTAAAAGTTGTTATTCTGAGAAAATTATTTTTATTATGAACATGAAACTATATCCAAAAATTATGGTTAAACTCAAAGTGGAAGTATGTTTTCTAAAATGGTCATCTAGACGTCGTTCTTTCGACTGAAATGACTACCTTTACAAAAACGACTTGTAACTTATTTTTCTGACTATAAACCTATACTTTTTCTGTTTAGATTCATAAAATAGAGTTTAATATGAAACCATAACAATTTGATTCACTCAAAACGGATTTAAAATGAAGAAGTTATGGGTAAAACAAGATTGGATAATTTTTCTCATTTTAGCTACGTGAAAATTGGTAACAAATCTATTCTAACCATAACTTAATCAACTTGTATTGTATATTATGTAATCTTGAGATACCATAGACACGTATACAATGTTTCGACCTATCATGTCGACACATGTATATATATTTCGGAACAACCATAGACACTCTATATGTGAATGTTAGAGTTAGCTATACAGGGTTGAGGTTGATTCCAAAATATGTATAGTTTGAGTTGTGATCAATACTGAGATGCGTATACACTGGGTCGTGGATTGATTCAAGATAATATTTATCGATTTATTTATGTACATCTAACTGTGGACAACTAGTTGTAGGTTACTAACGAGGACAGCTGACTTAATAAACTTAAAACATCAAAATATATTAAAAGTGTTGTAAATATATTTTGAACATACTTTGATATATATGTATATATTGTTATAGGTTCGTGAATCAACAGTGGCCAAGTCTTACTTCCCGACGAAGTAAAAATCTGTGAAAGTGAGTTATAGTCCCACTTTTAAAATCTAATATTTTTGGGATGAGAATACATGCAGGTTTTATAAATGATTTACAAAATAGACACAAGTACGTGAAACTACATTCTATGGTTGAATTATCGAAATCGAATATGCCCCTTTTTATTAAGTCTGGTAATCTAAGAATTAGGGAACAGACACCCTAATTGACGCGAATCCTAAAGATAGATCTATTGGGCCTAACAAACCCCATCCAAAGTACCAGATGCTTTAGTACTTCGAAATTTATATCATATCCGAAGGGTGTCCCGGAATGATGGGGATATTCTTATATATGCATCTTGTTAATGTCGGTTACCAGGTGTCCACCATATGAATGATTTTTATCTCTATGTATGGGATGTGTATTGAAATATGAAATCTTGTGGTCTATTATTATGATTTGATATATATAGGTTAAACCTATAACTCACCAACATTTTTGTTGACGTTTTAAGCATGTTTATTCTCAGGTGATTATTAAGAGCTTCCGCTGTCGCATACTTAAATAAGGACGAGATTTGGAGTCCATGCTTGTATCATATTGTGTAAAAACTGCATTCAAAAAACTTATTTTGTTGTAACATATTTGTATTGTAAACCATTATGTAATGGTCGTGTGTAAACAGGATATTTTAGATTATCATTATTTGATAATCTACGTAAAGCTTTTTAAACCTTTATTGATGAAATAAAGGTTATGGTTTGTTTTAAAATGAATGTAGTCTTTGAAAAACGTCTCATATAGAGGTCAAAACCTCGCAACGAAATCAATTAATATGGAACGTTTTTAATCAATAAGAACGGGACATTTCAGTTGGTATCCGAGCGTTGGTCTTAGAGAACCAGAATTTTGCATTAGTGTGTCTTATCGAGTTTGTTAGGATGCATTAGTGAGTCTGGACTTCGACCGTGTTTACTTGAAAAATGATTGCTTAACAAATTTTGTTGGAAACTATATATTTTTAACATGTGAATATTATGTGATATATTAATCTCTTAACGCGTTTGATATTATGTGATAGATGTCTACCTCTAGAACAAGTCCCATTAACTCACCTAATAATAATGAAGAGTCAAATGTAAATTGGAATGATTCGTGGACAGATTCACAAGTTCCCGAAGAGGAACCGGAAGAAGAGTCGGAACCGGAAGAAGAATCAGAACCGGAAGAGGAGGAACCGGATGAAGAAATAGAACCGGTGGGGGAAATAATAAAATGGTTAAGTAAAAGAAAATCCTCAACCAACCGACCAAGGTTAATTATGGTCAATGGTGTTTCCGCCAAGGAAGCAAAATATTGGGAGGATTACCAATTCTCCGATGAATCGGATTCCGACGAGAATTCCGATGATGTTATAGAAATTACCCCAACTGAATTTAAAAAGGCAAAAGAAAATAATAAGGGAAAGGGCATAAAAATAGAGAAATCTAATTCCAACCCCGATGAACTTTATATGTATCGTCAACCCCCGAAGTCCTTAAGTTGTAACAATGACCCGGGAACCTCTAAACCACCAGGTTTTTCTAAACCAATGTGAAAAATTACGGCTCG
Source organism: Rutidosis leptorrhynchoides (assembly GCF_046630445.1). Taxonomy (NCBI): domain Eukaryota; kingdom Viridiplantae; phylum Streptophyta; class Magnoliopsida; order Asterales; family Asteraceae; genus Rutidosis; species Rutidosis leptorrhynchoides. Next base: position 174,603,819 of record NC_092334.1, on the reverse strand, counting down.
TATTAGGGGAACATCATATATCCCTAGAAACTTGGCAAAACGAACCAAAACCGAAGAAGAAGAAACAAGCGAGTCGGAATAAGATAGTTGTATTCGTGTGGTGTAATATATGTAATATAGTGTGCTTATGCTTTATGATATATGTAAAAATTGCTTGTATTAATAAGTATTTTTTTTATGAATCTAACTCTTGTCTATTTTACAGTATAAAAACACAAAATGGATAGACAACCCAATATTTTAAGAGACCTACCCGGAGACATGATTGATGAAATCTTGTCTAGAGTCGGTCAGAATTCTTCGGCACAACTATTTAAGGCGAGATCAATTTGTAAGACATTCGAAGAACGTTCCAAGAATGCCTTGGTTTATAAAAGGCTTTCGTTCGAAAGATGGGAGATATCACATTGGGAAATCCATAAGTTACGATGTGTTTACTTTGACGTATATATTGCGGGGAACCCAAATGCTATTTTACGCAATGGGTTAAGAAATTATTTTGACTCAATATATCCGAATATTGGACTTCATGATTTAGAAAAAGCGGCTAACATGCAACATAAAGAAGCATGTTATGCTTACGGATTAGTAATGTTCGCTTCTCACCAAAGTGAGAACAAGAACATCGGGCTACAACTATTAAACAAAACGTTCCCACAAGTGACGGAGTCGGTAATTGGGGTAAGAAATGAGGTTTTTAGATTGTTACGGGACTGTTGGACATTACGTAACCCTCGTCCCTTTGACGACGTTACAACACGCTGTCTTATCAACGGCCATAACGGTTATGTTCCACAAGACCAAGGATGGGAAGTAATCCTAGTAAAACCAGAATGCATGACTTGTTTCTGGACGTATGAATTACGTGTCTTTATTGCCTTTGCTGGACGACTTGTGTACTAGCTAGAATTATCTTCACAACCATCTTGTATCAAATTTATTGTGTGCTATATTTCATGCTATATGTAAAATAAGCGGTATTGTAAGTTTGTAAAATATTGTGTAAAAGTTTGAACGCGAAATATTATTATAATCAGTTTTTCATATAGAATTGTAGTAGTTGAATTGTATATTAGCTACTAAGTATGAACTTAACGGGTAGGTACTACCCGAATTTAAACTTATAAAACGCTAATATGAAGAAAAAGCTTTTATAAATGAGTTCATATTATGCTACGAAATACTATTAACTACTCTTAATATTCTGTATGATTAACTTGTTCCATTTGACTATTTTGAAGGAAATGGCACCGACTACTCGACACACCGTGAATATGAATGAAGAGGAATTCCGTACTTTTCTAGCTTCAAACATAGCCGCAGTACAGGCTGCGCTACATACCAACAATAACCTTGGATCTAACAGTACAGGAAATCGTGTAGGATGCACCTACAAAGAATTCACTGCCTGCAAATCTTTGGAATTTGATGGAACCGAAGGACCGATCGGATTGAAACGGTGGACCGAGAAGGTCGAATCGGTGTTTGCCATAAGTAAGTGTACTGAAGAGGACAAAGTGAAGTACGCTACACATACCTTCACAGGTTCTGCGTTAACATGGTGGAATACCTATCTAGAGCAAGTGGGATAAGACGATGCGTACGCACTACCGTGGTCAGCATTCAAGCACTTGATGAACGAGAAGTACCGTCCCAGAACCGAGGTCAATAAGCTCAAGACAGAACTTAGAGAGTTACGAACCCAAGGATTTGATATTACCACGTACGAAAGACGATTCACAGAATTGTGCCTATTGTGTCCGGGAGCATTCGAAGATGAGGAAGAGAAGGTCGGCGCGTTTGTGAAAGGATTACCGGAAAGAATCCAAGAAGATATAAGTTCACACGAGCCCGCCTCCATACAACAGGCATGTAGAATGGCTCACAAAATAGTGAACCAGATTGAAGAAAGAATTAAAGAACAGACTGCTGAAGAGACCAATGTGAAGCAAGTCAAAAGAAAGTGGGAGGAAAACGGTGATAAGAATCACCAATACAACAACAACAACAGCAATTACAATAATAATCGCAACAATTATCCCAGCAATCGCAACATCAATCGCAACTACAACAAACGGCCCAACAACAACAACAACAACAACAACAGCAACTACAACAATCATCCCAACAACAATAATAACCGCAACAACAATAACAATCAGAAGCAGCTATGCCAAAGGTGTGAAAAGTATCACTCGGGGTTCTGCACCAAATTTTGCAACAAGTGTAAAAGAAATGGTCATAGCGCGGTGAAGTGTGAGGTCTACGGACCAGGGGTTAATAGAACGAAAGGAACAAATGGTGTCGGAACGAGTAATGGCGGAGCAAGTAGTGTCGGAGCAAGTTATGCCAATGTAGTTTGTTATAAATGTGGAAAACCGGGCCACATCATTAGAAATTGCCCGAACCAGGAGAACACGAATGGACAAGGCCGCGGAAGAGTTTTCAATATTAATGCGGCATAGGCACAGGAAGACCCGGAGCTTGTTACGGGTACGTTTCTTATTGACAATAAATCTGCTTACGTTTTATTTGATTCGGGTGCGGATAGAAGCTATATGAGTAGAGATTTTTGTGCTAAATTAAGTTGTCCATTGACGCCTTTGGATAGTAAATTTTTACTCGAATTAGCAAATTGTAAATTAATTTCAGCAGATAATATATGTCGGAATCGAGAAATTAAACTGGTTAGCGAAACATTTAAGATTGATTTGATACCAGTAGAGTTAGGGAGTTTTGATGTGATAATCGGTATGGACTGGTTGAAAGAAGTGAAAGCAGAGATCGTTTGTTACAAAAATGCAATTCGCATTATACGAGAAAAAGGAAAACCCTTAATGGTGTACGGAGAAAAGGGCAACACGAAGCTACATCTTATTAGTAATTTGAAGGCACAAAAACTAATAAGAAAAGGTTGCTATGCTGTTCTAGCACACGTTGAGAAAGTACAAACTGAAGAAAAGAGCATCAATGATGTTCCCATTGCAAAAGAATTTCCCGATGTATTTCCGAAAGAATTACCGGGATTACCCCCACATCGATCCGTTGAATTTCAAATAGATCTTGTACCAGGAGCTGCACCAATAGCTCGTGCTCCTTACAGACTCTCACTCAGCGAGATGAAAGAACTGCAAAGCCAATTACAAGAACTTTTAGAGCGTGGTTTCATTCGACCAAGCACATCACTGTGGGGAGCTCCTGTTTTGTTTGTCAAGAAGAAAGATGGTACATTCAGGTTGTGTATCGACTACCGAGAGTTGAACAAACTTACCATCAAGAACCGCTACCCACTACCGAGAATCGACGACTTATTTGATCAACTATAAGGCTCGTCTGTTTATTCAAAGATTGACTTACGTTCCGGGTATCATCAAATGCGGGTGAAAGAAGATGATATTCCAAAGACTGCTTTCAGAACACGTTACGGTCATTACGAGTTTATGGTCATGCCGTTTGTTTTAACTAATGCACCAGCTGTGTTCATGGACCTTATGAACCGAGTGTGTGGACCATACCTTGACAAGTTTGTCATTGTTTTCATTGATGACATACTTATTTACTCAAAGAATGACCAAGAACACGGTGAACATTTGAGAAAGGTGTTAGAAGTATTGAGGAAGGAAGAATTGTACGCTAAGTTTTCAAAGTGTGCATTTTGGTTGGAAGAAGTTCAATTTCTCGGTCACATAGTGAACAAAGAAGGTATTAAGGTGGATCCGGCAAAGATAGAAACTGTTGAAAAGTGGGAAACCCCGAAAACTCCGAAACACATATGCCAGTTTTTAGGACTAGCTGGTTACTACAGAAGGTTCATCCAAGACTTTTCCAGAATAGCAAAACCCTTGACTGCATTAACGCATAAAGGGAAGAAATTTGAATGGAATGATGAACAAGAGAAAACGTTTCAGTTATTGAAGAAAAAGCTAACTACGGCACCTATATTGTCATTGCCTGAAGGGAATGATGATTTTGTGATTTATTGTGATGCATCAAAGCAAGGTCTCGGTTGTGTATTAATGCAACGAACGAAGGTGATTGCTTATGCGTCTAGACAATTGAAAATTCACGAACAAAATTATACGACGCATGATTTGGAATTAGGCACGGTTGTTTTTGCATTAAAGACTTGGAGGCACTACTTATATGGGGTCAAAAGTATTATATATACCGACCACAAAAGTCTTCAACACATATTTAATCAGAAACAACTGAATATGAGGCAGCGTAGGTGGATTGAATTATTGAATGATTACGACTTTGAGATTCGTTACCACCCGGGGAAGGCAAATGTGGTAGCCGATGCCTTGAGCAGGAAGGACAGAGAACCCATTCGAGTAAAATCTATGAATATAATGATTCATAATAACATTACTACTCAAATAAAGGAGGCACAACAAGGAGTTTTAAAAGAGGGAAATTTAAAGGATGAAATACCCAAAGGATCGGAGAAGCATCTTAATATTCGGGAAGACGGAACCCGGTATAGGGCTGAAAGGATTTGGGTACCAAAATTTGGAGATATGAGAGAAATGGTACTTAGAGAAGCTCATAAAACCAGATACTCAATACATCCTGGAACGGGGAAGATGTACAAGGATCTCAAGAAACATTTTTGGTGGCCGGGTATGAAAGCCGATGTTGCTAAATACGTAGGAGAATGTTTGACGTGTTCTAAGGTCAAAGCTGAGCATCAGAAACCATCAGGTCTACTTCAACAACCCGAAATCCCAGAATGGAAATGGGAAAACATTACCATGGATTTCATCACTAAATTGCCAAGGACTGCAAGTGGTTTTGATACTATTTGGGTAATAGTTGATCGTCTTACCAAATCAGCACACTTCCTGCCAATAAGAGAAGATGACAAGATGGAGAAGTTAGCACGACTGTATTTGAAGGAAGTCGTCTCCAGACATGGAATACCAATCTCTATTATCTCTGATAGGGATGGCAGATTTATTTCAAGATTCTGGCAGACATTACAGCAAGCATTAGGAACTCGTCTAGACATGAGTACTGCCTATCATCCACAAACTGATGGGCAGAGCGAAAGGACGATACAAACGCTTGAAGACATGCTACGATCATGTGTTATTGATTTCGGAAACAGTTGGGATCGACATCTACCGTTAGCAGAATTTTCCTACAACAACAGCTACCATTCAAGCATTGAGATGGCGCCGTTTGAAGCACTTTATGGTAGAAAGTGCAGGTCTCTGATTTGTTGGAGTGAAGTGGGGGATAGACAGATTACGGGTCCGGATATTATACAAGAAACTACCGAGAAGATCATCCAAATTCAACAACGGTTGAAAACCGCCCAAAGTCGACAAAAGAGCTACGCTGACATTAAAAGAAAAGATATAGAATTTGAAATTGGAGAGATGGTCATGCTTAAAGTTGCACCTTGGAAAGGCGTTGTTCGATTTGGTAAACGAGGGAAATTAAATCCAAGGTATATTGGACCATTCAAGATTATTGATCGTGTCGGACCAGTAGCTTACCGACTTGAGTTACCTCAACAACTCGCGGCTGTACATAACACTTTCCACGTCTCGAATTTAAAGAAATGTTTTGCTAAAGAATATCTCACTATTCCGTTAGATGAAATCCAAATCAACGAAAAACTCCAATTCATCGAAGAACCCGTCGAAATAATGGATCGTGAGGTTAAAAGACTTAAGCAAAACAAGATACCAATTGTTAAGATTCGATGGAATGCTCGTAGAGGACCCGAGTTCACCTGGGAGCGTGAAGATCAGATGAAGAAGAAATACCCGCATCTATTTCCAGAAGATTCGTCAACACCTTCAACAGCTTAAAATTTCGGGACGAAATTTATTTAACGGGTAGGTAATGTAGTGACCCGAATTTTTCCATGTTTATATATATTAATTGAGATTGATATTTACATGATTAAATGTTTCCAACATGTTAAGCAATCAAACTTGTTAAGACTTGATTTATTGAAATATGTTTCATATAGACAATTGACCACCCAAGTTGAACGGTGATTCACGAACGTTAAAACTTGTAAAAACTATATGATGACATATATATGGATATATATATAGTTAACATGATACTATGATAAGTAAACATATCATTAAGTATATTAACAATGAACTACATATGTAAAAACAAGACTACTAACTTAATGATTTTTAAACGAGACATATATGTAACGATTATCGTTGTAAAGACATTTAATGTATATATATCATAATATTCATATATGATAATATCATGATAATATAATAATTTAAAATCTCATTTGATATTATAAACATTGGGTTAACAACATTTAACAAGATCATTAACCTAAAGGTTTCAAAACAACACTTACATGTAACGACTAACGATGACTTAACGACTCAGTTAAAATGTATATACATGTAGTGTTTTAATATGTATTTATACACTTTTTAAAGACTTCAATACACTTATCAAAATACTTCTACTTAACAAAAATGCTTACAATTACATCCTCGTTCAGTTTCATCAATAATTCTACTCGTATGCACCCGTATTCGTACTTGTACAATACACAGCTTTTAGATGTATGTACTATTGGTATATACACTCCAATGATCAGCTTTTAGCAGCCCATGTGAGTCACCTAACACATGTGGGAACCATCATTTGGCAACTAGCATGAAATATCTCATAAAATTACAAAAATATGAGTAATCATTCATGACTTATTTACATGAAAACAAAATTACATATCCTTTATATCTAATCCATACACCAACGACCAAAAACACCTACAAACACTTTCATTCTTCAATTTTCTTTATATAATTGATCTCTCTCAAGTTCTATCTTCAAGTTCTAAGTGTTCTTCATATATTCTACAAGTTCTAGTTACATAAAATCAAGAATACTTTCAAGTTTGCTAGCTCACTTCCAATCTTGTAAGGTGATCATCCAACCTCAAGAAATCTTTGTTTTTTACAGTAGGTTATCATTATAATATAAGGTAATAATCATATTCAAACTTTGGTTCAATTTCTATAACTATAACAATCTTATTTCAAGTGATGATCTTACTTGAACTTGTTTTCGTGTCATGATTCTGCTTCAAGAACTTCGAGCCATCCAAGGATCCGTTGAAGCTAGATCCATTTTTCTATTTTCCAGTAGGTTTATCCAAGGAACTTAAGGTAGTAATTATGTTCATAACATCATTCGATTCATACATATAAAGCTATCTTATTCGAAGGTTTAAACTTGTAATCACTAGAACATAGTTTATTTAATTCTAAACTTGTTCGCAAACAAAAGTTAATCCTTCTAACTTGACTTTTAAAATCAACTAAACACATGTTCTATATCTATATGATATGCTAACTTAATGATTTAAAACCTGGAAACACGAAAAACACCGTAAAACCGGATTTACGCCGTCGTAGTAACACCGCGGGCTGTTTTGGGTTAGTTAATTAAAAACTATGATAAACTTTGATTTAAAAGTTGTTATTCTGAGAAAATTATTTTTATTATGAACATGAAACTATATCCAAAAATTATGGTTAAACTCAAAGTGGAAGTATGTTTTCTAAAATGGTCATCTAGACGTCGTTCTTTCGACTGAAATGACTACCTTTACAAAAATGACTTGTAACTTATTTTTCCGACTATAAACCTATACTTTTTCTGTTTAGATTCATAAAATAGAGTTCAATATGAAACCATATCAATTTGATTCACTCAAAACGGATTTAAAATGAAGAAGTTATGGGTAAAACAAGATTGGATAATTTTTCTCATTTTAGCTACGTGAAAATTGGTAACAAATCTATTCCAACCATAACTTAATCAACTTGTATTGTATATTATGTAATCTTGAGATACCATAGACACGTATACAATGTTTCGACCTATCATGTCGACACATCTATATATATTTCGGAACAACCATAGACACTCTATATGTGAATGTTGGAGTTAGCTATACAGGTTGAGGTTGATTCCAAAATATGTATAGTTTGAGTTGTGATCAATACTGAGATACGTATACACTGGTTCGTGGATTGATTCAAGATAATATTTATCTATTTATTTATGTACATCTAACTGTGGACAACTAGTTGTAGGTTACTAACGAGGACAGCTGACTTAATAAACTTAAAACATCAAAATATATTAAAAGTGTTGTAAATATATTTTGAACATACTTTGATATATATGTATATATTGTTATAGGTTCGTGAATCAACAGTGGCCAAGTCTTACTTCCCGACGAAGTAAAAATCTGTGAAAGTGAGTTATAGTCCCACTTTTAAAATCTAATATTTTTGGGATGAGAATACATGCAGGTTTTATAAATGATTTACAAAATAGACACAAGTACGTGAAACTACATTCTATGGTTGAATTATCGAAATCGAATATGCCCCTTTTTATTAAGTCTGGTAATCTAAGAATTAGGGAACAGACACCCTAATTGACGCGAATCCTAAAGATAGATCTATTGGGCCTAACAAACCCCATCCAAAGTACCGGATGCTTTAGTACTTCGAAATTTATATCATATCCTAAGGGTGTCCCGGAATGATGGGGATATTCTTATATATGCATCTTGTTAATGTCGGTTACCAGGTGTTCACCATATGAATGATTTTTATCTCTATGTATGGGATGTGTATTGAAATATGAAATCTTGTGGTCTATTATTATGATTTGATATATATAGGTTAAACCTATAACTCACCAACATTTTTGTTGACGTTTTAAGCATGTTTATTCTCAGGTGATTATTAAGAGCTTCCTCTGTCGCATACTTAAATAAGGACGAGATTTGGAGTCCATGCTTGTATGATATTGTGTAAAAACTGCATTCAAGAAACTTATTTTGTTGTAACATATTTGTATTGTAAACCATTATGTAATGGTCGTGTGTAAACAGGATATTTTAGATTATCATTATTTGATAATCTACGTAAAGCTTTTTAAACCTTTATTGATGAAATAAAGGTTATGGTTTGTTTTAAAATGAATGTAGTCTTTGAAAAACGTCTCATATAGAGGTCAAAACCTCGCAACGAAATCAATTAATATGGAACGTTTTTAATCAATAAGAACGGGACATTTCAGCTATAACTCACAATGATAAGTAGCGGTAAAGTATGACTCGGAAAGTAAGCAAGTATGTAGGTTGTCCAAACGGGTCCTCAACCTAAGTCAAATATCTCTAAGTCAGTAAATCATCCCAATAGGTTTATAAGTATGTAAAATAGGTCTTAAAGGTCATCATCATTCATCATCAAACGAAATGTAAAAAAGTAAGTTTTGTTCAAGGAAAGAGTTTAAAACAAGGGCTGATTCGGTCAGTCACCACGGTCTCAATACCTACTGAAATAAGGTGAGACCAGTGGCCATGGCTCCGTCTATGAGTCCTTTAAGTGTGGTAAAATTTATAGAAGCAAACTCATCTTCGTTTGACCGTGGTGATGGTCTAAGTGCGAGTAGGTCAGAATTTTCAGCACAACGTTAAAAGAACATAGTGACGATCGGAGGGCCATAAATCCTAAACCGTAACTCGGATTAAGACGAGTCCTATATGAAAAGTTATCTAATCGAACAGAGCTATCTGAAAATCATAGTTGCAGCAGCCAAGGTCTTACTGATCAGACCCAGAAACAGCAAAACAGTAGGTTCCGGTGGGTTTTGGTGCTTGATGTTCATCACGGTTCTCATCCTTGATGCATATAGCTTCAAGTGTACAACTCGTTGATGGGTTTACATCATCTTTACCAAGTTTTGACCATCATAACCCAAATGCAAGTCTAAGATGTGTAGCACAACACAATCAAGTGTTGCAAGTGTTTTGATGAACCAAAGTTACATCAAAGTCTTAGATTTACACATACATGAAATATAAAAGAAATGTAGAACTATAAACTTGAAAGTAACTAACTAATCAAGATCTTAAGTTGTAGAACATAGTTCTTAGTTTGATCTTGAAGATCCAAGACTCAAAAGTCTAGATCTAACATAAGTGTACAAAGTTATAATTAAAGAAAGCTTACTTACATGTTCTTGAACTTTTAAAGTTAACTTTAGTTCAAGAAAGTATGAGATCAAGACTAACTTGTAATACTTGACCATTTAACAACAAACATGAATTTTAAAGTGCAAGTAAATGAAGAAATAAACTAAGTAAGCAAGTAACTAGTTCATTGTTGTTCATACTTTAAAGATTCAACCAAAGCTTGATCTTTAAGAGAGTAAACTTTAAAGTTTACTAACATGAATTACAAGTATGAGTTTAACAACTATGAACTTACAATCTTTTGATACTTTAAGTGTAGAACATAAACTAGTAAGTTTATGTTCTTGAGTGTTCTTGTAAAAACAAGATAAAAGAAGAACAAACTAGTAAGTTTGATCCTTGATAACATGTGAGTAAATAACAAATAACAACTAGTAAGTAAGTAACAATAACAAACAAGTAATCAAACAACAAGTAACAAAAGATGATGATGATTTGTTATGGGTTCGGTTTTTGTAAGAAAAAAAGAGAAGAAACAAGCTCAAGTTACTTACAAATTGAGAGAGAAATGAGAGAAATGTTGCAAGTATTTTTGTGTGTGTGTTTGGAATGAATGAAGTATGAGAGAAACTAGTTGATAAGTATTACAAAAAAAAAAGATTTTGAATCCCTCTAGGACTTGGATACCGTCGGTTTTCACAAGGGGGGAATGGGAAGGAAATATTCACTAGGTTCTTGCATGTAAAGTCTTAAAAAGATGGTTAATAGGTGAGCTTGCATGGGGATCATGGTGTAACTATATTCCTTAAGCACAAAACTAGCTAGTTCCATTCTAAAATGATACTTACATGAGTGTTGGGCTAATTAAGTCCATTAATATGGGTAGGGTGGGCTTCTAAGCCCATGTACAATAATAAAGCCCAAGTATGTAAGTAATTAACAAGTAATCCAATAAAAGCCCATGTAATTAACTAATAACCTTAGTTAAATAAAATGATTAATAAAACTTAATCATGAATGTAAATAATACTTGAAAATATTATTCGTGTAAGTTTCGTGTGTCACAAAGACGTTTCGGGCATTTAAAGTCAAGTACGGGCAATCATGGCAACAAGTAAATGTAATAACATACATTCGTTTAATCACACGTATTAATAATAACAATTATTAATAAATGAACGTTGGAAAATCCAGGGTCGTTACATTACCCACCTATTAAAGAAAATTTCGTCCTGAAATTTTAAGGAATGTCCAATAATGGTACCGTATTCGAATAAGAGGGAGCGTATCATAGTTCCATGAGGCCCGTGGGCTCCGAAGTAAGTTATTTACCCTGAAAGCTATTTCGATGTATGAAAGTAAGAATAGGCATCTGCTATTAATTAAGTCTCTTGTCTTAAGTGATCAATAATTTGATTCCGTTTCCGATTAACCTGAGTATGTCATCTGAGTGTATATCCACAAAAGGAAAGATGGTGTGTTTAGCCCTACAGGCATCTTCGGTAAGTTGGATGCGTGAAATGTATCATGAATGATTCTAAGCTCATCTAAAACATTGAGCGTGTATGTCGTAATACAAAGCTGACAGGGAGGATGGAAAACATGGTGATCACAACCATGCAATTTGGTGTCTGGATAGTGTTAGCCACGGATTTTACAAAACCCCTTGATTTCGGAAGGAAGCCATAGGAATAAGGAATCCGATATTTAAGAACGTTTCATTTGAATAAGTGAATTGAAATCTTAGCTAAAAGTGACCAATCGGACTTGCAAGCCATAATTATTCATAGTGTCTTCAGAACGGTCTGAACGAGCAGTGAGGGATATCACCTAGTTTACCATGCTGCAGGTGAACATATTCTTGGGTGAAATGAAAGCACAGTTCCATAATGTAGCTTCATCCTTATAGTTACATGATGAAGTTAGGGTTAACGTTAACTAGAGCAACATACAGTTGCAACTAATGAAGGAAGAAATATATAGAGTATCCACATCAGTGTCATAAATGTATTAAGCAGTCCCTTCCCAAGGGATAACAAGATTCATAGGTTCTTAAAGTTTATTACATTTCCGAAAGAAAATAGCACGAAAGGTGTGGTCTTTGAGCGAGAGTGAACCCTTCGAGCGGTTTGTCCTGAATTTATCCGTGTACTTAGGGGATGTGCGGATGAGAAGGTACGTGAACCCTTGGTCCTAAAGAATGGTTTACTCCGAGTGAAACGAATCTCCATAAATGATTCTTGGGTCTCAACATACAGATTCATAGAGATGAGGTTTACGAGGGTGTTGTGATTTGCCGTGAAGTATTGAGAACAGTAACTCACCTAGTACCTTTCCTACAATAGGGTGGCCAATGAGTGTACCTCAGAAAACTGATTTATTGGCTCGCGTTTTTATCATGTCTAACTTTAAAAGAACATTTTATTGGTGTAAAGATTTTCTAACAAATTTTATAAAACCGCCATCCAAAGTGGCTCAAGAGTTTTTAACAAAGATCTTAGTAGTAAGTTTTACCTCTAACAGAGGGCGAGAAAAAGTGTGATCCATACATGGTGTAGTTTAATACGAAAACCTTTAATAAAATCAACTAAGGGAGTTTTAAAAAAAAACAAAACCTTTAACCGCTTGTTGTGACAACATAAACGGAACGAAGTTCCTAGTAAATTTAGAAGTAGGTACAACGTGTACCATTTTGCACAAAACTATTTGACTTAAGTTGAATAACTCGGTAAAGGAGCAGTTTTTAAATAATTTGAAGATATAACTTAGTATTAAAATAAATAAGTATAAATTTATACATATATGGTTTTATAAATCGTATAAGTGACAGAAAATTTTTTATTTTTTTTTACTTTCATTGTCTGTAAATCTTGTGAGGACCGCACAAATAAACAACGTGTAAAAATTTTGATAAACATAGTTTTTCATATTTCAAAGGTTACGAGTTGAAAAAGATTGAGTGGAAAAGCTTTGAATCATCGGGTGACCAGTTACTAGGTAATGAAAACTAATGACATAAATGTAGTTTTGGTAATTATCTGGACACAAGTCTTTGGGCTGAAATATTCACGTGCGAAGCCGTTGCTAAAAAGTGAGGTACGAAGGATAGAGCACGAAGATGAGAAGTTAATCGCTTCTTGAATTTGCAAAATGCCAAACAGGTCGTGACTAATAATGAAGTCAGAATACCGATGGTGTTAATGTTACTAAATAAGAGTTTCTTGGAATGAGTTAGGACTTAGAGTTATGTAAGAAAGAGCATTGTTCCAACAGGTGTGGTGAAATAAATCCATGGGGTAACGCAATAGTCTTGAATGGTTTATGTGGATGTCCGAAGGCCTTGCATGACGTGGTAGTCAGTGCCTTTATCACATATACGTGAATCTCTCGATTTCGACGGTTATAAAGCCTTTATGATGACTTGGATACGAATAACACGAGAAGTTTTATATATAGTAAGTAACGAAAGTTTTATAGAAATTGTTTATGTAAGAGAAGAAACGAAGCCCTTAGTAAATTAGGGTTATGTACAACACGTACTGTTCAAAGCATAATATCTTTTGAATGAAAGATTTGATTTGTAAAAGTGAAAGTAAAGTTTCACATGTACTTGTCAAAAATAAGTAATCATTTACTTCATTTTATATAACGGGTACGATTTCAAAAATTTGCATGAATGGCAAACAAAATAATTTATTTTCATAAAGCTTTGAGAGGATAGCACAGTAAAATAATGTGTGTAAAATTTTGGCAAATAAAATTTTCATATTTTGGAGGTTACAAGTTGGAAAAGATTGATGAGAATCGAGTAAAAGACTTTTGGAAATTTAGAGTGATATTTGAGGTAATAAAAACCATTGAATTTATATGTGATTGGCGACTATTAGTAGGGCATAAGTCTTTTGACCAAAAATGCTTAAATGTAAAGTTGTTGCTTATAAGTGAGATACGATTGAGAGAGTATGAGGATGAGAGTTAACCACTCATTGATTTTAGGAAAATTTCGAACTGGTATGACGGATATCGAGGTAAGAAGGATGATGTTGTGGTTATCATCGAATAAGAAATTCCTCGTAATAAGTTAGGATTTAGAGTTGCGTAAGAATGAGTATCAAATGAGATTCTTGGGTAATCTTTGGTATAGAGTTTGAATTGCTGAAGTAACGGAATATAATTTCCTTTAAGTATCGTTGTGCAAGTTTGTCCATTGTATCGGTTTCTCTTGTGGGTAGAAAGTGAGCAGATTTGCAAAAATGGTCAATAATAACCCAGATGATGTCCTAACCGCCTTATCGTCTTTGGTAGTTTAGTGATGAATTTCTTCCCATTTCCATTGTGGGATATCGGGTTGTTGTCATGTAACTAATAAGGTTCAGTTTTTGGGCTACATCTCTTCCCATAATAGTTTCACCATTCTTGCGAGGTATACGAATAAATTCTCCTCATTATAAATGAATTCCGCTTTCATCCTTGAAAGTCAGTTTGTTCCAACTTTATCATCAAAGCTTCCTAACTTGATGAGTATTAGGTTAATCTTAAAGTTCATCCCAACTATTGCATCCAATCTTATTATACTGCCGTGAAAATCGTATCAATCTTCTCAAATAACATATGCCTGTGTGTAGGTAACTAATCCTTTTCAACTACTACATTAAAACTCCCAAGTTTGGTTAATATGAGGTCATCTCCAAATGACCCACCTGTTAATCTTAAAGTACTACCTTAAATTATTCCTCTATCTTCCTCAGCTTACCATTTGCTTGTGTCCTATAGAATACTAATCCCCATGTTGTTAATGGCTCATTAGTCATAACACTAGGGTGCTTAAATATAAGGTTTCTATCGCTCCAGTATTAAACAATCTTGAGACAATAAAACGTGGTGATGAAACGTACCCTGACTAAATTCAGGATCCATGTGAGTTTCCATAACTAAGGTAACAATTGCTTTACCGCAGGTAAGTTTAAAGTTTTTCCTATATGGGAACTTTTTCCTTAAATGCCCAGGGTGTCGATATCTATAACAAATTTTCGGGTTATCAATTTTGCAATCAAAGCCCTTCTTGTATAGTATTTGGGCTACGTGGTTATTCCTTCCCTACCTTAAACAGACTATAATGCGTATGCTCAAGTGATTCCTGACAAAATTTTCCCTGGATCACCCCATATTCCTCATGTAGTAACATTGGAACTTCTGCATGATTTACTTCAATATAATCACGCTGGCCTGGCGTCATTATATTGTACTAAATCGTACGTTCATTCCAATATCATTCCATAAGGTCAATGTAACGTGATCACTTCCAATTATACACGATTTCATCTAACGGTGCTTTATCTATGCCATCTCAAAACAAAATCTACATAACTAATCTCACAGTTTCTCGATGTGGGTGCGTAGATTCCGTAGATCATGCATTAATGCCTAAATGTCCCGAAGTTTCTTCAAAGGTTCGGATTCAGGTAACGTTGTTAGGTTCCTCCTAGATATTCAATCCGGGTCTCGTGTCGGGTTGTACGTGTAACAAGTAGTGATACGATGTGTTTGAGCATCAGTAGAAGATACTATGACCTTGTGTAAGGAGATGTCCTCCCGACTTATCCAATGTCTGGGAGTGTTAGGGACTTAAGTCCAAAAGTGTCGTTAGATCGTCGAGCAGTGGTGAAGAATGAAAGAGTTAAGTGACGGTCATGCAAGCGTACAGGATATGTGTCAACTGAACAATCTTCTAGATTGAGTGAAGTAATGTTTCGATCTCTGGAACGGTGGAGCATTAGTAACAGGTGGATTACACTACTAGTTCTTAGGGTTAGATGAGTGGGAAAGTAGTTCAGGAAAACATCTGAACTGGGAAGGATAAGTTCTCTAAGTTGGTATAGCGAATAGTAGGCATGTAGCAAGAGCGTAATCAGGCATAACAACTACAGCAGCCTAGATCGTTTACAACAGCACGTAGAATGGCAATAGTAACATTATCATACCGAAATAACATGCTAAAAGCAGTTAGTAACATGCAGTAGCGAGAATAAGCAAATGCATACAGCGAGTTTACATAGCAGTAGAAGGAAACGGTAGCATGTAGTAAATTCATACAGCAGTAGGAGTGAGCAGTGGCATGCAGTAGTAGTAAACGGTAACATGCAGTAATATAACACAGTAGCATGCAATCGAAAACAGATAATAGCATGCAGTAGTGGAAGCAAGTGATAGCATACGGCATATAGCAGTAAAAGTAAGCAACAGCATGCAGTAAGTTCAGCGAAAACAAGTAAACTAGCAAGTTGTAGATTAGTCCTATTAGCGAATCCTACTCGGGTCGGTCCAGACTCACTAATGCATCCTAATTCCCTACAACCAATGCTCTGATACCAAATATGATGCCCCGTACTAAATCATCATGTACGGACCATCAACAACATGATCAATACAAGGTTAAGTACTATATGCTGTTTCAAAAGAGTTTGCATTCATAATAAAAGTGATGTCTTAATCAACATCAAATGTTTAACAATCCAAAGTATGCTTCTACGAATAGCAAGCATAAGTAATAGTATGTGACCCATAGGTCGTTACAATTATATAGTTTCAAAAGTATCATGTTTGAATGCAAAAATAACGTTTCATGCGGTTACATCTCTAACAAGCGCAGCGGGTTTCTACAAAGCATGACTAGTACAGCGGAAGCAAGTAACCTTAAGCACCTGAGAAAAACATGCTTAAAAACGTCAACACGAAGGTTGGTGAGCTATAGTTTAAGTATAACAGTAATGTAAGGTAGGCCACGAGATTTCAGTGCTACAAAGAGCGTTTCTAAACAGTAATCCAAATCAGTATGTTTAAGTATATGCTCAACCGTGGGCACTCGGTAACTAACTTAACGTTTAATAATATATCACCCCCTGAAAGTACACTTGGCAAGTGCGTATGTTTACGAAGTATTAAACACTCGTTAAATGCTAGCGCGACTAGCCCAAGTGGGGATGTCAAACCCTATGGATCCATATCTAAGATTCGCGTTCACCGGTTCAAAAACCAATGACTAAACGTTACCGAGCTAAAGGGAATGTTTCTGCCGTTATATAACCCACACATATATAAAGTTTAAGTACTCGTGCCTAGTATGTAAAACATAAAATCCGCATGTATTCTCAGTTCCCAAAATAAGTTAAAGTAAAAAGGGAATGCTATAACTCACAATGATAAGTAGCGGTAAAGTATGACTCGGAAAGTAAGCAAGTATGTAGGTTGTCCAAACGGGTCCTCAACCTAAGTCAAATATCACTAAGTCAGTAAATCATCCCAATAGGTTTATAAGTATGTAAAATAGGTCTTAAAGGTCATCATCATTCATCATCAAACGAAATGTAAAAAAGTAAGTTTTGTTCAAGGAAAGAGTTTAAAACAAGGGCTGACTTCGGTCAGTCACCACGGTCTCAATACCTACTGAAATAAGGTGAGACCAGTGGCCATGGCTCCGTCTATGAGTCCTTTAAGTGTGATAAAATTTATAGAAGCAAACTCATCTTCGTTTGACCGTGGTGATGGTCTAAGTGCGAGTAGGTCAGAATTTTCAGCACAACGTTAAAAGAACATAGTGACGATCGGAGGGCCATAAATCCTAAACCGTAACTCGGATTAAGACGAGTCCTATATGAAAAGTTATCTAATCGAACAGAGCTATCTGAAAATCATAGTTGCAGCAGCCAAGGTCTTACTGATCAGACCCAGAAACAGCAAAACAGTAGGTTCCGGTGGGTTTTGGTGCTTGATGTTCATCACGGTTCTCATCCTTGATGCATATAGCTTCAAGTGTACAACTCGTTGATGGGTTTACATCATATTTACCAAGTTTTGACCACCATAACCCAAATGCAAGTCTAAGATGTGTAGCACAACACAATCAAGTGTTGCAAGTGTTTTGATGAACCAAAGTTACATCAAAGTCTTAGATTTACACATACATGAAATATAAAAGAAATGTAGAACTATAAACTTGAAAGTAACTAACTAATCAAGATCTTAAGTTGTAGAACATAGTTCTTAGTTTGATCTTGAAGATCCAAGACTCAAAAGTCTAGATCTAACATAAGTGTACAAAGTTATAATTAAAGAAAGCTTACTTACATGTTCTTGAACTTTTAAAGTTAACTTTAGTTCAAGAAAGTATGAGATCAAGACTAACTTGTAATACTTGACCATTTAACAACAAACATGAATTTTAAAGTGCAAGTAAATGAAGAAATAAACTAAGTAAGCAAGTAACTAGTTCATTGTTGTTCATACTTTAAAGATTCAACCAAAGCTTGATCTTTAAGAGAGTAAACTTTAAAGTTTACTAACATGAATTACAAGTATGAGTTTAACAACTATGAACTTACAATCTTTTGATACTTTAAGTGTAGAACATAAACTAGTAAGTTTATGTTCTTGAGTGTTCTTGTAAAAACAAGATAAAAGAAGAACAAACTAGTAAGTTTGATCCTTGATAACATGTGAGTAAATAACAAATAACAACTAGTAAGTAAGTAACAATAACAAACAAGTAATCAAACAACAAGTAACAAAAGATGATGATGATTTGTTATGGGTTCGGTTTTTGTAAGAAAAGAAGAGAAGAAACAAGCTCAAGTTACTTACAAATTGAGAGAGAAATGAGAGAAATGTTGCAAGTATTTGTGTGTGTGTGTGTGTGTGTTTGGAATGAATGAAGTATGAGAGAAACTAGTTGATAAGTATTACAAAAAAAAAAAGATTTTGAATCCATCTAGGACTTGGATACCGTCGGTTTTCACAAGGGGGGAATGGGAAGGAAATATTCACTAGGTTCTTGCATGTAAAGTCTTAAAAAGATGGTTAATAGGTGAGCTTGCATGGGGATCATGGTGTAACTATATTCCTTAAGCACAAAACTAGCTAGTTTCATTCTAAAATGATACTTACATGAGTGTTGGGCTAATTAAGTCTATTAATATGGGTAGGGTGGGCTTCTAAGCCCATGTACAATAATAAAGCCCAAGTATGTAAGTAATTAACAAGTAATCCAATAAAAGCCAATGTAATTAACTAATAACCTTAGTTAAATAAAATGATTAATAAAACTTAATCGTGAATGTAAATAATACTTGAAAATATTATTCGTGTAAGTTTCGTGTGTCACAAAGACGTTTCGGGCATTTAAAGTCAAGTACGGGCAATCATGGCAACAAGTAAATGTAATAACATACATTCGTTTAATCACACGTATTAATAATAACAATTATTAATAAATGAATGTTGGAAAATACAGCGTCGTTACAGGCCCGGTGCTTATTATGATCATGAGGACAGTTCACATAATTAATCTTCTGTTGTAGCATGCACATTAGTTAGATGACAGTTTCTATCCATTTATTATATGGGTCGATTAAGGTTAAATAAAAAACTTAACAAAAATGTGAACGGGTAAATGCGTCAAAAAGTCCCTCATATTGTATTATTATAGCATACAACCTCTTATCTTATATTACTTTATTTAAAAGTAATATTTAAAATTATTATTACACATAATATTATAGATCTTGTAACTTGTAATCACATTTAAGGCATTAATTGCCGATGGGACTTAAATATACACATGACATGATGTGGTTGTCTACCATTTTAAGCCTACCTGACCTAACTATAAATTTACCTATTTTGACCTAAGAAAATTTTGAGTCATTTTTAAAAAGACTGTAATAATATAGTTCGACATTCGTAATTGATGATAAATTAAAATGACAAGTAGTTACAGGTTAATGAAACCTAACACACACTAACAAAACATGTTTTGACATGTTACCCAACCTACATGACCCGCCCATTTTAATAGTCTTGTTTTTAAAATGTTGCTCAACCTTATCATTCTTATGTAGCCGATTCAAAGCATTTTAGGATTTTTGTGAGATTTTGCACATTTCTTCTATTTCATTCTCCAAAAAATAGGGTATCATCCGCATATTGCAATAGGGTATCATCCGCGTATTGCAAGTGCGTGACCCGGACATATCCGCGCCCGATTTGAATACCAGAAAAACGATTATTTGCTGCAGCAGTTTTGGTTAGATGATTCAAACCCTCGGCTACCATGATGAATAGGTAGGGAGATAATGGATCACCTTGACGTACACCTTTTCGAAGGGAGAATTCTTTTGTGGGGGAACCGTTTATCAAGATATAGATAGATGCATATGAAAGGCATGAATAGATCCATTTCCGCCACCTTATACCAAAACCCATATGCCCCATGATTTCCATTAAAAAGTCCCAGTTAATACTATCGAATGCTTTCTCAAAATCCACTTTAAAGAGGAAACCTTTCCTTTTAGTTGCTTTGATGTCATGAAGCACTTCGTTAGCGATTAAAACCCCATCAAGGATGTACCGATTTTTGATGTAAGCACTTTGTTCAAAACCTATAACCGACGAGATTACCCTTTGAAGACTTTTAGTTAACACTTTTGATAAAATTTTGTAGAAGCTCCCGATTAAACTAATAGGACGGTAATCGCCAAAACCTTGAGGGTCATTTTTTCGGAATTAATGCCACAAAGGAAGAATTACACCCTTTTGAAATTTCTCCCACTTCCCAGAATCGATTGAACGCCGCGAGAAGTTCCTCTTTTACCAACTCCCAATATTGTTTGAAAAACTTCATGTTAAAACCATCAGGTCCCGGGGCTTTTTCACCACCACAATCCTTTATAGCTTCTAGAATTTCGGTAAGAGTAAAAGGTGCTTCAAGACCCGACACCTCTTCATTGGAAAGTTGCTTATTTAACGGACCACGTATTTTGAACGTTCTAACATTTGAATCACTAAACCTGTTTTGGAAGTAGCTGAAAGCTGCTAATTTTATTTCCTCCGGCTTTTCTGTCCATAAACCGTTAATGTTAACACCCCGAATATTATTTTTGTTTTGCCTTCGTTTGATACATGAATGGAAAATTTTGCTATTTTCATCCCCATCAGTAACCCATTTAATCCTAGCCTTTTGCTTCAAGATTTCTGCTTTTTCTTTGTCTTTTTGGAACCATTTTTTCCTAGAATCTAACCATGACACTATTTCAGCATATGTAAGGTCACGGGTTCCAACTAAATCATCCCACTTTGCAACCTCTTTTTGGAGTGTGTCGATTTCAACATTTAAACTATTGAATTTTGGATTACATTTCTCTTTCAATATCTCTTTGACTTTCTTCAACTTATCTCGAGAAACACAGTCAGCCCTCGGATTTCTAATATTAACTCCCAACGCAGCTTTTATTACCTCATCACTTTTACCATCCTCGATCAGTTGTTAAAAATTCTAGTGGGTCTCGGTCCAAAGTCATTATCCGAATTCTTCAACATGATGGGGCAATGATCGGAGTATTCTCTATCAAGAGTACACGCAGTTATTCCATCCCATGAAGCTAACCCTGATTCTGAAACTAAGAACCTGTCAAGTTTGCTATACTTTAGACCGTCATCGCTTATCCTTGTAAATTTCATACCCCCCATAGGGATTTCAATAAGGTGAGACGTATCAATGAAGTCGTTAAACATTTTAGCCCTGTATTCAATAAAGTCGCAATTTTTCCTTTCCGATTTTCGCCTCACTTCATTAAAAGCTCCACAAATAATCCAATCGTCAACGTCAACCTGCATGATATTCTCAAGACTTTCCCAAAATTTACGTTTCAAATTATCATTATGGGGCCCATAGACATTTATAATGATCGAGTCCACTGACTTCCCCGCCCATCGACCTCTAATTCTCAAAAAGAAATCCTTTTCAACTGCCCCAGATACACAGAATCTGGAAGAGTCCCATATGAGTAATGACCCACCCAAAAAATCGATAGACGGTTTAAAAATGTAATTAAAATTTTGGTGTCCCCATAACAATTCAACCAGACCCTCTTTAACATTTTCCCTTTTTGTCACTTGAATAGCGAGTATGTCAAACGAATCAATTTTTTTAGCCATTTAAATTTGTTTTTTTCTAGTTTCCCCGACCCACTTACATTTAAGGAGATTATCTTCATTTAACAAGATTAAAATAAAACAAAAACGAAAAAACGAATTACAGAGTAAGAAATTACTTGTAGTGCTTTAACCCGAAGTGTATTTTTTGTGCAATAACCTCCGAAATCATTCTTACTCACAAGTTTCAGAGTATGATTATATATTTAAAAAAAATGTTATTTTAGTCTTAACACGTGCATTAGTTATTTCATAGAACAATAAAATATATACGAAAAAGCCATTATAACATGTACAAATGATAATGATTTAACTCAAAAACCCCTGTCTGACAGTTTACACAAATCACCGACCCACCCAAGTTGCTACTAACAGTGATCCCTCATTTTGTGAAAAGCGCAACTCCACTTTTGAATAATTTTCATAAAGAAAAAGGACCTTAATATAAGATTAAGAAACATAAAATTAAAATTAACTATTTAAAACAGAGACCAAATTAGTCAACTACTAAAAAAGGTGTTAACAACTAAATATAAAAATAACAAAAAGAGCACACCATTTTGCTAGTGATCAATTGTCTCATAGTACTACATACCTCAGTATTCGAAGATTTATCAGAAGACCTGAGTTCACCAAACAAAGCATTGATGTAGACTATACTTTCAATTCTCACATTTAAACCGCTCGTGCGCCTGTATATAACCAATACAAAAATGAAACACATAAGAAAAGCTATGAAGGGAATTACCTTTGTACGTGGACATCATCAACTGCAACAGATGACAAAATCCATAAGAAAACAATCAAATGTTAATACAAGATCGAAGTCAGTCCAAAACAAACTTTTAGTGACTTTCAATTTGTCCCACCCATTAGACCAAGTTACAATTTTAAAAAAAATTCTAATATATATGCATTTGACTTGTTAGACAAAAACTATAAATGTAATCATCTATGTCTAAGACCATTCCCACCGGTAAGCCCTCGGAGGTGTCATCTAGAACTTCATCGGAGGGCGCCGATGGCATTGTGGCCGCCCTCGGCCGCCCTCCGAGGACAAACCCCAACTCGCCCTCGAATTTTTCATCCATAAGCATAAGTGAGCACGAGTTTTCTTCCCTTTTTCCTTCTTTTGTACATTTGTTTTATTTTTTTCATTATTTCGATAGTTTGTTATGCTAAAATGGAGTTTAAAAATGGAGGTATGAAAATGGTGTGGAGGAAACAAGAAGAAGAAGAAGTTGTGGTGGTGGTTGTGGACACGTTTTTTTTTTTTTTTTTTTTTTTTTTTTTTTTTTTTTTTTTTTTTTTTTTGAAGTGGTAGGTTCTATACTATAATTATATATTTAAATTAAATTTTTATTTAACTTAATAATTGATAAATTAAATACCATTAAAATAAGTTGGGGTTATACGGATTATGCTTATGGATGAAAAATAAGTTGAGGACCAAACATAAATACTAATGAAAATAATAATAATAATAATAATAATAATAATAATAATAATAATAATAACTTACAAAAATTGTGATTAGATTCTGGTCTGGCCGACCTTTAATTAGGTTTTTGGAGATTATGCTAAGGACCAAACATATTATTAAGGGTCGTTAAGCAGCAACAAGTGCATCTTCAGCTACTTGAGTTGTACGGAAACATGGAAAGATGGATGGATCTCCGATGCTGAGTGCTTTTCATTTTCTAGTTAACTACGGGGTACGGTGTGACGATCGCTCCAAATCCATATGGACGAACACGTCATTCATTGATTTCATTGCGAGGTATTTGACCTCTATATGATACGTTTTATAAACATTGCATTCTTTTGAAAAGGCATACCATAAATGAATATTTAAATCAAAGGTTTTCGACATCTGATGATTTCTACATATAGACAATCACCATAAATAATAGTTTACAATAGTACTTCCGTTGACAATGCAGTCAAAATAAGATACATGGTGATGATTTGGTGAATGCAACGTTTCCTTGAAAAATATGTCATGTAAAACTCCATGCACATAGCTTGTCTAACATCTAAGCAAACAGCGGAAGACTTCTAGGAAACCTGAGAATAAACATGCTAAAAAGTGTCAACACAAAGGTTGGTGAGTTCATAGTTTTAATGTTTCGTATAATCTGCATATAAAGGTGGATCACAAGATTTCAGTTGTTTCATCCAGAAACGTTTATCAAAATATTCTACGAAATTGAGCACCCTGGTAACTAAACTTAACGTATATATAATTTGTACCCTTTGTATAATCATCTTAATAATACACGCAAACCAACGTGTACGCTTCTCAAATAGCATACGTCCGTTAAAAGGCTAGTGCTCTAGCTCGGACGGGGATATCAAGCCCTATGGATCCATATATAACTACTCGCGCCCACCAGTTCTTATAACCGGCGGTTACTAGTTACCAAAGCTAAGGGATTTTCGGTTCAAACTCGGTGTAGAATTTAGTATGTACTTGTATCCATTGCATTTAAAATAAAGTGCATGTATTCTCAGCCCAAAAATGTATATTGCAAATGCAATTAAAAAGGGAGCAAATGAAACTCACGCATATAAGTATTGTAAATCAGTTAATAAAGCATTTGCATGTATTCTCAGCCCAAAAATGTATTGAGTAAAAGGAATCATATGAAACTCACGCATATAAATCTAGTATTTTCAGTATTTATAAACAGTCGCATGTATTCTCAGCCCAAAAATATATTGAGTAAAAGGGATCATATGAAACTCACACAAAATCAGTTTTAGTATTTGTATCCATTTAGTAAAACAGTTTATAAAACTGCGCATGTATTCTCAGTCCCAAAAATATATTTAAAAAGGGAGTAATGAAACTCACTGTTTAATATTGATATACAATATTGCAGGAAAGCACGTAGACGCATCGGAGATGATAAACACGAGGTTTGATTCACAAAAAATACCCCCGAACATTACCCATAACCTCCTTGGCAATAACCCATAATTTCCTTAGCTCTAGCTTGCTCGAAAACTCGTTTTGAAAAATTACTTGGACAGCACTCCGTCGTAATATTTTATGTACATTATTATTTTTGTATCGCAAAAATAATAACACTAATAATAAAAATAATAAGATTAATAATAATCTTATTAATAATAATAATAATAATAATAATAATAATAATAATAATAATAATAATAATAATAATAATAATAATAAAATAAATAAATACGGAGTAAAAATAATATATATGTGTGTGTGATTTATCTGGCCAAAACTCGAGAATTTATAGCACTTGGCCTGAAATCTGGAGTCATGCGACTCGCATGGAAATGGCCTTCTGGCCATGCGACTCGCATGAGGACCAGGGACAGCTCACATTGTTTTTGTCCTAACATTTGTCGACATAATAAAATATAAATATAATATATATAATTTAAATTAATTAATTATATATTATATTAAATTCACGTGCATAGTTGACTTGTAATTTTTGTTCCGATAAGTCGTACGTTGTCACTCGACTTATGTCCCGGTTCCGGTTTTTCGAACGCCCTTTCGTACGCTGAGAAAACTTGTACTTTACGTTTCGTGAATCGTACCTTTGTCAAAATATAGTCTTAAATCATCCATAAAATATACCACTGTAGCAAAGTTACTGTAGCAAATAGTGATTTTCAAAAACACTGTAGCATTTTGGGTACTGTAGCAATTTGAAAATGTTACTATCGTTTACTAAATAACTTAAAATTATATATATGTATATATCTTTTTAATATATATAAATCAGTTTTTAAATACACATTGGAAGTTATTTATAAATAAATTTTAATAATAAATATTTCAACTTATCATATATATTCAAATAGATATTTAAACCAATAAGTTTAATGTACGGTATCAAATAATTAATACATTGTTACCTTTTCAAGTTATAGTATATATGTATCTATTTACATATAATTGTTCGCGAATCGTCGAAAACAACCGAAAGGTATTTAAATATATAAAAGTAGTTCAAAAATTTTGAGATTCAGTTTTACAGACTTTGCTTATCGTGTCGAAAATGTTAATCATACAAAGATTAAGTTTAAATTTGGTCAGAAATTTCCGGGTCATCACAGTACCTGCCCGTTAAAGAAATTTCGTCCCGAAATTTGAGTGAGGTCTTCATGGCTAACAATAAAAATGTTTTAATGACGAATATGAGTTGATAATAGAGTTTTATCTATGTTTGAATAATATGGATAAAATAATCCAATTACTCGAAGCGTATGAGAGAAGTTATCGTAATCAAGTGAAATGGAGAATAGAGATGCGTCTTATCTCTTGATGTAGTAACGATTGATTTCCGGAATTTAAGGAATAGAAAATCTTCATTATCTAAATAAGATTTGATTCTTCGGGAATTAAGGAAATTAAGATTTCCTTTGATTAAATGCGTAATCTACCTCGATTGCTATGTCTGATATTTCGCTATAAATTGACCTCTTCCGTTGCATTATTTTCATCACTCTTACATCTTCTTTCTCATTTCCTATTTTCAAAAGATTGTGAAAAATGCTTCATCCAGTTCTGATTCTTGATATACTCCTAACTTTCATATCTGTCATTCTTCTTTTTCATCTACCACCAGAGGAAGTTATTTTCTTCTACTATTACCTTGGGGTTATATTGTTTTTCATTCTCCCGTGTCTTTATATTGCTATACGCATTGATATACACGGTTTGTAATTTCGGGGTTGTTATCGGACTTTATGTTCTCCATTATATTTCGAAGCTTCATGCCTTCGTTTTCTCTTCCCGACCTTAAGTCAAGCGAGTAATGGTCCAGAATTCGTAGGTATGAATTTTAGAATAAACATAATTAATGTTCTAAGAAAGAAAAGGTAATGGCACAATCTGACTTGTCAAATTACCAGAATATCCGGAAAAGACCGAATCATCAAGAAATATATTTTCTTGATATATTTAGAGATTATATAGAATGAAAGAGTTATGTAACATGGTTTATGATGAGGGTGTGATCTGTGAACCTTTGTCACGTTCCATTAGAAACTCAACATGACTTACTGTAATATAATCACGTTGATCAAGTGTCATTATATTATACTAACTCATGCTTCAGCTCCCAACACCACTTCCAAAATATTCACATTTTAAACTTGAAAGTTTCAGAATTTAGAAACTAAAATAGTTTCTTTTATGATGTAACACAGATATCGTAAGGAGAAAATTGATTTTCGATACGAATGATTATGAAATTATCTCCAGAAATTTGGAGGATATTTATAATGAAAGATACGATGATATCTTAGAATTTCTAATATCAGCGGATGATAAAGAATATTGTCCGCAAGGGTTTAGATTCGGAAGCAAGGTATTCGTTAATGGCTTCAGCAGATACTGAATCATTTGGATTCTTTGAAGGCAGATTTCGTCCTTGTGATTTATCCACAGCCTCTTTCATACTTTGCTCAATCCGTTTTTCAGTTTCAAACTTTCTCTTTTTCTGAACTTTTCCAGCACACTATCCTTTATCATCAAACTTTTTACTGTTAAGGTCGTTTACAATTTTTGCTGCTTCATCAGCGTTTTTCAAGATTTCGAGAACTAGTTCGTAGTTTAAGGTGTTTTTCAGAAACTTCTCATTCGAAATCTATAAGTCTAGAAGATCGATGTTATCTATATATAACTGTTGGCGTAGAATTGCTGCGAAATTCGAAATACAAATTGCTAATTCCAGGTAGTTGGAACGGCAACTATTGTTACAAGATGTGGATGAGTACATGACAGGGTTTCAATGAATAATTATAGTGATTTTTCGAAGAAACTTAAGTCACAGATTAATGAAGTTGCTGGTAAATTTACTACTAATGTGGTGGAACATGAAAGGTTCCCCAGTAACAAGAACATATATGTCAAGGTTACAATAAAGTTAATCTGAAAAGTCAAAGTTGACTGGTTGGAAGTGTGATGAAAATTGATATCTTGAAAAGAATTGCAAGATTATTTTTGGTATTAACAACATTAAAGGATCTTGCACAGTTTTGAAGTCAAAGTATAGCTTTAAAAGATGTAGAGATCTAAAAATGATGTCACCGGTTCAGAGTTATGACTTGGATTCTGATCCGTCAATATCAGAATATGTAATTGAATTTGTATGAAAATGATTGTATATCGTTGTGAGTATTGTTAATAATTTTTGAATCAAAGTTGAAGAATGTACAGTGTAACATATTAATTGCAAACTTAAATATTTCCCGGGTATTACCTACCCGTTAAAAAAAATTCACAATTAATACTTTGTACAAAGAATTTTCGTTACAGTCTTTATGAAAATATCTGTATGTATATTTTCTTCAGATGTAATACAGATTTAATGAGTTAATATCATATTAAGCTCATTTGATTTTTGGCTTGAATTAGAAATGAATAATCTCCAAAACATTAGAGATTACCTAATCTTCGCGGAGTATTTCACTAATGAAATCAATACTTCATTATTTATTCTTATTGATATTCC
Organism: Rutidosis leptorrhynchoides; assembly: GCF_046630445.1. NCBI lineage: Eukaryota > Viridiplantae > Streptophyta > Magnoliopsida > Asterales > Asteraceae > Rutidosis > Rutidosis leptorrhynchoides. The sequence goes on along the minus strand of NC_092334.1, from coordinate 174,575,331 downwards.
TCGGTGAAGGATGTTGATGCTCGTGGAATTTTTGTGAACCTTACAAGGCACAGATGATGTTTTCTGGAAAGTTTCGAGTACATCGAAAATGAAAATGTAAAATCAATTATGTAATTGAATAATACACTTGGTTTATTAGGAAATGGAATTCATTGAGTTGAAACAGAGATTGTAGTTAACGATTGTTAAGTCATTAACGAAGGATGTATAGCATATTAGTAACATGAACTAACCGAGTAGTACCTACCAGTTATGATTCACATGTAATAGCTTAGTACGAAAAGATTTATTTTGTTTTCAAATTTCACATATATATATATATATATTTATATATATAAAATATACATATAATTTCTTCAGGGAAAATGAGTTAATACTTCATAACTCGTTGATACAATATACGCGTTGTTGATTTGTGATGATGTTGGTGATTATGAAATTGGCAGAACTTGTAGTGCTACAGGTTTTGCCGGTGTTGGTGATACTGACGATACTGTTGATGCTGTTGGTAAAACAAGTCTAGCTTGTAAATCGTGCACCATTCCGGTCAGGGTTTCTACTCTTCCTTCTATCATTTCGGTCCACTCATCTGATTTACGGTTACGGTTGGAATAGATTATCTCTAAGACTTTAGAGATTACATAATAGCCGCAAAATATTTCTCCAATGAAGTTATGAATTAATACTTCATCGGTTATTGTTGTTGGTACTCCTTGGTATCTATGGTGCGTATGACATTGATGTTCGAGGTACATGTTGTGATATTGAGGCTTGCGGTGCGGATGTTGTTGGTGGTGGTAATGGTACTGTTGGTGTTGTTGTCGGTGGTACTGTTGATGCCGGTGATTCTGCTGGTGCTTGTAACCTTTGCACCATATCCTCCAAAGCCACTACCCGGGCGCGAAGCTCATTGACTTCTTCTACTACACCGGGATGATTGGTGGTTCGGACGAGCGGATGAATAAGATCCAGGATTTGAGAGAGTATATGATCATGACGAGATATTCTGGAGATGAGAGAGAAAATGGTGTTACGAATAGGTTCGCCGGTAAGTGCTTCAGGTTCTTCGCCAAGAGGGCAATGTGGTGGTTGGAAGGGATCGCCTTCTTCTTGTCTCCAATAATTAAGTAGGCTACGAACCCATCCCCAATTCATCCAGAATAGATGATGGCTAATTGGTTGATCCATTCCGGTTACACTGTCTTCAGAATTCAGGTGAATATCCATATCGGAATAGCTGTCAGAGTTTAAGGAATTTGAACTAGATACGGGATCCATCTTGTATAATTAGGGAGATGATTTTTGATATGAATTAGATTATAGAATTTAGTTTGGTATTCTTCAATACATAATTTACATATGTATATATAATACCAAATTCCATAAATCACGGAGAAATTTTCGAAAGATGTCAGGAAAAGTTTACAGTAACAGATACGCTAAGATATGAATTTTTGTCTATACACTATTTATGCAATAAATGCAGGAAAATGTGTCTAGACTTAAGAATGATAAACATGTAATTTCCGACAAGAAATGATAAGCAAAACGTTTAACATGCAGACACAGTCGAAGTCCAGACTTACTAATGCATACTAACAACTATCAGTTAGACACACTCATGCAAGACCTGGTTCGCTAGGACCAACGCTCTGATACCAACTGTGACGATCGCTCCAAATCCATATGGACGAACACGTCATTCATTGATTTCATTGCGAGGTATTTGACCTCTATATGATACGTTTTATAAACATTGCATTCTTTTGAAAAGGCATACCATAAATGAATATTTAAATCAAAGGTTTTCGACATCTGATGATTTCTACATATAGACAATCACCATAAATAATAGTTTACAATAGTACTTCCGTTGACAATGCAGTCAAAATAAGATACATGGTGATGATTTGGTGAATGCAACGTTTCCTTGAAAAATATGTCATGTAAAACTCCATGCACATAGCTTGTCTAACATCTAAGCAAACAGCGGAAGACTTCTAGGAAACCTGAGAATAAACATGCTAAAAAGTGTCAACACAAAGGTTGGTGAGTTCATAGTTTTAATGTTTCGTATAATCTGCATATAAAGGTGGATCACAAGATTTCAGTTGTTTCATCCAGAAACGTTTATCAAAATATTCTACGAAATTGAGCACCCTGGTAACTAAACTTAACGTATATATAATTTGTACCCTTTGTATAATCATTTTAATAATACACGCAAACCAACGTGTACGCTTCTCAAATAGCATACGTCCGTTAAAAGGCTAGTGCTCTAGCTCGGACGGGGATATCAAGCCCTATGGATCCATATATAACTACTCGCGCCCACCAGTTCTTATAACCGGCGGTTACTAGTTACCAAAGCTAAGGGATTTTCGGTTCAAACTCGGTGTAGAATTTAGTATGTACTTGTATCCATTGCATTTAAAATAAAGTGCATGTATTCTCAGCCCAAAAATGTATATTGCAAATGCAATTAAAAAGGGAGCAAATGAAACTCACGCATATAAGTATTGTAAATCAGTTAATAAAGCATTTGCATGTATTCTCAGCCCAAAAATGTATTGAGTAAAAGGAATCATATGAAACTCACGCATATAAATCTAGTATTTTCAGTATTTATAAACAGTCGCATGTATTCTCAGCCCAAAAATATATTGAGTAAAAGGGATCATATGAAACTCACACAAAATCAGTTTTAGTATTTGTATCCATTTAGTAAAACAGTTTATAAAACTGCGCATGTATTCTCAGTCCCAAAAATATATTTAAAAAGGGAGTAATGAAACTCACTGTTTAATATTGATATACAATATTGCAGGAAAGCACGTAGACGCATCGGAGATGATAAACACGAGGTTTGATTCACAAAAAATACCCCCGAACATTACCCATAACCTCCTTGGCAATAACCCATAATTTCCTTAGCTCTAGCTTGCTCGAAAACTCGTTTTGAAAAATTACTTGGACATCACTCCGTCGTAATATTTTATGTACATTATTATTTTTGTATCGCAAAAATAATAACACTAATAATAAAAATAATAAGATTAATAATAATCTTATTAATAATAATAATAATAATAATAATAATAATAATAATAATAATAATAATAATAAAATAAATAAATACGGAGTAAAAATAATATATATGTGTGTGTGATTTATCTGGCCAAAACTCGAGAATTTATAGCACTTGGCCTGAAATCTGGAGTCATGCGACTCGCATGGAAATGGCCTTCTGGCCATGCGACTCGCATGAGGACCAGGGACAGCTCACATTGTTTTTGTCCTAACATTTGTCGACATAATAAAATATAAATATAATATATATAATTTAAATTAATTAATTATATATTATATTAAATTCACGTGCATAGTTGACTTGTAATTTTTGTTCCGATAAGTCGTACGTTGTCACTCGACTTATGTCCCGGTTCCGGTTTTTCGAACGCCCTTTCGTACGCTGAGAAAACTTGTACTTTACGTTTCGTGAATCGTACCTTTGTCAAAATATAGTCTTAAATCATCCATAAAATATACCACTGTAGCAAAGTTACTGTAGCAAATAGTGATTTTCAAAAACACTGTAGCATTTTGGGTACTGTAGCAATTTGAAAATGTTACTATCGTTTACTAAATAACTTAAAATTATATATATGTATATATCTTTTTAATATATATAAATCAGTTTTTAAATACACATTGGAAGTTATTTATAAATAAATTTTAATAATAAATATTTCAACTTATCATATATATTCAAATAGATATTTAAACCAATAAGTTTAATGTACGGTATCAAATAATTAATACATTGTTACCTTTTCAAGTTATAGTATATATGTATCTATTTACATATAATTGTTCGCGAATCGTCGAAAACAACCGAAAGGTATTTAAATATATAAAAGTAGTTCAAAAATTTTGAGATTCAGTTTTACAGACTTTGCTTATCGTGTCGAAAATGTTAATCATACAAAGATTAAGTTTAAATTTGGTCAGAAATTTCCGGGTCATCACATACGGACTACTGCATACGGAGAGATATGATTTGATGGATTGATGGTTGTAGCAGCTAGCAGGAAGATTTTCGGAGAAGATAGAGTTGTATCATTACTCAATTGAATTTGTGCCCACAAGGTGTTTGTTAAAAGTCCCCTATGAGTTTTTTCTTGGCTTCATGGTTATAATTTTATTGGTGTATGGGGATTTTGTCTCTGTCATTTTAGCTATGCACTACAACTAAAAGTTGTGTGCAGTTATGTCGCATGCCACAGTGAAGTTTCATTGTCCCTTTGTGGGTCTTAGTGGCTGTCAAAATGGGAGTGGAAATGGGCTTGTTAGAAGTTCTCTTATCAAGCATCTTAGTGATCGTCATTGTGGTATCGATGCGCGGGATATCACTCGACATTCTCTTACTTCTAATTTGGGTGTTTATACTGAGGCTGATGTTACTTTTAGGCGTATGGGGATTTGGTTATGTGGTGTTTGCTACAAAACACACACGGTACGTGCTAAGTGCCGTCATGGTAGGGGCCCGGATGTGCCGCCCCCCGATGAGGGAAATGGTGTTGTTCGTTTTGTGCTTCATAATTTTTCCAAGCCACTAGCTCCCTCTTCTCCTGCTCGACTTTGTATTGAGGATGGTTCGGTGCGTGATCATAACGATGGTTTTGACGTGGCTCTCCTGGATCAGTTGTTCTCTAAGGGGTTTCGCACGGTTAAGTCTATCCCTCCCAAGTGTCGTTTGGGGTTTTCTCGGGTTTTGAAAGGTGCTCTTGATAAGGTGATCTCTAAGCCTGATGACATTTCTAGTTGGGTCTCTTTGTTGGTGTTACCCCTTTGTACCCTTAAAACCTTTCGGCCACGGGGTAGTCGTGAGTCTAGGTCTTCGATAAAGCGTCGGCATCAGGAAGAGAATATTTCCCGTGCTATTTGCTCTTGGGGGACAGCGGGTGGGAGTTTACAGCTTGTGAGGGAGTATTTGGCAGAGGATTCTCCTATGTTGTCAGTGGTTGATGATGAGGTCCTTGATTTGGAAGAGCGTAATATTAAGCAGTGTCGTAGGAAGATTTGTGATGGCCATTACACCGCTGCAGCTCGTGTTCTTTCTTCATCAGGCGTTGCTCCTTATAATGACGCCACACTGGCGGACTTGCTGTCTAAGCACCCTTCTTCTATCGCTCCATCCTTGCCTGATATGACGGTTGATCACCTTCACCTCGTTACGACTTCTGCTGTTGTTTTGGGCCAGATTAAAAGTTTTCCTCGGGGCACTTCATGTGGTAGGGATGGTTTACGTGCACAACACCTTATGGATTGCTTGAGTGGTGCTGCTGTGGCAGTCTCGGATGAGTTGGTTGGCTCTATTACCGGAGTCGTTAATCTCTTTCTAGCTGGAAGGTGCCCTATGGAATTAGGAGAGTACATTGCTAGTGCTCCCCTCACACCGCTTGTCAAGCCCGGCGGTGGTCTTCGTCCTATAGCTGTGGGTACTGTTTGGCGACGTCTTGTTTCGAAGGTTGGCGCTGCTATGGTTGGCCAGTCTTTGAGAAGTTACTTCGATGGTCTTCAGTTTGGTGTTGGTGTTTCTTCAGGTGGTGAGGCTATTCTTCATGCTGTGAATCGGCTGATTGAGGATCGTGGCTCTGATGTTGGCCTCTCTATGTTATTAGTTGATTTTCAAAATGCCTTCAATCTAGTTGATCGTACGGTCATGTTACGTGAAGTTCGCCGCCTTTGTCCGAGCCTTTCTCGGTGGGTTGAATTTTGCTACTCTAATCCAGCCAGATTGTATTATGGGAACCACACATTATGGTCTTCTCAGGGGGTGCAACAGGGTGATCCCCTTGGTCCGCTGCTTTTTGCTTTGGTCCTACAACCCTTGATTTCTAAAATCAGAGATAATTTTGAGGTTTGTCTTCAGGTGTAGTATTTGGATGATGGTACTATTATTGGGGACACTTTGGTGGTGGGGAAGGTTTTGCATTTGATTATGGAGGATGGGCCTCGTTTTGGGCTGCATCTCAACGTTGAAAAAACAAAAATTTTCTGGCCTACGGAAGACCCTCGCAGCAGGCAAGTAGGTGTCTTTCCTCCTAATATTGCTCGGCCTTTAAATGGTGTTAAGTTGCTTGGGGCCCCCGCAAGTTCCGATCCTGGTTTTAGTAGTGAACTGGTGATGCAAAGGGTGACCAAGTCCATTGCGCTTATGGATAAGGTTGCTAAGCTTGATGATCCTCAGTGTGAGTTGTTGTTGCTTAGGGCATGTACGGGAGTTTCTAAACTCTACTTTTCCTTGCGTACTTGTCCTCCTAGTATATTTGAGGCGGCTCAACGCGCTTTCGATGGAGCCCTTCGATCTTCCTTGGAGCGTATTGTTACTGCTTCAGGGCCTGGGTTTGGTGATTGGCAGTGGCGGCTTGCCACCTTGCCATTTGCATTTGGAGGGCTTGGTGTTTATTCTGCGGGAGATGTTCGTCATTATGCTTTTCTGGCTTCTCGATTACAGTCTGCTGGATTGCATACCAAGCTACTACGTCATGCGAGTATTGTTGGTCTTGGTCGTGCTTTTGAAGATGCATTGGGTCTGTTTAATAAAACAGTTGGGTTTGATATTTTAGGTAATCCGAGTGAGGTCGCTGCCCCAATACTCATGAAGAAATTGGCAGATGTTTATTTCACAAAGGTTACCGCTTCTGCAGAATCCACTTTTTCGTTATCTCCCCGACAATCGGCCTTATGGAAATCACAGCAGAGTGATCACACCTCTGCTTGGCTAAGGGCAGTCCCTATTTTGGGGTTGGGTCAGACGATGAACGCAAAGACTTACCGATGTGTGTTGTGCTACCGGTTAGGTGTTCCATTGTTCTCTATCTCGACGGCATGCTCTGCCTGTTCAAGGGTTTTTACTGGGGATATTTTCGGGGATCACGCGGTGTCTTGTGCTGGTATGGTGGGTATTAAGCATCGACATAATATTGTCCGGGATTCCCTTGTTGATGTTTGTTATCGATCTGGGATTTCAGCGAGAAAGGAGGTTGACATTGGGTTGTCTGGAGGGAACGACAGGGCCCTCAGACCTGCAGATGTGTTACTTTATTCCTGGGATTGTGGTCGCGATGTTTGTGTTGACTTGACAGGGTCTTCTCCTTTGACACAGTCAGGGCTTTCTGACTTTGTCCCTGGACGTGCTGTGATTGATGCGGCTCGTCGGAAGCGGGTCAAGTACGAATCTAGTTGTATGGCGATTGGTTATGGTTTCATTCCTTTCTCATTTTCTTCCCTTGGGGAATTAGAGAAGGAGGCTGTCTCTTTGCTAAAGCGGGTTCAGAAGAGTTCGATGGCGCAAGATATTGGTGCCGGTGCTGCTGCTCATATTTTTACTAAGATAGGTTTTGCTATTGCTAGAGGTGTGGGGGCTCAGATTGTCTCTAGGCTTCCCACTAATTTTTTGTAAGTTTTAAAACTTTTAAGTTAAAAAAAAAAAAAAAAAAAAAAAAATAATAATAATAATAATAAGTAATAATAATAATGAAAATAATAATAATAATAATATAATAATAATAATAATAATAAGATAAAATAATAATAAAATTTGAGGAAATATGTTATGGTTGGCAAGGGAGTGTTATGGGAGGAAGTGGTGAGAAAGGAGGAGAGAGAAAGCTGATGTGGCGCTGAGGAAATGCCCATGACGACGTCATGGTTGGGATTGGTCTAAGTGACTAGATCAAAATTTCCACCCAAAGGGGAAAAAAAAATTAATTATAAAAGTTAGTTCAATTTAACATATTGAAGACGCAAATATAACTTAAACCGTTAAGCTCTAAGGAATTATGTGTATTCTTATGGAAAGTAGAAATTTCTAAACAATCATCTATTGAAGTGGTCTAAACCACAATACACATTTTCTAAAGACTGAAGCTGAGCTGTTGATCCTTGTAGAAGCTGAGATTCGAGTATATTTAATATGTATTTTATAGCTTTACTGCCTTGAATCACCATATAAAAACCCAATAAAATAGTAGTTGTAACAATATTTTTCTATAAAGTCTTCCATATGAATTACACGCCATATGTATATGAAAAGAGATTACTAGGTGTAAATTTGTATAAAGTATTCTTCCTAGTCACAAAACATGGAAAGTATTGTTGTTGGTAGGTAACAGAGGACACAGGCTTACCAAGTCAGGGAACCACCATTATCACATATAGCACAAACATCTCTATCGGAGTCGCTAGTCTGTTTTTCTAGGAAGTCATCATCTGCAGCTCATCATTGTCATTGACTATGAAGCTGGGTTTCGTAGCAGTTACAACATCCTAGAGCCTCCAAGATCATTAGATCGTCAAAGAGGATTGGAGTTGTAAAAGAAACTTTTTGGTGAGAAAATAAATTCGAGAGGTTTGGAACGTAATAAAATTAAGGATGAAAATGTTTCCCTAATTCACGGGATTAATTTGGGCACGCGGAAGTTTTTTTTGTAATTAGCAGAAATAATCACAATTAATTCTTGAATTTACACGTGGAAATAATGAGGGAGAGTGAATAACAGCATGCCAAGTAATCACTTGCTTTATGTGAAGTAAAGATTTGGCGCCTTCGCAATAACTTTGTCTTCAAAGATAAACAATCCAATGTGTTTGATAGTATAGTTGTTTCGGATTTTAATTGGCTTCACTCTCGTTTTCTTAAAAGTTGTATTAATTGAACGTTGTTGTTGCAAGACCCTCTAAACGTTTTGTAATTTTTTTCTTCCTTTTACTAGCTTCTCGCTAGTATGTTTTAATTAAGTTGTGTCCTTCAACCATTCAAAACACAAAAATTATTTTTTAGATTTGTAAATCGTCGATAGAAGACGTACAACTTGGAAGATCAAAACCTACGTTTGTTTTTTAGAAGGGCCCAATAAACTACGTTATTAAGCCCACAGAATGTAGTATAAAAATTATATTAATGACCCAAAAATTTGGGATGACCATGGCCCTCATTGGCCTTAACATGGATCCACCATTGGATATTTGGATATCAGCCAAGTACTTGTGACAATTCACATTAATTAATTTATAATTTAAGCATTTGTTGTTCAAACTGTGAAATAGTAGTTGTAGACTACTTCCGTAATACGTAGTAGTTGTTTGTATGCAAGTCCACCCCTTGCTTCTTCATATTCTCATGCAAATGCCTTAAACAAAATCTATCCTCTGAACATGAATGAAGTCTTTGAAGAGCCGCAAACGGCTTATTTTGCTTGAAACAACAAATAAAAATGGAACTTTTGAGACGGAAACAGAAGAATGGATGGGAAAAACAAAGGGACGAATATGATATGAAATTGATTAGGTGGCCATCTGACGTATAAAGCATATTAAAAATTAAAGGGACTGAAATACCCTCATGTGATTTGTTTGTGATACTAGGTAGCATATCAATTTTAACAGACGTTGGGATGAGGGACCAAGCGGGTTGAAATCTCAAACAAAAGGGACCAACGATCAGTGGCAGATCTAGAATTGGTAGTCACTGGTGTTACCTGTTAAAATCTCAAAAATTTTCTAGTAGATGGCTTATTTCAATAGTGTCACTCAAAAAATTACACTATTCAGTAGTGTTACTAGTTAAAAACTAAAAAAAAATTCCACTATATTACATATTTGAGTGGTGTCATGTACAGCCACTCGGATTAAACTAGATCCACCCCTACCAACGATGTTGAATAAAAAGTTTAAGCCAAAAAAATGTATTTTTAAGCAAATCACATGAAGGTTGGGATTGAACAAGTCATACACTATACGTATCTTTAAACAAAATTGAAGGTTAGGATTGCCAAGAATTTAAATAGCAATAAGCCCCCAAATCAATCAGTACATAGGGGCTGTGATGACGTGGAAAAGCACCGAGGAAGGTGGGGGTAATCACGTGACATCATAATAGTGAGAAATAGATGGAACGATGTTTGTATAGTTCGGATCGGGTTGTGATGGGGCATGCGCACTTGATGTCCGTTGGGGCCCCACCCACTTAACCACCTCAATCATATCACGGCAACCTCATTTTTACACATACCTGATTTTACAAACAACATTAATCCTGCTTTGTATTCATTTCTTTCTCATTTTAAAACCAATCGTAATCGTAATTCATAAATACGGAGTAAAATAGAAAAATGCTTTAGCCACTAAAATTTTATATAAAAAAAAAAAACATTCATAAAATGACATAGACCAATAGCATAATGAGAATGTAATGAGAAATAAAAAAACTTAAATTCTAATTGGTCCAGTTTAATAACTACTCAATTTTGTAAAATTTTTTATTATATAAAATGTTAGTGGTTATAGCATTACTCATGAATAAAAGAAATAAAACTTGTCTTTCTATTTTATTTCCTACTCTATTTTTATCTTAACAATACAATTTATACTCCGTTAATCGTAGATAATCATCTCATTGACTTTTAGTTTTTTTTTTAACAACTTTAACTATAAATATTTTTATTTATCCCTTCCTTTCCTGTTCCTTTTCCTTTCCTCACATAAAGCGTGAGATACAATCCTACGTGTCACAAGATGCCTGCCACTACTAACAACCACACACGTGTCCCTCTCTACTATTTTTCGTTTTAAATTTTTTAATTTTTGTGCTTTCACAACACAGTGACACATGCCCAATCAAAAAACATCTTCTTAGCATCTCCTCTTCTCCCTTCCATGATCATCTACTCAATTCATCTCTTCACATTTTAACACCCCAAAGATAAACTCCGGCCGTCGAAAGACCCTGCCGAATAAAGATAGTTGGTCCGTACGTCTTCCATGGCCATAATTGATTATTTGCGGTGACTAACGATGGTTTGAACCGTCGCGTTACATTTGTTGGCCAAATAATCGATGGTTTGATCCGTCATTTGCGGTGGTCTTAATCAACGGTTTTAAAAGCTGCGTTATATTATATTTCTGTTCGGTAGTTTTATTTGTTGTCGTCGTTGGCGATGACTTTAATCGATGATTTCTGGTAGTAGTTTTAATTTATGGTTACATTTGTTGGCCTAAGAATCCATCTTTTGACCATGATTAAGAACCGTTGCGGTCGTTTGCGGTGGTTTTGATTCGATGCCCAAAGAATCGATAGTTTTGATTGTGACGGTTGACCTAAATTGTTATTTGTATTGTTGTCGTCGCTGTGCCACTGTTTCCACCATCTTCGCCGTCGTAAACGTTTTATGGTATACATCTTGTGCAATTATGCTTATAATAGTATTTCTGTTTCTATATGTACAAAAAAGCTCATCCAATTTTCGGGTCTATTTCTTGCTACTGTGTCTATTAAATGTTTAGTTTTTGCTCTATATGTTTAAACACTTCTGGTAAAAGACCATGTAACATTGTGAAGAAATCAGGAAGTTTAAGGCTAGAATTATCATCATGAAATCCTAAAGATGGTATTATGATGATGAAAGTGGATGGAAAATGAATTGCAGATGTTGATATTGTGATTAGGGATCAGTAGAGTATATATATTGTTCAGATATGGGTTGGTCAACAAATTAGGTGAGTAATTTGTAGATACATTATGTTGATACTTTCGGTCAGAATCTCACATATTTCGGTTATTTTTAGTGTTAAAGTCAACTCTTTATATGTGTGGGTGATTTTTCATATCATTTTGATTTAATCAGTAGCAATATGGTAAATTGTTATTGAAACAACAAATTCGTAGCTTTTACGTATTGATTATATATAGGTTTCTATCTTATATGTATGGAAATGTATGCATGGTATGAAGGCATGCGTAGTGTATGTAAGATATAGGACCGAACGTGTTATTGTAGTTGTGTTTAAGTGTATATACGAAGCGAGTATGAAGGGTACGTGTTATTGTAGTTATGTTTAACTTATAATCATCTATAAGTTCTATGTAAATAGGTTACAATATTTTTTAGTTACAACAACTGTACGTGTTTCTTCTTTTCTAATCACTTATGCTAACGTAGCTTTAACATAGTTGTGATAGCGGAAGTTTAATTCATCTATACCATTGTTAGTTTTTTTGGAACAACCAATGTATTTTGCTGATTTAGGAATGAATTAGTTATGAATTAGGTATTATAGTAGTTGCGTGGTGTAGGTTTTTTTTTTTTTTTTTTTTTTTTTTCTTTTTCCTTGTATGTGTTTTATGTTCGTGTTGCGTAGTTGTTTAATGTCATAGTATACAATGGTTTATTTAGATGTGCTTTTGTTGTTTCTAGCTTTGGTGTTGATGAGATTTAATCAAGAGGGAAGCACTTTTTTGGGGGGAAGTAATTTTTTTTCGTTTTTTTCAATTTTTTTTTTCAGACATCAAGATCATTAAAAAAGACACTTTGTGATGAATGTATTATTTTGGCGGTAAAACGCTCGTAGAAAAAAAATGAAAACATTCAATGCATTGAATATTTTGATTCTGAGTTTTTTTAAGGGGTTAGAAATAGGGTTTAGAAATTAGGGTTTAGAAATTAGGGTTTAGAAATTAGGGGTTAAAAATTAGGGTCTAGCTATTAGGGTTTAGAAATTAGGGTTTTGGATTTAGAAATTAGGGTTTAGGATTTAGAAATAGGGTTTAGATTGAATATTTTAACACGAACGGTTTAGAGTTTAGGGTTTAGGGTTTAGGGTTTAGGATTTTGGGTTGAGGGTTTACGGAGTAAACCCGAAAACCCTAAACCCTAAACTCTAAATCGGGCTAAATTCGAAAAAAACACTTCACACAAGATGAAAACAAAACGATGCAAATAAACTCAGCAGCAAAACATTCAATGCATTGAATGTTTTTATTATTTTTCTTCGAGCGTTTTCCGCTAAAATAATGACATTCATCACAAAATGTCTTTTTTAAATGTTCATATTTTTATCTAATCTATAATGTTCGTGAAAAAGTTTAAAAAAAAAAAAAATTGCTTTCCCCTTCCTCAAAAAAGTGCTTCCCTCTTGATTATGACCCTGATGTTGATAATTGTTTTCAATAATGTAGTTTCAAATGTTGGTTGATTAATCAGATTGGTTATTTGCTGTAGGTATTGTTGCTATTTTCGGGGTAGCTATATTCTAAGGCAAATTTTTGTTCTCTTTTTTTTTTTTTTTACTCTCTACTTTGTGGTTTTTGTTGACGTTTTGCGGTTGTGCGGTTGTGCGTCTATAGTTTGTGTAGTCTCATAATATTGTTTTTTGTAAGGGTGGGTTAACTGTCATGGTTTGTAGTCGTCATAGGTGTGAATGTTTATGGCTTTCATTGTTTACATGTGATTTGATACATTATGGACATAAACCAAGATCGAAGAACAAAAGGTTTACCTGTATCCACTGTCGTTGAATCTACATGTTGTTCTTTCAGGCTCTCTTTATATTGTTTGTTTCCTTCTATCTTTTTTGTAATAACATAGTTGTAGGTAAGTTTTTTGGTAGTGAAAGTAATTCTTTTGTGTTTATGTTTCTTTTGTATTGCTTTTGTTTGCTTTCCCCCCAGTTGTTTTGCATGTTTTTGGTAATGTGGGTGTTGATTGTGGTTTGTGATGGTGTATGCATTTATGGAGGCTCTTTATAGTTTATAGTGCATGTGTTTAAATTGCTTTTTGAATGTTAAGGTTTGAGATTATAGATGCATTGGAAGTATTGGAGATATATCTGTAGAAATTTATCTTACAATTATAGTTTTTTAATTGCTTAAAGTTGGTGCACTTTTTATCTTACAATTTACACTTGGATTCATTTATGGGTGTCTTATTGCAATGGAGTTGAAATTTGATGCTAAAGTTTTAATCTTGGATTCATTCATAGGGTTCATATTGCATAAGGTTGGTGTTTTAATCATAAAGTTTGTATCTTGGATTCTATCTCAGCGTTTTGATTGCCTAAACTTGGTGCTTTTGGCAGGCCACACCCGAGACTGTTGACAAGGTCTGCAGCATTGTTAGGAAAAAGTTGGAACTACCAGAACACTGCTGTAACTGGAGACTCCAAGTTTGCTTCACTTGGAGCTGATTCTCTTGACACGTTATTGCTATTTGTTTGTCATTGACTAATTTGAGTACTTTTTTACTCTTGGCTGTCCATTTTTGTTGTTAGAAGTGGCAACAGGGGTGGATTATGGTTACATGCAAACTGAATAGTGGGTCTAAATGGACACCTTTCTATTGGATATTGGATCTATTATTTTTAATTGAAACAAAAAATTTGATAAGATTAATGTGCTTTGTAAGCCTAAGCCTTTTGGAGTTGGATCATTAAGTGAGTATGCTATAATCTTTTGTTTTTGTTCTTATCAAAGGGTATAATCTTTTATTTTTGTTCTTATCTGTAAGACCCGGATATTTCGAATAATTATCTTGGGCGTATAGTGCACGTAGCGAGTATATTTATATATGTAAATATGTACACGAAGATAATAGAGGTATATATATATATATATATATATATATATATATATATATATGTATTGGTAGGATCAAGAGGAACCATTTGGGGGGAAGCGGGGGGAAGCAAATTTTTTTTTTTTTCGTTTTTTGAAAAAACTTTGTTCACGAACATTATAGATGAGATGAAAATATGAACATTTAGTAGAGACACTTTGTGATAAATGTTTTTATTTTGGCGGGAAAACGCTCGAAGAAGTAATATATAACAATTATCGTGTTTTTCGAGCGTATTTTGTGGTTTTAGCTATTGGGGTTTAGATATTAGGGTTTATAGGGTTTAGATATTAGGGTTTAGAAATTTAGGGTTTAGGGTTTAGATTTAGGGTTTAGATTTAGGATTTAGATTGAGTTTTTAACACGAACGGTTTAGAGTTTAGGGTCCATAAACCCAAAACACCAAACCCTAAACCCTAAACCCTAAATCGGGCTAAATTTTACTTCACAAAACATGAAAAAAAAAACGTTCATATTCTTCACGAACAATATTATCTTGAATGTTATTTTTGTCGATCATTTTTCCGCCTAAATAATAATATTCATCACGAAGTGTCTCTTTTAAATGTTCATATTTTCGTGTGATCTTGATGCCGGAAAACTTTTTTTCAAAAAAACGACAAAAAAAAAAAAAATTTTGCTTCCCCCCAATTGGTTACTTCCCCATTGATCCTGCCCATATATATATATATATATATATATATATATATATATATATATATATATATATATATATATATATATATATATATATATATATATGTGTGTGTGTGTGTGTGCATGCGCATGGAGATATATATGTATGGAAATGTATGCATGGTATGAAGGCGTGTGTAGTGTATGTAAGATATAGGACCGAACGTGTTATTGTAGTTGTGTTTAAGTGTATATACGAAGCGAGTATGAAGGGTACGAGTCATGCTACGAGTCTTGGACTTAGTTAATCGAAAATTGGGCAAAATACGTGTTGGTCCGTGCCGTGATGGGGTCCTCCACGCCGCGAGAATGCAAGCAAATCAAGATCAGGAGGGCACTTAATCAGTTCGAATTTTTACCTCATAAACAGCGTCGCGAGGATGAAGGGTCGCGCCGCGACCTGCCTGCAGGACTGATCCGATTTTCAGTTTTAAGAAGGGTAGGTCGAGGGTATTTTTGTCTTTTCGCGTGTGGATCAGATTGTGGCTCTAAATCTCAGCCACTTATCTCTTTTTTTTTTTTCATTTCTTTTCTCTTTTCTCTCAAATCCCAAAACCCTCTTAGATTCATAGCGAAATTTGAAGGTGAAGGTTTGTGATTCGATTCTTGGTGCGTGAAGGAAAGTCGTTCTCCTCGTTCTTAGCTACAAGTAGATACTAGCGGTGATATACGTGAAGTCGGTGGAAGAAGTTCAAGTTTGCGAGTTACGCTTCTTCAAGTAATCGAGGTGAGTGGAATATTTATACATGTATGTATGTAGTTTATTTACTCGTGTACGATGTGGGTCTTCGGTGCCACATCGTGAGTATTATGTTGGTATGTGTCACAAGTCGGTGACTTATTTGTTGGTATGATGGGATGAGAACTACAAGTCGGTAGTGTCTCGATAGGTGATTCACAAGTCGGTGACACCTAATGGTGATTCACAAGTCGGTGACACCTAATGGTGATTCACAAGTTGGTGACACCATATGCCGAGAAGTGATTCACAAGTCGGTGACATTTCATAGTGTTTCACAAGTCGGTGACACTTAGTGGTGCTTCACAAGTCGGTGACACCACATGGCGTTCACAAGTCGGTGACCCATATGTATTGGTGGGGGATTCACAAGTCGGTGACACCCTTTGGTGATTCACAAGTCGGTGACACCTTATGATGATTTACAAGTCGGTGACATCATACGAGTGAGACTCGACGTTATTGGTCGTCTACAAGTCGATAGTGCCATAGCTGGGAATGGTTTGGTAAGTTTTTGCATTGTTATGATGTGACGACCCGGAAATTTCCGACCAAATTTAAACTTAATCTTTATATGTTTCCTACACGATAAGCAGAGTCTGTAGTGTTGAGTCTCAAAAAGTTTGAACTGTTTCATATATTCATTTGACCTTTGACTATTCTCGACGATTCACGAACAAATAATATTAAATAAAGTTGTTATATATATATATATATATATATATATATATATATATATATATATATATATATATATATATATATATATATAGTTATTGTTATATGAATATTGTAAGTTATATTAAAATGTATTGAGATTTAATACTCAATAAAGGATATTATATATAATCATTAAAAATTTCATGATTTATAATATCAATGTATTAAATTTAACTACATGCTAAAATATAGCTGTTATATTAAAACTATTATTACTTTATTTATTATTATTATTAATTGGTATTACTAATATATTTAATATATTTATATCTAATATCAATATCAATATTACTAAAGTCCAACATTAAATATATAAAGAATCTTAAAGGCAGAAAAATAAGCGATTTATTTGTTAAACAACATTGTCAAACTTTATTCTGTCAGTATCTGTGAAATTCGATCTGTGAAATTCAATCCATCAGATAAATTACAAAATCTATTTTGGATCTTTATCAACTTTTAATTATTTTTCCTCTAACTTCCTGTTCGATTATGATAGGCTGTGAATACGCTATTTTTATATAAATCGATCATCTCATAATATGTGAGAGAAAGACATTTGATTCTTTCAACATCATTATCAATTATCATTATTGTGTTCAAATTCTATTTTTCTCAACACCCAAATCTCCATGAACACCCATCTTCAACCCGAAACCTCCCTTATTATTCGATCAGGCTCCATGGTAAACCACTTTCTTTTTCGTTTGACAAACCACCATTGAATAGCTTCTTCTCGCTTATTGTTTCGTGCTACTCATACTCGTATACTAACTTTCTGTTTCGGTTAGCATGCCAAACACCAAGAAAATCATGAACCTCCACCATCTCTCCCTTTCTTCTTCAATGAAATCACCACTCATATAAACTGGAAACTGTTGCACGCCACTGGTTTATGATTCAATTGTTTTACACCACGAAATCCTTTGCTACTTTTACTTGCTTTCTGTCTCTTTTCGAAAACCACTTTCACTTCCATCTCCATTACAATCGCCACCCTTGACAACCCATTAATCACCCTTACTGCTGTACCTTTTCTGTTTCAAACCCAGAACAATCACCACTTAAACCCACCTTCACGACACCACAACAACCACCGAATAACCATGATCACGATGACATCACCTTACCCTCTCTCTTCTCTCTCTCTTACATCTTATTCGTGAAATCACCTCAACACCATCATTGACTGCCTTAAAATCCTGCTGCCACGATTAACTCTATCTTGGATTCGAAAACCACCAAACCCTTTACAATAATAGAAGTCGCTGCAGTTATGAAAACCCTCACTCAACATGTCACTATGTATTTAAATGGTAATCACCTAATAACTTTAACAATAAAGAAAAACTGGTGTAACGTTCTTTACTTATTTTTTTGCCGATAAAGAATAATCAATCAAGTAAACAAACCCCACTCATTTTATATTGCTATTAGTCGATTCTTGATTGACAACCAACACCCACGACAACAGCTAATTGATTGTATTTTATGTTATTGCTTGTAGGGCCAAACCTCATCATCCATTCGCTATATTGCAACGGTTTTCCATCTGTTTCCATTTAAATAACGAACCAAAAATCCATCCTATAACCCTACCATTACTACACCGCTGTTTTCTTTATTTTATTTTATCGTGCTCCTAACTTATTAATAAATCCATAAAAACCAGTTAGTGGAACTTAAAGTAATTGAGGACCACGTGGTTTTGTTTTATTTTACTCCGTATTCTATTACTCGTATGATTCTGAGGAGGTATCCGTTTTCCAAGTTCACCATATGTTAATTGAAGGGCCACACAATCAATTACAAAGGCATGATTTAAGAATTAGTGGAGCAATAAAGTTAATAGATTGAGACGACTTCTTTTCTTTCTTTTCCCTTCGAATCCTAAGTTCAACAAAGTGGTAGTATGGCTGTTTCTACATGGCTGCATTTTATTTTTTCCCCCGAAGTATTAATGATGAATGATAGCAAAGGATGATGAAAGTAAATGAATATGCTTAAGATAATAATTAGAATAAGTATGATGGGAATGAAGAAGGAAACAGACGAATAATGGTTAAAAGAAATTAGGGAACTAGTTACAATAGAAAAACAACATACAGAGGAATGGTTTGGGAGTGTGTTATGGAAACAAGATGTTGTGGGTTCAAACCCGGACATGGGCATTTTTTTTAGGACTACATCCTTGAGGTAGTTATTTAATTTATTTACTTATCAATATTATTATTCTTATCATTATTATCACTATAGTTGTTAAAATAAATGTTAGTATTATTAGTAAAATTATTATTTTTATAGTTTGTATTACTAGTAGTATTATTATCATCATCATTAATATTATTATTATTATTATTATTATTATTATTATTATTATTATTATTATTATTATTATTATTATTATTATTATTATTATTATCATTATTGTTATTATTATTATTATATTAATAATATTATTATAACAAATAAATATTTTCTATATAAGGGTATATATATTACAACTACCATAATATTACACATAATTATATAAATTAAGATTATTTATATAAATAATTACATATAACAAATTATTGATTTTAAATATAATATTAAACTATATAAATATTAACTATTTTAAATATATACAAATCAAATATATAAGATATATAATTTAAGATATAATATATGAATTTATTTGATTACAACTATATGTGTTAATAATTATACAAATGATCTAGGTTCATGAATCCGAGGCCAACCCTGCATTGTTCAATATCGTCATATGTATTTTTACTACAAAATACATTATGGTGAGTTTCATATGATCCCTTTTACTCTTTACATTTTTGGGACTGAGAATACATGCGCTGCTTTTATAACTGCTCTATTAAATGCTTTTGAAATATACTTTGAACTAAGAATACATGAATTGCTTTTATAAATGTTTGACGAGATATACACAAGCAAAACATTCCTTGAATGAATTATTATGCAGACAGAAGTTCTGTGAATTATTATTGAATTATGTGGACATGAAAATTGCCACCAGTTGATGTGAATGTTATATATCGAGAGAATGATTTTATACACAGGTTATGTGTATGTTATTTTTGTGCACAAGATATGTGTACGGTTCCTATGATTTATGAAAATGGTTTCGCACACGAGATAGACGTACTGTATTTAAAAGATATAGCATGTACATTACAGGTGGGTAAAGGATTCGGGCCCATTTGTACCATGCAGCATTTAAATTTTGTGGTCTATCAAAATGTTGAATTTTATTGTTTTAAGATAAATTTATGAACTCACCAACCTTTTAGTTGACACTTTAAAGCATGTTTATTCTCAGGTATGAAAGAAATCTTTCGCTGTGCATTTGCTCATCTTAGAGATATTACTTGGAGTCATTCATGACATATTTCAAAAGACGTTGCATTCGAGTCGTTGAGTTCATCAAGATTATTATTATTAAGTCAATTATAGTAAGATATATTACGAAATGGTATGCATGTTATCGAAAGTTTGTCTTTTAAAAACGAATGCAATGTTTGTAAAATGTATCATATAGAGGTCAGGTACCTCGCGATGTAATAAACTATTATGAATCGTTCGTAATCGATATGGACTTCGTCCAGATGGATTAGGACGGGTCTTGACAGTTGGTATCAGAGCAGAGGTCTTAGGGAACCAGGTCTGCATTAGTGTGTCTAACTGATAAATCGTTAGGAGGCATTAGTGAGTCTGGACTTCGACCATGTCTGCATGTCAAAAGTTTTGCTTCTCATTTCGTGTCGGAAATCATCTGCTTATCATCCTTAAGAAATTACTTGCTTATCATTCTTAATCTAGACATATCTTACTGCCTGGATTGCATGATTAGTGTATAGATAAAAATTCATATCTTAGCGTATCTGCTAATTCATATCTTAGCGTATCTGCTAATTCATATCTTAGCGTATCTGTTAATGTAAACTTTGCCTTACATATTCCGTATATTCTTCCGTAATTTATGGAATTTAAGTATTATATATGCATATGTAATTTATGTATTGCAAGGTACAAATCTACATCCTATAATCTGTTTCTTATCGAAAATCCTTCAGCTGATCGTACGAGATGAATCCCTCAACCAGTTCGAGTCCCTCAGATTCCGATAGCTATTCCGATAGTTATTTCGACAACTATTCTGATATGGATTCCCAATCCAGCTCCGAAAGCAGCATCACCAGAATGAATCAATCAATCGGCCATCCCCAATTCATCTGATGGTTCGTAGTCAACTTGATCAATGGAGACGCGAAGAAGGCGATCTTTTCCGTCAACCGAATTCACCTCTTGGCGATGAACTTGAGGCACTCACCGGCGAACCAATCCGAAACACCATTTTAACCCTCATTACCCGAATATCTCGCCATGATTATATACTATCTTAAATTCAAAACCTTATACATTCGCTCGTTCCTACCGACAATCATTCCGGAGTAATAAGTCAACGAGCTTCACACCCGAGTTATAGTCTCGAAAAATATGGTGCAAAATGTACCAGCTTCAGCAACATTACCGGCATCAACAGTATCACCAACAAAAACATCCGCATTCCTAGTCTCAATTTCACAATCTGTTCCACGAATATCAACATCATACGCACCATAGATACCAAGGAGTACCAACAGCAATTAACGATGAAGTATTGAACCATAACTTCATTAATATTCTGCGAAGAATATGTGGATCCTAATAGTTTTAGAGATTATATTGACTCGTTAAATCCATAAGTATATCTGAAGAAAATATATATGTATATATATATTTTCATAAAGATTGTGATTAAAAATTCTTTCATACAAACTGTTAATGATGAAAATATTTTAACGGGTAGGTAATACCCGAGGAATATTTAAGATTTCACATTAAAAAAAAAAAATTATACTGTACATTCTTCAAATCTGATTCAACAGTCATTTCCTATCCTACTTACATTCACAGATATATGAATCCGTTCACCACAGAATAACCATTTCCATTCAAATTTCATATTTGGATTTTGACCTATCAGAATCCAACAAGTGGCATAATGAAGAAAACATTTGACGGAATAAAATTTGTTAGAAACAAACAAATTAACTATGAGAAATTTTGTTAAGAATCCACGCTAACAAAAATCTTAGCTAACTGTTCCTAGCTGACTGTGGACTAATCAACTGAGGACTACCAACAGTGGACAATTAAAATGAATTAAAATATTGATTATAACATATGAAAATGAACAATTCTTCAAGTTTGCCACTTGATTTTCATCTTAAACCTCATTTGTATCTTGACGATAAACCTCATTTGTATCTTGACGATTTCAATCTGCGTTCAAACCTTTCGTGATTCTTAAAAACACCTCAATCGGGAGGATGAATCAACCGCACTTCATCTACTGAAGGAAAGATTTATGCATATAGTTATGCACCTGAGAAACTCTAGGCAACTGAGTAAAAGTTTAACACGTAGCCGCGTCAGATCCTTTGGCATTTATTAGCAAAAATAACTTTGCGATCCCTTTTCAAGGTAGCCAATTTTTTCATAGCTCCAACAAGTCAACTTCGACTTTTCATTCGAAGTAGCCTTACTATAATCCTGATATATACGATTACCCTTTTGATACCAGAGAATTCTTTTATATTCCACCATATTACCAGCAGACATACCAGCAACCTCGTTACTTCTTGGCTTAAATCTCTCTGACAAATCATTATATTTATTCATTAAAACCCTATCATATACTCATCCGCATCTTGTGACGAGGACTGCCATACCAATTACCGGGAATCAGCAATCAGTACTTTGAAAACTCACAACATATCTACATCAACAGTTATATGTATGACATTTATCTCTTAAAATTATTATCTCTCCTTCTAGAATTTTGAAAAGCACTCAGTCACAAATCAATACTCTGAATGTTGAAAAAGCTGAATGAAGCAGCAGAAACCATAGACAACCGTAAACGACCATAATCATCGAAAGTTTGATGATAAAGAATAGTATGTTGGAAAAGCTTAGAAAAGTTGGAACTGGAAAACGGATTGAGCTAACCACGAAGGAGACCAAGGACAAATACAAGGATCATACCATATATTCAAAGAATCCAGGTAATTCTAGATCTGTTGAAATCTTTAGAGAATATCTTGCTCCGAAGTCATGTTAAAATCTTGCGGAAAAATCTTCCTCCATCAACCATCGAACTTAGAAATTCCAAAATATCATCATCAATATCTTCGATATTTCTGAGGATATTTTCATAAATATTCTCGTCCGAAATTATATACCTCTACGTGCTTCCTGTGTATCATTATATTGGAAATATTCAATAGAAAATTTAGTACCGAAAAGCAGATTATGTGAAACTATGAAGAAAGCCGTGGACAAATCACAAAGAATAGGTTTGACTTCAAAGAATCCAAATGATCCAATGTTTGCTAAAGTCTTTAGTAAATATCTTGCTCCTTACTCTAAACCCTTGCAGACAATAGTTTCTATCATCCTCTGATCTTAGATATTCCGAGATATTATCGTATCTTTCATTATAAATATCCTCCATATTTCTGGAGATATTTTTATAACTATTCTTATCTGAAATCATTAATCTCTTCGTGCTATCAGTATTACATCATATAGAAACTGTTAGTTTCTATATTCTGTAAACTTTCGAGCTTAAAGTATGAATATTATTGAAGTAATGTTGGAAACTGATGCATGAGTTAGTATAATATAATGACACTTGATCAACGTGATTATATTACAGTAAGCCATGCTGAGTTTCTAAATGGAACATGATGATTCACAGATTATAACGTTATCATGTGTCATGTTACAACTCTTTCATTCTGCTTAACTTCTGAACATATCAAGAAAAATATATTCTTGATAGTTCTATTCTCAGTGATTCTGGTAAATTGACAAATCAAATCGTGCTAATACATTCTTTCTTATTTATAACATGATGTTTATCCGAAATTCCATACTTACGAATTCTGGACCGTTACTCGCTTCACTAGAGGTCGGGAGGATAATAAAAAGGCAAAGAGATCCAAAATGTAAGAGAAAATATAAAGCCTAATAACAACACGGAGGTTACAAACCGTGGATATTAATACGAATAGCAATATAAAGACACGGTAGAATTAAGAATAGTATCACCCCAAGGTAACGGTAGGAGTGAACAGATTCTTCTGGTGGAAGATTGAAAAGAAGGATGACAGAAATGATAATTAGGAAAATATCAAGGATTAGAACGGGATTAAACATTTCAAAATCTTTTGGATGTATGAACTAAGAAAGAAAGTATTGAAATGGTGAAAGTAACGGAACGGGAGAAGTTGGTTTATAGTGAAAATATCCGACAGAGCAATCAGGACTGATGACCGCATTTAGTTAAAGAGATCCTAATTCCCTTAAATTTCGAAGAATCAAATCTTATATAGATTTTGAAGATTTTCTTTAAATTCCTTAAATTCCGGAATTTAACTATGACTATGTCAAAAGTAAAGATGAATATCTATTACCTTATCTCAATCTTTTATGATAACTTCACTCGTACGCTTCGAGTAATCGAATCGTTTTATCTATCTTAATCAATAATGATAAAACTCTATTTATCAGCTCATATTCGTCATAAAAACCTTTTTATTGTTAGCCATGACCACCTCACTCAAATTTCGGGACGAAATTTCTTTAACGGGTAGGTACTGTGACGACCCGGAAATTTCTGACCAAATTTAAACTTAATCTTTATATGTTTCTGACACGATAAGCAGAGTCTGTAGTGTTGAGTCTCAAAAAGTTTGAACTGTTTCATATATTCATTTGACCTTTGACTATTCCCGACGATTCACGAATAAATAATATTAAATAAAGTTGTTATATATATATATATATAGTTATTGTTATATGAATATTGTAAGTTATATTAAAATGTATAGAGATTTAATACTCAATAAAGGATATTATATATAATCATTAAAAATTTCATGATTTATAATATCAATGTATTAAATTTAACTACATGCTAAAATATAGCTGTTATATTAAAACTATTATTACTTTATTTATTATTATTAATTGGTATTACTAATATATTTAATATATTTATATCTAATATCAATATCAATATTACTAAAGTCCAACATTAAATATATAAAGAATCTTAAAGGCAGAAAAATAAGCGATTTATTTGTTAAACAACATTGTCAAACTTTATTCTGTCAGTATCTGTGAAATTCGATCTGTGAAATTCGATCCATCAGATAAATTACAAAATCTATTTTGGATCTTTATCAACTTTTAATTAGTTTTCCTCTAACTTCCTGTTCGATTATGATAGGCTGTGAATACGCTATTTTTATATAAATCGATCATCTCATAATATGTGAGAGAAAGACATTTGATTCTTTCAACATCATTATCAATTATCATTATTGTGTTCAAATTCTATTTTGCTCAACACCCAAATCTCCATGAACACCCATCTTCAACTCGAAACCACCCTTATTATTCGATCAGGCTCCATGGTAAACCACTTTCTTTTTCGTTTGACAAACCACCATTGAATAGCTTCTTCTCGCTTATTGTTTCGTGCTACTCATACTCGTATACTAACTTTCTGTTTCGGTTAGCATGCCAAACACCAAGAAAATCATGAACCTCCACCATCTCTCCCTTTCTTCTTCAATGAAATCACCACTCATATAAACTGGAAACTGTTGCACGCCACTGGTTTATGATTCAATTGTTTTACACCACGAAATCCTTTGCTACTTTTACTTGCTTTCTGTCTCTTTTCGAAAACCACTTTCACTTCCATCTCCATTACAATCGCCACCCTTGACAACCCATTAATCACCCTTACTGCTGTACCTTTTCTGTTTCAAACCCAGAACAATCACCACTTAAACCCACCTTCACGACACCACAACAACCACCGAATAACCATGATCACGATGACATCACCTTACTCTCTCTCTTCTCTCTCTCTTACATCTTATTCGTGAAATCACCTCAACACCATCATTGACTGCCTTAAAATCCTGCTGCCATGATTAACTCTATCTTGGATTCGAAAACCACCAAACCCTTTACAATAATAGAAGTCGCTGCAGTTATGAAAACCCTCACTCAACATGTCACTAAGTATTTAAATGGTAATCACCTAATAACTTTAACAATAAAGAAAAACTGATGTAACGTTCTTTACTTATTTTTTTGCCGATAAAGAATAATCAATCAAGTAAACAAACCCCACTCATTTTATATTGCTATTAGTCAATTCTTGATTGACAACCAACACCCACGACAACAGCTAATTGATTGTATTTTATGTTATTGCTTGTAGGGCCAAACCTCATCATCCATTCGCTATATTGCAACGGTTTTCCATCTGTTTCCATTTAAATAACGAACCAAAAATCCATCCTATAACCCTACCACTACTACACCGCTGTTTTCTTTATTTTATTTTATCGTGCTCCTAACTTATTAATAAATCCATAAAAACCAGTTAGTGGAACTTAAAGTAATTGAGGACCACGTGATTTTGTTTTATTTTACTCCGTATTCTATTACTCGTATGATTCTGAGGAGGTATCCGTTTTCCAAGTTCACCATATGTTAATTGGAGGGCCACACAATCAATTACAAAGGCGTGATTTAAGAATTAGTGGAGCAATAAAGTTAATAGATTGAGACGACTTCTTTTCTTTCTTTTCCCTTCCAATCCTAAGTTCAACAAGGTGGTAGTATGGGCTGTTTCTACATGGCTGCGTTTTATTTTTTCCCCCGAAGTATTAATGACGAATGATAGCAACGGATGATGAAAGTAAATGAATATGCTTAAGATAATAATTAGAATAAGTATGATGGGAATGAAGAAGGAAACAGACGAATAATGGTTAAAAGAAATTAGGGAACTAGTTACAATAGAAAAACAACATACAGAGGAATGGTTTGGGAGTGTGTTATGGAAACAAGATGTTGTGGGTTCAAACCCGGACATGGGCATTTTTTTTAGGACTACATCCTTGAGGTAGTTATTTAATTTATTTACTTATCAATATTATTATTCTTATCATTATTATCACTATAGTTGTTAAAATAAATGTTAGTATTATTAGTAAAATTATTATTTTTATAGTTAGTATTACTAGTAGTATTATTATCATCATTATTATTATTATTATTATTATTATTATTATTATTATTATTATTATTATTATTATTATTATTATTATTATTATTATTATTATTATTATTATTATTATTATTATTATTATTATTATTATTATATTAACAATATTATTATAACAAATAAATATTTTCTATATAAGGGTATATATATTACAACTAACATAATATTACACATAATTATATAAATTAAGATTATTTATATAAATAATTACATATAACAAATTATTGATTTTAAATATAATATTAAACTATATAAATATTAACTATTTTAAATATATACAAATCAAATATATGAGATATATAATTTAAGATATAATATATGAATTTATTTGATTACAACTATATGTGTTAATAATTATACAAATGATCTAGGTTCGTGAATCCGAGGCCAACCCTGCATTGTTCAATATCGTCATATGTATTTTTACTACAAAATACATTATGGTGAGTTTCATATGATCCCTTTTACTCTTTACATTTTTGGGACTGAGAATACATGCGCTGCTTTTATAACTGCTCTATTAAATGCTTTTGAAATATACTTTGAACTAAGAATACATGAATTGCTTTTATAAATGTTTGACGAGATAGACACAAGCAAAACATTCCTTGAATGAATTATTATGCAGACAGAAGTTCTGCGGATTATTATTGAATTATGTGGACATGAAAATTGCCACCATTGAATTATGTGGACATGATAATTGCCACCAGTTGATGTGAATGTTATATATCGAGAGAATGATTTTATACACAGGTTATGTGTATGTTATTTTTGTACACAAGATATGTGTACGGTTCCTATGATTTATGAAAATGGTTTCGCACACGAGATAGACGTACTGTATTTAAAAGATATAGCATGTACATTACAGGTGGGTAAAGGATTCGGGCCCATTTGTACCGTGCAGCATTTAAATTTTGTGGTCTATCAAAATGTTGAATTTTATTATTTTAAGATAAATTTATGAACTCACCAACCTTTTGGTTGACACTTTAAAGCATGTTTATTCTCAGGTATGAAAGAAATCTTCCGCTGTGCATTTGCTCATCTTAGAGATATTACTTGGAGTCATTCATGACATATTTCAAAAGACGTTGCATTCGAGTCGTTGAGTTCATCAAGATTATTATTATTAAGTCAATTATAGTAAGATATATTACGAAATGGTATGCATGTTATCGAAAGTTTGTCTTTTAAAAACGAATGCAATGTTTGTAAAATGTATCATATAGAGGTCAAGTACCTCGCGATGTAATCAACTATTATGAATCATTTGTAATCGATATGGACTTCGTCCAGATGGATTAGGACGGGTCTTGACATATGATTTAGTATATTATTGTGGTGATCGATATACTAATGTTGTTGCTAGTTGTATGTTTGGTGATGCTAGCTCGTAAATGCATTGTTTGCTTGGTATTTTGTAAGTGGATGCGTGTAGGGAAACTATATATGTATATGTATAAGTATTGCATTCACTAAGCATTTAGCTTACCCTCTCGTTATTTATATTTTTATAGGTTGCAAATGGCGGCTTGGATTTGTTTGGGGACTAGTGCTTTACGGATTGCTTTATACTTTTGATTAGGATTGGGTAGCGTTCCCAATCACCATGCTCGGTTTTGGTTGTAAAGTGAACTAGTCAGGTCATGAACTTTATTTTGGATAAGTTAAATTGGTCCCGGGTTACATTCCCGTTTTGTAAACTTAATTTATATGTTGTATGTTTTAAAGATGTTTAAGCTTAACATTGTAATGATGATGTTTTCAGAAACGTACATGGAATAATGTTGCATATATTATTATGATAAAAAGGAAAAAAAAATTATGGGCCGGAAATACGACGGGTTGGGTCGTTACAAGTGATATCAGAGCATGGTCTAAGGGATTTAGGTGACTTGAGATAGGCGCCTAGACTTAGACTTTTTGTGTGTGCCATTATGCGGGACTTGTAGGATTACGGGTCGGTTCGGGTTTTAGTTAGTGCCTTAGAGAATAGGTGCATTAGCTACGTGTTGATTATGTTGTTACGAATCATGTTGTTTTGTGTTAAATATCTAGCGAGATGGTTGTTGTATTTATGAGCTCGGCATGGCATTTGAGCGTAATAATGCTTCGCGACCATTATTACGGTTGCAAGCCAAGTCAAGTGAGTAATGTACAACAAGTATTGAACTAGATGGGGTGTACGAACAGTGACATATTTATATGATTGTGAATATAGATCGTGGCGGTGTATGTAATTTATTCGTGTTGCGTTCCTAACCAAGTTCATTTCTTAGAATGAAGACGAGGAACGGACATGATAACGATGATCAAGGCGAAGACTCCGAGTTCACGGCCAAGGTTGAGGCCATTATGCAAAGGCATCACACGGCCTTTCTAGAGGACATTAGGAAGATGTTCCTAGATTCGATTGACGAGCAAGTAGTCAATCTAGTCAAGGAACAAGTTAAGATTGTTCTTCACGAAGATAATGTAGGAAGGCGAGACTTCTAGTACAAAAATTTCAAGGATGCTCAACCTCCCACTTTTGATGGTGAACGGGATCCAGTAAAGAGCAATTGTTGGATCTCCGATATGGAGGGGGCTTTCCGTACTTGTGAATGCCCTCTCGATAAAAAGACGAGGTACGGAAGTAGCATGTTAAGGGGTAATGCCAAAATGTGGTGGGATGAAAAGATTCGGCTTTATGGAGGAACAAAGTATGGAATTCACGTGGGATAAATTCAAGGCAGAATTTTTCAAGGAGTACCGAACTCCAGCCGATCTTTCGAGGCTCAAAGACGAGTTGCGTGTGTTGAAGCAAGGGTCTATGGATTTGAATACTCTCAAGTCCACTTTCTTGTCGAAGACCCAAATTTGTCCGGAGTATACCGGCAACGATCATATGCTAATGGAAGATTTCTATCGAACTTTAAATGACAACTATCAGGAGAAGATTAGTAAGGGTTCGGTGAAATCCTTTGATGAGTTGTTTAACGTTGCGAAGGGTTTTGAGACGCTTGTCTCAAAGGCAAGCGGTTTCGATGTTAGTAAGCGAAAGTTCGAAGCGAGGGTGTTTTCGAACAAGAAAAGTAAAAGTGCTACCGAAGGTGTCGGAAGCGTGAAGATGAGTGGCACGGGTGGTTCTAAATTCGCGTGTTATAATTGTGGACAAACGGGACATAAGTCTCGTGAATGTCCGTCGGGTAAGGTCACATGTTTTAAGTGCCAGAAGGAGGGACACCGAAAGTTGGAGTGCCCCGAGTGAAATAGTGACGGAGCGCGCAGGTTTAACGACGCTTGATTAAGGTACTATTCGATTCGGTACCTATTTTATTTTGTTATATGTGTGATGTTGGGTAATAAGTGGGTTTACCATGTGATGTAATGACTAGCTAGGCCGAGTTAGCTCATTGAGCTTTGATTAGCCAAGTCGGGTTAATCAATTGTTAGGGTTTGATCGAGGCGGATTGACCATGTGTGTTGACTTAACCGAGTCGGGTTAGTCATTAGATGTTAGGTGTTGACTGAGGCGGGTTGACCGTGTGTGTTTGACTTAACCAAGTCAGGTTAATCAATTGTTGTTAGGTGTTGGCCAACCGGGTTGACCGAGTGAGTTGACTTAACCAAGTCGGGTTAATCAACAAGTGTTAGAGGTTTGACAGAGTCGGGTTGACCAAGTGAGTTGACTTAACCAAGTCGGGTTAGTCATTAGATGTCGAGGGTTAACTACGTTGGGTTGACCAAATGTGTTTGACTTAACCAAGTCGGGTTAGTCATTAGATGTTAAGGGTTGGCTATGTCGGGTTGACCAAGGGAGTTTGATTAATCAAGTTGGGATTAATCATTTAGTATCGAGAGCCTAGACGAGTCGGGTATAACCGTATGGTGGTAAGTGATTACTTATGTTGCTTTCAATTACATGATGTCGTAGCAAGGGAGTTGACGTGCAAGAAGATGCGTAAGTCGGGATGTTCATGGGAGTGAAACCCGTAGATGATGGCACGTGTTAGTATATTGCGGAAAGAGTGACATCAAACGGATGGAACCTTGTGAATCAAGTCTTTGATCCCAATGGAAGTTGGTTGTGGAGTCTACATGAGGCGTCGTCAGGTGCCTTTTCATACATGCGGACGTAACATTTGACTTCAATGTTAGTGAGGTTACGTTGTACTCAGGGTGCCAGTAAGAAACCCTTAAGTGCATGAGTGACCAAGTGAGCAGACAAGCGATGGTAACGTGATGATTGCGAGAGTGAAGCTTGTATGCTAAGTAGAAAATTCCTTCACATGAGGTGATGAAGGACGATCATAAATTAATCGGATGATTTTAGTTGTGATGGGTCGGGTGAACCCTGTAGTGACCCGGAAAATTTCGACTAATTTTAAACCAAACTCTCGATACGATATTATATTTTTGACACGATAAGCAAAGTCTGTAATATTGAGTCTCGAAAAACTTTGGAACTATTTCATTATACCATTTGACTTTGACCATTCCCGAGGATTCACGAACAATTAATTGTAAATAGATATGTGTGTATGTATATATAAATAATAGTTCGAAAGAATATTTGAAGTATTATATGTTGTGGTTATTAAAGCTAAGTATATAAAATAAAATAAAAATATGATATTATGATCATTAATATTTAAAACATATCTGTGTACATAAATAAGGTATATTAAATATATATTTTGTGATTTCGAATTTATTTCGTAAACATTGGTAACGCTCAATTGTTATTGAATGAATAGTAAATAAATTAAAAAGGGACTTATGTAATTTTAAAATAAATGGTGATACGAAAATGAGTTCTATAAATTTTAGGCTTACTAAAATTATATTTAGGACCTAGTTATTAAATTTCAACACATTTTATTTTTCACCCATAAATGAGAGGGACAGTTGATGTAATTTTTATTTAATAAGTTAATGATCAAATCTTATACCATAATGACCAAAATAAATAAAGATAGTCACTATAAAAATTTGGGATTTTTTTCCCGAATACTTTTATTCGCCACTAATTATCAACGAGGTACGAATTAATGGTCCGAGTAAAACTGTTGGTAGATTAATTCAAATCAATGGCTGCTTTACTGTTTTTAATTTTCAATTCATAAACTGCAAGTTGGCTTTAAACTTATGATTGAGTGATTTATATATTATTAAATTAATATTTTTCTTAAATAATGGTCCGTAAATTATGAATTGTAGACAAAAGTGATTGATATAATACTATTCATGATTTATTAAATTAATGATACTATACTTGTTCTTTCTTTATCATCATTCCACTGAATCCATTTATATTATTTCATATATATATATATATGATGCATAGATATATACATATACAGATAATTGTTAAGAACTCATTCCATCAATTACCCAATTTTTTTCTTTCTTTTATTGAACACCCTACTACCAACCATCGATCATTACCTATACCTGCAACTCTTTTCTCTTTTCCTCCTGTTTTCTATTTCGTCATTGAACAACAATTAAAAGTGTCACCTTCTTAAACCATAAACTTGCTATTATCCTTTCTTTTTATGTTCATCGTGATTACCCAACAAAACCTAGATCACCATCATCAAAGAACAAACTCAGAACCGAAACCTATTTCAAGTTTTTCTACCCAGTAACCATATTCGATCGTCTAAAAACACCCATAAACCATAACCCATTATTGTTACTATTATCAAACATCACCTTCAAACATTAAACCCTTCAATTGTTCGTGTTGTTTTCCTGTCTCCTACTACCCGATATTCACCTAAACCGAAACCTATATTTGGTTGCTATTGTTGGTCATGAACCAACCCATATCATCACTGGAACAATCAATCATCACCACAACTCAAAACACCATTTGCTACTGTTTTGCTTGGTTTTGAAACCAACAAATTTGCATGCTATTTGTTGCTATTGTTATATGGCCAAACCCATGTACAACCAACCACCATCACCTTTTATCACTATCATAAACCATCATGGACACCTCCATCGAATAGCTATTGATGATGATACAGCGAGATAATTAAGGTGGAAGGAAGAAGACGATGAACAGTACCTTTTGAATTCTATTTTTTTTTTCTTCTTTGTGAAATCACACTCCACAAAACCTATCGAATAAATACATTAGTACACTTCTGTGTTCGATTAATATCCAGTTTGAAACGCCAATGGTTTATTAGATACTGCTACTAATAATCAATTGTTCAAGGTTGCTACATGTGTTATTTTTCCTGTCTTTTCGTTTTTGGCTTCTGATCTAAACGAAGAATGTAAGGGTGATAAAAATGATTTGAAGATAAAGAAACTGTGAAGACGATGATCAATATAAAATTAACTGTGCGGCTACAGCCCTTCCTGGTTCATTTTCACGTTGTAAAAAAAAAAGAAAAGAAAAAGAAAACCGAACACCTTTTTGTTAAATTATGAGGTTGGGTTGATTAAATGACCTTAGGATCGGGCCACCAGGATTATGCTTTTGATTATTGGGCCGAAAAATATATATGTTTTCAGTTGGGCCGTGATAGTTTTATTGGGTTTCCTAGTTTGGTCGAAGCCCAATATAGACTAGGGTGATTATGATGAAGAGATTATGTTTTGATCATACGGGATAAGTATATTTAAGTTATAGATCTTAACAGAAAAGTAAGCAGTGGAGCCATGGTCTAGGGAGTCTTCTGTGAGCGAGAGGTCTCGAGTTCGAGTCCGGGCAACACCATTCTATTCTTTTTGAAGCCTATTTTATGTGAGGTAGTAATTTTTTTTTGTTATCTTATTATTATGATTATTATTATTTTTTATATTATTATTATTGTTGTTAATTATTAAGAATGTTATGATTATTATTATTAGTATCAAGTATTATTATTTCGTATTATTATTGTCATTATTATTATTATTATCATTATTATAACTAGTATTAGAGTAAGTGTTATTAGTAATATGATTATGATTATTGATATTAGTAAAAATTATTAGTAGTATCATTACTATTAAACTTATCTATTCATAAAATTTCTAGTGTTACTAAAAGTATCATTAATATTATTATTAGTAAAATTATTATTTTTTTATAGTTATTATTATTAGTGGTCATTATTATTAAAATTAACATTTTATTAAAAGTATCATTTCTTACTAAAGTTACCATCTTTATCATTAATACTAAAAGTATCAATTTTTACTCTATTATCATTATTATTATTATTATTATTATTATTATTATTATTATTATTATTATTATTATTATTATTATTATTATTATTATTATTTTTATCATTACTAATATTATTTTAGTATTATTGTAATATATATATATATATATATATATATATATATATATATATATATATATATATATATATATATATATATATATATATATATATATATATATATGTTTGTTACACATAACATAACAAAATTTATATATTTTTATTTTAAATATATAAAATGAATATATGAAAACATATAGGTTATTATTATAAAAATGATATAACTAATAAATTCATATATAAATATAAATTTGTACGATTACAATTATGTGTGTTAATATATATAAATGATATAGGTTCGTGAATCCGAGGCCAACCCTACATTGTTCAATATTGTCATATGTATTTTTACTACAAAATACATTATGTGAGTTTCATTATTCCCTTTTTTATATATTTTTGGGACTGAGAATACATGCGCTATTTTTATAACTGTTTTACGAAATAGACACAAGTAATTGAAACTGCATTATATGGTTGAATGATCGAAATCGAATATGCCCCTTTTTATTAAGTCTGGTAATCTAAGAATTAAGGAACAGACACCCTAATTGACGCGAACTCTAAAGATAGATCTATCGGGCCCAACACGCCCCATCCAAAGTACCGGATGCTTTAGTACTTCGAAATTTATATCATGTCCGAAGGAGGATCCCGGAATGATGGGGATATTCTTATATGCATATTGTGAATGTCGGTTACCAGGTGTTCAATCCATATGAATGATATTTTTGTCTCTATGCATGGGACGTATGTTTATGAGAAATGGAAATATGAAATCTTGTGGTCTATCAAAATTACAGAATTTTATTGTTTTTATGATAAACTTAGGAACTCACCAACCTTTTAGTTGACACTTTAAAGCATGTTTATTCTCAGGTATAAAAGAAATCTTCCGTTGTGCATTTGCTCATATTAAATGGAGTCGTTCATGGCATATAGAGGTCAGAACCTCGCAATGGGACCAACTGTTGAAGACTTCGTCCAGATGGACTAGGACGGGGCATTTCAGTTGGTATCAGAGCGGTGGTCTTAGCGAACCGGGTCTGCATTAGTGTGTCTAACTGATAGTCGTTAGAATGCCTTAGTGAGTCTGGACTTCGACCGTGTCTGCATGTCAAAAGTTTTGCTTATCATTTAGTGTCGAAAAATTAATTGCTCATCATCCTTAAAGTCTGGACACATCCTACTGCCACTATTGCATAGACAGTGTATAGGTAAATTCATATCTTAAGGTATATGTTATTGTTACCTTTGCCTGACAGATTCCGTAGATTCCTCCGTAATTTATGAGATTTTAGTATTATATATGCATATGTAAATTATGTATTGCAGGGTACTAATCTACATCCTATAATCTATTTCTTATCAAAAATCCTTCGTCTGATCATACGAGATGAATCCTGCAACCAGTTCGAGTCCCTCAGATTTCGATAGCTATTCTGATAATTATTCCGACAGCTATTCAGACATGGATGTTCACCTAAGCTCCGAAAACAGCGTCATCGGCATGAATCAACCAATCAGCCATTATCAATCCATCTGATGGGTTCGTAGTCGATTTAATTAATGGAAACGCGCAGAAGGCAATCCCTTCCACCAACCGAATTCACCTCTTGACAATGAACCTGAAGCGTTTACCGGCGAACCTATTCGAGACACCATTTTCAGTCCCATTTCCAGGGTAACTCGACAAGATCATATTCTATCCACAATTCTGAACTTTATTCATCCGCTCGTTCCAACCGACAATCATCCTGGAGTAATAAGTCAACAAACTTCGCGCTCGAATAATCAATTAGGAGAATATGGTGCAAAATGTACCAGCTTCAGCAACATCACCGGCACCAACAGTACAATCAATAACAGCACCAGTAACATCAACAATCCATGCTTCAATATCATCATATGTACTTTGAGTATGATCTTCGTTCTACGTATCGTTCTACCTCATTTATCTTCGTTCGACATGGCGAATATGTAATCTCTAAAGTTTTAGAGATTATTTATTCTAGTTCCAGCCGAAAAGCAAATGAGATTAATATCATATTGACTCATTAAATCCATGGTTACATCTGAAGAAAATATATATGTAAGTATATTTTCATAAAGATTGTGATTAAAAATTTTTTTGTACAAACTGTTAATGGTGAAAATATTTTTAACGGGTAGGTAATATTCGAGGACTATTCAGATTTCACATTAATAAGTTACACTGTACATTCTTCAATTCAGATTCAGCAGTCATTAACAACACTGCTCAAATTCACGCATATGCGTATCCGGTCACCAAAGAACAACCATTTTCATCCAAGTTCAATTTCATATTTGGATTTTGACCTATCAGAATCCAACAAGTGGCATAATGAAGAAAACATTTGACGGAATAAAATTTGTTAGAAACAAACAAAATAACTATGAGAAATTTTGTTAAGAATCCACGCTAACAAAATCCTAGCTAACTGTTCCTACCTAACTGATTACATTTTAATTTATCGCAATTTTATTTATCGTCATTTAATTTCTGTTATTTATTTTATGCACTTTAAATATCGGGACACGTATACAATGTTTTGACATATCATATCGACCCATCTATATATATATTTCGGAACAACCATAGGCACTCTATATGAAAATGTTGGAGTTAGCTATACAGGGTTGAGGTTGATTCCAAAATATATATATACTTTGAGTTGTGATCGAGTCTGAGACGTATACGGGTCACGATACGTATTAATTAATTCGAATATTATATATTAAACTATATATGAATTATTGGACTGTTAACTGTGGACTATCGACTGTGGACTACCAACATTGAACAAATTAAAATGAATTAAAATATTGATTATAACATATGAAACTAAATAATTCTTCAAGTTTGCCACTTGATTTCATCTTAAACCTCATTTGTATCTTGACGATTACAATCTGCGTTCAAACCTTTCATAATTCTTGAAAACACATCAATCGATAGGATGAACCAACCGCACTACATCTACGGAAGAAGAAAAGATTGATGCATATAGCTATTCGCCTGAGAAACTCTCAACAACTGAGAAGACGTTTAAAACGTAGCTATGCTAATTTCTTAGTGTTATTATTACCCAAAATAACTTTGCAATCTCTTTCCAAAATAGCCAAATTTGTCACAGCTCCAACAAGTCAACTTCGACTTTTCGTTCTAAACAACCTTATTATAACCTTGATATATATGCGTGCTCTTTTATTATTATCGGGGAACCTTTTATATTCCATCATATTACCAGCAGACGTACCAGCAACCTCGTTGCTCCTTGGCTTAAATCTCTCCGACAAATCACTATATTTATCTATTGAAGTCTCATCATGTACTCATCCGCATCTTGTAACAAGAACTGCCATACCAATTACCGAGAATCAGCAATCAGTACTTTGAAAACTCACAGCATATCTACATCAATAGTTATATGTATGACATTTATCTCTTAGAATTATGATCTCTCCTTCTGGAATTCTGAAAAGCACTCAGTCACAAATCAATACTCTGAATGTTGAAAAAGCTAAATGAAGCAGCAGAAACCATAGACAACCGTAAACGACCATAATCATCGAAATTTTGATGATAAAGAATAGTATGTTGGAAAAGCTCAGAAAAGTTGGAACTGGAAAACGGATTGAGCTAACCACGAAGGAGACCGAGGATAAATACAAGGACCATATCATATATTCAAAGAATCCAGGTAATTCTGGATCCAATGAAACCCTCAATGAATATCTTGCTCCGTACTCATGTTAAAATCTTGCGGAAAATCTTTCTCCATCAACCATCGAACTTAGAAATCCCAAAATACCATCATCAATATCTTCGATATTTCTGAGGATATTTTCAAAAATATTCTCGTCCGAAATTATATACCTCCTCGTGCTTCCTGTGTATCATTATATTGGAAACATTCAATAGAAAATTTAGTAACGAAAAAGCAGATTATGCGAAACTAGGAAGAAAGCCGTGGACAAATCACAAAGAATAAGTTTGACTTCAAAGAATCTAAATGATTCAATGTCTGCTAAAGTCTTTAGTGAATATCTTGCTCCTTACTCTAAACCCTTGCAGATAATAGTTTCTATCATCCTCTGATCTTAGATATTCCGAAATATTATCGTATCTTTCATTATAAATATCCTCCATATTTCTGGAGATATTTTTATAACTATTCTTATCTGAAATCATTAATCTCTTCTTGCTATCAGTATTACATCATATAGAAACTGTTAGTTTTTATATTCTGTAAACTTTCGAGCTTAAAATATGAATGTTATTGAAGTAATGTTGGGAACTGATGCATGAGTTAGTATAATATAATGACACTTGATCAACGTGATTATATTACAGTAAGTCATGCTGAGTTTCTAATGGGACGTGATGATTCACAGATCATAACGTCATTATGTGCCATGTTACATAACTCTTTCATTCTACTTAACTCTTGAACAAATCAAGAAAATGTATTCTTGATGGTCCTATCTTCCGCGATGTTGATAAATTTGAAAATCAAATTGTGCTATCACGTTCCTTCCTGCTTAGAATATTATAATCATTCGAAACTCTATATCTACAAATTCTGGACCATTATTCGCTCGACTTGAAGTCGGGAAGAGAAAACAAAAGCAAAGAGCTTTGAAATATGAGGGAGAATATAAAGCGTGATAACAACACATAAATTACAAACCGTGTATATCAATGTTTATCGCAACATAAAGACACGGGAGGATTAAAAACATTATGATCCCAATGGTGAGGTAGAAGAAACCAGATTCCTCTGGTGGAAGTTGGAAAAGTAGAATGATTGTTGCGATAGTAAGAATGAGGACAAGGATCAGAACTGGATTAAGCATTTTCAGAATCTTTTGGATGTATGAAACAAGAAGGAAAGTATAGGAATGGTGAAAATAATGGAACGGAAGAGTTTAATTTATAATGGAAATATCAGACAGAGTAATCGAGGCAGATCACCGTATTTAATTATAGAGATCTTAATATCCTTATTCGTTGAAGAATCAAATCTTTTAGATTTCGAAGATTTTCTTTAAAATCCCTTGAATTCCGGAATTCAACCCTCTACGTCAAAAGTTAAGACGCACCTTATTTTCTAAATTCAACCATGACTAGTAAAAGTTATGACGAAACTTTATTTTCTCATTTCACTCTTTTGCGATAGCCTCACTCGTACTCTTCACATAAACGTATTGTTTTATCCACATTACTCAATGATGATTAAACTTTAATTTTCAACTTGTATGAGTCATGAAAACATACTTTTTGTCAGTCATGACCATCACATTCAAATTTCGGAACGAAATTTCTTTAACGGGTAGGTACTGTAGTGACCCGAAAAATTTCGACTAATTTTAAACCAAACTCTCGATACGATATTATATTTTTGACACGATAAGCAAAGTCTGTAATATTGAGTCTCGAAAAACTTTGGAACTATTTCATTATACCATTTGACTTTGACCATTCCCGAGGATTCACGAACAATTAATTGTAAATAGATATGTGTGTATGTATATATAAATAATAGTTCGAAAGAATATTTGAAGTATTATATGTTGTGGTTATTAAAGCTAAGTATATAAAATAAAATAAAAATATGATATTATGATCATTAATATTTAAAACATATCTGTGTACATAAATAAGGTATATTAAATATATATTTTGTGATTTCGAATTTATTTCGTAAACGTTGGTAACGCTCAATTGTTATTGAATGAATAGTAAATAAATTAAAAAGGAACTTATGTAATTTTAAAATAAATGGTGATACGAAAATGAGTTCTATAAATTTTAGGCTTACTAAAATTATATTTAGGACCTAGTTATTAAATTTCAACACATTTTATTTTTCACCCATAAATGAGAGGGACAGTTGATGTAATTTTTATTTAATAAGTTAATGATCAAATCTTATACCATAATGACCAAAATAAATAAAGATAGTCACTATAAAAATTTGGGATTTTTTTCCCGAATACTTTTATTCGCCACTAATTATCAACGAGGTACGAATTAATGGTCCGAGTAAAACTGTTGGTAGATTAATTCAAATCAATGGCTGCTTTACTATTTTTAATTTTCAATTCATAAACTGCAAGTTGGCTTTAAACTTATGATTGAGTGATTTATATATTATTAAATTAATATTTTTCTCAAATAATGGTCCGTAAATTATGAATTGTAGACAAAAATGATTGATATAATACTATTCATGATTTATTAAATTAATGATACTATACTTGTTCTTTCTTTATCATCATTCCATTGAATCCATTTATATTATTTCATATATATATATATATATATATATATATATATATATATATATATATATATATATATATATATATATATATATATATATGATGCATAGATATATACATATACAGATAATTGTTAAGAACTCATTCCATCAATTACCCATTTTTTTTCTTTCTTTTATTGAACACCCTACTACCAACCATCGATCATTACCTATACCTGCAACTCTTTTCTCTTTTCCTCCTGTTTTCTATTTCGTCATTGAATAACAATTAAAAGTGTCACCTTCTTAAACCATAAACTTGCTATTATCCTTTCTTTTTATCTTCATCGTGATTACCCAACAAAACCTAGATCACCATCATCAAAGAACAAACTCAGAACCGAAACCTATTTCAAGTTTTTCTACTCAGTAACCATACACGATCGTCTAAAAACACCCATAAACCATAACCCATTATTGTTACTATTATCAAACATCACCTTCAAACATTAAACCCTTCAATTGTTCGTGTTGTTTTCCTGTCTCCTACTACCCGATATTCACCCAAACCGAAACCTATATTTGGTTGCTATTGTTGGTCATGAACCAACCCATATCATCACTGGAACAATCAATCATCACCACAACTCAAAACACCATTTGCTACTGTTTTGCTTGGTTTTGAAACCAACAAATTTGCATGCTATTGTTATATGGCCAAACCCATGTAC
This sequence comes from Rutidosis leptorrhynchoides, assembly GCF_046630445.1. Classification (NCBI taxonomy): domain Eukaryota; kingdom Viridiplantae; phylum Streptophyta; class Magnoliopsida; order Asterales; family Asteraceae; genus Rutidosis; species Rutidosis leptorrhynchoides. The sequence goes on along the minus strand of NC_092334.1, from coordinate 174,534,200 downwards.
AACCAACCACCATCACCTTTTATCACTATCATAAACCATCATGGACACCTCCAACGAATAGCTATTGATGATGATACAGCGAGATAATTAAGGTGGAAGGAAGAAGACGATGAACAGTACCTTTTGAATTCTATTTTTTTTTTCTTCTTTGTGAAATCACACTCCACAAAACCTATCGAATAAATACATTAGTACACTTCTGTGTTCGATTAATATCTAGTTTGAAACGCCAATGGTTTATTAGATACTGCTACTAATAATCAATTGTTCAAGGTTGCTACATGTGTTATTTTTCCTGTCTTTTGGTTTTCGGCTTCTGATCTAAACGAAGAATGTAAGGGTGATAAAAATGATTTGTAGATAAAGAAACTGTGAAGACGATGATCAATATAAAATTAACTGTGCGGCTACAGCCCTTCCTGGTTCCTTTTCACGTTGTAAAAAAAAAAAAAAAAGAAAAAGAAAACCGGACACCTTTTTGTTAAATTATGAGATTGGGTTGATTAAATGACCTTAGGATCGGGCCACCAGGATTATGCTTTTGATTATTGGGCCGAAAAATATATATGTTTTCAGTTGGGCCGTGATAGTTTTATTGGGTTTCCTAGTTTGGTCGAAGCCCAATATAGACTAGGGTGATTATGATGAAGAGATTATGTTTTGATCATACGGGATAAGTATATTTAAGTTATAGATCTTAACAGAAAAGTAAGAAGTGGAGCCATGGTCTAGGGAGTCTTCTGTGAGCGAGAGGTCTCGAGTTCGAGTCCGGGCAACACCATTCTATTCTTTTTGAAGCCTATTTTATGTGAGGTAATAATTTTTTTTTGTTATCTTATTATTATGATTATTATTATTTTTTATATTATTATTATTGTTGTTAATTATTAAGAATGTTATGATTATTATTATTAGTATCAAGTATTATTATTTCGTATTATTATTGTCATTATTATTATCATTATCATTATTATAACTAGTATTCGAGTAAGTGTTATTAGTAATATGATTATGATTATTGATATTAGTAAAAATTATTAGTAGTATCATTACTATTAAACTTATCTATTCATAAAATTTCTAGTGTTACTAAAAGTATCATTATTATTATTATTAGTAAAATTATTATTTTTTTATAGTTATTATTATTAGTGGTCATTATTATTAAAATTAACATTTTATTAAAAGTATCATTTCTTACTAAAGTTACCATCTTTATCATTAATACTAAAAGTATCAATTTTTACTCTATTATCATTATTATTATTATTATTATTATTATTATTATTATTATTATTATTATTATTATTATTATTATTATTATTATTATTATTATTATTATTATTATTATTATTATTATTATTATTTTTATCATTACTAATATTATTTTAGTATTATTGTAATATATATATATATATATATATATATATATATATATATATATATATATATATATATATATATTTGTTACACATAACATAACAAAATTTATATATTTTTATTTTAAATATATAAAATGAATATATGAAAACATATAGGTTATTATTATAAAAATGATATAACTAATAAATTCATATATAAATATAAATTTGTACGATTACAATTATGTGTGTTAATATATATAAATGATATAGGTTCGTGAATCCGAGGCCAACCCTACATTGTTCAATATTTTCATATGTATTTTTACTACAAAATACATTAGGTGAGTTTCATTATTCCCTTTTTATATATATTTTTGGGACTGAGAATACATGCGCTATTTTTATAACTGTTTTACGAAATAGACACAAGTAATTGAAACTGCATTATATGGTTGAATGATCGAAATCGAATATGCCCCTTTTTATTAAGTGTGGTAATCTAAGAATTAGGGAACAGACACCTTAATTGACGCGAACTCTAAAGATAGATCTATCGGGCCCAACACGCCCCATCCAAAGTACCGGATGCTTTAGTACTTCGAAATTTATATCATGTCCGAAGGAGGATCCCGGAATGATGGGGATATTCTTATATGCATATTGTGAATGTCGGTTACCAGGTGTTCAATCCATATGAATGATATTTTTGTCTCTATGCATGGGACGTATGTTTATGAGAAATGGAAATATGAAATCTTGTGGTCTATCAAAATTACAGAATTTTATTGTTTTTATGATAAACTTAGGAACTCACCAACCTTTTGGTTGACACTTTAAAGCATATTTATTCTCAGGTATAAAAGAAATCTTCCGCTGTGCATTTGCTCATATTAAATGGAGTCGTTCATGGCATATAGAGGTAAGAACCTCGCAATGGGACCAACTGTTGAAGACTTCGTCCAGATGGATTAGGACGGGGCATTTCAAACCCAATGTTTTGAAAAGGTCTACCTTGCGGGTAGCCGAATTTGATATTCAGGGTACGAGTTGAGTTGGCTTTAGGTCATTGCTTTGACGAAGCCAACGAATGACGGCGAGTGTCGGCTTCATGAAGTGAAGCGAGTTTATGAAAACTGGAGAATATGACAGATGGAAAGATTGGTCGGAAGCGTTAGATGACGTGATTTTTCGCAAGATGGTGATATCTTGGCGGCAAATTTATGGAACGAAGTTCCAAGTGGGGGAGTTACACTCCCGCACGGAAGTGTGTACGTATGAAGATTTCGGATGATGCTCGTAATAGATTCAAAAATTTGTGTCGAGGTCTAGATTTGATCGGTTGATGTAGAGTCCGTTTCGGACTAAATTTCATGATTATGGGAATTTAAATTGCTACTAGAGGTAGCGACGTGGTGAGAATTCGTTAAGAGTCGAATGGTTGAGTCGACGAGCGGGATGAAGTCCCCTAGATGAGAGATAAGTGTGCCAAATTCTCTTTAAGAGTCGCTATGTGTGAGATTTAGTCGAACTTTCACGAATTGGAAGGTAAGATGCGAGGCATAACGCTCGGATTTGTAGTGTTGACGGATCGTGGGTGAAGATTTAATTTGAAATGGCAACTTAGTGGGTGAAGTTGCCAAATGAGTGGCGTAAGATTTTCGGATTTTTGGAAAAATTTCGTAGACTTCGAGTTTGGAAGTAAGTTGAAGGACCGTGGAGTGTAGGCCCGGTTCGGTAAGTGACGAAGATCACGAGGACGTGATCGAGTTTAAGTGGGGGAGAGTTGTAAGACCCGGATATTTCGAATAATTATCTCGGGCGTATAGTGCACGTAGCGAGTATATTTATATATGTAAATATGTACACGAAGATAATAGAGGTGTATATATATATATATATATATATATATATATATATATATATATATATATGCATGTGCATGGAGATATATATATTTATGGAAATGTATGCATGATATGAAGGCGTGCGTAGTGTATGTAAGATATAGGAACGAACGTGTTATTGTAGTTGTGTTTAAGTGTATATACAAAGCGAGTATGAAGGGTACGAGTCATGCTACGAGTCTTGGACTTAGTTAATCGAAAATTGGGCAAAGTACGTGTTGGTCCGGCTGCGATACCACAAAAACCGCGCCGAGAGGATGAAGGGTCGCGCCTCGACCTGCCTACATGACTGATCCGATTTTCAGTTTTAAAAAGGGTAGGTCGAAGGTATTTTTGCCTTTTCGCGTGTGGATCGGATTGTGGCTCTAAATCTCAGCCACTTATCTCTTTTTCTTCATTTCTTTTCTCTTTTCTTTCTCTCTTTTCTCTCAAATCCCAAAACCCTCTTAGATTCGACGTGAGATTTGAAGGTGAAGATTTGTGATTCGATTCTTGGTGCATAAAAGAAAGTCGTTCTCCTCGTTCTTAGCTACAAGTAGATACTAGCAGTGATATATGTGAAGTCGGTGGAAGAATTTCAAGTTTGCGAGTTACGCTTCTTCAAGTAATCGAGGTGAGTGGAATATTTATACATGTATGTATGTAGTTTATTTACTCGTGTGCGATGTGGGTCTTCGGTGCCACATCGTGAGTATTATGTTGGTATGTGTCACAAGTCGGTGACTTATTTTTTGGTATGATGGGATGAGAACTACAAGTCGGTAGTGTCTCGATAGGTGATTCACAAGTCGGTGACACCTAATGGTGATTCACAAGTCGGTGACACCATATGCCGGGAAGTGATTCACAAGTCGGTGACACTTCATAGTGTTTCACAAGTCGGTGACACTTAGTGGTGTTTCACAAGTCGGTGACACCACATGACGTTCACAAGTCGGTGACCCATATGTATAGGTGGGTGATTCACAAGTCGGTGACACCTTATGATGATTTACAAGTCGGTGACATCATACGAGTGAGACTCGACGTTATTGGTCGTCTACAAGTCGGTAGTGCCATAGCGAGGAATGGTTTGGTATGTTTGTGCATTGTTATGATTTAGTGTATTATTGTGGTGATCGATATACTAATGTTGTTGCTAGTTGTATGTTTGGTGATGCTAGCTCGTAAATGCATTGTTTGCATGATATTTTGTAAGTGGATGCGTGTAGGTAAACTATATATGTATATGTATAAGTATTGCATTCACTAAGCATTTAGCTTACCCTCTCGTTGTTTATATTTTTATAGGTTACAAGTGGCTGCTTGGGTTTGCTTGGGGACTAGTGCTTTACGGACTGCTTTATACTTTTGATTAGGATTGGGTAGCGTTCCCAATCACCATGCTCGGTTTTGGTTGTAAAGTGAACTAGTCGGGTAATGAACTATATTTTGGATACGTCAAATGGGTCCCGGGTTGCATTCCCGTTTTGTAAACTTAATTTATATATTGTATGTTTTAAAGATGTTTAAGCTTAACATTGTAATGATGATGTTTTCAGAAACGTACATGGACTAATGCTGCATATATTATTATGATAAAAAGGAAAAAAAAATTATGGGCCGAAAATACGACGGGCTGGGCGTGTGTGATGATACTGATGTCTACATTTTGTGGGGGAGTGAGACAGTAAATGGAAAGGTAAAATATAAGTAAGACTCGAGGTGGCAACGTTGACTAATTTACATATGAGTAAGTTGACTCATTTACTACTGAGTGTATGAGTTAATTGGGTTATAAATCATTTCACTTTTTTTTTTTTTTTAAATATATGATAAACATAGTCATTGTAGTTATATTGTTCTCATAACATACTTTCTCCATTAGTTTTATACTTTAAAGTATATTTGGGTCAACCTCCTTTGCCTTGAATACATTTACATATGTATTTTTTGTTGCTAGCGTCTTCCTAAAGAATTGATGTTACTTTCTGGACTACGTAGTGGTAAAAGAGTTTCGTGCTACAATTTAGCGAGATGCAAATACAAATGGAGGTTGAAGCAAGAAGAGTCGAGGAGAAAACCGTCCTACGGATTTAGCCGTTTTCGAAAAGAAAATCGTCTCAAAGCTGGCACAAAATGTTTATTCACCTACTACTTTAAGGAGCGTGCTTTCTATCTTTATTAATGTCTACAACAATCTTAGAACTTAAATGCATTTCTTGATGGACAAACATCGTTTATTTGATATCAACTGTAATGTTTTATATTCATATGATTTAGATACTTTTGATATTTTCATTAACGTTTTACATTTAGTCTTATTACGGGTCGCCGTGCAACGCACGAGCTCTTAAAGGCTAGTTTATATAATATTCACTGAAATTTACTCACTCTGTCTCATTTCAATAGTCCACTTTTATTTTTCAAAGTCTTTTGTATTAAACTTTGACTCAAAATATTTTTTGTTTTTGTTATATATTATTCGATGAAATTAATATGAATGAAGTAATGTTTAAATGTGTTTTCATTAATATAATTTTTTCATCAAATAATATATAACACAAATAAAGTTATTTTCGGTCAAAATTAAGCAAAAAAGACCTTAAAAGTCAAAACTGAACTATTGAAATGAGACGGAGAGAATATATAAAAGGATTAGATTTTAAACACATTTTTATTGGTGTAATCTTATCAAATATTATATCACACAAAAATTATTTAAAGGAAAAGAAAGATTTGGAAAGTCAAACTGACGGGGTCCGAACGCGACGTCTCAACTCACTCACTAGATCTTTTTCTGGCAAGAAAATTACAATCCTACAGCTCCTTAGGAGGAAACTCACACGGCAAATCATAACGGCATCGCGTGTGGTAAAATTCCCTCAGACGAAGCTTGAACGCAAGATGTCCAAGACCTCCGAGGCCCATAAAATTGGCGGGTAATCTCAAGAGAATATTTTGCAGATCACGGAGATAGAACCTCCAATACATCAACGCTTTGAATTTAAATTTTAACGTACAATTAATTTGAATTATTATTTATTATATCTTTTATAACTCTCTTATAATCAATCATTGGTTGAGTTGCATACAACAATTGATGTAAATTTTAATTGCTGCTTTGATGATTGATAATTCAGAAAAAATTACTTTATTATTATTTATTATTATTAATTATTTATAGTTATTATTTATGTGATGTCGCATTTTATAAACTCCAATTATAATTATAATTATTTATTATTTATGTGAAGAGTCTTATTCAATTTCTCCCCATATAATTTTAGCTTTATATGCACTTTTTGGTTCTTCATTTTAATTTGGGTTAAAATCATAAATATGCCATATACTTTCATTTGTATCCTAGTGTAGGTTATATACTCAAAAAATACCAATGTAAGTTATATACTCTTAAAAGTTATATCAATGTACAAAAATTTAACAAGTTACCTGCTGAACCGGTAAAGTTAATTATTTAACATTTTTTTGCATTTTATATAGCTACAAATATGTCATATACTTTCAGCTTTGTTCCGATGTAGGCTATATACTTGAAGTTTTGTTTCGATGTAGGCTATATACTTTCAGTTTTGTTCTGATGTATCACCAACGTCATTCTTCACGCTGGATGCCACGTCACGTTTAGTTGTTTATCCAGTTAATAAGTTTTGTCCGTTCAAATTAGTACACTTTATGAAAGTATATAGCCTACATTGATATTTTTCGGGGTATATAGCCTACATTGGGACAAAAATGAAAGTATATGATATATTTATGGCTTTAACCCTTTTAATTTTAATTGACTAATTTCAACGATTTAGCTTCTATTGCACTTTTATATTAACTAGAAAGTGGTCAGCCTCACATTGAGACGATTACCGCTCTACTGCGTGAGGTATATATTCAATAAAAATATTGTAATTCGAATGAGTTTAACATAATATTTTTCGGGGTATATAGCCTACATTGGGACAAAAATGAAAGTATATGATATATTTATGGCTTTAACCCTTTTAATTTTAATTGACTAATTTCAACGATTTAGCTTCTATTGCACTTTTATATTAACTAGAAAGTGGTCAGCCTCACATTGAGACGATTACCGCTCTACTGCGTGAGGTATATATTCAATAAAAATATTGTAATTCGAATGAGTTTAACATAACTCAAGAGATAATAAATCATTTCAACATGCAAAGCACCCCTTAAAATTGTAAACAAGATTTATTGTTGTTTTTGTTTTTGAATGTATGATATAATATGTGTAAATAAAAAAAAAGTTAGTAAAAACTTATAAAAAATGTTGTTAAGAGAATTATAAAATATAAAGGTTGGAGGATTTAAAATAGCATAAAGATAACATATGGTTAAAACTACAACTTTAGTGAGGGCTTAAAATGAACAAAAATAATAGGGAGAGAGATAAATTGTAACTTAAAGATTTTAAAAAATAGGCTTGTGACATAGCAAATAGTAAAACTATACCTTCACCACCAATTCAAAGTTGACACGTGTCCTAAGCTTAAACTAAGTTTTATTCAATTGATTATATGTATGATATACGACTATATTTAATAAAAAGATTGATTTGTTTAATTTTCTTAACAAAAGAATATAATATGTATATTATTATATTTAAGTTGATGGTAATAACTATATATTCTCTTAATAGAAATATTTATATATCAAAGATATTCATATTTGCACTTTTAGTTCATTGATGATGTGTGTGTAGCTCATCATGCCTACACTTTGGCTTGATCCATAAAAAGCCACAAGTCTTCTTAACGCCCTAACCCCCTCGTATAAATAGAGGGTTCATCGTCACAAAAAAGGATCTCATCTCAGCTCATCTTCCCCTCCATTCTTCACACAAGTTCTACTCAGAAGGGTTTTTGCCTTCGAAGGTTTTTTTCCCTTCGACCAATCTATCCTGAATAACTGGATGACCATTAAACATTAGCCACAATATAGAGATCATCATCTCTACTCGGGTTATTCACGATACAACGGATCGGAGTGTTAATGTCGTTGACAACAAAAAACACCCTCTCTCGCACTCAAGCCTATATCTGCCTTAGCCGCAGATTTATGCTTGATCAAATGGTGTCATCCGTGCAACCACAACAATAAGTCTCGCTGTCTCATCCTAAAACGGTAACACGAGTTACACTCAGATCTATAAGTTTCTATCGAACGCTACTTCAGGTCTATAAGTTTCTATCGAATGCTACTTAGGTCTATGAGTTTGTTATCTACTTCTACATCGATATATGAATTAAAATGGAAAACACCGATGATTGTGGATCTAGATCCACATGAATGTTTGAGTTTTTATTATTTCACTTTTATAAATAAAAATCGACAATTGGTAGATGTGTTCGAGAAAATAATTGATCACACTGGATGTGATTTTGTCTGATCTTATTCATAATTTTTGAGATCCCATAAGACGTTAACAAAAAACGAGTCCACGTCTGATATCAATTCAGATCTTCTATGTCATTACTTCTGAGTAACACAAGGCGCTAAGCGCAATGACGCACACACGCAAAAGACAAGATAAAAGGCGCTATCACAAGCAAAAAACCGCATATCATAATCTGCATAAAAGGTTGCCACCTGTGGCCCGTCAATAAAGAAAAAATAAACGAGTGATAGTGTAACACGATCCCAACACTTTACAGCCTCATAACCTTTTGAGTAGTTATGGATGAAAGGACCCGTTCATATATATTATAAACGATTCACAATAGTTAATTACATTGCGAGGTATTTGACCTCTATATGATACATTTTACAAACATTGCATTCGTTTTTAAAAGATAATATTTCTTTACATCAAAAATTGACAGGCATGCATACCATTTCATAATATCCACTATCCAACTATAAATTGACTTAATAATAATCTTTGATGAACTCAATGACTCGAATGCAACGTTCTTCGAAATATGCTATGAAAGACTCCAAGTAATATCTTTAAAATGAGCAAATGCACAGCGGAAGATTTCTTTAACACCTGAGAATAAACATGCTTTAAAGTGTCAACCAAAAGGTTGGTGAGTTCATTAGTTTATCATAATCATTTGTTTCCATCATTTTAATAGACCACAAGAATTTCATGTCCAGTTCTCATAAATATACGTCCCATGCATAGAGACAAAAAATAATCATTCATATGGTGAACACCTGGTAACCGACATTAACTAGATACATATAAGAATATCCCCTATCATTCCGGGATCCTCCTTCGGACATGATATAAATTTCGAAGTACTAAAGAATCCGGTACTTTGGATGGGGTTTGTTAGGCCCAATAGATCTATCTTTAGGATTCGCGTCAATTAGGGTGTCTGTTCCCTAATTCTTAGATTACCAGACTTTAATAAAAAGGGGCATATTCGATTTCGATAATTCAACCATAGAATGTAGTTTCAATTACTTGTGTCTATTTCATCAAACATTTATAAAAGCGCATGTATTCTCAGTCCCAAAAATATAAAGGGTAAAAAGGCAAATGAAACTCACGCATATAATTATTGTAAAACCGTTACTAAAGCATTTGCATGTATTCTCAGCCCAAAAACGTAAAGAGTAAAAGGGAGCAAATGAACTCACGCATATAAATATTGTAAAACAGTTAATAAAGCATTTGCATGTATTCTCAGCCCAAAAATGTAAAGAGTAAAAGGGAGCAAATGAAACTCACCATACTGTATTTCGTAGTAAAAATACATATAACGTCATTGAACAAGTGCAAGGTTAGCCTCGGATTCACGAACCTAAATTAATTATAGATATTTATGTGTTGGTCAATATTTGTCTAACAAATTAAGTCAAGTCATAGTGTACCACAATCCTAATGCTCGAGACTAATATGCAAAAGTCAACAAAAGTAAATTTGACTCAAAATAATTTCTAAAAATCTATACATAATTAATATATAGTTTAAATATCGTCGTTTTATATTTTTAAATATTTTTAAAAGATTCATTAGAGTAAATAATATAATTTATTTATTAATAAATAAAATTTTATATTATATTTATATAATAAAATATACTTTTATATATATTAAGTAATAAAATTTATAGGGTTCATTTAATATTATAAAGATAATATGATAGGTATTATTAAAGTAAGTTATTACACGTAGTAAAATATGTTTGTATCAAATATTTATTTGATAAAATAATATCTATAATAATAGTAAGTAAAAGTTGTATTATTTTGTAATAATAATTATTATTATAAAAATATCAATATTTATAATTACTAAGATGACATTATGATAAAACGATAATTCTAATTATGATAACTTTAATATTTACGATAATTTTTAATATTATCTTTAAAATAATAATTCTATTTAAAATAATAATAATAATAATGATATTTTATAGTAACAATGACATTTCTATTAAAATGATAATTTTTGTTAAAATGATAGTTTTAATACTAACGATAATTTTAATAATAATAGTAATGATAAAAATAATAAGAACGATAATTTTATCTAAATCAATATCTTATAATATTTTAATTTCATCATGATACTCTTACCCATTATTTCCTAATAGTTTCGTTTAATAGCTTTTAATCGTCTTTTATATCGTGTTCGTAATAATGATAATAATAGTAATCAAAATAATTAGGTGTTACAAATATTTGTTTTAATTACACTAATATTAATAATGATAGTTACTATAACATTATTAACGATAATACTAATAATTATCTTAATGATAATATAGTAATAATAATAATAACAATAACAATAACCATTTTTAAATAATGTTATATATATTAATAATGATAATAATAATAATAATAATACCAATACCAATAATAATAATAATAATAATAATAATAATAATAATAATAATAATAATAATAATTGGATAATAATAATAATACTAATTATAACTTTAACGATAATAACGATAGTAATAATAAAAAAAAATAACAATTTTTAATGATAAATCCTTTTATTGATAAAGATAATAATAATAATAATAAGATAAAACTAGAACGACGATAATAACGACGATAATAATAATCATTTTTAATAATAATACAAAAATTCGATGGACTATAACTTCAAATCCGTTCATCGAAATCATTCGATATCTAAATGAAAAGTTCTTAATTTTTCGCTAGCTTTCCAACGACATGCATATCTTATACCTTATCTCAGTCGCATATATAACTAATTCAGGATTCAACATAACCTAACTAAAGGCAATATCAAAAGTACAAACATGCATAATCCTATATACTCGAGCACTAGTCAGGGATACACTATTAGTATGTAAAAGTTAAATTATGAGTACTCACGTATCAATATTGAGATTCAATATTGCAGGAAAGGTACGTAGATGCAACGGAGATGATAAACACTATATTGATCTCACGAGTATACCCATGAACCATACCCAATCACCTCCATAGCTATAACCCATAATTTCCTTAATCCAATCCCACTCGAAAAACAATTTCGAAATCACTCGGACAACACTCTGACGTAATATTTTATGTATACTAATAATATCTTGAAATAATACGGAGTAAATATATATATGTAAATCGATTGAGAGAGTTTAGAGAAAAATATTTTCAAGTTTCTTATGAAATAATGAAACCTGTTGAATTCTATTTATAATAGATTTTTGAATTATTAAAGTGAATTATTAAAGTATGAATTATTAAAGTGAATTATTAAAGTATGAATTATTAAAGTGAATTATTAAAGTATGAATTATTAAAGTGAATTATTAAAGTTAAAGTAAAGTAAAAATAAAGTAAAGGTAAAGTTTAAGTATAGTAAAAGTATAAAACTATGTACGTATAATACGCGTATAAATATATATAATATTAATTTAAATCGTTATATATATTTAATAAAATAAAATATAAATATCGTTATCTTTATCATACTGGTTAAGTAATGAGTTGTCAAAAGTGGTTCTAGATATTTATAAAAGTTATATACGTTTTAATAATAAAGTTCTTTTTAAACTGAAAACGTTTTTGTACGTTTGAAACTAAATCAAATAAATATAATAATTTTGTTTTCCAAAACCAAATATATTTTTAAGAATCATTTTGTTTAAAGGTTAAAATAATAGAAATCGTTATATCATAAAATGTTTTAGAAAAGTAGAATCATATATATTCATAATAGGTTTCAAGTTTTTAAATTACAGTTTGTTGGTAAAGCATGGGATTAAGTTCAAAGGTTAAATAAACGTATGAAATCATCTTAATGAAAAATGTCGAGTTACATAACTTGTCGATATCCAACATCTAAGTTATTTACACTTCACGTTCTTACTTATAAATCACTTTACCATTTTCCGAATGTTGTCAAAAAGAATAGATTTCTTAAATCACAGTGGACCTCATAACATAGACCCGTAATCATATCATAATGTATCTGATAAATCAATCATTTGATATTATCTTCTAATTCCATCGATAAACATATTGAAACAAATACGTTCATGTAAAGTATTATACGTTTAATACTTTATTAATATTCTCAAGTTATAATATATATATATATATATATATATATATATATATATATATATATATATATACATATATATACATATTTATTTATATATAACGGTTCGTGAACCGTCGGAATTTGGTCGAAGTTATAATGAATGTATGAACACAATTTAAAATTCTTGAGATTTAACTTAACAAACTTTGCTTATCATGTCGGAATAATATAAAGATAAAGTTTAAATTTGGTTGGAAATTTTCGGATTGTCACAGTACCTACCCGTTAAAGAAATTTCGTCCCGAAATTTGAGTGGAAAGGTCGTGAATGATAATAAATATGTTTTCATGATGCATACAGGCTGAAAATTAGAGTTTTATCATCAGCGAATAATTTGGATAAACAATCCATTTATATGAAGAGTACGAATGAAGCTAACATAGAAGAGTGAAATGAGTAAGTGTAGATTCATCTTATCATTTGACGTAGATATGATTGATTTCCAGATTTCAAGGGATTTGAAGAAAATCTTTGTAATAAGATTTGATTCTCCGGTAACAAAAGGAATTAGGATCCGCTTTAAATGCGATCGTCCATTTTAATTGTTCTGTCGGAGATTTTCTTATGAATTCACCTCCTTCGTTTTCTTACAACTCACACCTTCTGTTGATGCATTTTATGCAAGTCCCTAGACATCTACCCACGTCCATTGCAGGTACAACAGTTTATAGGCCACCATGATCGTTCGTTATTATCCTATTCGTGTTTGTATGTGGTTACAGCAACTGCAGGAACGAGATTTGAATGTTTGACTATGTTAGACTTAGTCAGACGTCCGAGTGAAGCCTCACTCGTACAGCTGACAGGCTCATACGCACGGTTGATGCTGAGCTAAGTCACAATTACAACCTAAATGAGAAGACACGAGTGAGTGATCACCCGTACGGCTGATGAAGCCAACTCGTATGTGTGATGGATGAATCGTACAGGTGAGTCAACAGCAGGGGTATATAAAGTCTTATGTTCTTCATTTTAGGTTAAGCCTCTCATTTGTTACACACACTTAGATCTGGTGAGCTCCTCCGATTCTCTCTCAACCCAAATCAACTAGGTGGTGAATAATAGCTCTAGGTGTTGATCTAATCACACTTGATTTAGTTGTGGTATGACTAAATTAATCCCAAAAAGCTTAACCTATTCACTAGAGGGTTTGATTCACTTATTCCGTCATTGTGTGAGTTAAATCTGTTGATTTCTAAGTTCCTAGTCATGTTTCATCACCTTCTATTCTTTCCCCCTCAACTCATATTTTAAAGTATTCATTAATATGCTCCATCCAGTTCTGATTCTCGATATACTTATAACTTTCATATCGGTCATTCTTTTTTTTCATCTACCACTGGAAGAATCTATTTACTTCTACTATACTCTTGGGTTTATAGTGTTTCTAGTTCTCCCGTGTCTTTATATTGCTATATGCATCGATATATATGGTTCATAATTTTTGGTTTGTCGTTAGGCTTTATATCTTCCCTTATATTTCAAAGTCTCTGTTTCTGTCTTCTATAATCATTGTCATCCACAGTTAATGCTCTCTTTTATTTGCTGCAATTTATACCCCAATTTCTATTTCGGAGTTTTGTCCTTTCGTTTCTTCTTCTTGCGATTAAGCACCGCTTGTAATGGTCCAGAATTCACAGATATGAATTTCGGAATGAACATTGTTAATGTTCTAGGAAGGAAATTGTGATGGCACGATCTTGACTTGTCAAATTACTAGAATACCTTGGAAAAGGCTTAATCATCAAGAAATATTTTCTTGATATTTTATAGGTTAAATAGAATACAAGAGTCGTATAACATGGCACATGATGATGTTATGATCTGTGAATCATCACGTTCCATTTAGAAACTCAGCATGAATTACTGTAATATAATCATGTTGATCAAGTGTCATTATATTATACTAACTCATGCTTCAGTTTCCAACACTACTTCAAAAACATTCATATTTTAAACTCAAAGGTTTACAGAGTATAGGAACTAAACAGTTTCCTTTTTGATGTAATATAGATAACGCAAAGAGATAAATGATTCCAGATAAGAATAGTTTTGGAAATATCTTCAGAAATATGGAGGATATTTATAATGAAAGATACGATGATATCTTAGAATTTCTAATATCAGAGGATGATGAAGAATATTGTCTGTAAGGGTTTAGTGTCAGGAGCAAGGTATTCGTTAATGACTTCAGCAGACACTGAATCATTTGGATTCTTTGAAGGCAGGTTCAGTCTTTGTGATTTGTCCACAGCCTCCTTCATACTTTGCTCAATCCGTTTTCCAGTTCCAAAACTTCTCTATTTCTGAGCTTTGTTAATACACTAATCTTTATCATCAAACTTTTTACTGCTAAGGTCGTTTACAGTTTTTGTTGCTTCATCAGCATTTCGAGAACTAGTTCGCGGTTCAGAGTGTTTTTCAGAAACTTCACATTCGAAGTATGTAAGCCTTGGAAATAGACGTTATGTATAACTGTTGGCATCAACATGCTGTGAGATTTCAAAATACTGATTGCTAATTCCCAATGATTCGTATGGCAATTCTCGTTACAAGTGGCAGATGAGTAAATGATGAGGTTTCGATAAATATAAAGATTCTTCGGAATGCCCAAGATCAGTGAAGTTGTTGGTAAGTTTATTGCTAATGTGGTGGAATATGAAAGGTTCTCCTGTAACAAAAGGGTAATCACATATATCAAAATTATGATAAGGCTACTCCGAATGAAAAAATCGAAGTTGTCTTGCTGGAGTTGTGATATAATTTGCTACTTTGCAAAGGAATTGCAAGGTTATTTTTGCTAATAAATGCCAAAAGATCTGACACAGATATGTGTTGAATTATGACTTTGGTTTCGAGAGCTTTTTAAGTACATAACTGTGGGTAATATGTGGTTGGATCATCATCTCGATTGCTCATTATTTGAAGTGTCTTCAGAGATTTTCGAAGGGTTTGAACACAGATTGTAATCGTTTGTATACATTTGATGTTCTAACACATTTTTGAAGTCAAAGTATAGCTTTGAAAGATGTAGGAATCTAAAAGTGATGGTACCAGTTATATCTCGAATTGAATTCTGAGATTTTAAAATCAGAATATGTAATTGGGTTTGAATGAGTATGGTTGTTTTGATTTCTATGAAAGAATGTAATTATTGTGAAAGTAGGAAGTATAATTGATAATTTGCTTAATCTGATTCGAAGAATGTAATATATTAATTGTGAATTTATATATATCTCTCGGGTATTACCTACCCGTTAAAAAATTTTCACAATTAATATTTTGTACATAAGAATTTTATTACAGTCTTTATGAAAATATATATGTATATATTCTCCTCAGATGTAACATAGATTTTAATGAGTTAATACTAAATTAAACTCGTTCGATTTACGGTTGGAACTAGAATTGAATAATTCCTTGAAGGCTTTAGAGGTTACATGAGTATTTCTTCAATAATATTGAAATTATGAATCAATACTTTGTTATTTGTTGAGATGTGATGTTGGTTTTCGTTAAATTCTTGTGAACTTCGCAAAGTACGAATGATGTTATCTGAAAAGTTTCAGTTACATCAATGATGAAGTGTAAAATCAAATATATACTTGATTTATTAGGAATTGGAACTTGTTGAATTGAGACAGAGATTGTAGTTAACGATGGTTAAGTCGCGGGCGAGGGACGTACATTATTGCATATTTGTAATATGAATTAACCGAGTAGTTAAGATTCACACATAATAGCTTAGCACGGAAAGATTTATTTTTTATTTCAAAATATATATATATATATATATATATATATATATATATATATATATATATATATATATATATATATATATAAAATATATATAATTTTTTCAGAGGGAATGAGTTAATTCTTCATAACTTGTTGATACAATATACACGTTATTGATTCGTAATGATGTCCACAGTGATTCTTGAACTGACAGAGTTTGTGATGTTATAGGTGTTGTTGATTCTGATGTTGACTGTACTGACGATGCTGGTGACGTTGACGGTACTGTTGATGCTGTTGGTAAAACAAGTTTAACTTGTTAATCACACACCATTTTTGTCAGGGTTTCTACTCTTCCTTCTATCATTTTGGTTCTCTTAACTGATTTATGGTTAGGACTAGATTAGATAATCTCTAAGACTTTAGAGATTATATAATCGCCGCGGAATGTTTCTCCAATGAAGTTATGAATTAATACTTCGTCAGTTATTGTTGTTGGTACTCCTTGGTATCTATGGTGCGTATGACGTTGATGCTCGTGGGACAGATTGTGAAGTTGAGGTTTACAACGCGGTTGTGGTTGGAGGTGGTAATGGTACTGTTGGCGTTGATGATGGTGGTACTGGTTATGCTGCTGGTGCTGCTGCTGGTGTTTGTAATCTCTGCACCATATTCTCCAAAGCCACTACCCGAGCGCGAAGTTCGTTGACTTCTTCTATTATTCCAGGATGATTGTCAGTTGGAACGAGCGGATAAATAAAATCTAGAATTTGATGTAGTATATAATCGTGACGAGATACCCTGGAAATAAGAGAGAAAATGGTGTCTCGAACAGGTTCGCCGGTAAGTGCTTCAGGTTCTTCACCAAGAGGGCAATGTGGTGGATGGAAAGGATCGCCTTCTTCTTGTTTCCAATGATTGAGGAGGCTATAAACTCATCCCCAATTCATCCAGAATAGGTGATGACTGATTGGTTGATCCATTCCGGTCACACTTCTTTTGGAGCTTGAGTGAGATTCCATTTCGGAATCCGAGTGACTTGAACTGATGATAAATTCCATTTCGTACGATTGGATAAAGGATTTTCGATATAAAGTGATTTTTTGGCTATCGGGTGGTCTTCTATTTACATAGGATATCTATATATAGAGATCAAAAGATTTCATAGATTACGGAGGAATTTGCGGGATATGTCTGGCAAAGTTTAAAGTAACAGATGCGATAAGATATGATTTAGCAGATACGATAAGATATGAATTTTGTCTATACACTACTCATGCAATTAATGTAGCAAGACGTGTCTAGACTAATAATGATAAGTAGGTAATTTCCTATGGATGATAAGCAGATGATTTCCGACTAGAAATGATAAGCAAAACTTTTGACATGCAGACACGGTCGAAGTCCAGACTCACTAATGCATCCTAACGACTTATCAGTTAGACACACTAATGCAGATCTGGTTCGCTAAGACCACCGCTCTGATACCAACTGAAAGGACCCGTTCATATATATTATAAACGATTCACAATAGTTAATTACATTGCGAGGTATTTGACCTCTATATGATACATTTTACAAACATTGCATTCGTTTTTAAAAGACAATCTTTCTTTACATCAAAAATTGACAGGCATGTATACCATTTCATAATATCCACTATCCAACTATAAATTGATTTAATAATAATCTTTGATGAACTCAATGACTCGAATGCAACGTTCTTCGAAATATGCTATGAAAGACTCCAAGTAATATCTTTAAAATGAGCAAATGCACAGCGGAAGATTTCTTTAACACCTGAGAATAAACATGCTTTAAAGTGTCAACCAAAAGGTTAGTGAGTTCATTAGTTTATCATAATCATTTATTTCCATCATTTTAATAGACCACAAGAATTTCATGTCCAGTTCTCATAAATATACGTCCCATGCATAGAGACAAAAAATAATCATTCATATGGTGAACACCTGGTAACCGACATTAACTAGATACATATAAGAATATCCCCTATCATTCCGGGATCCTCTTTCGGACATGATATAAATTTCGAAGTACTAAAGCATCCGGTACTTTGGATGGGGTTTGTTAGGCCTAATAGATCTATCTTTAGGATTCGCGTCAATTAGGGTGTCTGTTCCCTAATTCTTAGATTACCAGACTTAAATAAAAAGGGGCATATTCGATTTCGATAATTCAACCATAGAATGTAGTTTCAATTACTTGTGTCTATTTCGTCAAACATTTATAAAAGCGCATGTATTCTCAGTCCCAAAAATATAAAGGGTAAAAAGGCAAATGAAACTCACGCATATAATTATTGTAAAACAGTTACTAAAGCATTTGCATGTATTCTCAGCCCAAAAACGTAAAGAGTAAAAGGGAGCAAATGAACTCACGCATATAAATATTGTAAAACAGTTAATAAAGCATTTGCATGTATTCTCAGCCCAAAAATGTAAAGAGTAAAAGGGAGCAAATGAAACTCACCATACTGTATTTCGTAGTAAAAATACATATAACGTCATTGAACAAGTGCAAGGTTGGCCTCAGATTCACGAACCTAAATTAATTATATATATTTATGTGTTGGTCAATATTTGTCTAACAAATTAGGTCAAGTCATAGTGTACCATAATCCTAATGCTCGAGACTAATATGCAAAAGCCAACAAAAGTAAATTTGACTCAAAATAATTTCCAAAAATCTATACATGATTAATATATAGTTTAAATATCGTCGTTTTATATTTTTAAATATTTTTAAAAGATTCATTAGAGTAAATAATATAATTTATTTATTAATAAATAAAATTTTATATTATATTTATATAATAAAATATACTTTTATATATATTAAGTAATAAAATTTATAGGGTTCATTTAATATTATAAAGATAATATGATAGGTATTATTAAAGTAAGTTATTACACGTAGTAAAATATGTTTGTATCAAATATTTATTTGATAAAATAATATATATAATAATAGTAAGTAAAAGTTGTATTATTTTGTAATAATAATTATTATTATAAAAATATCAATATTTATAATTACTAAGATGACATTATGATAAAACTATAATTCTAATTATGATAACTTTAATATTTACGATAATTTTTAATATTATCTTTAAAATAATAATTCTATTTAAAATAATAATAATAATAATAATGATATTTTATAGTAACAATGACATTTCTATTAAAATGATAATTTTTGTTAAAATGATAGTTTTAATACTAACGATAATTTTAATAATAATAGTAATGATAAAAATAATAAGAACGATAATTTTATCTAAATCAATATCTTATAATATTTTAATTTCATTATGATACTCTTACCCATTATTTCCTAATAGTTTCGTTTAATAGCTTTTAATCGTCTTTTATATCGTGTTCGTAATAATGATAATAATAGTAATCAAAATAATTAGGTGTTACAAATATTTGTTTTAATTACACTAATATTAATAATGATAGTTACTATAACATTATTAACGATAATACTAATAATTATCTTAATGATAATATAGTAATAATAATAATAATAACAATAACAATAACCATTTTTAAATAATGATATATATATTAATAATGATAATAATAATAATAATACCAATAATAATAATAATAATAATAATAATAATAATAATTGGATAATAATAATAATAATAATTATAACTTTAACGATAATAACAATAGTAATAATAAAAAAAATAACAATTTTTAATGATAAATCCTTTTATTAATAAAGATAATAATAATAATAATAATAAGATAAAACTAGAACGACGATAATAATAATCATTTTTAATAATAATACAAAAATTCGATGGACTATAACTTCAAATCCGTTCATCAAAATCATTCGATATCTAAATGAAAAGTTCTTAATTTTTCGCTAGCTTTCCAACGACATGCATATCTTATACCTTATCTCAGTCGCATATATAACTAATTCAGGATTCAACATAACCTAACTAAAGGCAATATCAAAAGTACAAACATGCATAATCCTATATACTCGAGCACTAGTCAGGGATACACTATTAGTATGTAAAAGTTAAATTATGAGTACTCACGTATCAATATTGCAGGAAAGGTACGTAGACGCAACGGAGATGATAAACACTATATTGATCTCACGAGCATACCCATGAACCATACCCAATCACCTCCATAGCTATAACCCATAATTTTTTTAATCCAATCCCACTCAAAAAACAATTTCGAAATCACTCGGACAGCACTCTGACGTAATATTTTATGTATACTAATAATATCTTGAAATAATACGTAGTAAATATATTTATGTAAATCAATTGAGAGAGTTTAGAGAAAAATATTTTCAAGTTTCTTATGAAATAATGAAACCTATTGAATTCTATTTATAATAGATTTTTGAATTATTAAAGTGAATTATTAAAGTATGAATTATTAAAGTGAATTATTAAAGTATGAATTATTAAAGTGAATTATTAAAGTAAGAATTATTAAAGTGAATTATTAAAGTATAAATTATTAAAGTGAATTATTAAAGTATGAATTATTAAAGTAAATTATTAAAGTTAAAGTAAAGTAAAAATAAAGTAAAGGTAAAGTTTAAGTATAGTAAAAGTATAAAACTATGTACGTATAATACGCGTATAAATATATATAATATTAATTTAAATCGTTATATATATTTAATAAAATAAAATATAAATATCGTTATCTTTATCATACTGGTTAAGTAATGAGTTGTCAAAAGTGGTTCTAGATATTTATAAAAGTTATATACGTTTTAATAATAAAGTTCTTTTTAAACTGAAAACGTTTTTGTACGTTTGAAACTAAATCAAATAAATATAATAATTTTTTTTTTCAAAACCAAATATATTTTTAAGAATCATTTTGTTTAAAGGTTAAAATAATGGAAATCGTTATATCATAAAATGTTTTAGAAAAGTAGAATCATATATATTCATAATAGGTTTCAAGTTTTTAAATTACAGTTTGTTGGTAAAGCATGGGATTAAGTTCAAAGGTTAAATAAACGTATGAAATCATCTTAATGAAAAATGTCGAGTTACATAACTTGCGATATCCAACATCTAAGTTATTTACACTTCACGTTCTTACTTATAAATCACTTTAGCATTTTCCAAATGTTGTCAAAAAGAATAGATTTCTTAAATCACAGTGGACCTCATAACATAGACCCGTAATCATATCATAATGTATCTGATAAATCAATCATTTGATATTATCTTCTAATTCCATCGATAAACATATTGAAACAAATACGTTCATGTAAAGTATTATACGTTTAATACTTTATTAATATTCTGAAGTTATAATATATATATATATATATATACATATTTATTTATATATAACGGTTCGTGAACCGTCGGAATTTGGTCGAAGTTATAATGAATGTATGAACACAATTTAAAATTCTTGAGATTTAACTTAACAAACTTTGCTTATCATGTCGGAATAATATAAAGATAAAGTTTAAATTTGGTTGGAAATTTCCGGGCTGTCACAATGGATGACAAGAAAATAGACCCGACATATTACTTTTACTTTTGACAGCATTGCAGGCAAAATAGTACGATCAGGATCAAGCATGTTCTTTTTGTCCGATTGATCAACACTTGTAGACAAACTAGATCAGGCTATAGATAAGAGACTAAAACCTCCATTTCCCCAACTTCGAAGACGACATCATATCACACCTATATTATTATTAGCAGTCTACCATAGCAAATCGTACATTGCTCACCCTGTGCTACCGGACTCAAAGCATTTCAAGATCATTTTAACGGTTACAAGGTAACGTTCTGTGAACACTAACCCTATAATCTTCTTTAAGACATCGATGCCGGCTATTCCGATGATAGTAGGTCAATGTTTAACCACCACCATCGAGATCTTCATCTCAAAATGGGGTTATTCACGGTACACCAGACCAGAGAGTTAAATGCGAAAGACCCTTAATTCTCCCTCTTTTTGTTGTCAACTGTAAACCGAACCCGTCAGATCCAATATATGATGGATCTAATGGTGTCATCCGTGGTACAAATAAGTTAAAAATATTTTTTTGATCTTTTCTCTTTATGTCCACTCCATTTACTTGTCTTCCCTTGTATGTGGTTACAGATACCAGGATGACAAGCAAACCAGAAGCACCGAAGCCTCTACCAACCCGAGCTGTGTTGCCTGCAGGACCAACACCGAAGCCTCTACTTGGCGGAGATAGTTTTATTTTATTTTGGGAGATTATACCTTAAGGTAGTTTATTTTTATTTTTGATATTAATATTATTATTATTATTGTTATTATTATAATTAATATTATTATTACTACTAACATCATATAAGTATTTAAAATCATTAAGATTATTGGTATTATTATTAAAATTATCATTTTTATTACTATTTTTATCATTAACATGATTCTTATTATTATTATTATTATTATTATTATTATTATTATTATTATTATTATTATTATTATTATTATTATTATTATTATTATTATTATTATTATTATTATTATTATTATTATTATTATTATTATTATTATTATTATTATTATTATTATTATTATTAATATTATTAATATTAATATTATTATTATTATTATTATTATTATTATTATTATTATTATTATTATTATTATTAACATTATTTTATCAAATACATATTAGATACATAAAAATATATTTGATACATAATATAATTATATTAATATTAAATAAGATATTAGAATGAAAATATTGACATTAATTATATAAACATTACCTTTAACAAATTACTGATTTTTGATATAATACTAACTACTTATATATATATATATATATATATATATATATATATATATATATATATATATATATATATATATATATATATATATATATATATATATATATATATATATATATATATATATATATATATATATATAATATAACTATATGTATAAATATTAATAAATATATGTAACACATAATTGAAGATATAATATATAAGTAAAGTATATATATAGATATGTATATATCTTAAATAGAATTTAGTATGATTATTACATAATTAAAATACTTAAATAAATATCATATGATTAATAAATAGAATTATGTGTTTATATGTTTTAATATATAATACTGATATAGGTTCGTGAATCCGAGGCCAACCCTGCGTTGTTCAGTTCAGTTGTTCAATGCCGTCATATGTATTTTTACTACAAAATACAGTATTGTGAGTTTCATTTACCTTTTTACCCTTTATATTTTTGGGCTGAGAATACATGCGCAATATTTATAAATGTTTTACAAAAATAGACACAAGTACGTGAAACTACATTCTATGGTTGAATTATCAAAATCGAATATGCCCCTTTTTATTAAGTCTGGTAATCTAAGAATTAGGGAACAGACACCCTAATTGACGCGAATCCTAAAGATAGATCTATTGGGCCTAACAAACCCCATCCAAAGTACCGGATGCTTTAGTACTTCGAAATTTATATCATATCCGAAGGGTGTCCCGGAATGATGGGGATATTCTTATATATGCATCTTGTTAATGTCGGTTACCAGGTGTTCACCATATGAATGATTTTTATCTCTATGTATGGGATGTGTATTGAAATATGAAATCTTGTGGTCTATTAAAATATTGAAATGATTGTTATGATAAACTAATGAACTCACCAACCTTTTGGTTGACACTTTAAAGCATGTTTATTCTCAGGTATGAAAGAAATCTTCCGCTGTGCATTTGCTCATTTTCAAGATATTACTTGGAGTCATTCATGACATATTTCAAAAGACGTTGCATTCGAATCATTGAGTTTATCAAGATTATTATTTAGTCAATTATAGTTAGATATATTATGAAATGGTATGCATATCGTTAACTTTCGATGAAATGAAAGATTGTCTTTTCCAAAAACGAATGCAATGTTTGTAAAATGTATCATGTAGAGGTCACGTACCTCGCGATGTAATCAACTGTTGTGAATCATTTATAATCGATATGGACTTCGTCCGGATGGATTAGGACGGGTCTCTACAGTTGGTATCAGAGCGGTGGTCTTAGTGAACCAGGTCTGCATTTATGTGTCTAACTGATAAGTCGTTAGGATGCATTAGTGAGTCTGGACTTCGACCGTGTCTGCATGTCAAAAATTTTGCTTATCATTTCTAGTAAAAAATCATCTGCTTATCATCCCTGCTTATCAATGTTAGTCTAGAAACGTCTTACTGCCTCTACTGCATAGACAGTGTATAGATAAATTCATATCTTAGCGTATCTGTTATTGTTACCATTGCCTGACAGCTTCCGTAGATTCCTCCGTAACTTAGAGGATTTTAGTATTATATATGCATATGTAAATTATGTATTGCAGGGTACTAATCTACATCCTATAATCTATTTCTTATCAAAAATTCTTCATCTGATCGTACGAGATGAATCCCTCAACCAGTTCGAGTCCCTCAGATTTCGATAGCCATTTCGATAGTTATTCCGACAGCTATTCCGATATGGAGTTTCATCTAAGCTCCGAAAGCAGTGTCACCAAAATGAATTAACCAATTCATTTGATGGGTTCGTAGCCTACTTAACCGATGGAGACGAGAAAAAGGCGATCCTTTTCACCCACCAACCTGCACTCTTGACAAAGAACCTGAAGCACTTACCGGCGAACCCATTCGAAACACCATTTTCATACTCATTTCCAGATTATCTCTCCACGATTACATTCTATCTAAAATTCTAAACCTTATTCATCCGTTCGTTCCGACCGACAATCATCCCGGAATAATAGAAGAAGTCAACGAGCTTCGCGCTCAAGTAATCAATTTAGAAAACATGGTACAAAACTTACCAGCTTCAGCAACATCACCGGCACCAATAGTACCATCAACAACCCAAGTCTCAACATCACATGTCTCAACATCTCATTCTGTACTTCGAGTATAATCATCGTTCTGCATGACGTTCTACATCATTTATCTTCGTTCGACATGGCGATTATGTAATCTCTAATGTTTTAGAGATTATATATATTCTTGTTCTAACGGTAAATTAAATGAGATTAATATCATATTACCTCATTAAATCCATAATTACATCTGAAGAAAATATATATGCAAGTATATTTCCATAAAGATTGTAATTAAAAATTCTTTTGTACAAACTGTTAATGGTGAAAATATTTTAACGGGTAGGTAATACCCAAGGAATATTTAGATTTCACATTAATAAATTACACTGTGCATTCTTCGAATCAGATTCAATAGTCATTTACTATCCTACTTACATCCACCGATATACAAATCCGTTCACCACGAAATAACCATTTTCATTCAATTTCATATTTGGATTTTGATCTATCAGAATCCAACAAGTGGCATAATGAAGAGAACATTGGACAAGATAAAATTTGTTAGAAACAAACAAATTAACTATGAGAAATTTTGTTAAGAATCCACGCTAACAAAATCCTAGCTAACTTTTCCTAGCTAACTGTTAATTCCGTATTACATTTTAATTATCGCAATTTATTTATCGCAATTTTAATTCTCGCAATTTTATTTATCGTCATTTAATTTCTGTTATTTACTTTACGCACTTTATTTATCGTCATTTAATTTCTGTTATTTATTTTACGCACTTTAAATATCGGGACACGTATACAAGGTTTTGACATATCATATCGATGCATCTATATATATTATTTGGAATAACCATAGACACTCTATATGCAGTAATGATCGAGTTCTCTATACAGGGTTGAGGTTGATTCTACAATAATATATATAGTTTGAGTTGTGATCGAGTCTGTGACGTATACGGGTCACGACATGTATTAATTAATTCAAATATTATATATTAAACTATATATGAATTATTGGACTGTCGACTGTGGACTATTGACTGTGGACTAATAACATTGGACAATTAAAATGAATTAAAATATTGATTATAACATATGAAACTAAAAAATTCTTCAAGTTTGCCACTTGATTTCGTCTTAAACCTCATTTGTATCTTCACGATTACATTTTGCGTTCAAACCTTTCATGATTCTTGAAAACACCTCAATCAAGAGGATGAACCAACGACACTTTATCTACGGAAGAAAAGATCGATGCATCTAGTTATGCACCTGAAAACTCTCGAAAACTGAGTAAATGTTTAACGCGTAGCTGTGCTAATTCCTTTAGCGTTATTATTACCGAAAATAACTTTACAATCTCTTTCCAAATTAGCCAATTTTGTCACAGCTCCAGCAAGTCAACTTCGACTTTTCGTTCGAAACAACTTTATTGTAACCTTGATATATATGCGTGCTCTTTTATTGTTACCGGGAAACCTTTTATATTCCATCATATTACCAGCAGACGTACTAGCAACCTCGTTGCTCCTTGGTTTAAATCTCTCCGACAAATCACTATATTTATCTATTGAAGTCTCATCATGTACTCATCTGCATCTTGTAAAGAGAACTGGCATACCAATTACCGGGAATCAGCAATCAATACTTTGAAAACTCACAGCATATCTACATCAACAGTTATATGTATAACATTCATCTCTTAGAATTATGATCTTTCATCTGAAATCCTGAAAAGCACTCATTCTACAAATCAATACTCTGAATGTTGAAAAAGCTGAATGAAGCAGCAGAAACCATAGACAACCGTAAATGACCTTAATCATCAGAAGTTGATGATAAAGAATAGTATGTTGGAAAAGCTCAGAAAAGTTAGAACTGGAAAACTGATTGAGCTAACCATGAAGGAGACTCTGAACAAATCACAAGGACTAAACTTGTACATAAAGAATCCTGATGATTCTGTATCTGATGAAATCTTTAGCGAACGCCTTGCTTCTGAATCCAAACCCTTACGGATAAATCTTCTCTATCATCCTTCGATATTAGAAATTCCAAGATATCATCGTATCTTTCATTCTCAATATTTCTGAAGATATCTTCATAAATATTCTCGTCCGATATTAATTATCTCTTAGTGCTGTCAGTTTTACATCATATAGAAACTGTTAGTTTCTATATTCTGTAAACTTCCGAGCTTAAAATATGAATGTTATTGAAGTAATGTTGGGAACTGATGCATGAGTTAGTATAATATAATGACACTTGATCAACATGATTATATTACAGTAAGTCATGCTGAGTTTCTAATGGAACGTGATGGTTCACAGATTATAACGTCATCATGTGCCATGTTACATAACTCTTTCATTCAGCTTAACTTCTGAACATATCAAGAAAGTATATTCTTGATAGTTCTATTCTCAGTGATTTTGGTAATTTGATAAATCAAATCGTGCCATTACGTTCTTTCTTATTTAGAACATTAAGTTCATTCGAAACTCCATGCTTATGAATTCTGGACCGTTACTCGCTTTACTAGAGGTCGAGAAGATAATAAAAAGGCAAAGAGCTCCAAAATATAAGAGAAAATATAAAGTCCAATAACAACACGGAGGCTACAAACCGTGGATATTAATACGAATAACAATATAAAGACACGGTATAATTAAGAATAGTATCACCCCAAGGTTATATTAAAAGTAAACAGATTTTTCTGGTAGAAGATTGAAAAGAAGGATGACAGAATGATAATTAGGAAAATATTAGGGATAAGAACTGGACTAAGCATTTTCACAATCTTTTGGATGTATGAACTAAGAAAGAAAGTATAGGAATGGTGAGAATAATGGAACGGAAGAGCTTAAATTTATAGTGGAAATATCAGACAGAGTAATCACGGCAGATTACCATATTTATTATAGAGATCTTAATTTCCTTACTCGCCGAAGGGTCAAATCTTTTAGATTTAGAAGATTTTCTTTAAATCCCTTGAATTCCGGAATTCAACCCTGACTACGTCAACAGTTAAGACGCACCTTATTTTCTAATTTACACCGTAACTACGTCAAAAGTTGAATCTCTATCTCAATCTGTTGTGACAGCTTCATTCGTACACTTCATCTAATCGAATCGTTTTATCTATAATAGTCAATAATGATAAAACTCAATTTATCAACTCATAGTTGTCATGAAAACATTTTTATTATTAGTCATGACCACCTCACTCAAATTTCGGGACGAAATTTCTTTAACGGGTAGGTACTGTGATGACTCGGGAATTTCTGACCAAATTTAAACTTAATCTTTATATATTTCCGACATGATAAGCAAAGTCTGTAATGTTGAGTCACAAATATTTCGAACTGTTTCATATATTTGTTTAACTTTCGACCATTCTCGACGATTCACGAACAACTATTTGTAAATAGATAACATATATATATTTAAATAGGTATTTATAATTTGAAATATAATTTAGAATATTATATAGTATGATTATTAGGATTTATATTGTAAAATAAATAAAGTAAAATGCGATTAATGGAAACTATAAAATATATAGATATATATATAAATATGTAAATAAATATTACTTGTAAATATATAAATTTATATTAAATCTATTTGTTTAAAAATATATAATATAATTGTTTTAGTATTTAACTTTGATATTTGAAAACTGTTTATATATAGAAAGGGAATATAAATGATTTCGAGCTTAATTAGTAAACGTCAGTAATACTCGATTGACATATCGTTAGCGTTCATATAGATTTAATATAAGTTTATGATGGATTAAAATAAAAGCTGAACTGTAAATTGATTACGAAGATTTTAGATTTGTTAAAAGTATTTTTACCTTTTTAAATTTAAATATTAGTACTCCGTACATATAAATCGGAACAGAAAATAAATAATTTTCGAACCTTTTTGATCAGGGTTCAAACAGTTAATGAGTGAAATAATTAAATATATTTAATCTAAAAATTTGGGATTTTTAGGAACAACTTTATACGTTAACTGTTTAGCAATGGACACGATATACCCACTCCGTGAAAACTGTCGGCATAATAATGGACTGGTAACTGTAGACTCACATGTTTTATGCCTTTATTGAATTCTTATGATAAGAGTATTATTATTTTAGTATTACTTTCTTATTATTATTAAATCTACACTTACATATATATCTTATATATATATATACAAGTGCGTACACATATACAGACATTGGATCCCCTTCACCATCGTTTCTCTTTTGATATCAATCATCATCTCCGGTTAACCACCATAAGCATCGGACACCTTCACCTTCCATAACAACCATCGTAAACCACCACAAAAAAAAAAAACCACCATCGACTTCTATGATTATCGTTTTTAATTTCTAGGAAACCCTTTATCACCACCGGTTACCACCATGAGCACCACCACCATAACCACCCACCGGCCACCTTCCATCATCAAGGAAATCTTCACCCTTCATCTCTCTCTAGTTCTCTCTTTTGTTGAAACCGTTATCCACCATCTCCTATCTCTTCATCTACGTGACAAACCACCACCCACCATTGTAATACACCACCCCCTACCGGTCATCACCCTCACCATCAAACTCACCACCACTGCCGTCTGCTGAAGTTGCAACCACCATCTCTTTCTCTACCTTCTTGCTCTCTCTCTCATCTTTAAACCAACAAACAACCTGTAATTACCTCCGTCGTTGCTGTTGCTGTGTTGTGACTGCTACAGTTACACTTCAAGTTAAAATTCGATGATCTTGTGAGGTTTAAAATGTAAATATTAAAGATAAAATAATGGTGAGATGAGACCAATGATGACATTGATGAAGAGAATGTAGAATTATGATGATGAAGATTGTATGTTGTAGTGATGTTAAGTTATGATTATAATTATGATTATAATGATGAATGATAATGGCGATGGTGTTAATTGATGATGATAATGGATGTTGATGATGTTATGATGATGAATGACGATGATGATATGGTATTAGTGGAGAAGATGACTGATAGATATATCGGTTATATAGAATTCGAAAGCAATTTAAAACAGAAATGTAATTAGGAGAGCAACGGTTAAGAGTGTTGGTGGAGAACAAGAGGTCCTGGGTTCGAACCCAGGCTTCTGCAAGTATAATTGTTTTAAAAAAGTTGTCTTGTGAGTGTGGGTTTGTGTAATGGGCTGTTAAAAGATTTGATACTTGGGCTGCACAAGAGAGTTGGACTGAAAATATAGTTGGACTGAAAATATAGTTGGGCTGAAAAATAGGTTAAATATATATAAATCTCGAAGTAAATAAGAAAGGACGAGTCAGATAAATGGTTATGGGAGGTGACGGGTTACCGAGAGGTCGTAGGTTCGAGTCTTGGCAGAGATAGTTTTATTTTATTTTGGGAGATTATACCTTAAGGTAGTTTATTTTTATTTTTGATATTAATATTATTATTATTATTATTGTTATTATTATAATTAATATTATTATTACTACTAACATCATATAAGTATTTAAAATCATTAAGATTATTGGTATTATTATTAAAATTATCATTTTTATTACTATTTTTATCATTAACATGATTCTTATTATTATTATTATTATTATTATTATTATTATTATTATTATTATTATTATTATTATTATTATTATTATTATTATTATTATTATTATTAATATTATTATTATTATTAATATTAATATTATTATTATTATTATTATTATTATTATTATTATTATTATTATTATTATTATTATTATTATTATTATTATTATTATTATTATTATTATTATTATTATTATTATTATTATTAGTATTATTATTATTATTAACATTATTTTATCAAATACATACTAGATACATAAAAATATATTAGATACATAATATAATTATATTAATATTACATAAGATATTAGAATGAAAATATTGACATTAATTATATAAACATTACCTTTAACAAATTACTGATTTTTGATATAATACTAACTACTTATATATATATAATAATATAACTATATGTATAAATATTAATAAATATATGTAACACATAATTGAAGATATAATATATAAGTAAAGTATATATATAGATATGTATATATCTTAAATAGAATTTAGTATGATTATTACATAATTAAAATACTTAAATAAATATCATATGATTAATAAATAGAATTATGTGTTTATATGTTT
The DNA here is from genome assembly GCF_046630445.1 of Rutidosis leptorrhynchoides. Lineage (NCBI taxonomy): Eukaryota > Viridiplantae > Streptophyta > Magnoliopsida > Asterales > Asteraceae > Rutidosis > Rutidosis leptorrhynchoides. The sequence continues at coordinate 174,502,529 of NC_092334.1, read as the reverse complement.
TAATATATATTACTGATATAGGTTCGTGAATCCGAGGCCAACCCTGCGTTGTTCAGTTCAGTTGTTCAATGCCGTCATATGTATTTTTACTACAAAATACAGTATTGTGAGTTTCATTTGCCTTTTTACCCTTTATATTTTTGGGCTGAGAATACATGCGCAATATTTATAAATGTTTTACAAAATAGACACAAGTACGTGAAACTACATTCTATGGTTGAATTATCGAAATCGAATATGCCCCTTTTTATTAAGTCTGGTAATCTAAGAATTAGGGAACAAACACCCTAATTAACGCGAATCCTAAAGATAGATCTATTGGGCCTAACAAACCCCATCCAAAGTACCGGATGCTTTAGTACTTCGAAATTTATATTATATCCGAAGGGTGTCCCGAAATGATGGGGATATTCTTATATATACATCTTGTTAATGTCGGTTACTAGGTGTTCACCATATGAATTATTTTTATTTCTATGTATGGGATGTGTATTGAAATAGGAAATCTTGTGGTCTATTAAAATATTGAAATGATTGTTATGATAAACTAATGAACTCACCAACCTTTTGGTTGTCACTTTAAAGCATGTTTATTCTCAGGTATGAAAGAAATCTTCCGCTGTACATTTGCTCATTTTCAAGATATTACTTGGAGTCATTCATGACATATTTCAAAAGACGTTGCATTCGAGTCATTGAGTTTATCAAGATTATTATTTAGTCAATTATAGTTAGATATATTATGAAATGGTATGCATGTCGTTAACTTTCAATGAAATGAAAGATTGTCTTTTCCAAAAACGAATGAAATGTTTGTAAAATGTATCATGTAGAGGTCAAGTACCTCGCGATGTAATCAACTGTTGTGAATCGTTTATAATCGATATGGACTTTGTCCGGATGGATTAGGACGGGTCTCTACAGAAACCTGATCTACTCGCTGATGAAAGCAGTGCCCGAGGATATTTACATGAATTTAAATAGCCCGAGAAAGCTGAAAACATGATTAAGAATCTATACGCATGGATGAAAGATGCCACAGTCAAACCTTCATTTGCAACTGCTCCGGCAGCAGAAAAATTTGTACCTCACATATTAAACCATGTTTCCGTCTCATTGCCAGTAATCCCATTAATGTTGGGGTATTACGATGGATTCTATGATCTGGATGATTCTCTACAACAATACGAGGGTATAGCTCATAATCAGCGCTCGTCGGATGAGACCAAATGCTCGGAGTTCCCTCCGCTCCTTGAGGGAGTGGCACAACAATGGTTCAATAACCTTTTGTCACCGCCCATCAGTTGTTATGATGATCTTAGGACGTGCTTCTTGCTTAGCTTTCACAATATACGCGCATCGAGGAGAACTCATGTGGAATGCATGACATCAAGCATGAGCGCGGGGAATCCCTAACACAATTCATCGTCAGGTACTGTCGAGAGGTAGCTAGAATCCAAAATCTTGTGGAATCTCAAAAAGTATAGGGATTTATTCATGGAATTTGCAGAGACCGAAATCTTCCGTTATGGAAAATGTTACGTAAGAGACCCCTAGAGACGCTCGTCTAGGCAATTCGAGAAGCGCATGAACACATGCGAGGTAAAGAAGACACAACTGTGTACTGCATATATGGAAACTCAAGTTATGGACGACGGGATGTGTACGATCCCCCAGAGGTGGACGCCATTCAGGAAGTTTCATCAAAAGCCAATACGATTCCAGTCCATATTGACATCACAATAATAACAGTCACAATAATCGAAGGAACAATCGAGGACATCAGGGGAATAACCACACCCAACAACACAAAAATTGAGATGTCTGCGCTCACGATAATAACCAAGCGGTAGTCAAAAGTCTAATAAAGAGCCTCAAAGAAATATTCGTCACCGAGCCTATATCTACGACGTTTGAGAAACCGGCACGTATGTCTGATTACACGTGGAGAGATAAATCAAAATTTTTCTACTTGCATGATGACTATGGCCATGAAACCAACATGTGTAAGGCTCTGGTTGACAAGGTCATCAAATGTTTAAAGCGCAGAGAGTTGCAGCATTTGAAAATCTACAAGGATGTGCAAAGAGATAACAAGAAAGATGGTGAACCCAAGGGATCTGGTAAGGTGATCCACATTTTTCCCCGATGGGGCAGAAGGTTGGAACCAGAATCTGTGCCACTCATAACATGGGAGAAAATCCATATTATGTTCCCGTCTGCGGGAAAGCGCAATACAAAGAGTGAACCAGTAATTGTGGAAGGATACCTGCCAGAATGTAGGCTTGTAATCAAGCAACTTTGTGTGGACACAGGGAGCTGCTTCAAGTCATGTTCGAGCATTATTTTGGCGAGTTGTCATTCTGACTTAAGAGCGATCTGGAAGCGCTCAAAGAGAAGGTTCGGGGATTTTCTGGGAAACCCACATGGTCCCTGAGATCCCTCGAAGTCGATCTCATACTCCAAGAAGACAATGACCAGATTAAATCACGAATGAAAAAGTTAGAGTTCTGTGTGATTCGCGCTTCCTCGGATTATGAAGCTCTGTTGGGGCGCTCTACACTAAAAAAGTTTGATGCCATACCTTCTATCACTCATAGCTTCTTCGTGCTATCAACTCCTGAAGGACTCGCCACCATGACATTCAAATTTCCAGAAAAGGGCGCTGAAGTCTGTGAGGTAGGTGTTACATTGTGAATTTAATAAATTACAGGTCACGAAGCATGATACATGCACCCACAAAATGAATGCCATGTACACACATTAAAGCACTAAAATTGCGCTTTCCGCATTAAAAAGAGCACATACTTATAAAAGTCAAAACTTAAAACGCATAATAAAAATGCATTTACACATAAACACGCACATTCGTTGATTTACAAAAAAATTAACTGGTTTGAATAGGTCTCGAGTAGTCAAGCTTCTGAAAATGGAAAAGACTAAGAGGGCGGTCCCACAACGACCGTAACAAGGGGGATGACGATGGAAGCTCAGACTACGAGTTTGAAGAATATAATGTCGAATGGCTAAGGAAAATGTGCATCCCTGTTTAAGCTTATTAATTAAGCACAATTGTTGAAAGCACAAGATGAGATGTCAATTTAATGATTATTGCTAATATCTATAATCCTTTTAAGCGAAAACATCTTTAATTTATTCAAGTTATTGTCGGCTAAGACCTTTATGCCATATAGTTATGAAAAGTAGTTCTCTGACTTGATAGTGGTGCGTACGGTTATATACCTAGTGCACTCCTACCTTTGAAGAGTTCTTTACTCCGACTCTCGCACGGCAGAAGCTTGTTTGGCAACAAGCTAGTCTATTATACCAAAAGGTCATGGTCATTGGGTTGACCTTGTCCGCCTGAGTAGAACTTGACTATAAGCAATAGGGTTGGTCACCCTTGACCTCAATCCTAAGTGTTGGCGCGCTTAGAAGATTCTTGATGTGCATACACGGTGCATAACCTAAATATATACTATGTGCACGACAGTATATATGATAGGCTAAGCGTTGACATGCCTTGATTATAATTTACAATCTATGACAATTTCACTGATAAAAACAACATATGTATTTGGCTCAAGAATTTATTGCGTGCATGGTTAGAGCATATCAAAGAACAAGGGTTGTTAAACTTCACAATCAAGAGAATACCTTTTCAAGGCTAGTGCGCACATACATATATAACACTCTATGCCTCGTACTACAACAGTTTGTATGATGTGAAAAAAGATAAGTGATCACAATGCATGGGGACAGAAAATAAAATATCTTCATTAATCATATTACAAAGAGCATCACACGGTTACAAAAGGATGAAAATACAAGATAATTACAATCTTTCCGATTAGATGCACTGTAATGACCCGAACTTTTCCATGTTTATATATATTAATTGAGATTGATATTTACATGATTAAATGTTTCCAACATGTTAAGCAATCAAACTTGTTAAGACTTGATTAATTGAAATATGTTTCATATAGACAATTGACCACCCAAGTTGACCGGCGATTCACGAACGTTAAAACTTGTAAAAACGACATGACGATATATATATGGATATACATATGTTTAACATGAGATTATGATAAGTAAGTATCTCCATAAGTATATCAACAATGAGTTATATACATATAAACAAGACTACTAACTTAAGGATTTCGAAACGAGACATATATGTAACGATTATCATTGTAACGACATTTAAATGTATATATATATATCATATTAAGATATATTAATATATCATAATATCATGATAATATAATAATTTAACATCTCATTAGATATAATAAAAAATGGGTTAACAACATTAATTGAGATCGTTAACTTAAAGGTTTCAAAACAACACTTACATGTAACGACTAACGATGACTTAACGACTCAGTTAAAATGTATATACATGTAGTGTATTTAGATGTATTAAAATACTTTTGGAAGACTTCAAGACATATATCAAAACACTCATACTTAACGAAAATGGTTACAGTTACTTTTCCATTCTTTTGTTTCATCAAGAATTCTAGTCGTATTCTTACCCGTATTATACACAGCTTCAAAACGTACTTACTATGGGTATATACCAATAGGAACTAGCATGGGATTCCACTCTTGATTATGTCATGTATGACTAATCAATTTTAACTTCTACCATGAGCTAGTCAACTAACTAGAACTCCTTTTAACCTCACTCACCACTCACCAATTACCACTCATCATTCACTCCATTTCACTTCCAATTCTCTTTCTAATTCCCTCTCAACACACACACACACACACACACACTATTATGAATGTATTTTTCTAGTAGTTAATCATCATCTTCTTCAAAAATCACTTCAAGAATCAAGCTATAATCATCATAGGAAGAACACTTCAAAAATCCCTTCAAATTTACTAATTTACTTCCAAGCTTTCTAATCCATTCCAAGTAATCATCTAAGATCAAGAAACCTTTGTTATATACAGTAGGTTGTCTTTCTTATTCAAGGTAATATTCATATTCAAACTTTGATTCAATTTCTATAACTATAAACTATCTTAATTCGAGTAAAAATCTTACTTGAACTTGTTTTTGTGTCATGATCCTACTTCAAGAACTTTCAAGCCATCCAAGATCCTTTGAAGCTAGATCATTTCTTGTCACTTCCAGTAGGTTTACCTACTAAACTTGAGGTAGTAATGATGTTCATAACATCATTCGATTCATATATATAAAACTATCTTATTCGAAGGTTTAAACTCGTAATCACTAGAACATAGTTTAGTTAATTCTAAACTTGTTCGCAAACAAAAGTTAATCCTTCTAACTTGACTTTTAAAATTAACTACACACATGTTCTATATCTATATGATATGCTAACTTAATGATTTAAAACCTGGAAACACGAAAAACACCGTAAAACCGGATTTACGCCGTCGTAGTAACACCGCGGACTGTTTTGGGTTAGTTAATTAAAAACTATGATAAACTTTGATTTAAAAGTTGTTATTCTGAGAAAATGATTTTTATTATGAACATGAAACTATATCCAAAAATTATGGTTAAACTCAAAGTGGAAGTATGTTTTCTAAAATGGTCATCTAGACGTCGTTCTTTCGACTGAAATGACTACCTTTACAAAAACGACTTGTAACTTATTTTTCCGACTATAAACCTATACTTTTTCTGTTTAGATTCATAAAATAGAGTTCAATATGAAACCATAGCAATTTGATTCACTCAAAACGGATTTAAAATGAAGAAGTTATGGGTAAAACAAGATTGGATAATTTTTCTCATTTTAGCTACGTGAAAATTGGTAACAAATCTATTCCAACCATAACTTAATCAACTTGTATTGTATATTATGTAATCTTGAGATACCATAGACACGTATACAATGTTTCGACCTATCATGTCGACACATCTATATATATTTCGGAACAACCATAGACACTCTATATGTGAATGTTGGAGTTAGCTATACAGGGTTGAGGTTGATTCCAAAATATATATAGTTTGAGTTGTGATCAATACTGAGATACGTATACATTGGGTCGTGGATTGATTCAAGATAATATTTATAGATTTATTTCTGTACATCTAACTGTGGACAACTAGTTGTAGGTTACTAATGAGGACAGCTGACTTAATAAACTGAAAACATCAAAATATATTAAAAGTGTTGTAAATATATTTTGAACATACTTTGATATATATGTATATATTGTTATAGGTTCGTGAATCAACCAGTGGCCAAGTCTTACTTCCCGACGAAGTAAAAATATGTGAAAGTGAGTTATAGTCCCACTTTTAAAATCTAATATTTTTGGGATGAGAATACATGCAGGTTTTATAAATGATTTACAAAATAGACACAAGTACGTGAAACTACATTCTATGGTTGAATTATCAAAATCGAATATGCCCCTTTTTATTAAGTCTGGTAATCTAAGAATTAGGGAACAGACACCCTAATTGACGCGAATCCTAAAGATAGATCTATTGGGCCTAACAAACCCCATCCAAAGTACCGGATGCTTTAGTACTTCGAAATTTATATCATATCCGAAGGGTGTCCCGGAATGATGGGGATATTCTTATATATATGCATCTTGTTAATGTCGGTTACCAGGTGTTCACCATATGAATGATTTTTATCTCTATGTATGGGATGTGTATTGAAATATGAAATCTTGTGGTCTATTATTACGATTTGATATATATAGGTTAAACCTATAACTTACCAACATTTTTGTTGACGTTTAAAGCATGTTTATTCTCAGGTGAATACTAAGAGCTTCCGCTGTTGCATACTAAAATAAGGACAAGATTTGGAGTCCATGTTTGTATGATATTGTGTAAAAACTGCATTCAAGAAACTGATTTCGATGTAACATATTTGTATTGTAAACCATTATGTAATGGTCGTGTGTAAACAGGATATTTTAGATTATCATTATTTGATAATCTACGTAAAGCTTTTTAAACCTTTATTTATGAAATAAAGGTTATGGTTTGTTTTAAAAATGAATGCAGTCTTTGAAAAACGTCTCATATAGAGGTCAAAACCTCGCAACGAAATCAATTAATATGGAACGTTTTTAATCATTAAGAACGGGACATTTCAGTTGGTATCCGAGCGTTGGTCTTAGAGAACCAGAATTTTGCATTAGTGTGTCTTATCGAGTTTGTTAGGATGCATTAGTGAGTCTGGACTTCGACCGTGTTTACCTGAAAAATGATTGCTTAACATTTTTGTTGGAAACTATATATTTTTAACATATGAATATTATGTGATATATTAATCTCTTAACGTGTTTGATATTATGTGATAGATGTCTACCTCTAGAACAAGTCCCATTGACTCACCTAATAATAATGAAGAGTCAAATATAAATTGGAATGATTCGTGGACTGATTCACAAGTTCCCGAAGAGGAACCGGAAGAAGAGTCGGAACCGGAAGAAGAATCGGAACCGGAAGAAGAATCGGAACCGGAAGAAGAAATAGAACCGGTGGGGGAAATAATAAAACGGTTAAGTAAAAGAGAATCCTCAACCAACCGACCAAGGTTAATTATGGTCAATGGTGTTTCCGCCAAGGAAGCAAAATATTGGGAGGATTACCAATTCTCCGATGAATCGGATTCCGACGAGAATTCCGATGATGTTATAGAAATTACCCCAACTGATTTTAAAAAGGCAAAAGAAAATAATAAGGGAAAGGGCATAAAAATAGAGAAATCTAATTCCAACCCCGATGAACTTTATATGTATCGTCAACCCCCGAAGTCCTTAAGTTGTAACAATGACCCGGGAACCTCTAAACCACCAGGTTTTTCTAAACCAATGTGGACAACGACGGCTCGTATTAGGGGAACATCATATATCCCTAGAAACTTGGCAAAACGAACCAAAACCGAACAAGAAGAAACGAGCGAGTCGGAATAAGATAGTTGTATTCGTGTGGTGTAATATATGTAATATAGTGTGCTTATGCTTTATGATATATGTAAAAATTGCTTGTATTAATAAGTATTTTTTTATGAATCTAACTCTTGTCTATTTTACAGTATAAAAACACAAAATGGATAGACAACCCAATATTTTAAGAGACCTACCCGGAGACATGATTGATGAAATCTTGTCTAGAGTCGGTCAGAATTCCTCGGCACAACTATTTAAGGCGAGATCAGTTTGTAAGACATTCAAAGAATGTTCCAAGAATGCCTTGGTTTATAAAAGGCTTTCGTTCGAAAGATGTGGGATATCACATTGGGAAATCCATAAGTTACGATGTGTTTACTTTGACGCATATATTGCGGGGAACCCAAATGCTATTTTACGCAACGGGTTAAGAAATTATTTTGACTCAGTATATCCGAATATAGGACTTCGTGATTTAGAAAAAGCGGCTAACATGCAACATAAAGAAGCATGTTATGCTTACGGGTTAGTAATGTTCGCTTCTCACCAAAGTGAGAACAAGAACATCGGGCTACAACTATTAAACAAAACGTTCCCATAAGTGACGAAGTCGGTAATTGGGGTAAGAAATGAGGATTTTAGGTTATTACGAGACTGTTGGTCATTACGTAACCCTCGTCCCTTTGACGACGTTACAACACGCTGTCTTATCAACGGCCATAACGGTTATGTTCCACAAGACCAAGGATGGGAAGTAGTCCTAGTAAAACCAGAATGCATAACTTGTTTCTGGACGTATGAATTACGTGTCTTTATTGCCTTTGCTGAACGACTTATGTACTAGCTAGAATTATCTTCACAACTATCTTGTATCAAAGTTATTATGTGCTATATTTCATGCTTTATGTAAAATAAGCGGTATTGTAAGTTTGTAAAATATTGTATAAAAGTTTGAACGCGAAATATTATTACAATCAGTTTTTCATATAGAATTGTAGTAGTTGAATTGTATATTAGCTACTAAGTATGAACTTAACGGGTAGGTACTACCCGAATTTAAACTTATAAAACGCTAATATGAAGAAAAAGCTTTTATAAATGAGTTCATATTATGCTACGAAATACTATTAACTACTCTTAATATTCTGTATGATTAACTTGTTCCATTTGACTATTTTGAAGGAATTGGCACCGACTACTCGACACACCGTGAATATGAATGAAGAGGAATTCCGTACTTTTCTAGCTTCAAACATAGCCGCAGTACAGGCTGCGCTACATACCAACAATAACCTTGGATCTGGCAGTACAGGAAATCGTGTAGGATGCACCTACAAAGAATTTACTGCCTGCAAACCTTTGGAATTTGATGGAACCGAAGATTGAAACGGTGGACCGAGAAGGTCGAATCGGTGTTTGCCATAAGTAAGTGTATTGAAGAGGACAAAGTGAAGTACGCTACGCATACCTTCACAGGTTCTGCGTTAACATGGTGGAATACCTATCTAGAGCAAGTGGGACAAGATGATGCGTACGCACTACCGTGGTCAGCATTCAAGCACTTGATGAACGAGAAGTACCGTCCCAGAACCGAGGTCAATAAGCTCAAGACAGAACTTAGAGGGTTACGAACCCAAGGATTTGATATTACCACGTACGAAAGATGATTCACAGAATTGTTCCTATTGTGTCCGGGAGCATTCGAAGATGAGGAAGAGAAGATCGACGCGTTTGTGAAAGGATTACCGGAAAGAATCCAAGAAGATATAAGTTCACACGAGCCCGCCTCCATACAACAGGCATGTAGAATGGCTCACAAACTAATGAACCAAATTGAAGAAAGAATTAAAGAACAGACTGCTGAAGAGGCCAATGTGAAGCAAGTCAAAAGAAAGTGGGAGGAAAACGGTGATAAGAATCACCAATACAACAACAACAGCAATTACAACAATAATTGCAACAATTATCCCAACAATCGCAACATCAATCGCAACTATAACAAACGGCCCAACAACAACAACAACAACAACAACAACAACAACAACAACAACAACAACAACAACAACAACAACAACAACAACAACAACAACAACAACAGCAACTACAACAATCATCCCAACAACAATAATAACCGCAACAACAACAACAATCAGAAGCAGCTATGCCAAAGGTGTGAAAAGTATCACTCGGGGTTCTGCACCAAATTTTGCAACAAGTGTAAAAGAAATGGTCATAGCGCGGTGAAGTGTGAGGTCTACAGACCAGGGGTTAATAGAACGAAAGGAACAAATGGTGTCGGAACGAGTAATGGCAGAGCAAGTAGTGTCGGAGCAAGTTATGCCAATGTAGTTTGTTATAAATGTGGAAAACCGGGCCACATTATTAGAAATTTCCCGAACCAGGAGAACACGAATGGACAAGGCCGCGGAAGAGTTTTCAATATTAATGCGGCAAAGGCACAGGAAGACTCGGAGCTTGTTACGGGTACGTTTCTTATTGACAATAAATCTGCTTACGTTTTATTTGATTCGGGTGCGGATAGAAGCTATATGAGTAGAGATTTTTGTGCTAAATTAAGTTGTCCATTGACGCCTTTGGATAGTAAATTTTTACTCGAATTAGCAAATGGTAAATTAATTTCAGCAGATAATATATGTCAGAATCGAGAAATTAAACTGGTTAGCGAAACATTTAAGATTGACTTGATACCAGTAGAGTTAGGGAGTTTTGATGTGATAATCGGTATGGACTGGTTGAAAGAAGTGAAAGCAGAGATCGTTTGTTACAAAAATGCAATTCGCATTATACGAGAAAAAGGAAAACCCTTAATGGTGTACGGAGAAAAGGGCAACACGAAGCTACATCTTATTAGTAATTTGAAGGCACAAAAACTAATAAGAAAAGGTTGCTATGGTGTTCTAGCACACGTCGAGAAAGTACAAACTGAAGAAAAGAGCATCAATGATGTTCCCGTCGCAAAAGAATTTCCCGATGTATTTCCGAAAGAATTACCGGGATTACCCCCACATCGATCCGTTGAATTTCAAATAGATCTTGTACCAGGAGCTGCACCAATAGCTCGTGCTCCTTACAGACTCGCACCCAGCGAGATGAAAGAACTGCAAAGCCAATTACAAGAACTTTTAGAGCGTGGTTTCATTCGACCAAGCACATCACCGTGGGGAGCTCCTGTTTTGTTTGTCAAGAAGAAAGATGGTACATTCAGGTTGTGTATCGACTACCGAGAGTTGAACAAACTTACCATCAAGAACCGCTACCCACTACGAGAATCGACGACTTATTTGATCAACTACAAGGCTCGTCTGTTTATTCAAAGATTGACTTACGTTCCGGGTATCATCAAATGCGGGTGAAAGAAGATGATATTCCAAAGACTGCTTTCAGAACACGTTACGGTCATTACGAGTTTATGGTCATGCCGTTTGGTTTAACTAATGCACCAGCTGTGTTCATGGACCTTATGAACCGAGTGTGTGGACCATACCTTGACAAGTTTGTCATTGTTTTCATTGATGACATACTTATTTACTCAAAGAATGACCAAGAACACGGTGAACATTTGAGAAAGGTGTTAGAAGTATTGAGGAAGGAAGAATTGTACGCTAAGTTTTCAAAGTGTGCATTTTGGTTGGAAGAAGTTCAATTCCTCGGTCACATAGTGAACAAAGAAGGTATTAAGGTGGATCCGGCAAAGATAGAAACTGTTGAAAAGTGGGAAACCCCGAAAACTTCGAAACACATACGCCAGTTTTTAGGACAAGCTGGTTACTACAGAAGGTTCATCCAAGACTTTTCCAGAATAGCAAAACCCTTGACTGCATTAACGCATAAAGGGAAGAAATTTGAATGGAATGATGAACAAGAGAAAGCGTTTCAGTTATTGAAGCTGGGGCTAACTACGGCACCTATATTGTCATTGCCTGAAGGGAATGATGATTTTGTGATTTATTGTGACGCATCAAAGCAAGGTCTCGGTTGTGTATTAATGCAACGAACGAAGGTGATTGCTTATGCGTCTAGACAATTGAAGATTCACGAACAAAATTATACGACGCATGATTTGGAATTAGGTGCGGTTCTTTTTGCATTAAAGACTTGGAGGCACTACTTATATGGGGTCAAAAGTATTATATATACCGACCACAAAAGTCTTCAACACATATTTAATCAGAAACAACTGAATATGAGGCAGCGTAGGTGGATTGAATTATTGAATGATTACGACTTTGAGATTCGTTACCACCCGGGGAAGGCAAATGTGGTAGCCGATGCCTTGAGCAGGAAGGACAGAGAACCCATTCGAGTAAAATCTATGAATATAATGATTCATAATAACCTTACTACTCAAATAAAGGAGGCGCAACAAGGAGTTTTAAAAGAGGGAAATTTAAAGGATGAAATACCCAAAGGATCGGAGAAACATCTTAATATTCGGGAAGACGGAACCCGGTATAGGGCTGAAAGGATTTGGGTACCAAAATTTGGAGATATGAGAGAAATGGTACTTAGAGAAGCTCATAAAACCAGATACTCAATACATCCTGGAACGGGGAAGATGTACAAGGATCTCAGGAAATATTTTTGGTGGCCGGGTATGAAAGCCGATGTTGCTAAATACGTAGGAGAATGTTTGACGTGTTCTAAGGTCAAAGCTGAGCATCAGAAACCATCAGGTCTACTTCAACAACCCAAAATCCCAGAATGGAAATGGGAAAACATTACCATGGATTTCATCACTAAATTGCCAAGGACTGCAAGTGGTTTTGATACTATTTGGGTAATAGTTGATCGTCTCACCAAATCAGCACATTTCCTGCCAATAAGAGAAGATGACAAGATGGAGAAGTTAGCATGACTGTATTTGAAGGAAGTCGTCTCCAGACATGGAATACCAATCTCTATTATCTCTGATAGGGATGGCAGATTTATTTCAAGATTCTGGCAGACATTACAGCAAGCATTAGGAACTCGTTTAGACATGAGTACTGCCTATCATCCACAAACTGATGGGCAGAGTGAAAGGACGATACAAACACTTGAAGACATGCTACGAGCATGTGTTATTGATTTCGGAAACAGTTGGGATCGACATCTGGGCAGAATTTTCCTACAACAACAGCTACCATTCAAGCATTGAGATGGCGCCGTTTGAAGCACTTTATGGTAGAAAGTGCAGGTCTCCGATTTGTTGGAGTGAAGTGGGGGATAGACAGATTACGGGTCAGGAGATTATACAAGAAACTACCGAGAAGATCATCCAAATTCAACAACGGTTGAAAACCGCCCAAAGTCGACAAAAGAGCTACGCTGACATTAAAAGAAAAGATATAGAATTTGAAATTGGAGAGATGGTCATGCTTAAAGTTGCACCTTGGAAAGGCGTTGTTCGATTTGGTAAACGAGGGAAATTAAATCCAAGGTATATTGGACCATTCAAGATTATTGATCGTGTCGGACCAGTAGCTTACCGACTTGAGTTACCTCAACAACTCGCGGCTGTACATAACACTTTCCACGTCTCGAATTTGAAGAAATGTTTTGCTAAAGAAGATCTCACTATTCCGTTAGATGAAATCCAAATCAACGAAAAACTCCAATTCATCGAAGAACCCGTCGAAATAATGGATCGTGAGGTTAAAAGACTTAAGCAAAAAAAGATACCAATTGTTAAGGTTCGATGGAATGCTCGTAGAGGACCCGAGTTCACCTGGGAGCGTGAAGATCAGATGAAGAAGAAATACCCGCATCTATTTCCAGAAGATTCGTCAACACCTTCAACAGCTTAAAATTTCGGGACGAAATTTATTTAACGGGTAGGTACTGTAGTGACCCGAACTTTTCCATGTTTATATATATTAATTGAGATTGATATTTACATGATTAAATGTTTCCAACATGTTAAGCAATCAAACTTGTTAAGACTTGATTAATTGAAATATGTTTCATATAGACAATTGACCACCCAAGTTGACCGGCGATTCACGAACGTTAAAACTTGTAAAAATGACATGACGATATATATATAGATATACATATGGTTAACATGAGATTATGATAAGTAAGTATCTCCATAAGTATATTAACAATGAGTTATATACATATAAACAAGACTACTAACTTAAGGATTTCGAAACGAGACATATATGTAACGATTATCGTTGTAACGACATTTAAATGTATATATATCATATTAAGATATATTAATATATCATAATATCATGATAATATAATAATTTAACATCTCATTAGATATAAAAAATAATGGGTTAACAACATTAATTGAGATCGTTAACTTAAAGGTTTCAAAACAACACTTACATGTAACGACTAACGATGACTTAACGACTCAGTTAAAATGTATATACATGTAGTGTATTTAGATGTATTAAAATACTTTTGGAAGACTTCAAGACATATATCAAAATACTCATACTTAACGAAAATGGTTACAGTTACTTTCCCATTCTTTTCTTTCATCAAGAATTCTAGTCGTATTCTTACCCGTATTATACACAGCTTCAAAACGTACTTACTATGGGTATATACCAATAGGAACTAGCATGAGATTCCACTCTTGATTATGTCATGTATGACTAATCAATTTTAACTTCTACCATAAGCTAGTCAACTAACTAGAACTCCTTTTAACCCCACTCACCACTCACCAATTACCACTCATCATTCACTCCATTTCACTTCCAATTCTCTTTCTAATTCCCTCTCAACACACACACACACACACACACTATTATGAATGTATTTTTCCAGTAGTTAATCATCATCTTCATCAAAAATCACTTCAAGAATCAAGCTATAATCATCATAGGAAGAACACTTCAAGAACACTTCAAAAATCCCTTCAAGTTTACTAATTTACTTCCAAGCTTTCTAATCCATTCCAAGTAATCATCTAAGATCAAGAAACCTTTGTTATATACAGTAGGTTATCTTTCTTATTCAAGGTAATATTCATATTCAAACTTTGATTCAATTTCTATAACTATAAACTATCTTAATTCGAGTAAAAATCTTACTTGAACTTGTTTTTGTGTCATGATCCTACTTCAAGAACTTTCAAGCAATCCAAGATCCTTTGAAGCTAGATAATTTCTTGTCACTTCCAGTAGGTTTACCTACTAAACTTGAGGTAGTAATGATGTTCATAACATCATTCGATTCATATATATAAAACTATCTTATTCGAAGGTTTAAACTCGTAATCACTAGAACATAGTTTAGTTAATTCTAAACTTGTTCGCAAACAAAAGTTAATCCTTCTAACTTTCTTTTAAAATTAACTACACACATGTTCTATATCTATATGATATGCTAACTTAATGATTTAAAACCCGGAAACACGAAAAACACCGTAAAACCGGATTTACGCCGTCGTAGTAACACCGCGGGCTGTTTTGGGTTAGTTAATCAAAAACTATGATAAACTTTGATTTAAAAGTTGTTATTCTGAGAAAATGATTTTTATTATGAACATGAAACTATATCCAAAAATTATGGTTAAACTCAAAGTGGAAGTATGTTTTCTAAAATGGTCATCTAGACGTCGTTCTTTCGACTGAAATGACTACCTTTACAAAAACGACTTGTAACTTATTTTTCCGACTATAAACCTATACTTTTTCTGTTTAGATTCATAAAATAGAGTTCAATATGAAACCATAGCAATTTTATTCACTCAAAACGGATTTAAAATGAAGAAGTTATGGGTAAAACAAGATTGGATAATTTTTCTCATTTTAGCTACGTGAAAATTGGTAACAAATCTATTCCAACCATAACTTAATCAACTTGTATTGTATATTATGTAATCTTGAGATACCATAGACACGTATACAATGTTTCGACCTATCATGTCGACACATCTATATATATTTCGGAACAACCATAGACACTCTATATGTGAATGTTGGAGTTAGCTATACAGGGTTGAGGTTGATTCCAAAATATATATAGTTTGAGTTGTGATCAATACTGAGATACGTATACACTGGGTCGTGGATTGATTCAAGATAATATTTATAGATTTATTTCTGTACATCTAACTGTGGACAACTAGTTGTAGGTTACTAACGAGGACAGCTGACTTAATAAACTTAAAACATCAAAATATATTAAAAGTGTTGTAAATATATTTTGAACATACTTTGATATATATGTATATATTGTTATAGGTTCGTGAATCAACCAGTGGCCAAGTCTTACTTCCCGACGAAGTAAAAATCTGTGAAAGTGAGTTATAGTCCCACTTTTAAAATCTAATATTTTTGGAATGAGAATACATGCAGGTTTTATAAATGATTTACAAAATAGACACAAGTACGTGAAACTACATTCTATGGTTGAATTATCGAAATCGAATATGCCCCTTTTTATTAAGTCTGGTAATCTAAGAATTAGGGAACAGACACCCTAATTGACGCGAATCCTAAAGATAGATCTATTGGGCCTAACAAACCCCATCCAAAGTACCGGATGCTTTAGTACTTCGAAATTTATATCATATCCGAAGGGTGTCCCGGAATGATGGGGATATTATTATATATATGCATCTTGTTAATGTCGGTTACCAGGTGTTCACCATATGAATGATTTTTATCTCTATGTATGGGATGTGTATTGAAATATGAAATCTTGTGGTCTATTGTTACGATTTGATATATATAGGTTAAACCTATAACTCACCAACATTTTTGTTGACGTTTAAAGCATGTTTATTCTCAGGTGAATACTAAGAGCTTCCGATGTTGCATACTAAAATAAGGACAAGATTTGGAGTCCATGTTTGTATGATATTGTGTAAAAACTGCATTCAAGAAACTGATTTCGATGTAACATATTTGTATTGTAAACCATTATGTAATGGTCGTGTGTAAACAGGATATTTTAGATTATCATTATTTGATATTCTACGTAAAGCTTTTTAAACCTTTATTTATGAAATAAAGGTTATGGTTTGTTTTAAAAATGAATGCAGTCTTTGAAAAACGTCTCATATAGAGGTCAAAACCTCGCAACGAAATCAATTAATATGGAACATTTTTAATCAATAAGAACGGGACATTTCATGCACCACTAAGCTAGGAACAGTGATGTTCGTCAACTCATTGGTTACGAGCCGACGCTTCTCGATATCATCAGGCATCATATTTTTTTTAAGGATAGGAGTAAGGCTGGGAGTAACTTCAACATGGGACTTGATTAGATCCCAGAAAAATAACCTCTCCTCAGCCTTTACAGCTAGAAGAGCTTTGGCAAAAAGCTCGCTGACATACTGGGAATCACATGCATGCACCACTATAGTGGGAAACCACTCTTCAAAATTGTGAACTTTTATTTAGCGGTAGCACACACTTCCTCCAACCTTGTCAATTAGGAGGCATGATCCTCGGCCTCTTTTGCAAGAGTTTCATTACTGGCCCAGAGCAAGCCAGCCTCAGCTGTAAGCTTATCAATTTTTTCCTTAGCGACATTCAGCTCTGTAGCAGCCCCAGCTTCAGCTCGTGAATCTTGAGTTGGTCCCTCAACTCGTTATTACGCCCTCGCACCTCGTGCGCACTCTGCGCCTCCTGCATAGAACTGCCCTCCCCCTGCATGCGAGCTTTCTCTTCCTTAATACGATGGATAGAACTCATAAGATTGAGCATGGACATTTGATATCCTTACGCAAATCAACATCTAGGGCCAAATCAAAATAAGCAGATGGAATCTGAACTCGCTCCAAAAAGTTCAACTGTGACGCTTATGCTGCCGCATCCTTAAGAACTTCCAAAAAATCCGCCATCCCGTAGAAGGTCAACGTATTATCAGCTGTTAGACACAAAAGTAAGACATCATAACGTTACGTAATCAATATGAAGCATTATAATAACCAAAAGCACGGAGAATGGATTTACCAGGCTTTTTCTCTTTTTTCTAGGATTTTTCTTTCCCAGATCTCTTACGCTTCTGACCATCCTTAGTGCCAGAACCGGTAGGGTGCTTTGGTTGAAACTTTGGAGAGGTAGTGACGTTAGTCTTATGACCGTTATTGCGCTCATGACCTTCAATACTTGCATCTCATTGTATCTAGGGGATTTTACTTTGGATGAGATTCACCAGTATGAGCCTCGGAAGGTGTGTTGTCACCAAGAGTAGTGTCATTACCATAATTGGCACTATCCCCCATCTCAGTTACCATGCCCTGAATGTTGGCACTCTCAATAATCTGGTCAATCAACAACACTACAAAGGTTGAAACAGAACGTCATCTTGAATAACTTAAGCAAAGTACAATTAAAATGTAACATAGGCACTCCACTGCCTACCCTGATCATCTGCACCCCTTAAGATCAGCACGACTGTTGGATAATAGCATACATTGGCAGCTCTCAAGACTTCATGAGAATACATCGCATAGGAAGTCGATGCTGGGAACAACGATTAAACATCTCGCGCTAAGCAAGAGTCATATCCGGTTTATTGTTTAATTTTTTCAAAATTTCGTGAGAATGCCACAAATGCGCTTCATCGCAATCATCTGAATAAGGGTATTATCGATAAAAAAAGTTTTTCCACTTTTCGTGCACCGCAGCTTTGATGGGTACCATGAATCCAACCCTCTCATTGAAGGCGTACCAACTTTTTTAATGCCATTTAGATGAGTACACATTCTTGAAAAGATCCAGGGTGGGTTTGAAGTTAAAGGCATCATAGTACATCTCAAAATATGTAATGCAACAGGCACTGTAGGGGTACAGTTGGCCAACACCGATACAGAAGTAATGCATAACGTGCATGAAGAAAGGGGTAGAAGGATAGTGCAAGTTTCCCTGTCACATGACCTCGGAATATACAGTAACCTTATCGTCAGAAGGATTATTGGCCCACTGGTTCAGTTGAGGCGCAACAGGACTAAGCACCAATATTGGTGGACACCACGCTTTGATTCACTTTATTGATTTTCTTGTAATTACCGAAGAAATCAATTCAGCATTGTTAGGTTTGGCAACGGACGTGGAAGCCATTTGTATGAAACCAAAAAACTATAAACAATAAAAGAAAGGGATAGAGTACGCGCTAACTTGAGAGTCTAGGAATGAAGAGCATTGACGGGGCAAAAAAAGTATTCTACACTGAAGAAAACCTAGTTGGTGTGCTAGTAGAGAAGATAAAAAAATTTGTGAGAGAAATAATGAGGTATTTATAGTAGAAGTAAAATCAAAATGGCTTACTCTAGATGTTAAAAAGTGCGGTTAAAAATGAAGGGCCCAATACTGAACACGTGTCGCGCGTTGAGTAGATAGAAAAATGAAATGATAAATTGTGGTTGAAGTGACAGTTTATTCCCCGAGAGATTGCTGATAGACGCCAAGCAGGAGATCTTGCATTAAATGCACCTCACTAACCACGCTCATTTCCTTTACATTTTTCTTGAATTTATATTTAGCTAAAAACTAATGTTTTTTTCCTTCTAAAGTACTAGTTGAGTTTGAAATCATGCGTCGTACTTGTGCATATTATCGAACTAGAGGGACTTAATGATATGAATACCCGAATCTCTCGGATAGCACATCACATATGGTGACCACATGTCAATTCACAACCCTAATCATTAGTTCAGACTAACACAAAGTGCTAAGCGCAATAACGCACACACGCGAAAGACAAGACAAAAGGTGATGTCACAAGGAGACAAGCGCTGAACATAATGTACACAAATGGTTGCAACCTATGGCACGCAAATAAAACACAAAAAAATGAGTGATAGTGTAGCACGATCCCAACACTGTATGACGTCATAAACTTTTGAGTGGTTGTGGCCGATAAGAAAAATGACCCGACATATTACTTTTACTTTTGCCAGCTTTGCAGGAAAAACAGTACGATCAGGATCAAGCATCTTCTTTTTGTCCTATCGATCGATATTTATGGATAAACTAGATCAGGTTATTTAAATAACTAAAATCTCCATTTCCCCAACTTCGAAGACGATATCATACCACACATATACTATTATAATTATTAGCAGTCTATGCTAGGAAATCATACATTGCTCACCCGAGCTACCGGACTCAAAGCATTTCAAGCTCATTTTAACAGTTACATGTAACGTTATGTGAACACTAACTCTATGATGGTAGGTCGACGTCTAACCACACCCGTCGAGATCTTCATCTTACAATGGGGTTATTCACGGTACACGAGATCAGAGAGTTAAACTCGAACGATACTTAAGTCCCCCTCTTTTTGTTGTCAAGTGTAGACCGAACCCGTTAGATCCAATCTATGCTTACTCATGGCATTAATTTTTCCCAAATTGAGCGCCTTGTACACCTCGCATTACACATAGCACAAGCGCATGTGTATACACTGAAATGTCCCGTTCATATAAATTATAAAGGTTTCATATTAATTGGTTTCGTTGTGAGATTTTGACCTCTATATGAAACGTCTTTCAAAGACCGCATTCATTTTTAAAACAAACCATAACCTTTACTGTAAGACCCAAATATTTCATTGTACATATGTGTAATTAGGTTGAATGAATTGTGGGGTTTCTTTGTATATTTTAAAAAGAGAAAGGAATTCTGCCCAGGCTATCTGCGCGCCGCGCAGAATTATGGCGCGCCGCGCCATTACGAGCTGACAGCTCATCTCTTGCTTTTAAATTAGATATTTTAAGGGCTTTTTGGTAATTTCACATGGGACCCGACTTTAAGGCTTGAGATCAGTTGTTGGAGTCTCATTTACTACATTTCCATCTACCTTATCACTTTCCATTAAATCCTAGAGAGAGAAAAAGTTCTAGAGTGAGAGAGCTCCATTAAAGGAAGAAGGAGATTGAATCGGGTCTTAGTGCGAGTTCTAAAGTCGTTCATCTAGTCGCTAGCTACGTGGTGATTATGTTGGTAAGTTATAAAACCTAATTTCTTACTTTAATTGTATTAAGAGTTAGTGTTTGGGTAGTGTTGCACATAAAACCCATTTGTTAGTGAATTAGGGGTTTTTGGGTGAATTTGGGTCATGTAGACTCAAAGTTGACTAACTAGGATTTTCAAAGTATTAATTTATGTTTATGAGCTTAAATTGGTTATTCAAATTACTAGCACACTTATATATATGTAAAGGGGTGTTAAGTGGGTTATTGGATGACCCGAAATGGGTGTATTGACTTTTAAACGGTCAAATGGGTCATAATGGACTTAAGTTGTTTAGTGTGTGCGTGTAAAATGCTTAACCTCGTGTTGAAAAGTATTTTAAGACCATTTTTGACTAGTGTTAGGGTTTTGATGGTGTTAACTCAAAAATTAGGGTTAAGGGTGCAAATGGGTTGAAATTGCACCTTGGGTCAAAATGGCACTAGAAGGAAGTTAGTGGTTGACCACTTTGAATGAATGATTGATATGTGCATTATGTAATAGGTGCGTTACATTGAAGTTGAAAGCTCGGTTATCTCTCACCAAAGACTTTGAGGTGAGTGGAATAATTATATATGTATGTATATAGTTTATTTACTTGTGGGGTATGGGTTGAAGTTCGATGTTGACGGTACCATACCCTAGAGTATTTTGTGTTGTTGATGAGGGTTTAAAGTTCGTTGTTGACGATACCTCACGTATGGAATTAAAGTTCGATGTTGACGATGCCATACAACTATTGTAGTGAAGTTGATGAGGGTTTAAAGTTCGTTGTTGACGATACCTCATATGTGGGTTTAAAGTTCGGTGTTGACGATACCACATTAATGTAGACGAATGGGATTTAAGTTCGATGTTGACGATACCAT
This sequence comes from Rutidosis leptorrhynchoides, assembly GCF_046630445.1. NCBI lineage: Eukaryota > Viridiplantae > Streptophyta > Magnoliopsida > Asterales > Asteraceae > Rutidosis > Rutidosis leptorrhynchoides. The sequence goes on along the minus strand of NC_092334.1, from coordinate 174,480,808 downwards.
TCGTTGGGCTACCCTTGAGATCTTGAGTACTATGGATGTTATGAACATCATCATTATATTTGTGTTGTAGCATATTGAATTGGTGTGTTATATGCTATCGTTATACTAGCTTTGTTATCGGGGTCCTTAGCGTTATGCATGTGAAAGGTATGCCAATTATGTAGCTAGTATGTATGCGGATTTGGTGTAAGTGTTTGCAAGTAAGTAAGTTGTATATGTACGTGTATAATTATTGCATTCACTAAGCTTTGCTTACCCTCTCGTTGTTTACCTTTTTATAGGTTCGGTTGTGGACAAGGGTAAGGGCATTATCTTGGATTAAAGATCCCGTTGTGTTAGGGGACGCTTTTGGAGATTTTAGCTTTTGGAGTTTGACCGAGACTTGGGTAGTTTAATCCCAAACACCATGCTCGTAGTGTAGTTTGGTACTTAAACTTTTTGCGGTCAAAACTCTCGTTATGTATTAAACTCGTAAAACGGCCGATGTGGGCCCCGCTTTATAAAACTTATTTATGTTTGAAAAGTGTTAGTTGTACATATTTGAATATGTCGTTAAAAGCGTTTTGTCTAATTATGTCGGGAAGTGGCCAATCTTTTTCACGTTTCAAGACTTTTTGGACAGAGCAGATCGGCGCGCCGCGCGGGGTCCTGGTGCGCCGCGCCAGTTCCTGAACAAACAATTTTTTTTTGTTTTGATATTTTTCCGCAGGCTCGATGGTGGTTTGGTTTGGGTTGTTACATTTACTCTATCGATAAAGGTTTAATAGACATAACGTAGATTATCAAACAATGATAATCTAAACTACAACTTTTACACACGACCTTTATATAATGGTTTACAATAATATTTTACAACAATTTATTTTCTGAATGCAGTGTTTAAACAATATCATACAAGCATGCTGACTACAATTCTTTTCTTTAATTAGCATGCAACATCGGAAGCTCTTAACAATCACCTGAGAATAAACATGCTTAAAACGTCAACAAAAAATGTTGGTGAGTTATAGGTTTAACCTATATATCAAATTGTAATATTAATAGACCACAAGATTTCATTTTTCATAATAAAGTGCAGGTCTGCTCACTGCTGTAAAATCCATTGATATGATGATCACCTGGTAACCGACATTAACAAAAATGCATCTAGCATATCCCCAAACATATAAACCTCAAAGTACTAAAGCAGTTCAAATTCTCTGATTGTGGCTTGTCAAGGCCCATAGATCTATCTTTAGGATTCGCATCAATTAGTGGACTGGTTCACTAATTCTTAGGTTACCAAGCTAGAACAAAAAGGGATGCGTGGTATAACAAATCAATCATAGAATTTAGCTCAAGTACTTGTGTCTATTTTGTAAAATACTTTCAAAACTGCATGTATTCTCATCCCGAAATATTAGATAGTAAAAATGGGACTATAACTCACTTTCACAGATTTTTATTTCGTCGGAAAATAACACTTGGTCACTGGTCGATTCACGAACCTATAACAAATATATACATATATCAAAGTATGATAGAAATATATTCATATCATATTTTATTACGTTTTAACGATTTAAGTTGTTAAGTTAGCAGTCCAACGTTAGTAGTCCACAATTAGTAGTCCACAGTTCGTAATACATAAATCAATATATTTTCTTGAATCAATCCATGACCCAGTGTATACATGTCTCAGACTCGATCACAACTCAAAGTATATATATTATTTTAGAATCAACCTCGACCCTTTATATGCTAACTCGAGCATTACCGCGACATAGAGTGACTTACGGTTATTCCAAATAATATATATAGATGACGTCGATATGATATGTCAAAACATTGTATACATATCTATGGTCTATCAAGACATGTATAATACAAGAAAGTTAGTTAAGATATAGTTAGTATGGATTTGTTACAAAATTTCACGTAGCAAAAACAAACAAATTTATCCAATTTTGTTTTACCCATAATTTCTTCGTTAAAAATCCGTTTTGAGTGAATCCAATTACTATGGTTTCGTATCGAACTTAAATTTATGAAAATAGACAGAAAAAGTGATGGTTTATCATCAGAGTTACAGGTTACAAGTCATTTTTGTAAGAGGTAGTCATTTTAGTCGAAAGAACGACATCTTGATGACCATTTTGAAAAACATACTTCCACTTTGAGTTTAACCATAATTTTTAGACATAGTTTCATGTTCATAAGAAATATCATTTTTCCAGAAGAAAAACTTTTAAATCAAAGTTTATCATAGCTTTTAATTATCTAACCCAAAACAGCCCCCGATTTTACTACGACGGCGTATATCTGTTTTTACGGTGTTCTTCGTGTTTCCAGGTTTTAAATCATTAGTTAACATATCATATAGATATAAAACATGTGTTTAGTTGTATTTAAAAGTTAAGTTAGAAGGATTAACTTTGTTTGCGAACAAGTTTAGAATTAACTAAACTATGTTCTAGTGATTACAAGTTATATTCTTCGAATAAGATAGCTATATATATATGAATTGAATGATGTTATGAACATCATCACTACCTCAACTATGGTAGGTAAACCTACTGGAAATTACATGAAATGATCTAGGGCTTCAAAGGATCTTAAATGGCTTGAAAGTTCTTGAAGTGGAATCATGACACAAAAATAAATTCAAGTAAGATTTCTACTCGAATTAAGATTGTTATAGTTATAGAAATTGAATCAAAGTTTGAATATGAGTACTACCTTGAATTATAGAGATAACCTACTTTAAATAGAAAATGTTTCTTGATCTTGGATGATTACTTGGAATGGATTAGAAAGCTTGGAAGTAAACTAGTAAACTTGAAAGGGTTTTCGAAGTGTTCTTGAGTAGTTGTTTTTATGATGATTATAGATAATAACCAAAACTTGTGTTTGATGATTTATTTCTGGAAAAATAGTAGTTTAGACGTTCATGGAAGAGTGTGTGTGTTTTGAGAGAGAATTGGGAAGAAAATTGGAATGAAATGGAGTGAATGATGAGTGGTAAGTGGTGAGTGGTGAGTGGGGTTAAAAGGAGTTCTAGTTAGTTGACTAGTTCATGGTAGAAGTTAAACTTGATTATTCATGCATGACATAATCAAGAGTGGAATCCCATTCTAGTTCCTATTGGTAAATACCCATAGTAAGTACGTCTAGAAGCTGTGTATAATACGAGTACGAATACTGAATGAGTACGAGTAGAATTGTTGATGAAAATGAATGGAAATGTAATTGTAACCATTTTTGTTAAGTATGATTGTTTTGATATATGTCTTAAAGTCTTCCAAAAGTATATTAATACATCCTAATACCCTATATGTATATACATTTTAACTGAGTCGTTAAGTCATCGTTAGTCGTTACATGTATGTGTTGTTTCGAAGCCTATAAGTTAACGATCTTGTTAAATGTAATTAATCCATTGTTTTTTTTGTACTTAATGAGATGTTAAATTGTTATGTTAACATAATAACATGGTGTATTAATATATCTTAATATCATATATATATATATATATATATGTTAAAATGATATTAGAACGATAATTGTTACATATATATATTGTTTCGAAATCCTTAAGTTAGTAGTCTCATCTTACACGTATAGTTCATTGTTAATACACTTAATGATATATTTAATTATCATTTTATCATGTTAATGTAATGTATTAATATCTTAATACAATACATCTGTATTTATTTTAATTAAAACATTGTTATAACGATAATCGTTATATATATATATCGTTTCGAGTTTCTTTAACTCAGTAGTCTCATTTTATGCATATAACTCTTTGTTAATATATTTTGTGAGATACTTACTTATCCTAATATCATGTTAAATGTATATATATATATATATATATATATATATATATATATATATATATATATATATATATATATATATATATATATATATATATATATATATATATATATATATATATATATATCATGTTGTTTTTACAAGTTTTAATGTTCGTGAATCACCGGTCAATTTAGATGGTCAATTGTCTACATAAAACTCATTTTAATTAATCAAGTCTTAACACGTTTGATTGCTTAACATGTTGGACACATTTAATCATGTAAATACAATTCTCATTTAATATATCATCATGGAAAAGTTTGGGTTACTACAGTACCTACCCGTTAAATAAATTTCGTCCCGAAATTTTAAGCAGTTGAAGGTGTTGACGCATCCTCTGGAAATAGGTGCGGGTATTTCAGCTTCATCTGATCTTCACGCTCCCAGGTGAACTCGGGTCTTCCATCGAACTTTAACGATCGGTATCTTATTTTGCTTGAGTCCTTTAACCTTACGATCCATTATTTCGACGGGTTCTTCAACGAATTGTAGTTTTTCGTTGATTTTATTTTCGTGTAAAGGAATAGTGAGATCTTCTTTAGCTAAGCATTTCTTCAGATTCGAGACGTGAAAGGTATTATGTACGCCAGCTAATTGTTGCGGTAATTCAAGTCGATAAGCTACCGGTCTGACACGATCAATAATCTTGAATGGCCCAATGTATCCCGGGTTTAGTTTTTCCCGTTTTCTAAAACGAACAACGCCTTTCCAAGGTGATACCTTAAGCATGACCATGTCACCAATTTCAAATTCCAAATCTTTTCTTTTAATGTCCGCGTAGCTCTTTTACCGATTCTGAGCGGTTTTCAACCGTTATTGAATTTGGATGATTTTCTCGGTAGTTTCTTGTATAATTTCTGGACCCGTAATTTGTATATCCCCCACTTCGCTCCAAAAAATCGGAGACCTGCACTTTCTACCATAAAGTGCCTCAAAAGGTGCCATCTCAATACTCGAGTGGTAACTATTGTTGTAGGAAAATTCTGCTAACGGTAGATGTCGATCCCAACTGTTTCCAAAATCAATAACACATGCTCGTAGCATGTCTTCAAGCATTTGTATCATACTTTCACTCTGCCCATCAGTTTGTGGATGATATGCAGTACTCATGTCTAATAGAGACTGGTATTCCATGTCTGGAGATGACTTCCTTTAAGTATAGTCGTGCTAACTTCTCCATTTTGTCATCTTCTCTCATTGGTAGGAAGTGTGCTGACTTGGTAAGACGATCGACTATTACCCAAATTGTATCATAACCACTTGCAGTTCTTGGTAATTTAGTAATGAAATCCATGGTAATGTTTTTCCATTTCCATTCCGGGATTTCAGGTTGTTGAAGTAGACATGATGGTTTCTGATGTTCAGCTTTGACTTTAGAACAAGTCAAACATTCCCCTACGTATGTAGCGATATCAGCTTTCATACCCGGCCACCAAAAGTGTTTCTTGAGATCTCGGTACATCTTTCCCGCTCCGGGATGTATTGAATATCTAGTTTTATGTGCTTCTCTAAGTACCATTTTTCTCACATCTCCAAACTTTGGTACCCAAATTCTTTCATCCCTATACCGGGTTTCGTCTTCCCGAATATTAAGATGTTTCTCCGATCCTTTGGGTATTTCATTCTTCAAATTCCCTTCTTTCAAAACTCCCTGTTACGCCTCCTTTATTTGAGTAGTAAGGTTAGTATGAATAATTATATTCATAGCATTTACTCGAATAGGTTCCATGTCCTTTCCGCTCAAGGCGTCGACTACCACATTTGCCTTCCCCGGGTGGTAACGAATCTCAAAGTCGGAATCATTCAACAACTCAATCCACCTACGCTGCCTCATGTTCAGTTGTTTCTGATCAAATATATGTTGGAGACTTTTGTGATTGGTATATATAATACTTTTGACCCCATATATGTAGTGCCTCCACATCTTTAATGCAAAACAACAGCGCCCAATTCTAAATCGTGAGTCGCATAATTTTGCTCGTGAATCTTCAATTGTCTGGACACATAAGCAATTACTTTTGTTCATTGCATTAATACACAACCGAGGCCTTGCTTTGAGGCGTCACAATAAATCACAAAATCATCATTCCCTTCAGGCAATGACAATATAGGTGCCGTAGTTACATTTTTCTTCAATAACCGAAACGCTTTCTCTTGTTCATCCTTTCATTCAAATTTCTTCCCTTTATGCGTTAATGCAGTCAAGGGTTTTGCTATTTTGGAAAAATCTTGGATGAATCTTTTGTAGTAACCAGCCAATCCTAAAAATTGGCGTATATGCTTCGGATTTTTCGGGGTTTCCCAGTTTTTAACGGTTTCAATCTTTGCCGGATCAACTTGAATACCTTCTTTGTTGACTACATGACCGAGGAATTGAACTTCTTCCAACCAAAATGCACACTTTAAAAACTTAGCGTACAGTTTTTCCTTCCTCAACAATTCTAGCACTTTTCTCAAATGTTCTTCGTGCTCTTGATCATTCTTTGAGTAAATAAGTATGTCGTCGATGAAAACAATTACAAAATTTTCAAGATATGGCCCACACACTCGGTTCATGAGGTCCATGAACATAGCTGGTGCGTTAGTTAATCCAAATGGCATAACCATAAACTCATAATGACCGTAACGCATTCTAAAAGCAGTTTTTAGAATATCATCCTCCTTCACCCGCATTTGATGATACCTGGATCGTAAATCGATCTTCGAATAAACTGACGAGCCATGTAGTTGATCAAATAAGTCGTTGATTGTCGGTAGTGGATAACGGTTCTTGATGGTAAGTTTGTTCAATTCTCAGTAGTCGATACACAACCTGAATGTACCATCCTTCTTTTTGACAAACAAAATAGGAGCTCCCCACGGTTATGTGCTTGGTCGAATGAAACCACGCTCCAAAAGTTCTTGTAATTGACTCTATAATTCCTTCATTTCACTGGGTGCGAGTCTGTATGGAGTAGGAGCTATTGGTGCAGCTCCTGGTACATGATCTATTTGAAATTCAACAGATCGGTGTGGAGGTAGTCCCGGTAATTCTTTCGGAAATACATCGGGAAATTCTTTTGCGACGGGAACATCATTGAAGTCCTTTTCTTTGGAATTGACTTTCTCGATGTGTGCTAGAATGGCATATCAACCTTTTCTTATTAGTTTTTGTGCCTTCAAATTATTAATAAGATTTAACTTCGCATTGCCCTTTTCTCCGTACACCATTAAGGGTTTTCTTTTCTCGCGCATAATGCCTATCGCATTTTTGTAACAAACGATCTCCGCTTTCACCTTAACCACACAATCCATGCTGATTATTACATAAAAACTCCCAATTCTACTGGTATCAAATTAATTTTAAAGGTTTCGCCAACCAGCTTAATTTCTCGGTTCCGGCATATATTGTCGGCTTTAACTAGTTTATCGTTCGCTAATTCGAGTAAACACTTATTATCCAAAGGCGTTAATGAACAATTTAATTTAGCACAAAAATCTCTACTCATATAGCTTCTATCCACCCCCGAATCAAATAAAACATAAGCAGGATATCAACCTTTTCTTATTAGTTTTTGTACCTTCAAATTACTAATAAGATTTAACTTCGCGTTGCCCTTTTCTCCGTACACCATTAAGGGTTTTCTCTTCTCGCGCATCCGCTTTCACCTCGAACACCCAATCCATGCCGATTATTACATCAAAACTCCCCAATTCTACTGGTATCAAATTAATTTTAAAGGTTTCGCCAACCAGCTTAATTTCTCAGTTCCGGCATATATGGTCGGCTTTAACTAGTTTACCGTTCGCTAATTCGAGTAAACACTTATTATCCAAAGGCGTTAATGAACAGTTTAATTTAGCACAAAAATCTCTACTCATATAGCTTCTATCCGCCCCTGAATCAAATAAAACGTAAGCAGGTTTATCGTCAATGAGAAACATACCCGTAACAAGCTCCGGGTCTTCCTGCGCTTCAACCGCATTAATGTTCAAGACTCTTCCACGGCCTTGCCCATTATTATTCCCTTGGTTTGGGCATGCTCTGCTGTAATGACCAGGTTTTCCGCATACGTAACAAATAATAGAATTATTTGTTTTGTTCTTCCTATTGGCCATTGGTCCATAGGTGTCACACTTCGTTGCACTATGACCGCTTCTGTTACACTTGGTGCATACTACTGTACAGAACCCATCCAGATGATACCCTTCAGACCTTAGACATGGAATTTTTTGGTTTTTGTTGCCACTGTTGTTATTGAGATTGTTGTTGGGATTGTTATTGTTGTTGAAACGGTTGTTGTAGTTGCTGTTGTTGTTGGGACATTTGTTGTAGTTATTGTTGGGATTGCGATTGTTGTTGCGATTGGTGTTGCGGTTTTTATGATTGTTATTGTGATTGTAATTGTGGTTGTTGTTGTTGTTGTTGTTGTTGTTGTTGTTGTTGTTGTTGTTGTGTTGGTGACCCTTGTCACTGTTTTCTTCCCACTTTCTCTTGACTTGTTTCATGTTGGTTTCTTCGGCCGCCTGCTCTTTAATTCTTCCCTCAATCTGGTTTACGAGTTTGTGAGCCATTCAACTTGCCTTTTGTATGGAGGTGGGCTCGTTTGAACTCACATCCTCCTGAATTCTTTCTGGTAACCCTTTTAGAAATACGTCGATCTGCTCTTCTTCATCTTCGAACACTCTTGGACACAATAGGAACAACTCTGTGAATCGTCGTTCGTATGTGGTAATATCAAATCCTTATGTTCGTAATCCTCTAAGCTCTGCCTTGAGCTTATTGACCTCGTTTCTGGGATGGTACTGCTCATTCATCATGTGTTTGAATGCTGACCACGGTAGTGCGTAAGCAGCCTCTTGTCCCACCTGCTCGAGATAAGTGTTCCACCATATTAACGCAGTACCTGTGAAGGTATGCGTAGCGTACTTTACTTTGTCTTCTTCAGTACATTTACTTATGGCAAACACCGATTCGACTTTCTCGGTCCACCATTTTAATCCGATTGGTCCTTCAATTCCATCGAATTCCAGAGGTTTACAGGAAGTGAATTCTTTGTAGGAGCATCCTACACGATTTCTTGTGGAATTAGTTCCACTGCTAGATCCAGAGTTATTGTTGTTATTTTGCATTGCGGCCTAGACCGCGGCTATGTTCGCAGCAAGAAAGGTACGGAATTCTTCTTCGCTCATATTCATGGTGTGTCGAGTAGTCGGTGCCATTTCCTTCAAACATAGCCAAAAGAATTGAGTTAATCATATAGAACTTTAAGAGTAGTCAATAGGATTTCGTTACATAATATGAACTTATTTATAAAAGCTTTTTCTTCATATTAGCATTTTATAAGTTTTAATTCGGGTAGTACCTACCCGTTAAGTTCATACTTAGTAGGTAATATATAATTCAACTACTACAATTCTATATGAAAAACTGATTACAGTAATATTTCGCTTTCAAACTTTTATACAATATTTTACAAACATACAATACCGCTATTTTACATATAGCATGAAATATAGCACACAATAACTTTGATACAAGGTAGTTGTGAAGACAATTCTAATTAAGCGCAAGTCGTTCAGCAAAATCAATAAAGACACGTTATTCATAGGTCCAGAAACAAGTCATGCGTTCGGGTTTTACTAATACTATTTCCCATCCTTGGTCTTGTTGAAAATAACCGTTGTGGCCGTTGGCTAGGCAACATGTTGTAACGTCGTCAAAAGGACGGGGGTTACGTAATGCCCAACAGCTCCGTAAAAATCTAAAAACCTTATCTCTCACCCCAACTACTGAATCCGTCACTTGTGGGAATGTTTTATTTAGAAGTTGCAATCCGATGTTCTTTTTCTCAATTTGGTGAGAAGCGAACATCACTAACCCGTAAACATAACATGCTTCTTTAAGTTGCATGTTTGAAGCTTTTTCTAAAGAATGAAGTCCTATGTTGGGATATGTGGAGTCAAAATAGGCTCTCAACCCGTAGCGGAAAATTGCAGTAGGGTTTCCCGCACCCAAAGCCTTAAAGAAAACACGTCGTAACTTAAGGTTTCCCCAATGTTATTTACACCATCTATCGAAGGAAAGCCTTTTATAAACTAAGACATACCTGGAACGTCTTTCAAATGTTCTACAAACTAATCTCGCCATAAACAACTGAGCCGATGACTCTTGACCAACTCTAGACAAGATTTCATCAATCATATCCCCTGGTAGGTCTTCTAAAATATTCGGTTGTCTACCCTTAACGTCCATTAAGTGTTTTTATACTGTAAAATAGACGAAGCTTAGATTCGTAAAAGATAATTAACAAATAATACAAGCAATTTTTATATATAACATAAAAGTACAAGCACACTACAATATATATATTACACAGCATGATTACAACTCTTTATTCCGACTCACTTGTTTATTCCTCCTCAAACTTAGTTCGTTTCGCTAATTTCCTTGGGATACATGGTGCTCCTCTAATACGAGCCGTCGTTTTTACAAATGGTTTTGAAAACCCTGGTGGCTTAGATGTTCCCGGGTTATAGTTAAAATTTAAGAAATATGGGTGTTTACGGTATACCCCATCAGGGTATTTCATGTTAACATAAAGTTCATCGGTTTTGGGATCAGTTTTTTTTATTTTTATGGCTTTTCCCTTATTGTTTTCTTTTGCTTCATTAAATTGGGTCGGGGTAATTTCTATAACATCATCGGAATCCTCGTCGGGATCCGATTCATCAGAAAATTGGTAATCTTCCCAATATTTTTCCTCCTCAGTGGAGACACCACAAACCATTTTTAACTTTGGTCCATTAATTGATGATTTTCTTTTATTTAACCATTTTTCTGTAGTTTTTAATATTTCTTCCTCCGGAACTTCTTCTTCTTTCGGTTCCTCTTCTTCCGGTTCCTCTTCTTCCGGTTCCTCTTCTTTCAGAATTTGTGAATCTTCCCAAAATATATTCGACTCTTCATTGTTATTAGGTGAGTCGATGGGATTGGTACTGGAAGTAGACATCTATCACACATTAACTAACATATTAGTAATATAACACATAATATTTACATGTAAAAATATATAGTTTCCAACAAAGTGTTAAGCAATCGTTTTTCTAAAGTAAACACGGTCAAAGTCCAGACTCACTAATGCATCCTAACAAACTCGGTTAGACACACTAATGCAAATTTCTGGTTCTCTAAGACCAACGCTCTGATACCAACTGAAATGTTCCGTTCATATAGATTATAAACATTTCATATTAATTGGGTTCGTTGCGAGGTTTTGACCTCTATATGAGACGTTTTTCAAAGACTGCATTTGTTTTTAAAACAAACCATAACCTTTACTCTATCGATAAAGGTTTAATAGACATAACTTAGGTTATCAAACAATGATAATCTAAACTACAACTTTTACACACGACCATTATATAATGGTTTACAATAATATTTTCCAACAATTTATTTTCCGAATGCAGTTTTTAAACAATATCATACAAGCATGCTGATTTCAATTCTTTTCTTTAATTAGCATGCAATAGCGGAAGCTCTTAACAATCACCCGAAAATAAACATGCTTAAAACGTCAACAAAAAATGTTGGTGAGTTATAGGTTTAACCTATATATCAAATTGTAATATTAATAGACCACAAGATTTCATTTTTTATAATAAAGTGCAGGCCTGCTCACTGCTGTAAAATCAATTGATATGATGATCACCTGGTAACCGACATTAACATGCATCTAGCATATCCCCAAACATATAAATCTCGAAGTACTAAAGAAGTTTAAATTCTCTGACCGGGGCTTGTCAAGGCCCATAGATCTATCTTTAGGATTCGCGTCAATTAGTGGACTGGTTCACTAATTCTTAGGTATAACAAATCAATCATAGAATTTAGTTCAAGTACTTGTGTCTATTTTGTAAAATACTTTCAAAACTGCATGTATTCTCATCCCGAAATATTAGATAGTAAAAATGGGACTATAACTCACTTTCACAGATTTTCACTTCGTCGGAAAATAACACTTGGCCACTGGTCGATTCACGAACCTATTACAAATATATAAATATATCAAAGTATGATAGAAATATATTCATATCATATTTTATTACGTTTTAACGATTTAAGTTGTTAAGTTAGCAGTCCAACGTTATTAGTCTACAATTAGTTGTCCACAGTTAGTAATAAATAAATCAATATATTTTCTCGAATCAATCCACGATCCAGTGTATACATGTCTCAGAATTGATCACAACTCAAAGTATATATATTATTTTAGAATCAACCTCGACCCTTTATATGCTAACTCGAGCATTACCGCGATATAGAGTGACTTACGGTTATTCCAAATAATATATATAGATGACGTCGATATGATATGTCAAAACATTGTATACGTGTCTATGGTCTATCAAGACATGTATAATACATGAAATTTAGTTAAGATATAGTTAGTATGGATTTGTTACAAAATTTCACGTAGCTAAAACAAGCAAATTTATCCAATTTTGTTTTACCCATAATTTCTTCGTTAAAATCCGTTTTGAGTGAATCCAATTGCTATGGTTTTGTATCGAACTTAACTTTATGAAAATAAACAGAAAAAGTGATGGTTTATGGTCAGAGTTACAGGTTACAAGCCATTTTTGTAAGAGGTAGTCATTTCAGTCGAAAGAACGACATCTTGATGAACATTTTTAAAAACACACTTCCACTTTGTGTTTAACCATGATTTTTAGATATAGTTTCATGTTCATAAGAAATATCATTTTACCAGAAGAAAAACTTTTAAATCAAAGTTTATCATAGCTTTTAATTATCTAACCCAAAACATCCCCCGATTTTACTATGACGGCGTATGTTCGGTTTTACGGTGTTCTTCGTGTTTCCAGGTTTTAGATCATTAAGTTAGCATATCCTATAGATATAAAGCATGTGTTTAGTTGATTTTAAAAGTTAAGTTATAAGGATTAACTTTGTTTGCGAACAAGTTTAGAATTAACTAAACTATGTTCTAGTGATTACAAGTTATATTCTTCGAATAAGATAGTTATATATATATGAATTGAATGATGTTATGAACATCATCAGTTATATATATATGAATTGAATGATGTTATGAACATCATCACTACCTCAAGTATAGTAGGTAAACCTACTGAAAATGACAAGAAATGATCTAGAGCTTCAAAGGATCTTGGATGGCTTGAAAGTTCTTGAAGTGGAATCATGACACAAAAATAAATTTAAGTAAGATTTCTACTCGAATTAAGATTGTTATAGTTATAGAAATTGAATCAAAGTTTGAATATGAGTACTACCTTGAATTAGAGAGATACCCTACTGTAAATAACAAAGGTTTCTTGATCTTCGATGATTACTTCGAATGGATTAGAAAGCTTTGAAGTAAACTAGTAAATTTGAAAGGCTTTTTGAAGTGTTCTTGAGTAGTTGTTTTTATGATGATTATAGATAATAACCAAAACTTGTATTTGATGATTTCTTTCTAGAAAAATATTAGTTTAGATGTTCATGGAAGAGTGTGTTTGTTTTGAGAGAGAATTGGGAAGAAAATTGGAATGAAATGGAGTGAATGATGAGTGGTAAGTGGTGAGTGGTGAGTGGGGTTAAAAGGAGTTCTAGTTAGTTGACTAGTTCATGGTAGAAGTTAAACTTGATTAGCCATGCATGACATAATCAAGAGTGGAATCCCATGCTAGTTCCTATTAGTATATACCCATAGTAAGTACGTCTAGAAGCTGTGTATAATACGAGTACGAATACTGAATGAGTACGAGTAGAATTGTTGATGAAAATGAATGGAAATGTAATTGTAACCATTTTTGTTAAGTATGAGTGTTTTGATATATGTCTTGAAGTCTTCCAAAAGTATATTAATACATCTTAATACCCTATATGTATATACATTTTAACTGAGTCGTTAAGTCATCGTTAGTCGTTACATGTATGTAGTGTTTCGAAGCCTATAAGTTAACGATCTTGTTAAATGTAATTAATCCATTATTTTTTTGTACTTAATGAGATGTTAAATTGTTATGTTAACATAATAACATGGTGTATTAATATATCTTAATATCGTATATATATATGTTAAAATGATATTACAAAGATAATTGTTACATATATATATTGTTTCGAAATCCTTAAGTTAGTAGTCTAATCTTACAGGTGTAGTTCATTGTTAATACACTTAATGATATATTTAATTATCATTTTATCATATTAATATAATGTATTAATATCTTAATACAATACATCTGTATTTATTTTAATGAAAACATTGTTATAATGATAATCGTTATATATATCGTTTCGAGTTTCTTTAACTCAGTAGTCTCATTTTATTCATATAACTCTTTGTTAATATATTTTGTGAGATACTTACTTATCCTAATATCATGTTAAATGTATATATATATATATCCATATATATATATATATATATATATATATATATATATATATATATATATATATATATATATATATATATATATATATATATATATATATATATATATATATATATATATATATATATATATATATATATATATATATCATGTCGTTTTTACAAGTTTTAACGTTCGTGAATCACCGGTCAATTTAGGTGGTCAATTGTCTACATAAAACTCATTTCAATTAATCAAGTCTTAACAAGTTTGATTGCTTAACATGTTGGAAAAATTTAATCATGTAAATATAATTCTCATTTAATATATCATCATGGAAAAGTTCGGGTTACTACATACACCGCTATTCACCAGTGTTAAATACCTCTATACAAACTCTTCGCATGGTGTAATACGCGTATGAGCACCACTTTAACACTTACGTGCAAAGATAAGAATTCAATGAGTGGCGTTACGATGTGGCAATAATGATTATGCGCAACACAAAATTACAGCGCGGACGATATCAATAGTTTATATTATACCTAATGTGTACACATGAACATTAGTTGGAATGTTTCTGCAATCAGGTTGTTGGTTTAACAAATAACATACCATAACCTTTGATATAGGCCAAAAAGTCACGCTTTTTCGATTAATTTTGTAGATTAAGTAATTACAAAGGTGATGCAACAAAAGAATCAAGTGAAACGAAGCTAAAACGAAGATTCTAGAGCGAAAATGGTGAAAGACAAGTTACGACACAGGAAATCAAGTGTTAATCCCGAAAAAACAGCAGACCAGAAGGGGCCATACGACCTACCATTCGGCCTGCCATACGACTTGCCATGTATAGGTACGGCCTGCCATGCATCTGGGTACAACAAATGGCTCACCATGCCATACGGGCAGGACATACGACTTGCCATACGACCTGCCAGCCGTATGGCAGCTGATATCTTGCTTATTTAAGGGGCTTTTTGCATTCATTTTTACACACACTCAATTTGTACTTTAAATTAGATTTTCAAGCAATTTAGTTAGTTTTTAATAGTATCTGGCTTAGCTTTTTATTTTCCAGAGGATACCCCGGCAAGTCCCTGTTATCTCGGGCAGATTTCTTCGGCCTTTTCAGGATTTTATCCTAAACACTTGTCTTATTAATTAAACATGTATTGTTATCATTTATGTTTAATAATATGTTCTGATATTACCATGTTAGCTTAATGAATATGTATGTTGCCATGATAGAAGTTTGGGTTAGCGTAGTTATGTTAAATTAGTACGATTACTGTTGTTATGCTGAATCTGTGACCCCGATAGATTTGTATGCTAGCATCTTAAGGATTGAACAACTTAGGTTGTGATCAGGACTTACCCACCCATATGAACTTAGCTACTTCATAGGATTAAGACCCCTAGTTATACTATATCTGATGATTTTAAGAACTCGGTATGGCTGGAGTTCTCGATAGGCATCTAATGCGCTTTTAGGACACGGAACTTAGGAATTGAGAAATGAATGACCTAGTATACCTGTTGACTATTCCGAAGAGACCTCTTAGGAGCTGTTAAGATCTAGTTAGTGCCTTAACTGTGTGACCCAAACCTATTGCATGTTCTTGTTTGATTGTTGCCCTAGGATTAAGTCATCCCAATTGTTTAGGTATCTATTAGGTTTTGTCAACTTAACCCGACAGACTCTTTCCGTTTGTGATTAGTGTTCACTCAACACAGCACATTGTTATTCAGTTACCCAAATTGATGACGAGGGTTAGGATTAGACCTCAAATCACTAATAAACCTAGTGCTTTACTAAGGATAACCTCCGAGGTATAATTACCCTTCAATTATACAACCAAGTGACATACTTTTCACTACTCAATGAGAACTCCGAGAGTCTAGAGATAAGTAGGTCTGTGTAATTGGCTCATCCAACCAGATATACACCGTTCTAATTATAGCTTTAACATAAACATAATTACCTTTCCCTAGCCCAAACCGATATCTTGGTCAACATTTCCCTAATCTGTATACTCCAGATATCCTTCCATCATCTTTACTTTTTCGTAATTAGGACTATTAGCTTAAAATCAACTACTATTCTTTATCTGGGTAATTTAACCAAAGACAATTATCCACTTGATCTTTAATTCGTTAAATCATTCAAAAGTATGACCCTAGGCTAACTTACACCTTCTACCTTAGAAAGTTAAAAGTAAATTTAGGCCCCGCAAAACATAAATAATAAACCATTGTACTCCCTCTCGATTAAGCTGATACTGATACCTTGCGGCCTAACGACACAGCATAAATAAAACCGTCCATTTCGGTCATATCAACCTTCATCACGCGCATAGTTTCATATCGTCCACATACAAAGACAATTATACACGGACTTGGTTATTGAATTTTCTAAACAGTCTCCAATTATATTAGAACCAAAAGGATCCCGCCTCTCCATAGTCGATCTGGCCACTTAGGTACAAAGTACTCTGTAAGAAATCCTATTAGTTGAAATATCCGATAAGGTTAGAGACCGAATTTCAAGAATAATTGTTTTAATTAAATTATCGATCCTTTTAGTAAATCAATCTTTTCTAAAAGTTACTTTTTATAGTCTTTAAAACAGAAAATCTAAAAAAATGGAACAATAAAACACCTTTGCTTCTATGCAAAAGTCATGCTTAGAAGAAATAGGAGGACCAATCACCTTAGGAACCGAAGGAATTCCTGAAATCAGTTCACATATGATCAAATTGGTCAGTATGATCTGTAAATTTCAAGGATTTTCAAATGACGATCCAAACTTTCACTTAAATAAATTTATCAGTCTGGTTGACTCTTTTAAGAAGGAAGAAAACGAGAAAACCATTTTGAGACTTCATCGTTTCCAATATTCTTTGACTACACACACTTTAAGATGGTTTGAAGAGCTTAAACCAAATTCAATACAATCATGGAAGGAATTAGCTACAAAGTTTTTAAACAAATTCTATCTACCTTCCCTACAAACCTGTGTAAGAAATGACATCACAAACTTCTCTAAAAAAGAAAACGAGTCATTGTGTCTAGGATGTAATAGAGTAAAGGTGATGCTTAAAAGATGTCCTAATCATTCATTAAGTTGGGCAGACATAATCTACACGCTTTAAAATGGTTTGACCAAGGATGTTAAATCTCTCCTAGACATGGCCTCGCAAAGCAATTTCATGTCACGAACAGCATACGAAGCATGGAATCTCTTATAAACAATAGTTGCACAATAGGAAGATTGGAACAATGAAGCTGCCGAAAAGGATGACATCTTCACCCAAACGGTAAAAATGCTGGAAACCAGGTTACAAGATCTCACCCTAACTCTTCAAAGTTTACCAATTCCTAAAAGTCTCAATGCTACTAGAACCAATCTAAGGTATCCTTACCCTAGATGGGCATATAAACAATAGAATAGCTCGGACTCTAATATAATCTTCCCATCACACAAACCTACTCTCCACTCTAAGGAAACTTTAGTCGACTTTATGAAAAAGCAATACATGATAAACCTTCAAGTCATAGAATGCCAAAATAAGTTTGATACTTTGATAAAGATTTTTGAAGAATTAATAACTAATTTTCAGCTTATGCTTAAATGATTAACCACTAAAGTTGAAATAGAGTGTAGTGAGTTCGATGCCCTAGTAGTAACTAGAGGTGAGAAGGAAACAACAGTTAATATACCCATACAAAAATTTTCCAATACGGAACCTGTTCCAATTGACCCAGTTGTCAATCCACCAGAACCAATATCTACTAAAGCTCTGGAAATTATTTCGCGAGCCCGCATACCTTTCCCAGGTAGGCTTAGGAAGGAAAATCAAGAAGCACAATTCGCTAAGTTTGGGACATTATCAAAAACCTGCATTTGAATGTACGACTAGTAGATGCTATAGTAGAAATGCCAAACTGTGCTAAGTATTGGGACATTATCAAAAACCTGCATTTGAATGTACAACACGGTATTCCCCCTAAGTTAGGAGATACATGAAGATTTACGGTACCTTGCTACCTGCAAGATGTCCAAATCAGAAATGCGTTAGCAGACTTAGGAGCCAGTGTAAAACTAATGCTCTATTCATTATTTAAAAAGCTAGGACTTAAAGACTTATGACCTACCAGAATGACTATCCAACTTACAGATAGATCAGTTAAGATTCCTCGAGGAATATCTGAGGATGTCCTAGTCAGAGTGGATAAGTTTGTATTCCCTGTTGATTTCGTCATTATGGATATTGAGGAAGACACGAAGGTCCCACTCATACTTGGCAGACCATTCTTGAATACTGCCAAGGCTATAATTAACGTACATGAGAAATCACTGAAATCAAGAGTTGGGAATGAAGAAGTCACATTTAATGTCGACCAACTCATGAGCGACCCTCGCGAAGATCTCAATCCCGCTGATTCTTTTCAAGAACTCGTCAACGAATATCTGGAGGATACCATGGCTATATGTAGTCAAGATCAAATTTCTTAGGATCTGTTCTTTACACCTCCTGAAGGAAATCTTAATAACGATTCAGCCATAGATCCTGGTCAATATAAATCTCCCCTCTTCGAAAGTAACTTTCTCGGCAAGACTATCCGAATAGCACCGCTAGGTCAAGGCATTTCCATACCTCTGTTAAGGAGAAGACCGAATGAAGAAACAGATTTCATTCCGGTATTTCAGGAACCACAGGTAATTGAGGACTGTGATGAAATTCCCGAACCAATCTTCGGAACTAAAGAAGACGTTTCTGAAGACGAAGCATTAAGAAGGACAATTTCTATAACCAAAAAACAGATACCATCAATGGCCGCAATTAAGGAAGAAGAAGAATTAGAATTCCAGGAGAGGTATGACTCGTTAGATAGAAAGGAGATAGCAAGAATGAAGCCATCTATCGAGGAACCTTCGGAATTGGAGTTAAAGAAATTACCCGAACATCTGGAGTATGCATTCTTAGAAGGAGAATCGCAACTCCCTGTAATCATTTCAAAAGATCTCACGCTACTTGAGAAGGCGGAACTGATTAAGGTTCTGAAATCACATAAGAAAGCAATTACTTGGAAGATTTATGACATAAAAGGAATCAGTCCAAACTATTGCACTCACAAGATCTCCATGGAGGATGATTTCAAACCATCAGTTCAGTGTGACGACCTAGAAATTTCCGATCAAATTTAAACTTAATCTTTATATGATTTCGACACGATAAACAAAGTCTATAATATTGAGTCTCAAAACTTTTGGAACTATATTCAAGCCATCAAGTACCCTTTTGACCATTTTTGACGATTCACGAACAAGTATTTGTAAATAAATATGTATATATATAAATGTAAGTATATATAACAATTTGAAATTTTTAAAATATAATTTAAATATTAGAATTAAATAAGTAAAATAAGATACAAAATCATTAAGTGTAATTTAAAATAAATTTATATGATTACAATGTATAATTAATATTATATGTATATTGTAATATATAAAAAATATATAAATATTCAAATACAATATTATAAAATAAGTATTACATAATGTAAGGTAATATATTATAACTACAAATTAAAGTATAAGTGTTATATTAATATTATGATCATTACTTTCATTATTAATATTAATGTTAATATTAATATTAATATTTGAATTATTCTATTATTATTGCTAATGTGTGTATATATATATATATATATATATATATATATATATATATATATATATATATATATATATATATATATATATATATATATATATATATATATATATATATGAAATTTGATATGTATAAGTTGTTGTTGTATTATTATTATTATTATTATTAATATTACTATTATCATTACTAATATTAATAATACTATAAATAATATTATTATTAGTATCATTAATAATATTATTATTATCATTATTATTAATTATGATTGAACTTAGTAAGATTATTATTATTAAGTATATGTGATATCATCATATTATTATTATTATTATTATTATTATTATTATTATTATTATTATTATTATTATTATTATTATTATTATTATTATTATTATTATTATTATTTATAACATTAAAAGTATTATTATAGTTATAATTATTAATTAATAAGATTAGTTATAATGTTCAAATAATATATACAGATATATATAAAACATATATATCTATACATATATACTACTATATATATATATATATATATATATAAATACGTATAAAGTAATCAAGATTACATATTATATACGAATACATAATATATACTGTTATATAAAAATCAAATACAGATTTACATCCTTTTCCAACTGTAATTAATTTGTACTTTTGAATTCTGATCATTGAAATTAATCCATAGATTGGTACGATTCAGTTAGCTATCCCCTTTGATGTTAAAGCTAAGGGGTATAAAATACTATTAAATTTTACAAGGAAATACTATTAAATGCGATACAATTTTATACAAGATATTTATTATTTATTTACAGATGGGATATACCTAAACCTTGCTACAACACTATAGGCAGTGTACCTAATCGTAGAGTAGTATAGTTTTTAGTAAGTTCAGTTCGTTCCACAGGGAGCGGGCTTATTGTACACTATATTTTTAAACAATTATATCTGTACAAAATATATTATATTAATAATATATAAACGGGGGTTTACCGTTTAATGACCGGTTTGTCGATTTTAAAACTTAAGCATAAATATAAATGACAATAATTAAAGTGCGTAAAATAAATAACAATATAATAATTATGCTTATTTAAACTTCCATAACCATGATGTTTGACGTGTTGATTTTTAGTTTATTCCCATGGGTTAATTGTTCTTTGTCCTGGATTATTTAATATGTCCGTCTGGTTTTTGTCCATAACAGTCCATCAGTCATAAATATAAAGTGCGAGTGTCCTCGTCAAATTATCCTTATACCCAAAGTCAAATATTCCAACTAATTGAGGATTCGAACTGTAACAAGGTCTTAATACTTTGTTTAATAATTACACCAGGATATCGACTGTGTAACCCAAGGTTTTAATACTTTGTTATCAATTATGCCAAGTGTCATTATACATAATTTCACCCCTGTTTTAATAATTCTAGTGACTATTAATCCATTCCCGTATCCGGTTAAATGAACGATTATTCGTACATATAAATATCCCACCCATCGTGTCCGATCGAGTGTATATGGTTATTTATAGGGACATCCAATTGTAAATCTTTATATTAAAATTAACAAACTATCATTTAGTTAAACAAATATAAAACCCATTAATAGCCCATAGTCTAATTTCCACAAGTGTCGTTCTTTTGTCCAAACCCCAATTATGGTACAAAGCCCAATTACCCAATTTTAATATTTTTAGCCCAACATCATGATTACTTCGTCTTAAATAAGCATAATAATAATTTAGCTACGAGACATTAATTTAAAAAGGAGAACATAACTTACATTGAGTATTTATCGCGTAGTGTTACATGGACAGAATTTCGACTTTAAAACACGTAAAATAACCTTTACATAACCCAAACTAATCTAATATAAAACTACCCTATACTATATATATATTATATATATATATATATATATATATATATATATATATATATATATATATATATATATATATATATATTTATTATTATTACAGAGGAGTATGATATATATATATTTTTTACTCGTCAAATTCGTTGGTTATTTATAGATGTGGCCAGGATTTTGGCCCCATGCAATCGCATGGCTTTTTGCCTTCCAGGCCATGCGATCGCATGGCCAGCTGGATCCATCCACATTTGCTTGTTTTCTTCTTTGTCGACATAATATATAAATATATATAATATATATATAATTTATATAATTATATATATATATATATTATATTATATTCTTGTGCATAGGAGACTCATAATTTTTGGTCCATTGAGTCGGGCGTTGATAGTTGGCTCAGGTACCGGTTCCGGATTTTCGAACGTCCTTACGTATAATTTAATATCTTGTACTTTGCATTTCGCGATTTGTAATTTTGCACAAAAATTATTTTCCTTAACTTCCAAAATCCGTGCGAGTCTTTTACTCACTTTTTAGTGGCACTTTTGAGTGCACTATGGCTTTAGTGGCACTTTTCCAGCTTTAGTGGCACTTTTTCTTCAATTCTTTAATCTTCATGCTTTTCGTTTTGTAACTTGTACTCTTGTCAATTTTAGACGTTTCTCATCATTAAATTGAACCACTTGGATTGTATCTTGTAAATTTGAGCTTTTTGGACATTTGCGTCTTCAATTCTTCGTTTTCTCCTTTTGTCTTCGCACTTATTTAATATAAACGATTACAACTTAAAATAGGACAATTACAACTAAATAATTTACATATTGGGAGGATATTGCTACAAAATATATATTCATTTAGAGCACTATCAAATATCCCCACACTTGAACGTTGCTTGTCCTCAAGCAATACAGAACTTGAAATTAAATCACACTTCACTCGAATCACTTTTTTTTTATTCTCACACTTTATACATCAGTGATTTTGATACGGCGGTATAAACAATGATAGTAACGATGTGGTTTACAGTCCCACATGACTATGAAAATTTAGATCCTTTAAGGAAATTGGATCTTTATGAAAACATTTGATCTTTTTGAAAATTCATTCTAGCTTTTATCCTAGATAAGTTTTCCGGAATAACCTTTCACCGGTGTTTGCAAAATGTTTTTGTGGGTTTTGTGAGTTTCAGATTTGAAAATTTTAGCTCAAAACTTATGGTTTTGTGTCACCCACTTGCTAACCTTGTATTAGGAAAGCAACACGTCTAGTATACTTGCTCCGTATATTACCTTTCGGTAAACTACCGTCCGGTTGTAAAGGAAAGCGTTGAACAAGCAACTGTTAAGGCAATATCCCCTGACATGCTTTTAATTATGGTCTATAACGTGTCGGACGCAATTACTATCCTTTGTAGGAGCAATAGTAAAGCTCACCCTTATAATTTTTCGGTCTGGCACAAGGTCCTGTCTTCGACCATGCTATGCAACCACCGTTCTTACGGTTGACACCCGATTTGGTTCAGGTAACCTAATGAATTCAAGGTGAATTCCTAGGATTTTACATTCAATGGTAATGAACGCATTGAAAATGGGTTTTCAAAAAACAAATCGGTTTTAATTTGATCAAAATATTTTCTCGTTCAAGCTCGAGTTTAGATATCATCGAATTCCATGAGTTTGTAATTCTCAATCTTTAAAGTCAATCTCAAGGATTGAGTAATATCAGGCTTAAAAGCTGATTTTTGATCTTTTAAGGAGATTATCCTTTCTGGGGATCTGATTCATTAGTCTTATCAAGCTAATTTTCACGGCGCCCTCCCCATTTTACGAGACAGATCCTCTCATGGTTAGGATAAGTCTGACCACTTGGCGATCCTGTTTGATGCTGAGGTCCGTGGATTTCCTGCTGATTTTAGAGATGACTTTTCTAGATTTTTCGTCAACCTACAGCTGGTCTGGACGACAACTTCATGACCTAAATCAAGAAGCGCGTTTCTTTTTCGGAAGACTTTACTTCCTTTTAATGATGGAATTGATTCATCGTGTAGATCCATCTTTTCTTTCAAATATATTACAGTAAATCGGGTAAAACTGATTAAAATCGTCCAAAAAAAAGTACCTGCAATAACTTTACAGAAACATGTGATAGATAGTTTTTTAATTGAATAACTTGGTACATTCTCCCCACACTTAGTTTTTTTCTTTGCCTTTTTATTCTCCTTTATTCCATTTTAAATGAATTCAATCATTTTAGGGTGTTTCTCAATTTATGTCCTTTCCGAGGTAACGATAATTTCGGTATTAACACCTAGTTTTCATCGTTCATAAATATGTATAAACATGATTTTGACTTCATTTAGTTGAAAATTTTTCAAATTTTCACAAAATTTGGCAAATAAACTAAGTGCAAACCCGAGAGAATTTATAACCCTTCCCCACACTTGAGATCATGCAATACCCTCATTTGCATGAAATCAGACTATAATTATAAATTCACGAGGGTGATAAGTGTAGAAAAGTGATTAAAAATACCCAGTTTGTAATTACAAAGCTCGTCGAATGATAGATGGCGCGCCTCATCGTTAATTCCTTCTTGTTTTATCACACATGTTTTTTTTTTCCTTCAAAAACGGCTGCTTTTCTGAGCTGTTTGTTAATATTTGAAAATGCATCTTTTACCCTAATCGTGCATTTTTATTAACGAGTTATGCACTAACCCGAACCCCTAATT